>NC_089839.1:5833152-6433152 GCF_035609145.1 Eleutherodactylus coqui
GAAGAGCAAAAAGAAACAAACACAGGGGTAACATACAAACTCCATGCAGATGTTGTCTTTTGTCAGATTTGAACTAGGACCCGAGCTCGGCAGTACTAACCACTGAGCCACCAAGCTTCGTTTTCCTTCTTTCTCCTCCTGCATCTTCGTATTCTGGAGTAGGAAAAAAATAATAAAAAGAAGAATATCTCTTCTTCTTTGTCTCTTTCTCCTCATTCTTCCTCTTTTTTTCTTTTTCTTCAAATCTGACCAAGGACAACATCTGCATGAAGTTTATGTTCTCTTTGTGCTTGTTACTGTTCATCTCCCTCAGAGAAGGAAGAAGCATGGCGGCTCAGTAGTGTTGTCCTGCAGCGCTGGCGTTCAAGGTTCAGATCTGACCAAGGACAAAGTCTGCTGTGTTTCTTCTCCTCCTCCTCAGAGATGGATGAAGCAAGGTGGCTCAGTTAGCACTACTGCCTTGCAGAGATGGAGTCCACCATTCAAATCTGACCATAGATGACATCTGCATGGAGTGTTCCAGCACTGCAAGGCGACTGAGCTGCATCCACTGAAGAGGTTCTACCACCGTCTTCAGTACTTTTTTTTACAGGTTTTCATGAACTTCCGGTTCTGTTTGAGCTAAATTGGATTGCAACAAATTTTTTTATGAAATCCGGCGATCCGGGCAAACCGAACTTCTGAAAAATGTGCCCATCTACCTTCTGGTGATCTAGTGCAGTAAACGACATTGTCCCTGGTGGTCTAGAGCAGACGAGTGGATGATGTATCATGTCTGGTATCCACTGGGGGAGTTCTTAAACTACCTGACCGTGCTGGGTTCACATGGGGGGCAGATCAGCGGTGGGAAGTCCTCCTCCGAACCTGCACCATTTGGTGAGGATTTTGAAGCGGGTTTTAACACGTTTTCCAGAATTCACGCCCTTATTGCGAAGGGGAGAATTCCGCAGTGAAAACGGCAATCAAATTGACACACTATGGAATGGATATCAGAACCGCATTTCAATTTCCGCCCGGGTCTAGTGCAGATTATTTCCGCAACTCGTGGACGAGATTTTCAAAAAGCAAATGCTGCATAATTTCCAAGAGTGGAGGGTCCGCGCTAAAATTCAGCAGAAAATCCGCCCTGTCTGGACCCCCTTACAGGGAGGAGCACTGAAGTTCTGTCACTCCGTCTGCTCATAAAACAGAACTTTTTTTGTGTGGACTTTTTAATATAAAATAAACTAAATGGCCCATAAATATATATTTTTGCACCACTTTATAATCGATGATTTTGTTTGAATGTGAACCAAGTTGAAATTAAACTTCGCAGCAAACTCCTGGATATAGTAGAGCTGCTGCCATGGGGGGATTCCACTGATTCAGAGCATTGCAGCATGAGATCCAAAAATAAGCAGGCGGTGACAACGCTGAATAAGTGACTGGTAGGAGTCATGTGACGGAAGCGCCGGGAGCGGCACTTTATGGACGGTATTAGTATATAGCGCAGTATAACGAGGTTAGCAGTTTATGCTGTCGCTGACACTGATGTCCTCTGCTGGATAAGATGTCTTATGTGGAGTTCTCAGCTCCTTGACAGCGAAATAGGAGAGGAAAAGAAAGGGTCCAGGAGGAAATGGAAGCGCAAAGCTTTACACGCATTTCATGGTTTCCGCTTTTTCTTTAGACAGATCCTCTGTGAGTCTGATGTGGTCTGTCAAGCTGTCTGTCTTCCCCTGGATGGAATACCGCAGCAGATTATACTAGATCCTCAGTGCGGACGGAGTGTAGGACCGTTACTGCTATAAAGGACAATGTTCTTGCTAAGGCTTTGTTGCCCGTAAGTTGGACATTTAGGGATCGGAGCGCTGTTCTCTTTCAGATGGACAAATCAAACCGGTATGAAATGAATATAGCCTCAAACTGTCCAATAATTAGCCATACAGTAGTCATGTAGATGGCGCCACATAGCATCCAGGTAAAGAGCTTGGTTCAGCATCTATATAAATAGCTTAATAGCGTCAAGAACAACATCCCTGGTGGTCTAGGGTAGTGAAGGGGTTAAGGTCTGCATTTCTGGTGGTCTAATGCAAAGAAAGGGCTAGTGCCCTGGTGGTCCAGGGTAAAGTAGAATTAGGGTTGGAATACCTGGTGGTTTAGGGTACTGAAGATTAAAACAAACTTACTATCCCTGGACAAAGTTTGCTTAAGGACCGGAAGGGGAGTTATATTACCTACCAGGCTCCTTTCTCCTAATTGAGTCATCTGTCTGCTTCTTCCTCTTCATACTTCCAATATGGCAGCAGCTGTTCTTAAAATACCCAATGTACACTGAGCCTTGGTAGTGCATCGGTAGGCTACGGTAGTCTGTTAAACGCCAGTCAGAAAGCAGCACGAAGTGTCTGATGAGCAGCCATATTGGAAGAATGATAAGGGGCCCCAGGAAGAAGCGAATCATCATCCAAATTGGGAGGAAGGAAGGTGGCAGGAAATATAACTCTCTCCCCGACCTCTGGTCCTTGCAAAATTGTTGACCCTGAAACCAAAGGTTCACTTTAAGGTCTTCATTAGTGGTGGTACAGGACAAGGAGGAGAATAATGCCCATATCCTTGGGGCTCTAGGGCAGAGAAGGGATTATTGTCTGTATGCTTTAGAGGCTAGAGAAGCAAATGAATTAATGTCTTAATGTCTGGTGGTCTAGGGCAGAGAAGAGTTAATATTTGCATCCATGGTGGTCTAGGGCAGAGAAGAGTTAATATTTGCATCCATGGTGGTCTAGGGCAGAGAAGGAGTTAATGTCTGCATGCTTAATAGACTAGATGCAAATAAGAAAGATGGAACAATACCTCTGCTGTGCCACCTATTGGATGGCAGCATTCCTTCAAATCAATGTCAGACCCTTTAAATATAATCAAAAGAATCGTGCTATTCAATAGGTGGCGCTGCAGAGGGTCTGTTTCATCTTCCTTATTTGCATATATTACCCAGAGGAGCATGCATGGCCATATAAGTCTCCTCACTCACCTCCTAGGTGTCTCCACACACCATCTAGGTGCTCTTCTTAAAGAGAGACGATATGCCTCCCGACACACGTCACAAGCCTCTCACTAGCCAAGCCAGGATCCTACTACACACTGATGAGGGGCAAAAACCTCAAAACAGCCATCTGTGTATGGACTCTGCCTTGGTTTTCAATTCCAAATCATTGTTTTAAAGACTTGCTTAAAAGGTCTGACATTGATTTGCAGGAATGCTGCCATCCAATAGGTGGCGCTGCAGAGGTATTGTTCCATCTTCCTTATTTGCATATATTTCCCAGAGGAGCATGCATGGCCTTCTAAGTCTGCTCACTCACCTCCTGTGTGTCTCCACACCCCTTCTAGGTGCTCTCCTTAAGGAGAGACGATACATCTTCTGACCCTAGTAGACTAGAGTAGTGAATGAGTTAATCTTTTTATCCCTGTTGATCTAATGCAGAAAAAGGGGTTAATGCCATTGTCCCTGGTGGTCAGACAAGCGGGTAATCCTTCATGTCTGGTATCCAGTGGGGTAGTGTTTAAGCTACGTGGCTGAGAGGCTCCTTACGGGAAACAGCAGTGAAGTTCTGTCCATCTTGTCCGCTCAGATTTACAACATGTTTTTAAAATAAATTAAAGAGATTTTGTCAGCAGGTTCACGAAGTTTGACTGGGAGCTCAGCTCCAACTCACAGAGGCGGGCCCTGCAGGCTTCTCCCCACCCACACCATGCAGATTGACAGCTCTCCCCCCTTTCGTGTATAGCGAAAGCAGGGAGAAGCTGGCAGGGCCCGCCTCTGTGACTCAGAGCTGAGCTCCCAGTCAAACTTCATGAACCTGGTAACTGAATCCCTTTAAATCGCCCAAATTATCCCTCACAAAAATATATATTTTTGCACCACTTTATACCCGATGATTTTGTTTGAATGTGAACCAAGTTGAAATTAAACTTCGCAGCAAACTCCTTGATATAGTGGAGCTGCTGCCATGGGGGGATTTCCACTGATTCAGAGCATTGCAGCATGAGATCCAAAAATAAGCAGGCGGTGACAACGCTGAATAAGTGACTGGTAGGAGTCATGTGACGGAAGCGCCGGGAGCGGCACTTTATGGCTGGTATTAGTATATAGCGCAGTATAACGAGGTTAGCAGTTTATGCTGTCGCTGACACTGATGTCCTCTGCTGGATAAGATGTCTTATGTGGAGTTCTCAGCTCCTTGACAGCGAAATAGGAGAGGAAAAGAAAGGGTCCAGGAGGAAATGGAAGCGCAAAGCTTTACACGCATTTCATGGTTTCCGCTTTTTTTTAGACATTCTACTGGATGGAATACCACAGCAGATTATACTAGATCCTCAGTGTGGACGGAGTGTAGGACCGGTACTGCTATAAAGGACAATGTTCTTGCTAAGGCTTTGTTGCCAGTGAGTTGGACATTTAGGGACTGGAGCGCTGTTCTCTTTCAGATGGACAAATCAAGCCGGTATGAAATAAATATAGCCTCAAACTATCCAATAATTTGCCATACAGTAGTCATGTATACGGTGCCACGTAACATCCAGGTAAAGAGTTTTGCTCGGCATCTATATAAATAGCTTAATAGAGTGAAGAACAACATTCCTGGTGGTCTAGGGTAGTGAAGTGGTTAGAGTCTGCATCCCTGGTGGTCTAGGGTAGTGAAGGGGTTAGGGTCTGCATCCCTGGGGGTCTAGGGTAGTAAAGGGGTTAGGATCTGCATTCCTGGTGGTCTAGGGTAGTGAAGGGGTTAGGGTTTGCATTCCTGGTGGTCTAGGAGAAAGAAGGGTTAGTGTGTGCATCTCTAGCGGTCGAAGACAGAGAAGGTTAGTGTTTGTATCTGTTGGTGGTCTAGGGGAGAGAAGGGTTAATGTTTGCATCCCTGGTGATCTGTGTCAGACAAGGGGTTAATGTCTGCATGTTTAGAAGGTTAGGGAAGTGAATGAGTTAATATAAAATTAAAATTAGCAGCAAACACCTTGATATAGTAGAGCTGCTGCCATGGGGGTACTTCCACTGATTCAGAGCATTGCAGCATGAGATCCGAAAATAATCAGGCGGTGACAACGCTGAATAAGTGACTGGTAGGAGTCATGTGACGGAAGCGCCGGGAGCAGCACTTTATGGACGGTATTAGTATATAGCCCAGTATAACGAGGTTAGCAGTTTATGCTGTCGCTGACACTGATGTCCTCTGCTGGATACGATGTCTTATGTGGAGTTCTCAGCTCCTTGACAGCGAAATAGGAGATGAGGTACATAAATATGTATCCCTTTAAGACAGAACTAACATAATACATTCTAATTTATACTCTAGAGCTGCAATCACTATTCTGCTTGTAATCAGGATAGGAAATAAAGTGAATGGTTTGGGAGGAGGATGGAAGCATACAGCATGCATATGGTCTACAAGACTCCGTTTACATGTGTTTCATGGTCTCCATGACAAATCCTCGTTGAGTCTGATGTGATCCACCAGGTTGTCTTCTTCTAGCTGTAGTGCCGCAGCAGATTATGCTAGAACCTCAATACCTTATTTATGGCTGGTGGACAATGTTCCCACTAAGCCTTTGTAGCTAGTGAGTTGGACAGTTAGGGACCTGAAGGTAATTCCCTTTTAGCTGGACAATTGAGACCAGCATAAAAAAAATGTAGCCACAAACTGTCAAATAGGTAGCCAACAGTAGTCGTATACACAGTGCCATGTAACATCCAAGTAAACTTTTATTTTCAGCATCTATAGAAATTGTTTAAAAGCATCTAGGTCAACATCGCTAGTGCTCTAGAGAAGGAAGAGGTTATAGTCTACATCCCTGGTTGCTCAGGTGAAAGAAAGGGCTAGTACCCTGTGTCTAGGGAAGAGAAGGGGTTATAGTCTACATCCCGGGTTGCCCAAGGCAAAAAAAGCACCAGTGCCCTGGTGGTTTAGGATAGAGAAGGGTTAGTTTTTGCCACCTTGGTGGTCTAGGGAAGGAAGAGATTATGGTCTGCAACCCTGGTTGCTCAGGGCAAAGAAAGGGTTAGTACCCCGTGTCTAGGGAAGAGAACGGGTTATGGTCGGCATTCCTGGTGGTAAAGGGCTGAAAAATCTTAGTGCTTGCAATTCTACTAGTCTAGAACAAAGAAGGGTTAGTGTTCACACCCCCGGGTGGTCTAGGGTAGTGAAGAGGTTAAAGCAACTCTCCATCCCTTGGACAAAATTTGTCCAGGGACCAGAGAGGGGAATTATATTATCTACAAACCTCCTTTCTCCCATTTCAGCCACTGATCAGCTCCTTTTTGGAGCCTCTCTTTATTCTTTCAACATGACTGCAGCTCTTCTTAGACTACCTTATGAACATCGAGCCCTAATTGTCCCGATTGGCAAGCTCTGCTCACATGATCAGTCAGATAGCAGCACACAATGTCTGACTACTGCCGAACAGTGTGCTGTAGCCATACTAGTAGAATAAAGAAGGGCCCCAGAAAGAACAGATCGGTTGCCAAATCAACAGTGGGCAGCAGGTAGTCTAATTCCCCTTCTCTGATCCCTGAACAAATTTTGTCCCAGGGACCAAAGAGTCACATTGAGGTCTACATCCCTGGTGGTCTAGGGAAGAGAAGGGATTAATGTTTGCAAGCTTGGGAGGTTGGGGAAGTGAATGGGTTAATGTATGTATCTGTGTAATTAGAAGTAGCAGCAAACACCTTAATATAGTGGCCCAGAGTTAGTGGGGCCCCTCCAGAATGTTCCATGTTTTTCTCATGTCAATGCTTTGTCAGTGTCTTGTTTGTGGAGTGCATTATGTGAATTATGCGTATTGGATGTTTGCAGGACTGAAAGAGTTAATGTCTGGTATGTTCTGTCTTGTCTGGAAAATGTATCCTTTTGTGTTTGTCGTTTGTGATCACATGATGTTGTATGATATATGCGTTTGCAAGAATGCAATAAAAGGAGAGTAGTGGTTGTTGTAGTTAATGAGTGAGCCACACAGACACCAGAGAAACAAAGGAACTGTGGCGTCACGAGTGACAACTGGACTACAGGTAATCCCCGGTTACCACACCTGTGATCTCCCCCAGCAATAACATGGTCTGGTCCCGAGCTACCCTTAGTGGGAGGAGATGGTAGAGCCCCGTGAGAAGGCCTTTCTTTACCCGGCTTTCCTCGGCTGTGGGCCCACTCCTCGGACGCTGCAATAGTAGAGCTGCTGCCATGGGGGGATTTCCACTGATTCAGAACATTGCAGCATGTGATCCGAAAATAAGCAGGTGGTGACAACCCTGAATAAGTGAATGGTAGGAGTCATGTGACAGAAGCGCCAGGAGCGGCATTGAGTGAGGGTAATAAATAGAGCCGTATAACGAGGTTTGCAAATATATGCTGTAGCTGTCTCTCACAGTGATGTCCTGCGTAGGATAAGATGTGTTATATGAAGTTATTACGTCCTTGACAGCCAAATAGGAGATGAAGTTCAAAGGTATTTATCCCTTTTAGAAAGAACTAACAAACTACATTCTAATTGATACTCCAGAGCTGCATTCACCATTCTGCTCATCTTCACAGGAAACAGTCCAGTGCCCGGAATGCTTCAGGTCTTCACTTCTGGCTGCAGAGCGATGATGCCCCAACACAGGCAGATGTGACTGCTGCACTAATCATCAGCTGAACTGATGCAGTGATTGGCTGCAACGGTCACATGGCCCAGGTGTCAGTGATGACATCGCTGACGGTGAAGACTAGCGAAAGTCCACAGACCGATGGAAAAGGAGCATCGGGAGAGTGGGAGAGTAGAGTATGGCTTCTTTTGTGTTGGCATGGCATGGTGGGCAACATTTGAAAAAAGGTCTGTGGAGGACCCCTTTAACAACTTCAATGAGTTCCTATCATTCAAATGGGCACAGTGTTTCATTTCACTCATACAGTTCCTGGTGTAAATACTGTATTTCTAAGGGTGTAAAGACTATTGAGGCAGAGTATGTGACTGCCCTGGGGCCCATGGAGAAAGGGGGCCCGCCGATGTTTGGTTCAACACCTTTTCCTACTGGGAGGTTGGAACCAGTGCAGGATTCCCCTCTCCAGAAGAAATGAATCGCTCGAAAACAAGGGATTGAGGAATCTCCTAAAGGGATTCTTTGGAACCTTCACTATTGAGGACTTATTCTCAGGATACGTCATCAATAGTAGAGTGATGGTCATCTGTTTCCAGGAACTCCTACTGATCAGCTGTTTGCTAGGCTTGTGTACTTGTGAACTGAGGTGATTTCTGCAGGGAGTAGGCAGCTCCGTTCTCACTGCAGTGGCTAGGCTTGGTATTGCAGGCCCAGATCACATTGAAGTGAATGGGAATTTTACCTGCAATATCAAACCTAGTAATTGCAGTGGGAATGGAGCAGTCTACTTCCTGCAGAAATAGGTTCATTGTATGAGCACACCGACCCATCAAACAGCTGATCGTCGGAGGTCCCATGAGGTAGACCAGCATCGATATATTATTGATAGCCTATCCTGCTGATAGGCCATCAGTAGTTTACAACCACACAACACCTTTAAGGGTCACAGGGAGACAGAACCGTTCGGTCACGGAGATTCCCCTCTTCTGCTTCTTGAAGGAAGCAGCAAAGTGGAATCCCCAGAGGAACTGTGAAACCACTAACAGCCCTAAAATGTGATAGATATATCCTTCTGCAGAGCTTCTGTGATAAATCCGGCACATTTTAAGCCCGTCTAGTCTTTGCACTGTCTAACTTTTAGACAGCATTAGTAAATAAGCAGCACTAGATTTACAAAGTTGCTCAACCCCTTAAGCCTTTTTATGGCGGCTATTAAAGGGCCTTATTCTGATGTGTGCACCTTTGTACGACTTGGCTTTTTATGGCTTGGATAACAGTCTGGCACATGCTCAAGCAGCGGCCACCAGAGAAGCCACCGATCCCCATTGTTTAACCCTTTGTATGCCACGGTCAAGGCGAAGGGGCTCCCTCTGTCACCCATCAGACCGCCCGCGCACTGATGAGTTGATATGGCACTGGAGGCTTGAATATGGCCTATGGGTCTACCAGCTATAATGGTGGATGAGGCTCAGCCACTGGCTGAGCTTCATAGGATTTTTTAATACACTGCAGTATTTAAAGTATAGCAGTGTTTTATAAGAATGATAAAAGATGATGATATTCAAGTCCCCTAGGGGGACATAAATATAGCATTAAAGTAGTTAAAGTATTTTTTTAAAAGTTAAAAATAAATATACAAACAGCAAAACTCTACGTTTCCCCCTGCGCTATGTAAAAAGAAACTGGCATCGTTCGTAATGAGATAAATAATTTATCACATTATATAATTTGCACGGCGCACTACAAAAACAAGGCAAAAATAGCTAATTTTGTCTATCTCACCTAAAAAAAGCACAATAGAAAGCGATCAAAACATCGTGTGGTTCAGCATTAAAAACTACAAGTTGTCCCGCAAATGAGCGGGGGGGGGGGGGGGGGGATGGACCCGATGACCCTGGAGGACCTGATGACCCTGGAGGACCCGATGACCCTGGAGGTCCCTTCCAACTCTACCAGTCTCCATCAAATAAAACCCCTCACAAAACACCATTGATAGATGTCCGGGCTCCTACTAACTTTGGCTTTTTTAACGCCAATGTGAATGAGACTTCCTAATGTTAAAAACGCATCGCGAGTCTGTGCTTTGCGAGTTTCCTTTTTTTATTTTTGAGTGTGAATAAATTGCAGAAAAATCCCCCAAACACCTCTAGAAAGTTGGTTTTGAACAATCGTACCGACCCGCAGAATTAATTGAACACATACAGACACGCCAGAATTGCAGATTTTGTTGATCTCGCCTCTAGAAAAAAAATGGAATAGAAAACAATTAAAATGTTTTGTGTTCCCCAAAATGGGGTAAATGAAGACTCGAGTTCCCCCACAGAATAACAGCCGTCACAGAGCTCCGGCGATGGAAACTAAAAATCCCATGGCTTTTAGAATGCGGCAACAAAAGCAAACCTTTTTTTTTTTAAGTGTTTAGTGTACAAAAATAACAAGGCGTAAAAAGTTTTTCTCAACTTGGTCTTGCCTGAATCGCACCGACCCCGAGGAGAATGTTAGCGCATTATTTAGAAGCCGTTAAAATGAAATCCAAAAAACGAATATCAGAATTTTTTTTCCCCAATCCTCATTAAAAAGATGAATAAAACTTCTGTAATACATTACATACAAAATAATGTCTTCAAGAAATACAACTTGTCCGGCAAAAAACAAGCCCTCATGTCAACAGAACAGTTAAGACATTATGACGTTAGGAATCCAATGATTTACAAAGCTGAAAAACGAGTTGGTCATTTGGGCGCAGACAGGCTTCACACTAAGGGGTTAATTTTTTATGCAAAATAACTCTAGTATTTAACTATTAAAAATGTTGCCACCAGTCAAGCTAGACTCCTGCTTGGTTATACAAGTTGTTTCTCAATACAGAACTCTTGGTTTGAGCGATAATGTGGCATTCTTCATTCAGCGCCATACCACCTTGACAGATACTGGTTATTACCCATATGACTTTGTGAGTCCCACTGCCCAGGAGTAAGCTGAGCCACCAGAGCACCACAGGAACAGCCAGAGTCGAGTTCAGTGACTCATCCAAGGAGCCGGTCCTCGTCTTACAAGAAGAGCCAATCTGTACCATTAAATTCTTGGAGATTTTAGGTTTTGGGTGATGGTCAACAAGGCTGGCCCAGTTGTATAAGCAACCTTGGGTGACAGAAGTAGACTGTCTGTGTACCCCATTCTTGGCCAGCATCGAGCATAATCGCCAAGATCATCGTGAGCCTTCGCCAAGCCCAGTGGGTCCAGACATTTGCCAGGTCTTAAGGCCTGGCGTCTGTTTCAAATGTTCAGGACACTTCTGGTGCCCTCTAGGGGGCATATAAAAGGTGTTTTTAGCTGCAGAACCAATGTAGGGGCCAGCAAAAGAGGTCTGTAGAGACACTGTGGTGGCCATGGTTTTGACTGGCATGTGAAAAGAAAGAGTTGGACATGGAAAAGGCCCTGATGACTGCGGGCTGAAGAGGCAATGCCAGATGTGGTATGGCCAGAGAGAACACAGGGATGAAGAACCCTTCAGTGCTCGTCTCTCTCCCTGAAATTGATTCCATGGACTTGGCCTGGAATAAATACAAAGCTGCCAGATATGTGAGGCCACTCTCCAATGGCTAAGTGTGCACACACTTTATGGACTATAATGGATACACGTGACTGTTTTTTTAAGATGCATTGTGTAATTTGAGGCCCTAGTTGATATGGGTTGATATGTTGCACAGGGTATGTAGGGGTTAAGTAATGGGAATAGTAAATGATGTGCTGTCAAACATGTATGTACAGGGGTGCTACACGCCAAGGGGAAGTACAAGAGAGTGATGTACCGCATTCTGTGCATTATCTGCAGCTGCGCCTCCCCGCCACTTGTCCGCCCAGAGTCCATTTATTCTTTTCTAGAAAAACTGCCCCTGACCCCCGGGGGCGCGTCCGGGCCGTGGCAACTCTGAATGAGATGTTTGAGATGTTCCTCTAAGCCACAGCCGGAAAGACTTGGAGAAAAACATTGAAAAGAGAAGAAAGATGATGCTGGACAAATTCCAGTTTTCAAAGCAGAATGAAAAAGCGTAGATACGCGAGGCCAATAAATATAAGAGGCGATATAGACAATCCCTGCTGCTTCGGCGCTGCGTCCGCTGGGGAGGGGGGGGGGCGACGAGCAGAATCTGAGAGAAGTGTGTCTGCCTTGCAGAGGAAGAAGGTGGATAATCTTGTCACTTTCTGGAAAGCCCCTGCAGCTGGAACATGTGAAGCACAAAACACCCCGTGTTGTAAACCGCTCATGCAGCAGGACCGAATCAAAAAAAGCCATCTTGAAGCTACCGGCTGTTCCTGACTCCAGGAAAGTGAACATACAGCATCTACGCACCTGTTCACCTGATGTCGGAGGAAAGAAAAGCCATTAGCCAAGTGACAGGAGACAAAAAAACAAAATCCACTTCAGCAACATATCCGGGCGCCTGTGATTAATCTCACGCTCACGCCGCCTGATGCACATTAACCAGATAATTAATTATTTCTTTGGGGACATTGTCTCAGCCTGCACAGAATTAGGATGAAGACGACGACGACGGTGTGAGGGGAGAAGTCTGCTGGTGCAAAATAAACATCCTGCTGCCGAAGGAGATAGAATACCACAAAATACAAAGATAGATAGATAGATAGATAGATAGATAGATAGATAGATAGATAGATAGATAGATAGATATGAGATAGATAGATAGATAGATAGATAGATAGATAGATAGATAGATAGATAGATAGATAGATAGATAGGAGATGGATAGATAGGAGATAGATAGATATGAGATAGATAGATAGATAGGAGATGGATAGATAGGAGATAGATAGATAGATAGATAGATAGATAGATAGATAGATAGATGAGATAGATAGATAGATAGATAGATAGATAGATAGATAGATAGATAGATAGATAGATAGATAGATAGATAGATAGATAGATAGATAGATAGATAGATAGGAGATAGATATGAGATAGATAGGAGATGGATAGATAGGAGATAGATAGATAGATAGATAGATAGATAGATAGATAGATAGATAGATAGATAGATAGATAGATAGATAGATAGATGGATAGATAGATGGATAGATAGATAGATGAGATAGATAGATATATGAGATAGATAGATAGGAGATGGATAGATAGGAGATAGATAGATAGATAGATAGATAGATAGATAGATGAGATAGATAGATATATGAGATAGATAGATAGATATATGAGATAGATAGATAGATAGATAGGAGATGGATAGATAGGAGATAGATAGATAGATATGAGATAGATAGATAGATAGATAGATAGATAGATAGATAGATAGATAGATAGATAGATGAGATAGATAGATAGGAGATATATAGATAGATAGATAGGAGATAGATAGATATGAGATAGATAGATAGGAGATATATAGATAGATAGATAGATAGATAGATAGATAGATAGATAGATAGATAGATAGATAGATAGATAGATATGAGATAGATAGATAGATAGATAGATAGATAGATAGATAGATAGATAGATAGATAAATAGATAGGAGATAGATAGATAGATAGATAGATATGAGATAGATAGATAGATAGATATGAGATAGATAGATAGATATGAGATAGATAGATAGATAGATAGATAGATAGATATGAGATAGATAGATAGATAGATAATAGATAGATAGATATGAGATAGATAGATAGATATGAGATAGATAGATAGATATGAGATAGATAGATAGATAGATAGATAGATAGATAGATAGATATGTGATAGATAGATAGGAGATAGATAGACAGATAGATAGGAGATAGATAGATAGATAGATAGATGTAGTGTATACAGCACTGGATGTTACCCCACACTTATGTATAATCTTCAGTATTCTTATCACTTGATATGAGATAGTGGCTCCAGAAGAAACAAGACCCCCTCTAAGTGCCTTCTCCACTGATGAACCATCAAGCATTATAACATACTTTCACGTTCCATTCAAAACTGCGCTGCAGCCTCACGCTCCTCCCATGGGCATCTGCGCTGTCTATAGTAGGTGCCGGAAGGCAGACAGTGGGGGGAGGAGTGAGGATCTTCTATAAATGCGGCAGTAAAGTCCTGTGGTATAATGATATTGGTAAAGTGTCACCCAACTGTGTCTATCAACTGTTCACCATTCTGGACTACGGAAAAGTTGAGTGGGCTCTTTTATATTCATCTTTCCCCCTCCTCTCATCTAAAGTGAACTCTGATATGCATGTGGCCTCTAGAAGTCCTTGATCATGATGGCAATAAAATTAGCTAGTGACAGGGGGATGCTAATTACCCCCCTATCAGTGAGGATTGACACCTCTGGTATTTCCCATAAACACCCTGGCTCCGAGAGTCATATTAAGGGGAAAATCTCTTAATAAGGATTATTGGTCGCATGAAGGTCCCAGCTTGATATGAATTATATTTTTGTAATTGGGCGGCCAGCTGATTAAAACACATCTAAACTTATCGAGATGTATGCCCCAGAACACCCCAAATGGCGTATCCGCATACCTGGGTATAATTTCCGGGTCATGCCTGGTATCGCTGAGCTGATAAATTCATGACCACAAATATGCCAGGCGTATATTCCTGATCGGAGGATCTGCTGCAGAGATATGCATTCACTCCACCCCTCTCGGAATGACCTCAGAGGGGGCCGGGGAAGGTGTGTTCTGGAGTAACCTTAAAAACTGTGGGGTCAGACAGACCCAGTTGTCAGGCCTTCAGAGGTGTGCTACAGCGTAGGGCCTTTCCCGTTTGCTTCCTGTAATTCTGCACTAACATCCCAAATCTGGTATCTTTCTGTTATTCCTTCCTTGTTTATTTTAAGTACTGACTGTTGTGTATGCCTGTAAACCTCATCTCCCCTGTACATTCTTTTTTCTGTGTATTTTTGTACATATATAGATATTTAGCACTGCTAGTCTTTCTAGAATTCCTCTGCAATTTATTAGTCGAACCTTGTCTGTTTTAAAACAAACCATAACTCCGAAAATTTGTGTTTATAAGTCATAGTCTGGGCTCCAGCTTACCTGTGATATAAAAGCTGGTGGTGGCAGCCAGTGTGTGCGGGTACTGTAGAGTGATGGAGGCGTTTAGACTAGTCAGGGGGTGATTTGAGCTTTAGTTCTGAATGCGTGCAGAAGCCTGGGAAAGCTGGGTACAAATCCACCTGTAGTCTAACGACTCCGCGCTTGCAACCCCGCTAGAGTGATCGATTAAGGCTCTGCTGTGACAAGCAATCATAGTGGCAAGTGTGCTCGGAGTAGTCGATCCGTGACAAATCGGTGATAGAGGAGCGATCGATTGGGTTCCTCCTCTCTCTCCCTGACAAGTCCCAACAGGAACTTCAGAGTGATTTATAACGCTCGGTGATACGGTTGTTGCTGGAGGTGCTTGCACCAGGAAGTTACGTTTTACTGGCTATTAATATGGCTGGTAAAAAATAAAGACTGGCACTGGCTTTTTTAAGGTAAATTATTAGCCTGAATCGTGACTTACCGGCCGGGAGGATCAATTTAGGAATCAGATTTTGGGTGTGAATTTAAAGGGGTTGTCCAGTTATAAAGTATTGCTGACCTATCCTTAGGAGAAGCCATCAATAGCAGATCGGCAAGGGTCTGCTACTTGGGTCCCTGCTGATCTGCTTTTTTTTTGGCCAGTGCAATCATGCACTGAGCTTATTTCTACAGGAAGCAGACAGCGTTATTCCCACTGCAGTGGCCAGACTTGGTATTGCAGTCTATTCACTGCAATGGGAACAATATTGTTAAAGCCATATCTCAGCGGTTCCTATTAAGGTGCCAATTTAGAGGAGGCTCCGATAGGGGAACTAGCTCTGTGCATTGTGATACAATTCATTTGGCATTGGATGAGATGAAATCTGCTGTCATAAGGAGGCATACAACACATGGATCGTATTTTTACAGACATATTAACTCTTCCTACCTGTAGTGTAACAAGCTGAGGGGGAGGGGGACTTCATTCCATCAAGTCTTCTACCGGCTTCACGTGTCTCCATGTATAGAGAATGATTTACTAAACAGCAGCCCTCAAAAGCAGTTAGCGTGGAAACAGCTGAGTTCCCGATACCGAGGAGCCTTCTCTTTAGTTTTAATCAACATGAATGAGTTGGAATTGCTCCGTGTAACTAAATCTTCGTAACTAATAAACTACTGTAAGTGCAAAGTGTCTCTCTGCATTATGGGAAGAGAGGAACTTGTCAAATTCTAATCACTTCAGGCTTGACATGACCTTTGCGGTCTACTTGAGGAAAGAAAATAAGTCTTGAAGCTGTCTTGGATCCAGCATTGCATTATCTTAAGTATTTGAATAATCAAACTACAAAAATGATGAAGCTTGTTGAGGAGAGAAGACCAGAGAGGGGCTTGTCTCACATCGAAATGTTACGCATGTCGCTCTACTATGTTGGGATGGAGAATCGGACAGGAATGGCCCATGTAAATGGATATTGACTCTAGGTTCTTGTTCTTCACTCATGTAATGCCAGATCAAGCATCAGACTAGGGTTTCTTGGGCCCACTAGAGATGATCCTGAGGGTCTAGCCTCCATCTATATACATGTGACATCCAATATTAATTATACTGTATCATCAATAATGTCTAATAGGTTATTTTTTTTATTTGCCCCATAAGAAACAGACTCAAGTGGTAAGTGATTGTCTACGAAGTCACCTCCAAATGGGGTTGTCTTCTGCTAGACTTTTGAAGCTATTATTACGTTGGAGCTTAGGCACAATGAAGGATGCTCTGGTACTCTGATGGACTATTCTGACTCTGACCAGAACTACTGGAGACGATGGGCACATGACCATGAATAATCAACCTACAAAAATCATAAAGCTTGTTAAGGAGTGAAAACCAGAGAGGGGCTTGTCGCTCATCAAAATGTTATGCATGTCACTCTACTGTAATGGGATCGAGAATCGGGGAGGACCAATGTAAATGATATTTGCTTTAGGTTTCAACTTGTTTTATACTCGCACAGTGTCAGATCCAGTGTCAGACTGGGCTCCCTTGGGCCAACCAGAGGAGATGGTCCTCAGGATCCAACCCCCATCTATGCAGTACGTGCAACGTCCACTATTAGTTATCACTGTACAAACACAATGTATCATCAATGATGCTGCATTTGGATGGAACAATTATCATTCCAAAAATGTGTTCAAATGCGTGAAAGTGCATCGTTCAGTCTAAGCACAAGCCAATGACTAAATGGCAAATGAGAATCATTCGCTTCTCATTCGTCATTAAGTTTCTGCAGGCATAAAAACTGTCATTGGCTCATTCACTTATACAGGGAATGAACAATTCTGAACGATTCTCGTTGAGCCAACAATGCATTTGCCTGTCTAAACAGGCTGCACGAGTGCAAACCAGTTAGCGGTGACATCACTCGCTAGTTCAAATGAGAATCGGTGCGTCTAAAAGAACCCTAAGATCTAATAGGTTATCTTTGATTTGTGCCATATGAAACAGACCCTAGTGGCAAGTAATTCTTACCAAAGTTACCTTCAAGTGGGGTTGTCTTCTGCTTGACCTTTGAGGCCATCATTGCATTGGAGTTTTGGCACAATGGAGGATCCTCTGATACTTGGTGGGCTAATCTAATACTAAACTATTGAAGGTCTTGGTCACATGACCACAGTTGACTGGACAAAGTGTCATTGAAGGTAAGGAAGTATCACAGAGTGGTGGAAGCCTATGGCGTTGGTGGTAGAGAAAGATTTGGTGAAGGGTGCCAATCAAGGTGAAGGAGAGTGGTGACAGCAGAGTAGCATGAATATCCCGACTCATCTTGGCCAGGACAGATAAAGTAGACTAATCTTTGCCTCATTAACATAAGTAGCAGAAAAAGTTTACATTGAGATTTCTGGATAACGGAAAGATACTAAGTCATAAAAGTCTAATTCTCAATATGCCACATACAGTATGGTGGTAATGGTGGTTTAGGTTCCAAAATCTTGGTGACAGGTTTAAGTGTCCTTGTTTTTATATGAACAGCCCCTGTCATATCTACTAGGGCATATGGAAGTCATGGAGCAAACACCCACTGCTACAGACTCCCCTTCTATTTCCCAAGATGTACAGCCGTTCAGTAAGAGCAGCTCTTGTTCTGGTTGACCTTGTGCCATCCTGCAATACTAAATTTCTCCTGCAGAGGCTGCTGCAGGGGAAATAGGTGGCTGCCCATGGTTTCTCTTGGCAAAATCATCTGATTGCTGGGATTAATGGGAAGCGGGACGTGGAATGATCAGCTGCTAGCCCTGAGCCCTGTATTTTAGGAGGAGTTGTGCATGTTGGTGCAACCCCTTTAAAGGAAACCTATCACCTAATTTTTGTGCTAGAAACACAATATGCTGGTAAATGTGTGATGTTATGAGGAATGTATTGTTAGCTTTTGTTATCAATCTGTCTGCACACTCCAGATATCACTCCTTACGTTTGTTATGCTCCATATGCAAGTTAGCAGCGGACTGCAGTGCAGGTTCTATCCCTGCCTATTCTGTGCTTAGAGAAGTCTGCAGCTCTGCCCGTTAGAGACGTCATGCATTCCACTAATGGTGCGTGTGCTGTAGTGGGCCAGAGTTAGTGCGGCCCCTCCATAATGTTATATGTCGGTTTCGTGCCATTGTCTTGTCAGTGTCTTGTTTGAGGTATGCATTTGATCCATGTGGATTGTATGGCTGCAGGCATGAGAGGGTTAATGTCTGGTATGTCCGGTCTCGTCTGGAAAATGTAACGTTTTGTAAGTGTCATTTTCAGTCACGTGATCGTGATATGTATTTATGTGTTGGCAAGAATGAGAGAGAGTCGAAGTTGGGAGAGCCTGACACCCACACATTGGACAAGCCGATCGATGTGCGGAGTAATGGAGGAAGCCGAGCCTGAGCCTACCCAACCCAGGAATCCCTGGCTCTTCTGAGGAGCACTGGGAGTGAGACAACACGCTGCTTAGCAAGAAGAGGAGAAAGTGAGAGTGAGTGTTGACCGGTAGAGAGAGAGAGAGTTTGCCGGGAGTGGAGATTACACAGATAACTTGGACTGTGGATTGTCCGTACACCCCAAGAATCCTCCCTGTGACACCACTTTGGTTTGTTGTAATCATACCAGGACTGTTTGCTGGAGTTTACGTTCAAGAGTTCTGCAGTAAACGGACAGAACTGACCGTTCCCGTTTTTTGTTCAGAAACTTACTCTATGTGTGGACTACTTTATTTCATCGGGAAGATCCGCCGCAGATTACGGAACGGTGGGGTCATGAGTGACAAACTGGACTTAACATAAGCCCGGTTACTACCCCTGTGACCTCCCCCAGTAGTAACTTGGTCGGGTCCCGACCTACCCCCAGGGGAGGGGATGGTAGAGCCCCGTGACAAGGCCTTTCTCTATCCCGCTGCCTGTTTGCTGTGGGCCCGCTCATCGGATGCTGCAGTGCCGCACTGTAACGGCGCATGTGCGCAACAGCAGCCCTGGATTAGAAGGAGTCACAGCATATGGGCCTAATCATTCAGTGCGGTGCAAGTGTGTTGACAGTGGAACGTATTACACCTCCAGCAGGTGGAGCTAGAGATGTCACTAAGCACAGAATTGGGAGATTTTTGCATCAATTGGCAGGGAGAGAACCTGGACCGTGGGCATAGGTGGACCGCCCACTGAATGGTCCACTGCGAATCTGCATGTGGTATGGGACAAACTTAGGCTGCCTGCAGACGGGTGGAAATTCCGCAGCTGGATTGCCTGCACAATTTCCGCCCGTGGAAGCTGCCATAGGATTGCGTTAGAAAAGGCAATCCTGTGCAGATGGCCGCGATTTGTCCACGTGAAATCTTGCATGGGAAACAAATCATGGCATGCTCTATTTGCTCCATTTCTGTGTAGGGCTCTCAGAGCCCCGTACAGAAATGTCACTCCCCGGCCACCGGCTCCACTCTGCGCATGCGCCGGCTGGGCGGCAGCTGGCACATCACAGAGCCGGAGCCGCGGTAGCAGGTGAGTGCCACGCTGGTGCCTGCAGGAGCTCGGGTTGGGTTCCACTGCGAGAATTTTCAGAGCCGGATATGACCCGCCGTCTGCTGGCGGCCTTAAGGAGTCATCTTAAGAGTGGAGACACATTGAAAACAAATAAAGGTAATATTCTGTTTGTAGCCCTAAAATTAGGTGGCAGCCTTCCTGTAAGAACCACGTGGCGTCTTCATACTAGTAAATAGTCTACACTAAGAAAGGAGACAACACAGAGGTTACAAATAACCAGGGAGGCGCTACAGCCGCTGCTCAATCTACATAAACCCCAGAAGTAACGCTTGATTAGACATGTAGGACACCAAATCCACAGCCTATATACCGCACTACATCACAGGGGCTGCAGCATTTTATAGTCTGATCATATTTAAAGACTATCTATGTTTGTAAATTATTTTTACAAAAAAATCAAGTAACTTTGCAAATAGTCTTGATTAAAAAATCTGCTACAATTTTGTGTATGCAGCTTCTTTGCGGATGCAGCTCTATGTGTTTCCATGGTAGCAAACCAGGAACAACCCCTGTGCCGTCTGTTCCTGCAGTCACGTTTCCTTCCAGCTGTCTCCCATGTCTAACCTATTTAATGGACTCAAGCAGGGGATGGGAGTATGAATGCAGGATCAGACTACACAGTGTTTGCTGGTAGTCTGTAACCATGGAGACGCAGAGGACTACAGAGGATCTGTATGCACAAAAATCACAATTGTCTGCAAAGTTGCTTTGTTTTTTAATGCTAGATGCATTGAAAAAATAAGAAAATTAGTGGCAAAAATATATAAAATTGGCTTCTACCTCATTGCTTTTTTTGCCCTCCTCTGGATCAACATTTGGGGGTAATATGGTTACAATGGATGGACTTAGGGCTTTTTCAGCTTTACATACTATGTTACTATACACACCCTTTAGGTCTAGCATGAAATGAGATAACAGTACATAGAGTAAATATGCAATATATATAGAGAGATGTTAGCCGCAGCCCACATAGTGCCAGCCACAGTTCCTCATTACTGCCTGCCAAAGTGACCACCAGTCACCATGCCACCATTAAGGGCGCATTCACATGGGCGAGAAAATCGTGCGAGTTTTGTGCGTTGAAGACACATGAAAATGCAACCTATTATTTGTAACATGGAAAATTTTTCTCTCGTAGCATGTTCTATCTTCATGGGAGTCTCACATGAGAACAGAACATGCAGATGTGCGGCGTCCCACAGCACACGGACGGGGTGAGATGCCAACAAGCAAGTGGTGATAAGTCTACCCCTTGACTCAAGTAACTGACATTAGTTGTGATGCCATAGTAGCCTAATAGATGAGGACATACTTGTAATGTCGCAGCACATTATGTGATACAAATGCAGCTCGGATGTTACACTTTACCTCACTTTAACTCTTTCCAATCCAATTTGTATCCTGGTTTTCCTAGGGGACTTACTCTTTTTCTGCTGTTATACAACGGCGCTATATGCTGGCTAAAGCCAGTACTGCATG
This sequence comes from Eleutherodactylus coqui, assembly GCF_035609145.1. Classification (NCBI taxonomy): domain Eukaryota; kingdom Metazoa; phylum Chordata; class Amphibia; order Anura; family Eleutherodactylidae; genus Eleutherodactylus; species Eleutherodactylus coqui. The sequence continues at coordinate 5,854,329 of NC_089839.1, forward strand.
AGGTGACACATTGGATAGGCTCCGTCAGCAGAGAGGCTGGTAATATATTGTAAGAGAACCCCGACGGACGTCTTCCAACATCGAAGCTGTACCGCCTTAAATCATAATGTCTTCAGAAGTCAGACAGTGGATTGGAAAGGGTTAACTTATTTGTGACATCACTGATGTAACAGCTGCTTCCTGAGTGAAACTGTTCTGATGTCACACGAGTTACCTGATGGAGACTATGGTGAGCGCTAACTTTATTGTGGGAGATTAATTGTGATTTGTTTTCTCCTTTTGTTTTAGTTCGGACTCCAGCGCCCTTGGGCACGATTAGTAGGGAAGGTGCTGAATAACACACGGAGTCCGATATTTTGCTTTACTTGTTATAAACATTGTGTTATTATTACATAAAGCAGGGAGATGATGTGGTTTTCTTCAACACACCCAGTGAATAAAAAGATACACAAGTTGCAACAATGTAGACACCTGTGTCTAACACATTTATATACTGGGAGCTTCCTCTGGAACAATACCTCTACAGCGCCACCTACTGGATGGCAGCATTTCTTCAAATCAATGTACGACTCTTTAACAAGTCTTTAAAACAATTATTGGGAATAGGACTTGTTAAAGAATCTGACATTGATTTGAAGGAATGCTGCCATTCAATAGGTGGCGCTGTAGAGGTATTGTTCCATCTTCCTTATTTGCATAAATTACCCAGAGGAGCATGCATGGCCTTATAAGTCTCCTTACTCGCCTCTGGTGTCTTCTCACACCCCTTCTGGGTGCTCTCCTTGGGGAGAGTCAATGCCCCCCCCTAAACCTACTCACCCCTTAGGTGTCTCCACACACTTTTTGGGTGCTCCCCTTAAGGAGAGACGGCACCCCTTTTGACCTAGTGGACTACTGGTCTACTGATCATACTGTACAGTACCATTAAAGCAGCAGCTTCATGAAAGATCCACGTGGCTAGCAAGGGGGAGGGTCCTTTGTTCAAATCAACCTTTTTGGACCCCCTACTCTCCATGTTGTACATACAGTAATAGGCAAATCACTTGAGCAGCTGCATGTAATGCCACATTTCCCCTGCAGTGGCCACTGTAGAAGCAAATAGCACATAAGACTTCCACCATAGATAAAAGCTAATTGCTGGGGTGGCAGGTTTTTAGAAAAGGAAGTGCCTACATGAGACAAAGGTGCATGCCGTCCTGCTGAGAGGTTCCCTTTAAAGCTCTCCTTATACGGAATTTGCCTTCTAAGCAGTAAAAACTTGAGACAAGCGAGAAGACTGTCACCTCCTCCGCAAGTAACTGCGTCCAATGTGGCAAAGATATAGAAGAAAATGTCGAAACAAGATCAAGATCCTATCAAGGAGTTAAACTGAAGCAGAAGATGAAAATGTTTCAGCGTGGATTGAGATTGGCAGCGGCTGAATTTGTATTCCATGTGACCGGGCGCTTCCTAACTGGCGGTTACCTTTTGAACGATTTGTCAGGGGAGAAAGGCCATTTTCGTCTTTCATATAACGCTCTTAACAACTTTTAGTCATCCGAGGGTTCTCCCTTTCCCCTCTCCTTTCTCTTCTTGCTCTTAGATCTGAGCTCTGCCTTTGATGTAACACTTTTACAGCACATCAGAATCCAGATCCCGCTTCTGAAGCAGAAATGCATTTTAACAACAGGGAACGATGACATCACTTCAAACGTGGCCTCTTCTGAAGAGGAAGCATGCCTTGAAAACAACAACAACCAAAATATAATCAGGGAGAAAATGAGCAAACTTTTCCACTGTTTTACCTCTGTGATTTTAAATTTTTGTATGCGATGTTCACTGCCAAGAAACAAGTGGTGGAACAATGCAGGTCATTTACGCAAAAATATCAATGTATTTAGCATGGCCAGGACTCTGGGGAAAGGCTGGACTCCCTGGAGAGAGGTTGGACCCCTGAAGAGAAGCTGGACTTCTTGGACAGACATTGGACCCCTGAAGAGAGGCTAGACCCCCTGGAGAAAGCCTGGACCCCCTGGAGAAAGGCTGGCCCCTGAAGAAAGGCTGGAGTCCCTGGAGAGAGGTTGGACGCCTGGAGAGAGGAATGAACCTCTGGAGAGAGGCTGGACTCCCTGGAGAGAGGCTGGACCCCTGAAGAGAGGCTGGATTCCAGGGAGAGAGGCTGGACCCCTGGAGAGAGGCTGGACTCCCTGGAGAGAGATTGAACCCCTGGAGAGAGATTGGACCCCTGGAGAGAGATTGGACCCCTGGAGAAAGGCTGGACCCCCTGGAGAAAGGCTGGAACCCTTGGAGAAAAGCTGGACTCCCTGGAGAGAGGCTGGACCCCTGGAGAGAGGCTGGACTTCTGGAGAGAGGCTGGCCCCCCTGGAGAGAGGTTGGACCCCTGAAGAGAAGCTGGACTTCTTGGACAGACATTGGACCCCTGAAGAGAGGCTAGACCCCCTGGAGAAAGCCTGGACCCCCTGGAGAAAGGCTGGCCCCTGAAGAAAGGCTGGAGTCCCTGGAGAGAGGTTGGACGCCTGGAGAGAGGAATGAACCTCTGGAGAGAGGCTGGACTCCCTGGAGAGAGGCTGGACCCCTGAAGAGAGGCTGGATTCCAGGGAGAGAGGCTGGACCCCTGGAGAGAGGCTGGACTCCCTGGAGAGAGATTGAACCCCTGGAGAGAGATTGGACCCCTGGAGAGAGATTGGACCCCTGGAGAAAGGCTGGACCCCCTGGAGAAAGGCTGGAACCCTTGGAGAAAAGCTGGACTGCCTGGAGAGAGGCTGGACCCCTGGAGAGAGGCTGGACTTCTGGAGAGAGGCTGGCCCCCCTGGAGAGAGGTTGGACCCCTGAAGAGAAGCTGGACTTCTTGGACAGACATTGGACCCCTGAAGAGAGGCTAGACCCCCTGGAGAAAGCCTGGACCCCCTGGAGAAAGGCTGGCCCCTGAAGAAAGGCTGGAGTCCCTGGAGAGAGGTTGGACGCCTGGAGAGAGGAATGAACCTCTGGAGAGAGGCTGGACTCCCTGGAGAGAGGCTGGACCCCTGAAGAGAGGCTGGATTCCAGGGAGAGAGGCTGGACCCCTGGAGAGAGGCTGGACTCCCTGGAGAGAGATTGAACCCCTGGAGAGAGATTGGACCCCTGGAGAGAGATTGGACCCCTGGAGAGAGATTGGACCCCTGGAGAAAGGCTGGACCCCCTGGAGAAAGGCTGGAACCTTTGGAGAAAAGCTGGACTCCCTGGAGAGAGGCTGGACCCCTGGAGAGAGGCTGGACTTCTGGAGAGAAGCTGGACCCCCTGGAGAGAGGCTGGACCCCTGGAGAGAGGCTGGACTTCTGGAGAGAGGCTGGACCCCCTGGAGAGAGGTTGGACCCTTGAAGAGAGGCTGGATTCCCTGGAGAGAGGTTGGACCCCTGAAGAGAGGGTGGACTCCCTGGAAAGAGGTTGGACCCCTGAAGAAAAATTTGATCCCTGGAGAGAGGCTGGACTTCCTGGAAAGAGGTTGAACCCCTGGAGAGAGGCTGGACTTCTTGGAGAGATGTTGGATTCCTGGGAGAAAGGCTGGACCCCTAGAGAATGATTTGACCACCTTGAGAAAGGGCTGACTTCTTTGGGAGAAGTTGGGTTCTTTGGAGAGAAGTTAGATCCCTTAGACCAGTGGTGGCGAACCTATGACATGCATGCCAGAGGCGGCACACAAAGCCCTCACTGCTGGCAAGTGCCACCGTCGGCCGCTCACCACGTTAGTGAATATCGGCAGGGGCTGCGGCTCCCCTGCCGGGATTCACTCAGCAGTGCTGCTATCGGCGCTGATCCCGGCGAACAGTGTGGAGTCAGTGTGCAGCCGGGATCCTCCTCCCCCTTCCCTGATGTCTCCTCTTTGGTTCCGCGAGAGCAGAGGGGAGGAGGCGTCCGGCAGCACACTGACATCACTGTGTGCACCGGGATCAGCACTGCTAGCACTAATACTACTACTGGGGGCCGCTGTGGGAGGTCACTATTGCCACTGGGGCCACTATGGGCTGTCACTGTTTCTGCTGGGGCCGCTATGAGATGTCACTATTACCGCTGGGGCCGATGTGGGATGTCACTATTACCACTGGGGCTGCTGTGAGGGGTCATTATTACCGCTGGGGCCGCCATGGGGCGTCACTATTACCGCTTGGACCACCATGGGAAGGAGATGTCCGGAAGCGCAGTGTGCATCGAAATCAGTGCAGAGCAGAGTACATTGCTTTCAGGGGGAAGCGCTGGGGCCACTGTGAGATGTCACTATTACCGCTGGGGGCCACTGTGGGATATCACTATTACTACTGGGGGCCGCTGTGGAGTGTCACTATTAGTACTGGGGGCCACTGTAGGGTGTCACTATTACTACTTGGGGCTGCTGTGGGATGTCACTATTACCGGTAGGGCCACCGTGGCAGACACTATTACCTCTGGGGGCCACTGTGGGGGTCACTATTACTGCTGGGGTATGTTTACACATGGCGGAAATGCTGCAGAATGTCTTCAACGGAAATTTCTGTGGCAAATTCTGCAGCATTTCTGCATCCAAAAAGAAGTCAAAATCTGCACCCTGTCTATTTTGAAACAGCCCTGTCCTTTTTAGAACGATAGAGGCAAAATCATACGTCGTGATAAGCCCCGCCCCCTGACATGTTGGCAATTTGCGATAAATAAGTGGGTTTTGGGTTGCAGTTTGGCCACTCAGTCTCTAAAAGGTTCGCCATCACTGCTCTAGCCTGAGGTTGGGTTCCCTGGAGAGAGGTTGAATTTCTTGGAGAGAGGTTGGCTTTTCTGAAGACAGGTTGGAGTCCTTGGAGAGAGGCTGAAATCCCTAAAGAAAGGTTGGACTCTTTGAAGAGAGGTTAGATTCTCTGAAGAAAGGCTGGACTTCTTGGAGAAAGGTTGAAGTCCTTGAAGAGAGCTTGGACTCCCTGCATCACTACTGAATATCATTGATGACTAAACTGAAGGTATGGCCATTGAAAGGAAATCCATAGGCTGTGTTAGGAGTGCCCATCCCCTCACCACGCCATTCCCCAGCTTCTCCATCCCTGAACTTTTTTGTGCCTTAAAAAATAGCAAAAACTCATACTGAGCTAAGCCTACATGCTGCATTCCCCATATGGCTTCCCCCTCCGTCTCCACTCACTTTTGGGTCGAGTGGTGGTCATGTGCTAGGCTAAGGGCATTATTGTTGCGAACAGTCATTGGCCTCAGCAACACTGAGAGACAAGTAATTGGCCACAGCAGTCAAGTACTTAGATGGGTATACAACTGTTTAACATGGAAGTAAGCAGAGACTGTGGAGCCGGAGTGGTGGGAGGCTACGAGAGGTGAGTATACCTTGGTTTATTATTTAGGCTTCACAATACTTTTTAACTGTATCCATGTCCTGAAGATACAGCTAAAAGTGGTGCCACTGCCAGGGGACCTAATGCAAATACACAGCTTGCCCTATGGTTAAAGCGGCTCTGGATTGTGTCTCCACTATAGTAGTCTCCAATAGTATGAGTTGCCATGTTGGTTGTTGCTTTTGATAATCAATAGACATTCTTTGTTGCCAGGAAGTTCTGTTGAGAACATGCTGGCAAGTGTGCAATGCAAAAAGAAGAGAAACAAGGTGCACACTGAAAGAGCTGACCGCTAGGCATATCAACCTCCTTCAACTGTGATGCTGGACAAGGGGTGCTGGACTGAAGAGCAACTGGCAGCGCCAAAACACAGTAGCTGCACAGGGAGCAGGGTCCCTGCAACCAGACTTGGCTACAGCTCCTGACAGACGCCACCATCAGGTAACTGCTGTGACATCACAAGGGGGTCTCCATCAGGTAACTGCTGTGACATCACAAGGGGGTCTCCGTTAGGTAACTGCTATGACATCACAAAGGGGTCTCCATCAGGTAACTGCTGTGACATCACAAGGGGGTCTCTGTCAAGTAACTGCTGTGACATCACAAGGGGGTCTCCATCAGGTAACTGCTGTGACATCACAAGGGGGTCTCCATCAGGTAACTGCTGTGACAACACAAGGGCATCTTGTAGTGGCCTGAAAAAAGGCACTACATAGCGCTGTTTAACTGTAGGGACTAGTAATATAATAACTGGCCCTAGGGGTTCAATCTGAGTCATTTTGCACAGCAGATGCAGTTAACCCAGCAACCAGTTAGGTAGTTTTACTCAGCTGCACAGGTTAGAAAAAATGCCTAGAGACTCAGATGAGGCAGGTAGCATAGCAACCAGATAAGTTGTGATTGGCTTCAGACAAACTGGTCAGGTCACAGAGGCGATAAATAGCCGGACAACGGTTGCAGGAGTCAAAGTAGTTCAAAGGAGAGAATAGCCAGAAGGAAAAGCACCAGGTAGAGAAGTGCCAGGGAGGAGAAGGGACGTGCCAGCAAGAGAGAGAGAAGAACAAATAGGAGCAAGAGAAAGAGAGAGACAAGAGAAGAAAGAGAGAAAGCAGAAGAACAGGGAGAAACAAGAGACAAATCAGAGAAACAGTGAGTTAGGCTGCCTGCACACGAGCGGAAATCCCGCCGCGGGATTTCCGCCGCTGAAAGTTCGCATAGGAGTGCATTAAAATACGCACTCCTATGCAGACGGCCGCGGTTTGGCCGCGCGAAATCTCGCGCGGCAAACAAACCGCGGCATGTTCTAATTTTCTGCGGGGCACGCACTCACCCGTCCGCCGGCTCCGGTCTGCGCATGCGCCGGCTGCGCGGCAGCCGGCACATGAAAGAGCCGGGGCCGCCAGGCGCGGCTGAGTACGCGCTCGTCCCTGCAGGCGCTCGGGTCGGATCGCGCGGCGAGAATTCTCGCTGCCGGATCCGACCCGCTCGTCTGCAGGCGGCCTAACAGAGAAGGAGAGGCGGCTTTAACAGTGAGTAGAGGATCAATAAAAAAAATGTAAATATGAAGAGAGGGAGATAAAGAAATAAAGAGATGTAAATACGAAAGAAGGATAGAGAAAAGAAGTCCAGAGGAAGCTCCCAGTGTATAAATGTGTTAGACACAGGTGGCTACATTGTTGCAACTTGTGTATCATTTCTTATTCTCTCAGTGTGTGGAAGGAAACGACCTCATCTCCCTGCTTTATTTAATAACACCATGTTTATAACAAGTTAAGCAAAATATCTGACTCCATGTATTATTCAGCACCTTCACTACTCACTACTACTAACTGTGCCCAAGGGCGCTGGAGTCCCAACTAAAACAAATCACAATTAGTCACCCACATTAAAATTAGCGCTCACCATAGTCTCTGTCTGGTAACTGCTGTGACATCACAAGTCACTATCTGTAGCTCTTGAATAAAAACTTATCAAAATTTGTATGTGGGAACAGGAACATGTTGAGCATATAAGAGGAACGGAAAAAGTGAGGTAAAGTGTAACATCCCAGCTGCATTTGTATCACATAATGTGCTGCGACATCACAAGTATGTTCTTATGTATTAAGCTACTATGACATCACAACTAATGTCAGTTACTTGAGTCAAGGGGTGGACTTATCATATGTACCACTAAATTAACAGCTGGAAATCAAGGGACCCTCATATACTATTCTTACATAGGGTCTCCCTGTTGTCATAGTCTGCCTGTGACATCATTAATTTGTAGACATAAGCAAGACGTGGTGATGACCCAAGTATGGTAGAGCAGGAGTCAGAGGTCAAAAGGCTTGTTGAGGGTTATAAAAACAAGATCCTTCTTCCCAGAAACAGAGCCACTCTTGTCTGTGGCCATGTCTGGTATTGCAGCTCAACTGCATTCACTTGGATAGGAATAAGCTACAATACTAACTGCTGCGCACAGACAAGCAGGGGGTGTCATCCTTCAATGCAACATATTACGGCTGCAGCAAAGATGACGTCTCTTTTTCACATAAACAGCGCAGAACACGCTGCAGTATTTTCCGGGCAATCCTTGCATTTTTTTTTCTCCTCTGCAAAATTTCCAATCATTATGATTTCATATCTCTCCCCTTTGATCCTCATAAAACATCATGTAAAAAAAACAGAAAAGTTTTTGTCTCTGCAAGGTACGCAGTGCATGGAAATGTCAGCCTAGTTAACTTCCTGCACAAGTCCCAGGCAACAGCGGCAGATCCCGGGCTCATGCCAAGATATTACATCACACTTCACTTAGCTCTGACCAAACATATGACCTCTCTTGATATTCTGTTCGCACAGCGAGGCACAGATGCAATCCAGACAATATATATTTCACGCCGACGTCTCCGCCATTAACACGTTATTATGTAAATAGTATGGTTGCTATAAAGTTTTATGGCTTTAATTAAAATTTAAGGGGACAGGATGCTCACTGGGAAACCTAAAACGTTCACCTACATCGTGGTTCATTGTACAAATACGAAACACCGATGCAGACAGGAAGATCATACAGAAGAGCCACTGACGCTAAAGAGGCCTTCTCATTGATTTCCTATCCTTAGCATAGGCCGCCAGTATAGAGTTAATAAGGGTCGGACCCATGTAATTAGCAGAATGAAAGGAAGGGGGTGCCATGGTTCCTTGACTGTAGCATCCAGAACAGTGAAACCATAACAGTGTATCTGTGTCTGGTGCTGCGGCTCAACTCCATTTACTTAAAGGGTCTGATCGATTTGAACAGGAAGTCTGATCTGCAGACATCATGTTATTCAGCAGGAGGAGCTGAGCGGATCGATATATAGTATTATAGGAAGAGATTCAGTGTAACTTGTATTTTTGCCTTTACATTCCTGCTCTTTCTCTGCTCAGGATTGCAGTGGGCGGTTCTATCAGTGATTGTAGGACCGCCCACTGGACTAGTAACCATAGAAAGAGCAGGGCTTTAAATGCATTAAACACAAGTTACACTGAATCTTTTCCTATAAAGCTATATATCAATGCGCTCAGCTCCTCCTGCTCCATAACATGATGTGCGCAGATCAGATGTCATGTTCGATTTGACAGGTTCCCTATAAAAGGACGGAGTTGCAGTACCAGTCACTGCAGTGAAAGGATGATGGCGCTGTGTCCTTCTGCCATTTGGCCTTTCTGTTTAAGGCCTCATGGATGCATGTGGTACAGATCGGTGACACGGGGCCCTTAGAAATCTTTAACAGAAAAGCTGGATTATGGCCAAACCACGAGGTCCCGGTCCTCAGTCAGCATTCACACAATGCGGTGTGTACTTCACCAGCAAAACCTTAATGGAGAAAGCGGTAGATTATAATCTGCGCTCCATTCAAGCATTGCCAGTGAAACGCAAACCGCGCTGTGTGAATACTTAGTATTAGTAAATCTGCTACAATACAATAAATGTACAAACTGGGGGCCAAATGTGTTACTTTTTGCATCTTGCTAAATGTTTGCTTTGTGCATCCTATAGTGATATAGATAAGAAAACAGTTTCTAACTGGCCCACACCACATTTTTTTGTCTGCATGTGCCGGTTTGATGAATTTGCACCATTTTGTTGCCTAAGTAATAACATTTTGTAATTTACAATAATAGTGACAATTTTCCCCCAACGTGTCTCTCCATAGACATGTATAGCAGTAATGCAGGGTGGTGCAGGGAGTACTTCTCCACAGCACTGTTAGAGGGGGACACGCTGCTCTGCTGAACTCCCCTCTATGTATGGGGACTGACAGGCAGTCCTGGTGCAGGATTAGGAGGCCACACCCCCTCTGTGACATTGCAGTGATAGGACTAGCATGTTACCGCCCTGAAGCCACACCTCACTGCAGGGACAATGAAGGGGTTAACCCTTGAAGGCATTGAGCGGCGCCATGTTCAGATAAAAGGGGGACTGTGACATAGCAAGAAAAAGCCAAAGCAGCATTGAAGTAGCGGAGGCCGTTTGAGCAGGGAGGGAGGCCCAGAAGATCCAGCGCCTGGGGGGAGGAGACTCCCTCCCTCCAATCTCTAGACAGCAAGCGTTATAAAAGTCTGTGCAGCTGCGCACATGAAGATAAAATGTAATTTATATCTCGGCTGTTCTAGTAAAAGGTAATTTTGCTCCAGGGGGGCCCAAGCCTTTATGCTGCCTGAGGAAAAGTGTGAAATGTCCCTCCCCCCGCCACAACCCCCACCCCCCACTCATTTTATAGGCATTGAAACCTCCAATATAGGAGATCCCAACAAATGTTTGAAGCATTGAGACTTGTCTGGAGTGACAGAGTTATAGTCCCCCAATAGTATGTGTCCCTTTTAGTGGCCTCTATAGTAATAGCAACCCCCATAGTGACCCCACTAATAATCGTGACCCCCCCATTATGGCCCTAGTAGTAATAGTGTACCCGTTAGTGACCCTATTGATAATAATGTTCCCCATAGTGGCCTTAGTAATAATAGTGACCACCCATAATGGTCCCAGTTGTAATAGGGTGCTTCGTAATGGGTAATAATGACCTCCATAGTGGTGCCAATAGTAATAGTTACTCCCTCAATGACTCCAATAGTAATAGTGTCCCCCATTATGGCCTCAGTAGTAATAGGGTCCCCTGTAATGACCCCAGTAGTAATAGTGACCCCCATGATGGTCCCAGTAGTAATAGTCACTCCCATAGTGACCCCAGTAGTAAAAGTGTCAACTGTGGGAGCCACTGCAGATTCTGTGACAATCGACCTCTGCCCATGGGGTCTGTGATAAGCACAGGATGGCGTACGCAGACACCAGGGGGAGAGGTCAGGGGTCACGGATTCAGCATGCCGGTCTGCAGCTGCATGCTGGATGAGTGCTTGTTGAGTTGCTGCCTGGCCAGCTCGGTGACAACCTGCCACCCCTCTGAGGTCCTGTAGACTGGGAGCCGTCTCAAGTCGCCTCAGTATATGGGCGCCCGTTTGCTGCAATGAACTGCCTCTGCCTCGGTCTGTCACCACCGCGTCATCATGCAACTTAAAGTAAAAATATGCATAAAGTACAAATTAAAAGAGATTAAACCTGAGGTACAAAGAAAAAGGATGAAAATGAGGAGTTAATTGCGCTGACCGGGCGACTGTTTTCTGCATTCCGGGCTGTAAACCATGAAATGTGAAGCTTTCAGAATATGACTTCTCAACACAAAACACTTAAATATTGATCTTTCAAAATGATATAAAATAAGCGACATAAAGTCAACGCAATAAACAGATTGACAAAGGTAATAGGAGCATAAAGAGAAGGAAGAGTTCATCGCTTTCCTGTGTATCTCAGCGCCGGCCTTCATGATCTGTTTACTTCCTAAAATAAAACACCCATCAAGACGAGTCAAGGTGCTCTTGATAGCCGTGGGACACCGGCAGACTAATACCGACTGCCAGCAGACGAGCGGTCAGGTCCCGTCCTTGTAACTTCTCTGCAAATCACCCCAGCAAATGTCTCTCCATCCAGACAACGGGAAGGCTGGCGATGATGGAGGGAGTTAGGGAAATTCTCGGACCTGGTAATTAGACTATAGACGCCGCTAATTATCTGTAGGCGAAACAAAATGTAGGAGTCCGTAAAAAAGAATCTATAGAATGAGGCTTCGGGATTTAACCCCTTCGCGACGCACCCTATTTTGGCCATGGGGATGTGACAATTTTTAGGGGATTTTCATCTCGATTTTCAAAACCCATAACTGTTTCGATTTTCCCATCGCCCCGAGGGCGGGTGTTTGTGTGGCGAGCTGAAGTTTTTATTTGTACCATTTTTTGAGTACATATGATGTATTGTAGAATTTTTAGCAATTTTTTTAAATAAATCTATTGTCTTTTTTTACAGTGTCAATCACGCAGCATAAATGACGGGTTAATTTTTTCTGTATTTTAGTACGATCACCAAAATTATATCTCTTAAGTTTTTTCTACTTTTATACAATAAAATATTTTTGGATTTTTTTTTTTGCATCACTGTATTCAAAGTGCCAGAACTTTTTTCTTTATCCATGGACGGAGCTCTGTGAAGGCTTGTTTTTTTGTGCGACGGGTTTTTATTGGCAGCATTTGAGGCTTTTTGATTACTTTTATTGCATTTTTTGGGGTAAAGCAGAATGAACAAAAAAGCATTTGGGCTCAATTTTTTTTATACTCTTTTCCATATGGGATAAAAAGCGTGTTCAGTTTATTGCAGGAGTCACTATGGAAGCAACAATACCAAACGTGGCTTTTTTAATTTTTATTAAACAAAGAGGGGAAAGTGTCAAGTTTTTATTTCTTCTATTTTTTAACACATTATTTTTTTTTTTTTACTATTTTTATTTACATTTTTTTACATCTTTTATGTCCCTGTAGGGGGCTTGAACCTACAATGCTGTGGTCAATCTAATAATACAGTGCAGTACTTGTGCACCACAATGCGTTATCGCTTATCCTATGGACCACAGGCTATGGCAGACTCGCGCACCATTGTCTGCTGTCCTGTTGCCATGGCAATCCATCAGTCCTCCACAATTACATTGTGGATGGCATACACTTACATTTGAAGTGGAAAGGGTTAATGGCATGATACAGCTGCAGTCATCTCCACGATCAGGTTGGCGAGGAGCAGAGAAACAGAATTAGGGAAGCCATTGCAGAGGAATGTATGACATTTCTTTTTTTTATTTTACACCATTAATTCTGTTATTTTTTTCTTAAAAAGCTTGTCCCATTATAAACTACTGATGGCTTATCCTTAGAATAGGTTATCGATAGTAGCCCAGCGGGGGTCTGCCAGCTAGGATCCCCTCTTGTAAGCTGTTCTCTGGTTAGCTACACTCGTGCACTGGGCTGATTTCTGCAGGAAGCAGACAGCTCCATTTGCACTGCAGTGGCCAGACCTGGTATTGCAGGCCATCCACTTCAATACCAACTTTGCTTGTAATACCAAGCCTAGCCACTGCACTGTAAATGGAGCTGTCTGCTTCTTCAGAAATCAGCTCAGCATACAATTACATCAGCCCAGCGGTGGATTTCTGACGATCTACTATTGATCATCTATCTTGCAGATAAGCCATCAACAATTTACAACTGGACAACCGGTTTAAATCTTGGAAAGCCCCTTTAAATTGAACATCCACTTTCTAACACTGATGCTTTTGGATCCAACATTTTGGGATGGTTCAGTTTTTCTATTATGTCTTTATAAGGGCTTAGTCACACGGGCGTTTTTAAGCATGATTTTTTGTGCGCAAAAACTGATGCGAAACATAAAACTGTGTGACCGAACCAGCGTCACGGCTGAAAAAAACACTGCTAACAGCCCAAAGGCTTCGGTCGCAAGGGCTTTTTTATGCTCAAAAAGAGCGCTGCACGGTATCCTCTGCCACAGCTGTGACAGAGGAGAACAATGTTCTCCCATTGAATTCAATCGAGCCGGCAATACAGCAGGCTCTATTGAAAGCAATGGGCTGCCGGCAATCGCTGGATTAATTTTGGGGGAAGGGCTTCAAATATAAGCCCTTTCCTGAAAACCATCCAAAAAAAGTGTAAAAAATAATATATATATATATATATACTTACCCATGTCCAGCCGGCTCTTCTGAACTGCTTTCAGTAGTATTCAAGCGGGCGGGGATTTTTAAATCCCCGCCTGCTGCATGGGCTGCATCTGATTGGTCACAGCGCTCAGCCAATCAGAGGCAGCACTCACTCACCTATTCATGAATTCTCTATTGCTGGCTCCATTGAATTCAATGGGAGAACATCATGGCAGAGGAGAACGATCTTTAGTATATGTTCTCAATGGGGTCGGCGCTGCAGCCGCCGGCCCCGTTGAGCGCACATACATGAACACCGATTTGCGCAGAACGCAGTTACATGCTTTTTGCGAATCGTTATCTCAGATAATTTTTGGCTCATGCGCATAAAAAACGGACATGTGACCGATCCCATTGCAAAGCATTGGGTATTTATAGATGCAGATCTCAAACGCATCTGCAAATCGGGCGACAAAACGCCCGTGTGTCTAAGCCCTCAGGGTAAGATGTTTCTTTTTCTGATACTAAGCTCCAATTACCCTCGCACGCAGCGCCACAACTAGGAGAAGCGCAGCACTTAATCATTTTACTCTCTTTTGTAATCTTTGTGCCAGAAATTCGAATTTGCATTATAATTTCCAGCATTATAATAAATTCGTGGCAGTGAAGAGGCCGGCTTCATCCTGCTAAACTCAACACACTTTTTAAAAACTTTGCAAAAGAGAAATGCAAATGGGGCAAAAAAATGTCAATCATTGCGCAACTCTGCTGTGTGTCATAATTTGGACGTTTTTTATGCCCAGTTTTGCTACTTAGCCCTTAACATATACTCCCATAGATGTAAAGGGAGCCTGTCATCACCTTTGAGTTCCATAAGCAACATTATTGTGGCTCAAAGCTGAGGGAATAGGGAGTTGAGAAGGCGGAGCTTCATACTCATAGGGAGCCGCCTTCCTGTGCTGTGTCCGCATGCACATGGCTCTGTGCTTGCGCATTCCCATTCATCTCTATGGGAGAAGGCACTCACAGAGCTGCCTGAGTCAGGTGTGGACTGATGCATACATGTTTTGGCAATATATTTGAGACACAGATTATACATGTGTATGTATACAGACTGTAATATGTGACATGGATGTGATCTGCTTTTGTTTTGATATTAAGATAATGACAATGAAAAAGTTAAAATAAAAATAAGAGTCAGGTGTGCGCCCATCAACTGCGCAGGGACACAGCACTGGAATGAGGCACCCAGTGGGTACAAAACACAGATCCTGGACTCCACATTTCCTCACCTCTGAGCCCCACAATGTAATTTATGGGGCTCAAAGATCATGATAGGTTTTATTTGAAAGATAAAATTGTGCTTGCAGCCACCACTAGGGGGAGCTTACTGCAGACAGATTTACTATTGAGTTTCATTTATAATCAGTATACAATAAACTGCTAACATAATAGATGCCCTGAACTCTAGAATGCAATAGAGTGACTTTGGAAGCCTTATTCTAATCCCTGTAAGCTGAAAAGTTATTTAAAAGTTATGGACACCTTTGGGGAAAGACATTTTTTCCCTAAATGTCTGTATTTTGGGCTCACAATCATTTTTGCTATAGAGTTTCATTACAAATGTTGCAGCGTTTGTCTTCTGCAGCTTCTTCTTTTAATGATATCACTGAGTATAACAACTGCGGCAGTGAAGCTGGACTCACGCCTTAGTTTCCCTCTGCTCTCTCCTCTCCTGAACCTTCTTATCAGCTCATTTGTGACCAGATGAAAGTTCACCTTTGTTGTGGTATTAAATTAGCTGAAGTTGCAGTCCAGCCCCACTGGCAGATCTCCTACTGAGACTCAGTCTGCAGTTTATTGTATACAGTGATACATATAAGCTGCAGTAGTAAAATCCTTGACAAGTTTTAATGAAGCTCTATTGTAAAAATTGTAAGTCCAAAATACATGCAATTAAGGGGTAACAAATCCCCCCCCCCCCCCCTAAAGGTGTCCACACTGTGTAAACACCATATTCCTAACCCAAACATAGCCTATAGATCCAGTAATGCTCATAGGCATAAGGACGTTTCTCTTTTGGCCCCTTCAGGATCCCCAGCTGAGATGTGGCAGCAGCCGTCGCTCCCCACCTGCCTGGCTATGGATGCAGCAAGATACTGTTAACCTTGCAAGTCATCAGGTCCTACAGTAAGCGCCCCCTGCCAGAGTGGGAACATGGAGCGGCCCGGACGGTAAATATCCTCTGTCCTGTATGTATTCTATAGGAACCTGACATGTAGCATCTCTGGATATGACAGAAGCCGATACTATGTGTCACAGATTATGTCTGCCTGCTTATTGCTAGGCTCGGAGCATCACTGGGGAGCGGCGCTGCTTCCTGTCTGCGAGGCCCGTTAATCATTCTTAGTAGGTAAAATCATCTGTAAGGACTAATCCAAAAAGAAGATTATATTTATTTTGGCTACAGTCGCCGGCAATTCGTTAAAATCAACAAAGCCTTTTCATTAGCCCCCCGCTGATGCCCTCATAACAGGCGTTTCTGGGGTCTCAAAACACACAGCAACACACATGTACAGGATGACTGTGGGAGCCGGGAGCATTACTGATGTATATATATATATACACATGTACAGGATGACTGTGGGAGCCGGGAGCATTACTGATGTATATATATATATAGTTACACATCCCAGCAATGTTCCTGGCTCCCACAGTCATCCTGTACATATGTATATATATATATATATATATATAATATGTACAGAAAGAAGTATCCACATGTATTTATACATCTACCTGGATTATCCAGCAGGACAATCGTATTTACCAACTCAGAAGGCGTAAAATCAACTTATGGATACACAAGACATAGAAAATACATAGATGAGCAGCGGCTTCAAGGTGTAGAAGGATGATAGATGGATATTCTGCATTCTGTCTGTCTGTCTGTCTAGTAAGGTCTATGAGATAAGATGATGTATATTATCCCCATTTATTCACATATTGATGACTCCTACAATAGATCCTCCGCCTTCTCTGCACCTTCGGCATTCAGTAGTTAATCACCTCTCACCGCGGACACCTTGTATATATGATTTCTTATATTACAAGGTGTTTGTGTGTTGCTTATAATTGATGCTGCAGCCTCACCGGCCGCGTTATGCGGAGGCTTCTATGGGGTCCTCCTATAGAAGGTGTTGTCATATGGCTCCTACAGTCATTAATCACAGCTTGCCACTTTAAATAAGTGCCATTAACACCAGACCACATATTCTCCCTCCTTGCCCGCAAGTTATTGCCTGTCGGGTATTATATTAATTGCTAAATAATTAGAAAAAGTATGTTTGCCCTTATTACGGAGAACTCATTTAATTTTGTTCTTCCACCTGGGAGGAACAATTTCAGTTTTAATGATTCACAGATAAGGATTTAAGAAAAAAACAGATGGGGGTATCCACACCGATCCAGCTGATGTGTCTAATAGATTTCCACACAATGACAGCCTAAAAACACTTGTATCCACCAGAACGAAGAAGAATAATGGAGATCTGATACCACTGCCCTCTATACCAGAGAGTAAACTAGAGACACGAAGTCTATCACATCTAGCATGTATCTATGCGATAGAGAGATAGATAGATAGATAGATAGATAGATAGATAGATAGATAGATAGATAGATAGATAGATAGATAGATATTAGACAGATAGATAGATATGAGATAGATAGGAGATAACGTAGATAGATATGAGATAGATAGATATGAGATAGATAGATAGATAGATAGATAGATAGGAGATAGATAGATAGATAGATAGATTGATAGGAGATAGATAGATAGATAGATAGATAGATAGATAGATAGATAGATAGATAGATAGATAGGATATAGATTGATAGGAGATAGATAGATAGATAGATAGATAGATAGATAGGAGATAGATAGATAGGAGATAGATAGATATGAGACAGATAGATAGATAGATAGATAGATAGATAGATAGATAGATAGATAGATAGATAGATAGATAGATAGATATGAGATAGATATGAGATAGATAGATAGATAGATAGATAGATAGGAGATAGATAGATAGCGTAGATAGATATGAGATAGATAGATATGAGAAAGATAGATAGATAGATAGATGATAGATAGATAGATAGATAGATAGATAGATAGATAGATAGATAGATAGGAGATAGATAGATAGATAGATAGATGAATGGATAGATAGATAGATAGATAGATAGATAGATAGATAGATAGATAGATAGGAGATAGATAGATAGGAGATAGATAGATAGGAGATAGATAGATAGATAGATAGATAGATAGATAGGAGATGGATATTTGATAGATAGATAGATAGGATATAGATAGATAGATAGATATGAGATAGATAGATAAGTAGATAGATATGAGATAGATAGATATGACATAGATAGATAGATAGATAGATAGATAGATAGATAGATAGATAGGAGATAGATAGATAGATAGATAGATAGATAGATAGATAGATAGGAGATAGATATGAGATAGATAGATATGAGACAGATAGATAGATAGATATGAGATAGATAGATATGAGATAGATAGATATAAGACAGATAGATATGAGATAGATAGATATGAGATAGATAGATATGAAATAGATAGATATGAAATAGATAGATAGATATGAGATACATAGATAGATAGATAGATAGATAGGAGATAGATAGATAGATAGATATGAGATAGATAGGAGATAGATAGATAGATAGATAGATATGAGATAGATAGATAGATAGATAGATAGATAGATAGATAGGAGATAGATAGATAGATAGATAGATGTGAGATAGATAGATATGAGATAGATAGATAGATAGATAGATAGATAGATGTGAGATAGATAGATAGATAGATAGATAGATAGATAGATAGATAGATAGATAGATAGATATGAGATAGATGGATATGAGATAGATAGATAGGAGATAGATAGATATGAGATAGATAGATATGAGATAGATAGATAGATAGATAGATATGAGATAGATAGATAGATAGATACATAGGAGATAGATAGATAGATAGATAGATAGATAGATATGAGATAGATAGATATGAGAGCGATAGATGGATAGATAGATAGATGTGAAATAGATAGATGTGAGATAGATAGATAGATATGGGATAAATAGATAGATAGATAGATAGATAGATAGATAGATAGATGTGAGATAGATAGATAGATAGATAGATAGATAGATAGATAGATAGATAGATAGATATGAGATAGATGGATATGAGATAGATAGATAGGAGATAGATAGATATGAGATAGATAGATATGAGATAGATAGATAGATAGATAGGAGATAGATAGATAGATATGAGATAGATAGATAGATAGATAGATAGATAGATAGATAGAAAGAAGAGAGACCAAAGTATGTGTTTTTTTTTAGTAAAATTTGTATAATTTTGGAAGTGACAATGCAGTTATACTAAAATGTAGTGTTAAAATAGATTCCCCTTTTACACTGACAGCACTACAGTTAGAGTTAAATTGTACCGTTATACCTAGAATCATAGAATGGTAGAGTTGGAAGGGACCTCCAAAGTCATCGGGTCCAACCCCCTGCTGAGTGCAGGATTCACTAAATCATCCCAGAGAGATATTTGTCCAGCCTTTGTTTGAACACTTCCATTGAAGGAGAACTCCCCACCTCCTGTGGTAACCTGTTCCACTCATTGATCCCCCTCACTGTCTAATATGTAATCTGTGTCTCCTCCCTTTCAGTTTCATCCCATTGCTTCTAGTCTTTCCTTGTGCAGATGAGAATAGGGCTGATCCCTCTGCACTGTGACCGCCCTTCAGATATTTGTAGACAGCTATTAAGTCTCCTCTCAGCCTTCTCTTCTGCAAGCTAAACATTCCCAGATTCTTTACCCGTTCCTCATAGGACATGATTTGCATAACGCTCACCATCTTGGTAACTCTTCTCTGAACTTGCTCCAGTTTGTCTATGTCTTGTATAAAGTGGGGTGCCCAGAACTGGACCCAGTATTCCAGATGAGGTCTGACTAAGGAAGAGTAGAGGGGGATAATGACCTCACATCATCTAGACTCTATGCTTCTCTTAGTACATCCTAGAATTGTGTTTGCCTTTTTGGCTGCTGCATCACATTGTTGACTCATGTTCAGTCTGTGATCTATTAGTATACCCAAGTCTTTCTCACATGTGCTGCTGCTTAGCCCAATTCCACCTATTCTGTATATGTTTTTGTCATGGATAGAACTGCTATTGTGTATGCATAAATATGTGTGCCATACTGTACACATAAAGTGTGTCCCACGATGCCATATACATGGATAGTACTGCTATTGAGTGTACATAAATAGTAAATTATAGAGTACATATAAATTGTACTACTAGTCCATGCCAGATGAACATATATAAATAGTACTGCTACTGAGTGCACATAAATACTAGAATATAACTTACATACAAATTGTACCGCTATACTGTACACATAAATAGTACCATTTTAGAGTACATCTACATAATACTGCTATACTGTGCACTATAATTGTATGGTTACGGGTTTGTTCACAGGTGCATGATGGTTTCTGTTATATATGGAAACCACTACACAAGGTCAGATCTGTCACATGATGTCCACTACGGGCAACCGATGGACCCCACTGACTTACAATGGGGTCCATCAGGGCTCTGGCATGGTGCTTGATGATGGAATCTGCTGATGAAGCCTCTGATACGGAACATTTCCTGCACCTAAACTAAACTATCTCTGTTGCCCACAGCATCAGAGCTCAGCTTTCATTTCTTAAAGGGAGCCCGTCACGTCACCACATAGACTGAGCTATGGTGCTGTTAGGGGATGGGAAGGGGAGCCGCATGATGTATGTTTTATACTCATTCACTCCTTGGAACCAGCGGGTCCCCCCTGAAGTTGGCACTAAAATCAGAGTCTTCCCAGAGTCCTGTGTGCACATTGGCTATACAAGTCTATGCGAGAACATGGGCACGGGACTCTGGAAAGAGTCAGATTTTCGTGCCGTGCGCCAACTTCAGAGGGGAATGCGGAGAAAGAAGAATGGGGGAGCAAAACCTGTACAATTGTGATAGGTTAAAAGAGAATGCAAGAACGGCGGAGGTTCTGATAGTGCCGCCTACCAGATGACGCACCACCGCAGCGGGCCGGAGGGTAGGACTAAAAGAACTGGGGATTTAGCGAAACACTCAAAATAAGAAATAAATATTACAGATGATACAGTGCGACACTTCTGCTTCACTAAATAACATGTAGCCAGCTTGGGGAAAGCGCTTCATCAGTTCGCTGCTTGAAATATACAGACTAAGCAATAAACAGTAAAAGGGAAAGTTCAGAGTGAAGAATAAAAAGCTGATGAAAAATGTGAAAAACAAGAGAAAAATAGCATTTAAATCTCCTTGTAAATATTAAACACGTGATGAAGGTATCAGAGTATTAAGGCAAATAAAGCTGATATGCAATAAAATACATAGAATGGAAGAAACACAAGTATTTATGGGAAATAATAACAATTGTAACAACTCTTTGTGTAAGAAATGTATCCAAATCAGTGCAAATCAACCCGGAATGTTACTTAATAAGGATAACAAGAACTAGCAGAAGTATGCAGGTGAATACGAGGCCACAGATGGGGAACCGCTAAGATGGAAGTAAAACCTCACATATGGAATTACAACTTAATGATATACAAAGTGACCAGTATTCTGGTTGGCTCTATGGACTGATGGAAGGGGAACA
This sequence comes from Eleutherodactylus coqui, assembly GCF_035609145.1. NCBI lineage: Eukaryota > Metazoa > Chordata > Amphibia > Anura > Eleutherodactylidae > Eleutherodactylus > Eleutherodactylus coqui. The sequence goes on from NC_089839.1 coordinate 5,875,537, forward strand.
AGGGAGACTTCAGAGAGGACACCGCTGGATCACGGCGAGTATAACCCGTACATCCCGCCCCCTAACAGCGCCATAACTTAGCTGATGTGGGACGTGACAGGTTCCCTTTAAGCTGCTGTGGGCAACAGAGACAGTTCGGATGAATGAGGCCCAATGTGCCTGCGCTGACAACAAAGTAAACCTCAGCGAGATGTTGCACAAGTCTCATAAGTCCGAACATTCACTAGGGACGGCGACTGTAAGAAACGACGCTCATCCTCGTGAAGCAATGTCCACCGGCCTCTAAGCCCATTCCATTCATTGTATTAATGGCGGTTCATGGCACCAGCAAAACAGCGGTCTGCTAAAGCAGATAATGAAATCGCGCCTGCGAGGGAAATCCACATACAAAGCTTCCCTCAAATGTCTAATCAGAGCGCGGTCTACGGGGAAAATTCTGTCACATCTGATATACATGTTATCATCTCTGTTCTCCATAATTAAAAATATTGTTGCCATGGCGATTGCCACAGTTTCAAACGCCCACAAATAAATGACACTCAATATTGGCAATATCAATCTCTCCATCAAATGACAAAGTTAAACAGAAAGGCAGAATGTTCACAGGCGCAAAGCAGCCAAATAACCCCGGACGGGGAAATACAACCACAAGATTATTACTATTGTTGTTCTGTTTCCCCAGATTAGCATAAAACTAGAGGCGCCATTATTTCCACCTGCCAATAAAAATATGGAGACAGTAGATATTTAGTTCCAATAAAATAATGCACCATGCACCACTCAAAACATCCCAAATCCACTTATAAAGGTGATTTCCAACTTTACAGATTATACATAATCTACATAAAAAGCTGAATATATTTGTAAATATTACATATTATTATCCTGCGTTATTATACTCCAGAGCTGCACTCACTATTCTGCTGGTGGAGTCACTGTGTACATACATCACTTATCCTGTACTGATCCTGAGTTACATCCTGTATTATACTCCAGAGCTGCACTCACTATTCTGCTGGTGGAGTCACTGTGTACATACATTACTTATCCTGTACTGATCCTGAATTACATCCTGTATTATACTCCAGACCTGCACTCACTATTCTGCTGGTGGAGTCACTGTGTACATACATTACTTACCCTGTACTGATCCTGAGTTACATCCTGTATTATACCCCAGAGCTGCACTCACTATTCTGCTGGTGGAGTCACTGTGTACATACATTACTTATCCTGTACTGATCCTGAGTTACATCCTGTATTATACTCCAGAGCTGCACTCACTATTCTGCTGGTGGAGTCACTGTGTACATACATTACTTATCCTGTACTGATCCTGAGTTACAGCCTGTATTATACTCCAGAGCTGCACTCACTATTCTGCTGCTGGAGTCACTGTGTACATACATTACTTATCCTGTACTGACCCTGAGTTACATCCTGTATTATACTCCAGAGCTACACTCACCATTCTGCTGGTGGGGTCACTGTGTACATACATTACTTATCTGAGTTACATCCTATATTATCCTCCAGAGCTTCACTCCCTGATGGTAAGCTTATCTCCACATGTATATAGCATTTCTATAGACCGGTTGATACAGAACATCTAGAGAATGTTGTAGTTATAAGGAAGCTTAAGATTAGACTAATAGAAGATGAAGTCAGATCTGTTCCTGGCCAGGTAAGTGCCTGAGTGATGTGGCATTGTGGGGACTTACCTGGAGATGTGCCCGCTTCTGTGCTCTGCCAGTACTTTGATACTGACCTGCTTTAAGGCTTCTGGCAGAGTCTAAGGTCCCGATGCAAGCCAATGAAGTAATGTGATCTGCGAGGGCTCACCTGATGCGTTACTCATTTAGTGTTCCCTCTACGTTCTAGGTGGAATCAGATAATGATCATCTAATATTCTACTCTGATAGTCGTAGCACTGAAAGGGTTAACGTGCTTCATTAACATTCTGAACCGAAACACCAGCACTAAATGGAGCAAGTGAAGCCATAGAGAAAGATTAAAGGGGCATTCCCACCCATTATAGGAAGTGATGGCCCCCATTGGTCTTGTGAATAATGGGTCAAAGCCCAGTAGATCTCTTGCCTGCAGAGCAGCGCTCCTGACAGGATGTGTTGTAGTTCTACAAAGTGATCATATAGAGATTGGAAACGCCATCTAGTAATGCAATAGAAAGACCCCCCTGTCCCTCCGATTCTTCACCGATGGATGTTGGGGGCATCTCCATACAGGAGGAGTTTATGAAGATGTGACGGCACTTAACACATAAGTCAAAGGTCCCAGCAGTAAGAGTCCCTCCCATTGGGACTTTGTTCTTTAAGAGGGGGCAGGAGCGAGGGGCATCTCTCTGAGCAGGAACAGTCAGAGAGGAGTTAGTCCATGTAGTGCAGCTATGCGGCAGTGGAAGAAGCTGGGGATACTCCCCTGAGAGACGCAGCTCAGAGTTGCTGCAGCTTTACGGACTTATAGTCCTGATACAGAAATCAGGGACTACTGAAGGGCTAGACTGAGCTAAATACAGAGACACCGAGTGAGCCTGTATTATGGAGATCTGGTCACAGAGGGCTGCTGCAGCCCGCTCCCCTCCGGAGATCCGACTACACCGACAGAGGTTGCTGATACAGAACAGACTAGACCCGGTCCTCGTGTAAGAGACTTAAAAGGCTGAGCTTGGATTCCAGTCATCCAGACGTGTTATAACTAAGTAGACTGAGTGCCTGCCCCTTGGGTGAGGACTGTAATCTGGTAATCGGGGCGATTGTAGTGTATAGTGCCCGGGTAACACGCAAGGCCTTTTTGCACTTTTCTGCGGCCCGACAATGGGCATTTGTGACTGTTATTCCAGTTTCTCATTTATATTAAAACTTTCTACGACATCCGAAGTAGCAGGATTACTGTCATTTTCCACGCTGCCTACAGACCCACTTCAGATCCAGACCCTCTGGGGAACTTGTGTGGCCGAATAGGACCATGAATCCCTGCTGGTGCCTGTTCCTAAAGACGAAGATCAAGAAACCATATTGACCTTCCAGGAACTAGGTCTTCCTCCCCTGAGATGCCCGCAGCTCCCCAGTCAGTCCACCTTTCCCTGGAGAGCAGCAAAGAGTCCCAGCTTGTCCCCGGGACCTCCTTTCATATGACACCAAAGAGCAAATTGCTGCGCCATGCACCACCGACTCCACAGTTCTAACAGAGGGTTTCAGTGTTGCCGGGACAACATACCATATGTTCCTAAAATCAGTTGTCACCTCTCATCCTCCACAAGGCAATGAAGAAAGCAGCAGATTTGCTTGGACCTAAGCGACCGACAATTATATGTCTCTGAGACTCTCCCCAATGGATGGAGGCAAAAGAATAGTTTTCTTTCACACACCAAAATCATATTCATAGACTGACTCCAAGCTTTGCTGTGCAGTGTTAGTGGTCCACGCCCGGCCTTTACCGTCTCAAAAAGTCATTCTTGCCAAAATAGCTCACAGCAATGTCCATTCATTGACAGCTGACAGAACAGCTGCAATTCTCAATACTGACCTGACCACCCTGAAGTAAGAGGTCTGGAGAAGCCATACTCCCCCACCCCAAAACTCAACTCTCAGTAGTGTGACTCTGCAGAAAGCACTCTCAGGGTGGGTTAATGCCTAGAGCTTTTTGGAAAAATGCCACAGCAGTTTATAGAGGCTCCCCTAAGGAATTATTATATCAATTGACTAGAATTGAGGTGAACTAAGCATGCCCAGTAGGACTGGAAGTGAGGCCATGCAGCTCTGGACAGAAGGAGCAAGAGCTGTGTGCCGAGAAAGCAGTTTGCAGGGCCTCCACATCAGAGAAAGGAACAGCATAGAAGCTACCAAAGTACGTTGAGAGGTTCATCATGCACAGTATGGTTAAACGTACAACTAGAGCCTTGTAAGTGAGGTTGGACCTCGGTAAAAACGTGTGTGTCCTTACCAGTAAGGACTACACAGACCTACTAGATACCAGATGTGATTCAGTTGGACTCAAGTAAACTTGTTACACATACTGAGATTATAAGGACGTCTCTGGAGTCGAGTCGGCTGGTTGCAGGACCGTTTCTTGAGGTGTTCTTATTTGCAACGGGCAGAGGTGTTTACAGATACTTAACCTGCTGACTTGGACTGAGAGCAGCAAACCGCTATTGAGAATTGTTCCTTATCGATAACATATTGCCTGTTAGTTGTTTGAAGAGAGGCCCCAATATTGTAACCACTAAGAGCCGACTGCAGAACACAAGCGGCAGCAGTTTAGAGTGCTGCTCAGCCGGTGACAGGACTTTGGGACAGTGACCTTTCGCAACTGGTTACTTTATCATATTTCATTGTCATTAAAAGTTGTAATAAACATTTATATTTTTGTTAGCCCGGTGTTCGCCTTATATCCTGATTCTTGTGTCGCCCACCACCGCCCGAGACACATTTTTGGATGCACTTTATTTTGCAGTTTTTGTAGCAGCTTTTTGAGCCAAAGCCAGGGTCGAATGTAAGAGGAACAGGAAATATAAAGGGGGGACGGTGGCTGTGTTCATCCAGCTGTGGACAGGCGCTGTCTGAGGACTACGGACGTGAAAATAGTGGGACAGCCAGCGGATGCCGGCCTCTGCTGTCCTGTATTCATTGACCCCTGCTTACTGCATACCCTACGGGACAACAGACAAGAAGAGGCCGTCTGAACAGCCGAATGGGCTCTAATGGACTGAAGATACCGCTGGATCCACTTCTGGCTCAAAAAAAACAGCAGGGATGTTTTTCCAAAAAATACAGTGTCTGACACCGGAGTAACATCCAACCTCATACAAATCACAGATCCCCGATTTATTCTCCCATACCGACCCTTAGCCTACAGACTCCACCAATATTCTGAGAGCTCCAAAGTAGAGCAGCGCTGAGCCGCCCGGCATAAGAAGATTTTCTGAGCATTTGGGGCCATTCTAAAGACTCAGCGTCACACGTCACAATCTGACGGCAGCGGGGATTTACACTGGAAACCGCCGGATTGCATCTAAGGAGCATATAGAGAATGCCTGCTAATGGGATTAATGCATCTGTTCCAGCATTAGTGTGACACCTGGGAGTCTAAGGAACTGGTTCTACCCGGGACGCAGAGACCCTGACGAGGAAGTCACCGCAGAGCGATGCAGCCATGAATGTAGCGAAGTAACGGATGGTGAATCCTAGAGATGCCGCGAGGGTTGCGATATCTGACCAATAGAAATATGGCGAATGCCCAATGGATTTAAATGATGTCATTCACAGAAGCGATTTTATTCTTGGACCCAAAATGTAGAAAAACGCAGCATGTCGTATTTCTGGGTGATTTTGGATTTTTTAAAAATTGCCCTTTTTTTTCTATGGGAGATGTAAAAAAAAAATCGCATTGCGCTGACATGTACATGGAATTTTTGACGCAATGCGACCTGCGTGAAAACGCATCGCTCGTGTGAACGAGGCCTTAGGTTGCGAGGCACACAAAACTTGTATGGAATTAGACCCCATTATTTTCAATGCGTCAATTTACATGCGCAATTTTTCAGTTGTGCAGCGATGCTGTGAAATAGAAAAATCGCAGAATATTCAATTTTTCGTCAATTTGGCAAAAAACTCGACAATTATTGCCTATGAGGGAGTTAAAGATGACATCACACTGCCACGTACATGTGGATTTCATGCCAGTGCGATGTAGTTTTTGGTTTTCCCACTAAAAAAAATGCAATATTCACATATGTGAAAAATGTGCGTGAAAATCACGTTATGCGATGCAATGTGGCGTTAGGCCCCGGGGTGTACTCAAGCGAACAATCGCGACATCAGTCTGAGAAAATAGGAGCAATATTGTGCTGGTAGACATGCGATTTCCTGTGCGAATTTGATGTGCTTTGTGAGAAAAATACGTCCTCCATCATTACGTGGATACAATACATGCTAGTCTGCATGACGTGTTGTATACCCTGAATACAGCCTGAGCCTATGGGAGCATGCTGCACAATATGTTATACACTGAGCGGACCTTTATTAGCTTCCCTTGTCCTTTATTACAGCCCCCAGCCCTTTATTAGAGCCCCCAGCCCTTTATTAGCTTCCCTGGGTCTTTATTAGAGCCCCCAACCCTTTATTAGAGCCCCAACCCTTTATTAGAGCCTCCAACCCTTTATTAGAGTCCTCAGCCCTTTATTAGAGTCCCCAGCCCTTTATTAGAGCCCCCAACCCTTTATTAGAGTCCTCAGCCCTTTATTAGAGTCCCCAGCCCTTTATTAGAGCCCCCAACCCTTTATTAGAGTCCCCAGCCCTTTATTAGCTTCCCTGGGTCTTTATTAGAGCCCCCAACCCTTTATTAGAGCCTCCAACCCTTTATTAGAGTCCCCAGCCCTTTATTAGAGCCCCCAACCCTTTATTAGAGTCCTCAGCCCTTTATTAGAGCCCCCAACCCTTTATTAGAGCCCCCAACCCTTTATTAGAGTCCCCAGCCCTTTATTAGAGACCCAAACCCTTTATTAGAGTCCTCAGCCCTTTATTAGAGCCCCCAGCCCTTTATTAGAGTCCCCAGCCCTTTATTAGAGCCCCCAGCCCTTTATTAGAGGAGAAAAAAGGCCGGAGACTTTGGTAAGGAAAAACTAGTGAATTTAGAAAACATAAGCCGTACCTCGGACCAGACGTTTTCTAACATAGAGCGGTCCCAGAATATGTGTAGTAGTGTACCCTCCTCGCCCGCATCCCCTATATATGGATATGATAGAGGGAAATGAAGTATATATTCTGGAAGGTATCTCTACCAACGAGGTTAAACCCTCTAACCCGCCTCCAGTATATTACCAGCAATAGAGGAGTCATACAGAACCTAATACAGAAAAGACCAACCCTAAATCCTCATCCCATCTAGAAAGGAAGGCCGGATCTGCCAAATTTGTGGGTAAGACCAGTAACGTAGAGAGAGCGTATAACCCCAGACGTCGGGGACGTACATTCAAACTGAGTCTGTGTTCAACCAAAGTTCTCAGCTGGAGGCAATTAACATAAAAAGTGACGAACTTGGATACATTCTGGTGAGACGAGACGTGTGACAGAATTACCCGTCTGCCATCTGGAATAGAACTCAGAGCTCCGAACCTACAGTCTAAGACCCTAGAATGGGACGGGCCATTCTCCAAGCCCGGGGGTCACATAAGACAGGACATAACGGTGATGGTGAGACGTTTGCCTGGGAAATATGCCTCGTTGTTGGGCGGATGGAGTTCAGCCGCTGAGATTAGTGTTCTGCAGCTTTACACTTTATGTATTGCCAATAATTACTACAAAGAAGGATGAAGAATAAGGTCGGACCTCACTTACCGCACAGGAGTTTCTGGGGAAGAGGCGCCGCGATGGAGATGAGAAAAACCGTACGGAAGACTTCAGAGCAACGTAAACTCCAGGTAGGCGATGTCTGAGAATAAGGAAGAAGAAAAAAAGGGTTAATTAAAGTGTTTCACCATGACAACCTCTGTGAGGGCAGTACCATCTTACCACATGGGTCTGATGGGCACTTGCCTGGGGGCCCCACGAGCACAGGGCCCCCATACTAATCTATGTATGATAATGTTGTGTGGAAGGATATGATCTTGTCCGCCGGGTGTGAAGACTTTAATTCTGTCACTTTCTGTTTCACTTTCAAATTACCCAGAATTCCTTTAGTAAATTATCCATAGTTACTATAAGAGAGATTTCCCGCGGAGGGCGGTGGATCATCTTGGACCCGCGGTCCGTCGTCTCGTTACTTTCTGAGTATCCTGGCGCTGTGAACCAAGAGACATCTACAAGAGGAGATGGACCCGAGAGGCTTAGACGTCCGGTTCTCCGGTCTAGGTTGCCGTTACTAACTCGCTCGTCCTCCTGAGTTTTCTTGACGTCTTCCTCATCCCCAAATAATATGTATTTCCAGGTGATTAACCCTTTCCTCATGGTCATTAGTTGTTGCTGCACGTTTTTAACGTTTCATCACCGATTTTGTTGGAAGTGCCGATAAAATAAATATAGGTTTCATTTTACCGACAATTTACATTTTTATTCCTGCGAGTAGTTGTGGTAGGGGCCCCAGTACACCACTCTACCCGGGGCCCATAATGCTGTTAAGACGGCACTGTTGTAGGGCATACATATATGTCAGGGAGAGGACCTCTGCTTGGGACTCCCTTCTGCAAACAGCAGTTCTTTCTCTGCTTCCTTACATGAACAGCTATTGAACTGACATTGGGACTCATGGGCTGTAGACACAGTGGGCAGGTGGGGATTCATTGACTTCTATGGGGGACTGTTGTGGGTCTGCTTTATGGCCTGTGCAGGTAGAGGAGGAGGTGAGCTGTGACTATTGTGAATGGTGGATCCTATGTTATGTTTATATATAGGTGTTTCCTCTCAGTATAATCCTGCCTGTGATGATAATAAGACCACGGCTAAGTTTTATCTACAATACAGGATAAGTCAAACTATTATTAGGTCTAGTAGTCAATGTGCAGGGAGGGGAGGAGGGGAGCTGTGACATCACCTATTGTAAATGGTGGCTCCTGTGTTATCTATATATAGGTGTCCTCTCTCAGTGTAATCCTGCCTGTGATGATGATGAGATGACGGCTGAGAAGTTTTCTCTACAGAACAGGAAGTGCCAGACTATTATTAGGCCTAGTGGTCAGTGTGCAGGGAGGGGAGGAGGTGAGCTGTGACCATCAGCTATAGTGAATGGTACCTCCTGTGCTATCTATATATAGGTGTAATCTTGCCTGTGATGATAAGGAGATGATAGCTGCTATATCTATGTTATGAGCTTGGTTTTGGTTCTGTATTGTGACTGGTGGGTCTTGTGTTATCTATATATACAGGTGTCTCCTCTCAGACTATTATCAGGCCTAGTGGTCAGTGCGAGAACTGCAGGATTTATAGATTTTTGTAAACCTAGATTATGACCTTTAAATGTAAAAATAATCATGAAGAAGTCTTTACTAATCTGTTTTTATGATTTCTACACCGGGGCTTCTCTGCTGGCCTCTGTGTGAGGTTGTTCCAACAATGTTCTCCATGCGTTTGCAGACTAGACGTCGGCTGTGTTCCCTGCCACCACATGGGGGGCGCTGAGCGCCGGCACCGGACTTCTCCGGCTGAAGATGCCGTTGATATCTAATTATTTTCTGAGTGACGGGCTGCAGGCAGTCGCTGCGAGAGTCTCAGCCGTGGCTTCTGCAAGGAGCTCCCAATCTCCTCCTCCGTCTTGCCCTGTGCGACAGATGATATCTGTTTTCTCCTGTGAGTTCGAATTTAAGAGCCACTGAAGCTCGGCGACTGTATATTCTGGCTCAAATGAGCTGAAAATTGCATTCAATTTGAATTTCAAAACTAAGAGGGGAGAAAAAAAGACGGCTAGAAAGTGTAACTCCTTCCTGCCGCTCGTCTGGACGCGCTGCGGTGACATGGAGGTGGCCTCCACCGCTCACCGCCGCAAGAACCTCCACCACTCACCGCCGCAAGAACCTTCACCGCTCACCGCCGCAAGAACCTCCACCGCTCACCACCACAAGAACCTCCACCGCTCACCGCCCCAAGAACCTTCACCGCTCACCGCCCCAAGAACCTCCACCGCTCACCGCCCCAAGAACCTCCACCGCTCACCGCCCCAAGAACCTCCACCGCTCACCGCCGCAAGAACCTTCACCGCTCACCGCCGCAAGAACCTCCACCGCTCACCGCCCCAAGAACCTCCACCGCTCACCGCCCCAAGAACCTCCACCGCTCACCGCCCCAAGAACCTCCACCGCTCACCGCCGCAAGAACCTCCACCACTCACCGCCGCAAGAACCTTCACCGCTCACCGCCGCAAGAACCTCCACCGCTCACCACCACAAGAACCTCCACCGCTCACCGCCCCAAGAACCTTCACCGCTCACCGCCCCAAGAACCTCCACCGCTCACCGCCCCAAGAACCTCCACCGCTCACCGCCCCAAGAACCTCCACCGCTCACCGCCCCAAGAACCTCCACCGCTCACCGCCGCAAGAACCTTCACCGCTCACCGCCGCAAGAACCTCCACCGCTCACCGCCCCAAGAACCTCCACCGCTCACCGCCCCAAGAACCTCCACCGCTCACCGCCCCAAGAACCTCCACCGCTCACCGCCCCAAGAACCTCCACCGCTCACCGCCCCAAGAACCTTCACCGCTCACCGCCCCAAGAACCTCCACCGCTCACCGCCCCAAGAACCTCCACCGCTCACCGCCCCAAGAACCTCCACCGCTCACCGCCCCAAGAACCTCCACCGCTCACCGCCCCAAGAACCTCCACCGCTCACCGCCCCAAGAACCTCCACCACTCACCGCCGCAAGAACCTTCACCGCTCACCGCCGCAAGAACCTCCACCGCTCACCGCCCCAATAACCTCCACCGCTCACCGCCGCAAGAACCTCCACCGCTCACCGCCCCAAGAACCTCCACCGCTCACCGCCCCAAGAACCTCCACCGCTCACCGCCCCAAGAACCTCCACCGCTCACCGCCGCAAGAACCTTCACCGCTCACCGCCCCAAGAACCTCCACCGCTCACCGCCCCAAGAACCTCCACCGCTCACCGCCGCAAGAACCTCCACCGCTCACCGCCCGAAGAACCTCCACCGCTCACCGCCCCAAGAACCTCCACCGCTCACCGCCCCAAGAACCTCCACCGCTCACCGCCCCAAGAATACCCAATCCAGGGAAGAGGCAACATTATCTGTCACCAAGAGCTGCCCTTGGGTGCTATGTGTGAAGCTAAAGATGGATCCAAAATGAAGCTGATGGATCCACTATGATCTGTTATCTTCCATTGGGATCTGTTTTTTTACCCCTTTGACTTATAATGGGTTTGTTAGGTCATTACTGAATACAATACAGCAGACTAGCATGATGTGCTGTATACCCCAAATACAGCTGCGCAATGTTCCCCCCTCCCCTTTACTAGAACCCTTTCCCATTTATCAGAGCCCTCGGCCTTTTATTAGCTTTCCCAGCCCTTTAATAGCTCCCCTCTTTGTCCCGTCTGTATAAAATTATGGAAAACCTGATGGAGAAGAACCAAACTGTGAACAGAACTTTATACATACTAGAAAGATACATCAATGTGACGTCCACAATTTGGTCTACAGAAAGAGCGGTCAGGAGGAGAGGTCAGGAGGGTCAGGAGGAACGGTCGGCGCATGAAAAAGAACTAAATTGTGAACAGAACTTTATACATACTAGAAAGATACATCAATGTGAAGTCCACAATTTTGGTCTGCAGGAAGAGCAGTCAGGAGGAGCGGTCAGGAGGAGCAGTCAGGAAGAGCAGTCATGAGGACCAGTCAGGAGGAGCAGTCAGGAAGAGCGGTCAGGAGGAGCGGTCAGAAGCGGTCAGGAAGAGCGGTCAGGAGGAGCGGTCAGGAAGAGCAGTCAGGAGGAGCAGTCAGGAAGAGCGGTCAGGAGGAGCGCTTAGGAGGAGCGGTCAGGAGAAGCGGTCAGGAGGAGCGGTCAAGAAGAGCAGTCAGGAAGAGCGGTCAGGAGGAGCGGTCAAGAGGAGCGGTCAGGAGGAGCGGTCAGGAGGAGCGGTCAGGAGGAGCAGTCAGGAAAAGCAGTCAGGAAGAGCGGTCAGGAGGAGTGGTCAGGACGTGCGGTCAGGAGGAGTGGTCAGGACGTGCGGTCAGGAGGAGCGGTTAGGAAGAGCGGTCAAGAAGAGCAGTCAGGAAGAACGGTCAGGAAGAGCGGTCAGGAGGAGCGGTTCGGAAGAGCAGTCAGGAAGAGCGGTCAGGAGGATCGGTCAGGAGGAGCGGTCAGGAGGAGCGGTTAGGAGAAGCGGTCAAGAAGAGTGGTCAGGAAGAGTAGTCAGGAAGAGCGGTCAGGAAGAGCGGTCAGGAAGAGCGGTCAGGAAGAGCGGTCAGGAGGAGCGGTCAGGAAGAGCTGTCAGGAGGAGCGGTCAGGAGGAGCAGTAAGGAGGAGCGGTCAGGAGGAGCGGTCAGGAGGAGCGGTCAGGAGGAGCGGTCAAGAGGGTCAGGAGGAGCGGTCAGGAGGAGCAGTCAGGAGGAGCAGTCAGGACGAGCGGTCAGGAGGAGCAGTCAGGAGGAGCAGTCAGGACGAGCGGTCAGGAAGAGCGGTCAGGAAGAGCGGTCAGGAGGAGTGGTCAGGAGGAGCGGTCAGGAGGAGCGGTCAGGAGGAGCAGTCAGCAAGTGGGATGGTTGTGGCTAAGTTTGCCGCAGCGGTTAGAATGTTTTGGCAAAAAGCTTTCTAATATGGAATGCTTGCAGATCTTTTGCTACAGTGCATCTACAGCGGCCTCCGATGCGTGGGACAGGCGCGTCGGCTTCTTTTTTAATAGTCAGTGATTTTTGTGGGCCATATTTTAATTATTATTAATCTGTCAGAGTATTGGTTTCTAAAGAGTTGAGCGAGGTCCGCAGACAAAACTAGACATGAAGTGACCCCTAAAAACATATTACTATCTCGTTCCTTTAAGTCTGGTTGCGGTCTTTTAGTCTCCTTCAAGCAGTACTGGTTTCTCTTATACTTTTACTCTGCGATTAAAAAAAATGCATCAAAAACTGTCCTGAGTCAACTTGACCGTGATCAGAGGCTTGGAAACGGTAGGTAGAAAATGGGTGGAATAGACACCCAAAATGGCCCAGGGAAAAAAAATTGCAAAGGGGCCTTATGTTGTAAATAGACTAAAACTGGCAGCAAGTGGGGCAAATATGAGTAAACACCAGTCAAAAAACCTCGAGCCAGCCACATTGGTGGTAGAAGAAGAGAAGCCTATCCAGCGTGCCTCTAACCATGCCCAATCCTCCCCAAAGACTGAAGGGGGTGTACCACCAAAACAGAGAAGAGGTCCGTTCACTCCTAGAATTGAAGGAATACTGGTTCCAGCTCCCATCATTCATGTAAAGGAGCCAGCTCATTCATGAATCGGCAACCTTCACACTTCCTCACCAAGACCTCCATTGGGGCTCCTACTGCAAGTGTGAATTGCAGTTTTCCTCTTTCTGCGCATGGCTTACTACCGGCACCGGCTTCCAGGCTTGAAAGGGTTGTCCAGTTGTGAACCGTTGATGGCCTGTGCCATCACCAGCGTACGCACAGATGAATCTATGGAATCTGCCCACAATAAGGAGTGATAAACTGCGCATGCGTGAGAGTTAGATCTCCACATTCATGACATGGAGAACATGGCAGGTCACGTGGGGAGGTACACAGACACTAGAGACAGTCCAAACCCACAAGGCCTACCTAGGTCCAGTAGTGACCTACATACTGCTATAGGTGCCCGCGTGCCCGAGGCTGGACCTGAATGCATCTCACCAGCGGCATAAGTCACAGGGTGGCACAATCACCACTTTAGTAATTCAGAACTCTTTCCAATTACTACTTGTACAGAAGCGGGTCAAGAGTCGCCGGCGAGCACAAACATAAAGCACCATGCAGACACTCATCCCCGGGAAAATATTAATTTGCTGCCTGTAAATACCATCTGTTGTATTCACAAACGGAATTAAGCCCGGCGCTATCATTGGCTTCAGCAAATATGAACTTTCCTAGAGATCCGCCATAAATTACCCGTCTTTATACATATTTACGGGGTTTTTAATGTTGTTCCATAAAGAATTACAGTATTATGGCTCCCTAACTGCAGCGCATGGAAAAAAGGGAAGATAGTTGTCAGATACAAAATAACAAAGCGCCGGAATCTGTACAATCAGCTAAAACCTCTTCTGCAAGAAAGTGGCCATTTGCATTTTGATTTGCATTAAAGGCAAAAGTATCACCTCTTCCTTCACTAATTAAACATCTTTAATGAAATAAACTTTTTCTCTAAACTTTTTTATTTGCTCCTGATATACTTTCTATTTTCTTTATATGATGACGCGGCGGCCATCTTGTTTGCGCTAAAGCGCTTGCGAGGTTTTGCTCCATAGGAGGCGCTTTTGACATATATCAGAAAACAAGTCATTGACTTCTACTGGAGGTTGCAGTGAGGATCCTATGCAGGGAGGGGGGAGCCGGAGCTGCAGGTCTCTGTCACCCGGTATCAGTAGTTGGGTCTCATGTTATATTTTTTCAGTTCATAACAAAGGCATTTTAGGCCGGGCGCACACGGACGTATGACTACGCATATTACACGTGTGCTGTATGTCCATGTTATAAGTGGTAACGTGAAGGCAATCGATTACATTGTCTCACGCAGTTCCGCTCACTGTAGCATATAGGAAATGTGTGTGGCGTGAGCGCAAAGAAGAATGCAGCACGTTCTATTGTGCCGTGTTTATACGCGCAGTAGAGCCCATTGTTCTCTATGGGTGCGACTATGTGCCCATACATTGGGTAAGGGTGGCACAGAAAAAAACCCAGCTGGACTGCGTATTGCGTATTGCAGCCGGCGTGAGATACGCTGTCATGTGCAGTATAACTTCGCTGCCGTACGTGGCAGTACGCCAGGTCACGCCGGCTCCACAGCGGTAAATGCTCCGTGACCCGCGCAGCGTTTTACGCTCACGGCCGTATGAGCCCGGTCTCACTGAAGTCCTGATCCCTGATGACTGCTGAACCGGTTCTATGGGGAACAACACACTGATATCTACAGACTGTGACACATGGCCGCCGTGAAAGGCATCTGAAGGATATTCCTGCTTCCACCGTCCCCCGCGGAATAAGGCCGGCCCACACAATGAGGGTGGATTCTGCATGTGGGAGGCCTGCAGCCAATTCTGGCTGTAAGCCCGGCTGGCGACCTGTGTACGGCACTTTACTGTATTGTGCATAGCGGAGGCTCGCAGCAGTCATGCGCAGTACAGTTTTGATTTCTTGTTTGCATTTCCCACATTGTCACTCGGTGATGGCGCGGGTGCCTGCAGCTCATACACGATGGTAATCGCACATGGGCTGCGGGTCGGGGGCCTCCATTGCAATTGTGAAGGAAAAGTCAAAAACGCATGCATTTTACTACAGAAGGTCAGCGAGGATGCTGATCGACTGAGACCGGCCTCACCGACAATTCCTTCTTCTGCAAACTCATTTATGGAGATCTCTATGTGGCCGATGGAATTAGGAACTGTAGACGTTCTCTATGAGTGGGCGGGGCAAGCAGGACTCACAGGCTTTTTTACATGAGTGGGCGGGGCAAGCAGGACTAACAGCTTTTTTAGATGAGTGGGCGGGGCAAGCACGACTCACAGCCTTTCCCTAGGAATGCATGGGGAAGCAGGACCAATAGGCTTACCCTATTATTGGGTGGGGGAAGCCAGACTTGTGGGCAGGGAAGCAGGACCCACAGGGTTTCTTACAGATTCCTGGCAGCATTTAAACATTTTCTCTAAAATACTTAATTTAGTTATACAAAATGATATCTTCAAATAGCAATAATAACTAAGTAATAATCCTAATAGTGATCAGAAGGACTTTGCCTTTAAATTTTAGTAAATAGTAATAATAATATGACTTCCCCTTTAAATATCTTCCGTTTTCAAGATCCTTTCAACCTCGCCCAGTGTGAAGGGAATTACAAATATTCCGAAGCGGTGTAAAGGAGCGCTGACATTTCCACAAGTGCTAATAAATATATTTCTGCTTCTGTAAAATAATAAGGTCCGTCCTCCTAGACCGACCCCACGCCAATTAGTCTTTCTGTTGGGTAGCGGAGCTCATCAGTCATCTTCGGAGTTCATTTCTGCATTTTAATCCTCTGTTTACGCTGCGGCCGGCCGCCGAAGAGAATGATAATTTCCGGCTGCTGACCAAAGGAAAATACAAAAAGTGGCAAAAAAAAATCACAAGGAAAAAAGGGATCATTTCATGTGAGACTATTTTGAGGATTTTGTTTGGGCTGCTTCAGACGGGATCCATCAATTATTTAAAAGACGTAACAGGATGCTTCCTCTGCCGGGTAAATCTGCAAGCAGACCCCAAGAGGGAAGGCAACATGAATTAAGTAGCATTTATTAGCTGGCTTGCAGAATGCAGATGCAGCCGGCGGGGCCGCCCGGGGAGGGGGGATCGCGTCTCACCTCAGAAAGGCAGTGCGACTATTTTTAAGATTTTTTCTTTTTTTTTTTGTAACTTTTTATTGATATTTTTTTTTTTTTTTTTTTGCCTCCAGAAATAAATTCCCAACACGACAAATTCATCATCTTGTTAACCTCTTTTTCCGCCCCGTTTTCGGCTGATGTATTGTCTTCATTTACATTACAAATGTACTAATCTGCGGCCGTGTTTACAGAGTTCGGTGTTAGATGGTCGCCGCCGTGAACAGCGTCGCTCGCTACAACTTCATATCTCGCACTGACAACGGGCCGGCTGCTCGGAGTTTGTAAGTTACGCTGCTCAGATTTGCTAAATGAGCTTTTTCTCCATATTTATGGCCGCTCTCACTGCTCTTTTTTGGTAAATTAATGAAGTTTGAAAAAGTGAAAACTTCTGGCAGTTTGAAGGAGTTCGGAAAAATGCTGAGAGGGGAGATGGAAGCGCCGAGCGTCAACTTTGTGGAATGGAAAACGTTGTGAACATAACGGAAAAAGAAATATGGAAAATATGAGTCTGGAGCCCCCATTAAAGGGGTCCTCTAGGACTCCTCCTATTGGTGACCTGTCCTCAGTGGATCGGTCCGCCCCCTGGGATGCCCACTGATGAGTTGTTTGCCCACCTGTGTTAGCTTCGGACATTTCTTTCTAAGGCCTCTTTCGCATGAGCGATTTATTTTCACGCAAGTCGCATTGCAGCTAACGATCGCGGCGACGCTGCACTGCTGTGATCCAATTCCGAAAGGAATCAGCTTTTTCTTGCCCATTCACTCGGCCGCATCACGTGAAATGTGCCCTCAGCATGAAGAAAATGACTCTTTGTTTCCGGGTTCGCTGACAATAGGTACTCACATGCTTTTCCATGACTGCTTCTGGGGCAATCGATTAATGGCGGATGACATTGCTACTGTCTGCGGGATCAAACAGGGCTACTTCCAACGCTGTCTGCACTAGCAACTGGCCAATATCAGCTAATCAACAGGGATCCTGCGTGGAAGATCCCCACCAATCAACTTTCTGTAAACTACTGGTTGCCTGTCCTCAGGATAAGCCATCAATGGTAGAACAGCAGGGTCCTATTGCCCAGGACCTCCACCAATCAGCTGTTTGATGGGCTGATGCGCATGTGCTTTGAGCTGATTTCTGCCGGAAGCAGACAGCTCCATTCCAACCGCAGTGACCAGGCTTGGTATTATAGGCAATGTTCCCATTCAAGAAAATTGGAACTTTTCTTGTAATACCAAGCCTGGCCACTGCAGTGGGAATGGAGCTGTCTGCTTGCTGCAGACATCAGCTCAGGGCTAATAGCACCGGCCTGGCGAGCAGCTGATCAGTGGGGGTTCAGACTGATGGAACCTCACCAATCTACTATTGATGGCCTATCCCATAGCAGCCAATGGCCACACAATCTTGCCAGCATTATTACCAAGATCATGCCAATGTCAGTCTCATGATCACTTTATGGGTATGGTTCCACGGTGAATTAACCTTATGTGAACGAAACCCTGCCCACGCTTAGCCACCAATGCCCACACGATCTTGCTGATAATGCTGGCAAAATGATGGGGCTATTGGCTGCCACCTTTGGGCAGAGTTACCGCATTGTAGTACCTACCGATGAAACAACTAAGTTCCTCATAAATAGGTACAGAGTTACCTTATTACCATTTTACAGACAGAGGCCACCAAAAAATAACATCCAACGTGGCTGGCGGCACAGGATGGAAAACATGAGAATACATACTGCGCCCTGAGAACTGTACTGGCGTCTGACCTGTCATGGCATCCGAGAGAAAGATGGCTATGAAATTAGATGGAATACAAAGACAGAAGTAACCGACTCAGTCAGCTCAGGGGGCCAATATAGGGATTGTAGAGGTTGTACTTCCACTTGGGCCAAACAGCCGGGAAGTGGAGGGGACGGCAAAGGCTCCTCTATCATATAAGAAGGCATCAATACTATAAGTGCTACATCAGGGTCGCTTTAACCATATGGCAAACTGTGCTTCTACACCAGGCCCCATGGTAGCGCCAGGCTCCATGGTAACGCCAGGCCCCATAGTAGCGCCAGGCCCCATGGTAGCGCCAGGCCCCATAGTAGCGCCAGGCCCCATAGTAGTGCCAGGCCCCATGGTAGCAGCATCACCCACACATAATGGATACTACTGAAAAATTATTGCAGAGCTCCAAAACTAACAAAGCAACAAATGCTCAGCTCTTGAGTACATGGGCGCTCCAGTCTCGTGGTCTCCACTCACTTCTGGGTCTAACAGACAAGTGGTCGTCTAAATGCATGTCCACTGCAGCCAATAACCAGACTCAGTAACATTGAGACCAGTGATTGGCTGCTGCTCTCACATGCTTAAATGGACACATGACTTCTAGACCTGGAAGTGAGCAGAGAAGCCAAGTGCGGTCGGCAGGGTTAGGTATATTGCTTTTACTTTTTTTTAGCTTTAAAAAACTTCAAGGCGGGGCAAGAGTGCGAAGAGGGAGGAGCTATGGGGAGCCTGTTGTAATCCCCTTGCACTGGGCCTGCAAGGGTATTAAAACGGCCTTGTGGTACATGCTAGTTAGGAGGACCTGGTTACAGAGTTTGTATTAGGGTTTAGAAGCTCCAAGTTATTTCCCTGATAAAGGTCAACATTACGAAGACGACAAATACTATATAGGCGATAGGACACAACAGGAAGTTGGAGCAAGAAAATAGGCTGATGCTTTGCCAAGAGCTCGAGACAAGAAAGGGAAATTCTTCATGACATCGGATGGTTTATCAAACCAAGAGATCCAAACAAGGAAAGCCAAAAATGTCCAAGGTCAAAGGAAAAAAACTATAGTCAAGAAAACACACCAGGAAGATGCAAGAAGCTAGACCAATGCAGTCTAGAGCTGGAGGCAAGGAAGACATAGACATCATTAGGCAAACTGAATGATCATACCAAGAGTCGCCATATCAGCCAACACAAGGGAAACCAAAAATACTTCCAAGCTCAAACGGACAGGGGTCAAAAAGACCAAACGGAGATAAAGCACACTCAGAAGGTGTAGCAAGAAAAAGATCTACGCAAGAAACCTGAGACCATGGATTATGGCCTCGGTGTTTGACCACTCAGCTGATAAAACCCAACTACGGGTAAATCGATAAGGTCAAGAACTGAGGGATGGCACCCAGAGCCACGCGGATGCCAGGGAAACTGTGAGGACAATGAATGTAACCATCAGCAGAAGAAGCAGCATGGGACATCGCCATCAATCACATCAATACCACAGCGCTGCCACGTGTAGTTAGGGCCAATTTCATAAGAAGCCAATTAACCTATCACGGAGGCAGCCTGCTGCCCATGTGACAATATCCATATTATAGTTCACCTCCTCTCATGTTTTAGCCTGCTACCGTTTTGTGTATACAGCTTCTATGCAAACCTTTATGTCTCCATGAACACAGCATGAACACACCGGACTGTAGGATCTGACAATGGGCGGCCTTAGCGATGGGCAATATGAACAGTCACATAAGGTCAGCTGGCAGGGAAGGGACCCGGTGGATGTAAGTAAGGGACGATCTTCCCCCTAAACGACAGGCTGATCTTCCACCATGCGGCAGCGTCTTGTAGAGCTACGTGAATCGTGTTCCTCCTGGTTCCACCTCCTCCTCTCTGACATTACAAGGTGCCGCTGTCAGCCCCCTGGAGCTACAACAAGACAACAGTCCTGATGCAGTACTTATGCTAGGAGTTTGCTTCTGATACTGTATCTATGTCCTGAGCTTGGTTCTGATGCCATGTGCTGCATTCATGTTATCAGATTGGTTCTGGTATTGTATTTATGTATCGAGCTTGGTTGGGATGCTGTATTTATATTATGACCTTGTTTCTGGTGCTATATTTATGTTATAGGGCTCTGGTGCTATATTTATGTTGTGAGTTTGGTTCTGATTCTATTTTTATGTTATCGGTTTGGTTCTGACACTGTATCTATGTACTGAGCTTGGCTCTGGTGCTGTATTTATGCACTGAGCTTGGTTCTGGTACAGTAGTTTCTCATGCTGCTATTTCGTTGCTATCTGCACAAGTAGAATACTGGCAGATTGCCTATCAGTGCAATACATAGTGTTTTTTCTTGGGACAGGAAGTGCCCTTTATATATATCAAAACTTTTCGGTTTGGATTTCTTCACAATTTTTTTTCGATTTGATACGATATTTCTGAGTTTATTATGGAATAAAGAATCTGCTGGAATAACATTGGAGACCCTTCAGAGGGACAAACAGTCCGGAGGGGCGGCAATTCCCAATGTGCGGATATATTTTCTGGAGTCTCAATTGCAACAGTTAAAGGGAGGGAAGAAAGAAATGGGGGGGGGGGGGGTGTAATGGTAGATTAGTTTATATCATGACAGCTTGTAGCCCCCCGGCATGTGAGAGAGGGGGGGGCGACAGGAGGAAGAAAGGGGCGATATCTGACTATTACTTTGATATTTACATTTAAGCCGATTCTGAAACTAGATGGATCTTCTACATGCACCCTCTTGGGAGGAACCCTAAATTTCCACAATTCTTTAGGTTGGAGGGATTCTGACGGGGAAAGAAGAGAGGGGTGATGTTTTTTGGAACAGGTATATCTTGGGGGTCCCTTGTAGAGAGTTTTATGATGCTCGCCATAATCCTTCTCAGGCCGCTCAGTATCTGCTTATGGTCCAACACCCTTTGGGGATTTTCTTGGGTGTTCTGGAGCCACGAGGGGTTAATATCGTATTTATATAGACAGAAGCTTTCTTACTGGTTACAGCAATTCCCAATAAAGGTAAAAGAAAAATGGGAAGAAGATGTCGGGTGTTGATGGGCGTAACTCTTCAGGAAGCCGACTGCTGCCGGTTGGATGAGATTTTATGGTGCAAATAAGATGTTGTATCCTTGAAAAGGGGGAGATCTAAAATACCAGGATGTCTAACTGAGTTCTAGGAAATGTGAGGAAGATGTATATAATGGATAGTTGTCAGCGAGTGCCGGGTGCGTTGTGTTATCAGAGGAAGCTGATGGGATTTGGGTGGGGAGAGGGACAGCGGTGAGGAGGAGGAGAGGGACAGCAGTGAGGAGGAGGAGAGGGAGGGGCTTTCCTTTATATAGGTGTCTAAAAAACTTTTTGTTGGGGATGGGGAGGTTAGGGTTTGCTTACATGAAGTTCTGATTAATCGCATTGTTTGGGTGGGGTAACTGTGTTTTAGGTATATTAAGTGAGTATAAAAGTCTTGAAATTAAGGGGTAATTGTCTTCAAAAATACAACATCAATAAAGATTATTTAAAAAAAGACGGGAGGGCTAAAAAAATCTGCACAAAATGCCATCTGACCTAAGGCCGGATCTGACTGCACAAGGTTTATTCGCACCCTCTAACCATGGAGACACATAGATCAGCATGGAAGCTGCATACACAAAACGGTAAGAGATACTTAAAGGGGTTCTGACATGAATAATTTTTTTATGCTTTAGCAGCCATTGTTCCCTGGTCTGCCTAATGGACCCAGGGAACCCATGGGTTAATGGCTGCTAAAGCATAAAAATCTTATACTTACCTGTTCTCCTGTTGTTGTTGACATTGGGGGTCATCTCCCGGCAGCATATTAGCACTTTCTGCTTAGGTTAAGCAGCCTGACTAGAGCCACCTGATTGGTGCACGCTGTGCAGTCACGTGGTGCCGAAGAGCCAATCAGGTGGCTCTAATCAGCAGCGCTGCTTAACCTAAGCAGAAAGTACTAGTATGCCTCCCGGCAGGCAGTCTTCTTCCTCCAGCAGCCGCGCCGCTCCGGGATCGCGCGCATGCGCAGTGGAGAGGTGCCCTCTGACAGGAGTCAGGACGGGCTGCGTCTCCACTGCGCATGCGCAGCACTCCGGAGTTCAGCCGGACGGACGGGCCGCCCACAGCAAGCACTGCTTGTGACGTGCTTGCTGTGGCGGTCCGTCCGTTGACCTCGGAAGTGCCTGACGGACGGACCAGAGCAGGAAGCGGTCTTTTTGACCGCTCCTTCTCTGCTTTAAAGGCACAGAAGAAGATGCCGGCTGGAGGGGACATGCCTGGCGATCGGGCCAGGCCAGGCAAGGTGAGTACAAGTTTTTTTTTTTCATGTCAGAACCCCTTTAATTCTTGGCCATGAAAAAGTGCATGATTTGCTGTGAAAAAGATCGTTCAGAGGACCCTGCTACAATGTTTTCTCTCTCTCTCTCTCTCTCTATATATAATTTGCTTTTAGCTCACAAACAGTTAATTTAAACAGACATAACCAGTAAGCCCCCCCCCCCCCCCCTTCATATAACACCACGTTGGAATCTCACGAATTCTCTTCATTTTCTGCCATCTTCACCCTGATCATCTATTTTGCATGAAGTCATAACTTTCCCCCACACTATGTGGGCAGTCACGGGGCTATTAGGAAGGAGCTCATTCCAAGATGGCATCTGCTTCTCTGGCAGCGTCCTTGCAC
Organism: Eleutherodactylus coqui; assembly: GCF_035609145.1. Classification (NCBI taxonomy): domain Eukaryota; kingdom Metazoa; phylum Chordata; class Amphibia; order Anura; family Eleutherodactylidae; genus Eleutherodactylus; species Eleutherodactylus coqui. Next base: position 5,898,068 of record NC_089839.1, read on the forward strand.
AGTTGTGTTGGCATATGTGGATCGCCGAAGCCCTGCCACATGTCTGCTGAGAGGATACATTATCTTAGACTTCTTTGTCCTTTTGGATCTTGTTCCCTTCCCTACAGATTCTACACAGGTGTTACAATAAGACGGCGCGCTGATGAGAAGCGTTTCTACGGCGCCCGCCTAATCACTTTCTTAAAGAACATCCGGTGCCAGCGGCCATGTTGGTTAAAGGGAATGTGTCACCTATATTTTTTTGTTTACTAACTAAAACCAGATAGTTAAACATTTTCCATTTTTCTGATCAGATCTTATTTTCTGATTGGAGATTTTCTAAATCTATTGTCTGTCCATTAATACAAGGGGTGGGGGGGGGGGGCAACTTGCCTAAGCTGCAGTTAACAGAATTTATAGATAAGCTTTACAGCATCCTCAAAGGCCATAGATACAATGAACAGGAGATGACCCATTGACCTCTATGGGAGAGTGTTGTGGGTATGCTCTGTAACCCATGCAGGGAGGGGAGGAGGTGAGCTGTGACTTTTGTGAATGGTGGATCCTGTGTTATCTATATATAGGTGTCTCCTCTCAGTGTAATCCTGCCTGTGATGACAATGAGATGAGAAGTTTTCTCTTCAGAACAGGAAGTGTCAGACTATTATTTAGCTTAATGGTCAGTGTACAGGGAGGGGAGGAGGTGAACTGTGACCATCAGTAAATGGTTCCCTTCTGTGCTATCTATATATAGGTGTAATTCTGACTGTGATGATAAGGAGGTGATGGCTGCTATATCTATGTTATGAGCCTGGTTCTGCTGCTGTATTTATGTACTGAGCTTGGTTCTGGTAGAGCATTTAATCACTGATCTGTTCTACTATAGCATCTTTTGGACAAGTGGAATATTGTGACCTCCTGTGGTTCAACCGAACTGAAAACAAGCCACCTTATTACCCTATAATGATCTAGAATCATGGTAGGTCCCATATATCAGCTGAACACAGTCTGTAGCAAAACTTTAACTTTAAAGGGGTTTACCAACTGTAAAAAAAAAATAGCCAGTAGGGAGATAATGGGTTAAAAAACATAAAAACCTATGCTTACCTTTATGATGGCCTACCCTTCATGTGCAGCTCCAGTGCGATGCTGGAAAAGCCTGCAGCAATCATTTGCTGCATATTTTTCAACAGCCAATCACTAGCCTTAGTGGTCACATGTCACACATACACAAATGCTGCCCACTGAGGTCAGTGATTGGCTAAGTGGTCACATTGGTGATGAGCTGCATGTGACCACTGCAGTCTCTTCTGAGATCAGACCGGCAGGGACCAGAGTGGTGGTGCAGCATCGGGGGGCATCGGAAAGGCCATTATAGGTTTTTTGTGTCTTTTACCTGGAAAACTGCTTAAAGGATAAAAGTTGCAGAACTTTTCTTTATAACTAAAACTAGAAAACCCCTTCAATCCTGCAGAGGGTCGACCAAAATGTCTTTGCGGAGAGACTTGCAATCACCGTAAGTTCTTTCCGTCCTGCATCACACACTCACATAGCGTCCCGGCGTGCAGTATAGAAGATTCTGGAAGGTTGGAGCCATAAACAATTATTCACCATGTTGTCTTCTCTTTCTTGGTGTTCGAGGCCGACTTTCATCTTGTACTCTGAACTGAATATACTTCTACACGGCGCGAGCTACAAGTGACTCCGAGCCTCCAAGACATTTCAAAGGCTACCAGAGCCGCTGTAATTTGTCATGCCGCATTATGCCGCACCGTTCAGTATCTGCTCGCTTCTTATGACTAATTACCGGACCTAAGAAGGATGACATCCTGTACAAAACAAGCCTCATGTCTACAGATGGGAACTAAACTTTACCATCAGAGATGACCATATTAACTGTGCGCTACACTATGGCTCCATATTATCATAACCCTGGTGGGAAGGCAGTGAAGATAATGAATGGCCCCGGCCCGTCTGATTCGTCCTCCTCCTTCTGTTTATCTGTTGGCTTTAATGTTGACATTAATTAGATAAGAGATGTGTCACCCTATAAAGGGCAGTTGGCTCTTATAGCAACGGGGAGATGGGTGACCAGACCTACAGCCTGCTAATAGGAACCAGCAGTTGAGGGGTTCCCCATTTATTAAAATAGGCTTATTTCCTATTTAGGAATTGTATTTCTGCCTCGTTAGTCAAAGGAGACTTAAAATGGATCTATATTTAAGACTAAAATATAATAGTGTTGAAATTCAAGAACGAACACAGAGTTTGGCGTAATCTGGATGAGCTCATTTATAGCATGCTACAGAAGATGTAAAGGATAGGTCTATGTTTGCAACCAATATCTTTGGATGTTCCCTCTCTGCTATCCAGAATCCCAGAGTGCTTATCAGCTGCATCAAGGGGTGCCCGAAGCCTTTATGCTACTGAACGGAAGTGTAAAATGACGGCCGCAGAAAATCCACTAATTGTCCAGGCATTGAAAGCCCCAATATGCAAGATACCCCACACATATCTGAACCATGGAGACATGCCTGAAATAACAGAGTAATTGTGCCCACAGTAGTGGCCCTAATAGTAAATGACCCCATTAGTAGCCAACAATAGTAATGAGCAACCCTTTAATGGCCCCAGTAGTAATAGTGTTCCCCTTGATGGACCTCCAGCCAGGCAGCAACCCGACAAGTATTTAACTGACTCCTCTGCACTGTGACAGCCCTTCAGATATTTGTAGACCACTATTAAGTCTCCTCTCAGCCTTCTCTTCTGCTAAACATTCCCAGATCCTTTAACCGTTCCTCATAGGACATGATTTGCAGACCGCTCACCATCTTGGTAACTCTTCTCTGAACTTGCTCCAGTTTGTCTATGTCTGTTATAAAGTGGGGTGCCCAGAACTGGACACAGTATTCCAGATGAGGTCTGACTAAGGAAGAGTAGAGGGAGATAATGACCTCACGTGATCTAGACTCTATGCTTCTCTTAATACATCCCAGAATTGTGTTTGCCTTTTTGGCTGCTGCATCACACTGTTGACTCATGTTCAGTCTATGATCTATTAGTATACCCAAGTCTTTTTCACATGTGCTGCTTAGCCCAATTCCTCACATTCTGTATGTGCCCACTGTACAAGCTTTTCTAGATCTTTTTGAATACTCTCTTTTTTTCCCCTAGTGTTAGCTATCCCTCCTAGCTTTCTGTCATCAGCAAATCTGATCAGTTTCCCATCAATTTCCTCCTTCAGATCATTTATAAAAACATTGACCAACACTGGGCCTAAGACAGAGCCTTGTGGTTCCCCACTTGATACATTCTTCCACTTGAGCTGTTGAAATGTTTTTGAAAATGATTGCACAACTGAGTATTGAAAATTAATAAAAACACTTTTAAATACATTCTTCCACTTGATACATTTATGACCACTCTTTGAGTACGATCACTCATTCACCTGTGAATGCACCTAAGACCGCTTTCACATGTGTGATTTTCTCGCAATGTGACAGTACTACAAATCTCATGCATGTGGAGCCCATGCTTTCCTATGGGTTTTTCCACATGAGCGATGTTTTGTAGCCTGTGACATTGCAAGACTACAAAATCGTGGCATGCTCTATACAGCGAGGTTTTGTAGCCCATGTTTCCCTAGGGACCCTTCCTATGTGTTGCATCGCACAAAAAAGCGGTTTTCTAGCGATGCGATGAAACTTTTACAGTAGGAAATCCTACTGTAAAAGCCCTAATCTAAGCCCTAGCTGCATAAAAAAAGGAATACATCACCTTTCCGGCACTGTCATCTCTCCGCGCGTCTCCCCTAAAGCTCCCCAGCAGTTGCTTGAAGTTCTCCTGCAGAACTTCCTGGTTGGCACTTTGAAAATCGCCGCCTCCAGGAAGCTCAGCCAAACAGAGCCAGCGCTCAAGGAACCAATCACAGCCATTCATTGAATCATTTTTTTTATGCAGCTATGGCTTATTTTCAAGGTAGGGCTTATATTTCAAGCACCCCATCCCCGAAAAATGCTTGCATGTGGTGCTATACAGTCTCACAACTTTGTAGCACCATGTGTGCCTTTGTAGCAACAAAGTCTTGTTGATCCCATATTTGGTCCCTTTTTTCAATAAGGATGGTAAGAGATACTTTGTCAAATGCTTTACTAAAGTCAAGATATACTATATCCACCACATTGTCCTGATCAACCCAGTCGGTGATACTATCATAGAAGGACATTAGATTCATCTGGCATGACTTGTTTGTTACAAACCCATGCTGGCTCCGGTTAATTACTCCATTCTCATCCAAGTACTTGCATACATGCTGTTTAATAATCTGTTCAAAGATCTTTCCCAGTATAGAAGTCAGGCTCACAGGCCTGTAGTTTCCTGGATCCACCTTCTTCCCTTTTTTGAAGATGAGGACAACATTTGCCCTTTTCCAATCTTCTGGGACTTCTCCTGTTCTCCAGGAATTGTCACAGATTATGGTGAGTGGTTCAGCAATTACCTCCGCTGCTTCCTTTAGTATCCTAGGATGTAATTCATCTGGACCTTGAGACTTGGGTTCATGTAAGTTAGATTTCTGAGAGAAAACAGATACAAAATAGGAATTTAAAAGTTCTCCCTTCTCAACATCATTCTTAACCGATTCACATTTTCATCTTGTAAGCATCAAATAGCATCTTGGACTTATATTCTTCTTTAGATATTACCCATTCTTTGTATTTGATAAACATTTATATTTTGTATGCAAGTTCTGTGTTCATCCATCCTGGTCTCTTTAAATGCTTCCCATTCTTCCTTCTCTTTGTTAACGATTGTGCTTTGAGAATCTCATTTTGCAAAATTTCCCATCAATTATGATTGGCACTTCGCTGTATAGAAATTCTCCCCGTGAGCCCCAAGGTGCGGCATAAAATCACGTGACAAGTTTTCCGTGGATCAGTTTCAGTGTGAAGCCACATTAGATGGGAAGATCCAGCGATTGGAGAGACTTCCAACGAGGCCGGTCATTGGTGCTAGACTAGCCGGGGGTCTCACTGCAAACTGCGGGGGGGTTTCTCATGTAACGCTGTGGACAGTATACCAAGAATGGCGTGATTGAGGAAAACATCCAGCGAAAGGGGACCCTGCGGACAGAAAGAACTCATCACTAAAAGGGGTCGGAGGAGGATGTCAGAAATCGTTCTGACCAACAGGCTGCACAGTCAGCTGAATACAACGCTGGAGCTCCAACTATCCAAATCCAAATGCACAACTTGCCGTTCCTCCGCACGGATGGTATAACAGTCAACGACCAGTTCCAGCGCCATTGTGTCTAAGAGGAACAGAAAGACTCCAGCGGGCAAAAGAGCGCAAAACTTGTATCACTGAGCAGCAGGAAAACCTCTCCTGGTCAGATGGATCCAGATTTATGTTGCTGATGGGAGGTCAGAATTTGGCACAAGCAGCATGAATCGCTGACCCCTTTCTGTCAGCCGGTCAGAACATGTCAGCATCTAATCTGCAGCAACTATAAGAAGCTTCCTGTCCGCAGGGGCCGATATTCCTGCAGAACCATTTCATCACCCAGTGGGATATATACGACAACAAATTTCTGCAGATTTAAAGGCCAAAGGAGCCCAACGCTACTAGATGGGGGTCCAATAAAGTGGCCGTTCAGTCTATAGGGCTTTCTCTTTTTTTGCACGATAGTAGAGAACTAACGCTATTTCTAGGAGAGGCGGCGGTGCTGGAATAAGACATAGCGATGGCAGATTAGTTATCTATTCTTCTCATCTGCTCGGAAGGTGTTGCATTGTGATCCCAGCCTTATAATCAAGTCTGTTTGACAAAAAGCTCAGGCCATTAGGGACCAATTTTCTGAATTCTCTGCAAGACAATGATTTTCCAACTGCACATACATATGCTGAATATTTACCTCTGCATGAGCGCTCGCCGTGCCCCCTCCGCTCGCAGGTCTATCCTCTAACAAGGCAGAAGGGAACCTTGCACATTCTCATTCCAGGGATGTCTCCTCCTCTCCAGACTCCGGCCGCCTTGTGGAAGCGATAACAGATTGTTCACTGGTTCCACCAGAGGAATCATCTTCACTGTGGAAGCCGTGACCACCGGAAATTCACCTTCAGGAGGTCCAATGCTCAGGATGATGAGCCGTTTCATTTTCCTCTTTTATTGCTCATGTAGCACCAACATATTCCACAGCGCAGTCGCTCTTCACATCATTCATGCTTCCACAGACTTTCACAGGAGGCCAATTATCCTATCAGTACGTTTTTGTGAATATGGGAAAAAACGCACAACCGCCAAATGCAGAGGACACCCCTATATTATGTAGTGTTGTTGCAGCCGGTGGTGGGGTTTCCTGGAGCAGGTGCTCCTCCACTGGTGTCAGGTGTGTACTGCCACTGGGGGGCGCTGGGCTACTTGGCGGCAACAGGCCTCAGTTTGGGTGGCTAAAGGCGGATCGAATCCAGTCAGGCAACATCAGCAATACCGCCGAATAGGCAGAGCGATTGATGCCTCCCTAGCCCAGGCTTCCATGGCCCACTGGTCAGGATCCGACAGCAGGCCTATAGGCACTGGCTCCATGTTTGAACAACTTGAACTTTATTGATAACTCTCCAGCAGCCCCTGGGTCGTACTATTAATATCAAAACCATTGCAGTAATAAGCACAACAGGAGTGAATGTAGCCGGGAAGATGCGGGCACACAGCTGATTCACAGTCGCCTGTCACATAAACGTTGTATTGCAACTCCGGTGGAAGGCAGTCGATCCGGAAGCCAGTCATATATATTAGACTAAAGGGGTTGCACCAAAATCTAAGGTTATCCCCTGTATACCGGAGAGACGGTAGCTATGTGATCACCGAGGGTCCCATTGATCCCTAGAATGGGAGGCCTGGCAGTCCCCACATGAATGGAGCAGAGGACCTGCATGCTCATACTTGACAGCTTCCTGCACTGTTGTGGAGATGAATGGAGCAGCAATACTCTACTCATGTGGGGGCCGCCAAGGCCCTGTTCTTGAGATCGATGGGGACCCAGTTTTGGGACCCTATTTGATCATAAAATTATCTTGTCTGGTGGATAGAGCATAACTTTAGATTTTGGTACAACTCCTTTATTGTTGACCGAAACCACGGAATTTCAGTACGGCCTCCTGACTCTCCCCCAACATCTGCAACGCACCTTCTGGACAGTAGCCTATGTTGGCGCCATGTGCTGTCTGTGTAATTCCATGGACAGTACATGGCCTCATTATAACCTAGGGGCTCTACACATGGGCATTTTCCAACATGGTCTGATGGTCCACATTAAAAAACTCATGTTTTCATGGATGAGGACGCACCAATGCATGTCAATGTGCAGAGTCCGTGTATATTGGACAACTGCTTCCTGTGGGCTGTTTGATGTGAGATTTCTCTAAGTCTCTTGAGCGCATATCACACTTGGCTTGTATGGCCTAGATAAAAGATCGGACAGTTGGTTTTCAACATGCCCGATCCTTTTCTTCCCGGAGAAGATAGGCCGCTCTCAGAGGTGTCTGGCAGTGGGTTTCGTTGATCCTCCATTGAGATCACATGTATGTTCAACCGGGCTTGCAACTATATGGTGGGGTGGGAGGGATAGCTATTCGACCAATATGTGTCTGCCTGACAGCTATCAATCGGTTTATGGCTTAAAGGGTCATCCAGGACTCGAGTATTGATGACCTAACCTTCAGTCATTAATGTCAGAGCAGTGGGGGTCCGACTCCCAACACTGTTTGAAGATGCTATAGCGCTTCAGTAAGCAATGCCTCTTCGTTGTATGCAGGCACAGCTCGGTACATTGCATAGTGGCGGTGATTAGTATTGCAGCTCAATACTGAGTTGCAGGAAGGTCACATGACCAATGAAGGGGCTGAAGAAGAGACTGCAGTGGTCATCTGATTTGTGTAGTCTCTACAAACAGCTGATTGTCGGGGTGTAGGGAGTTGGGCGTCCACCAATAGGATACCGAAGACCTATCCTAAGAATAGGCCGCCAATATGTATCTCCTGGAGAGCCCCTTCAAGTTTAAGACATCAGCGGTACTTATGGAGGGACTTCTAGTCCAATCCTTCTGTTATCAGCAAGTCCATTGATGAGGTCGTAGCAAACTACACGTCACTTTAGCACATGACACATTTTCTAATCTTAGGATCCGCCGAGCCCATCAGCCCAAGAAGGAAAACTTCACTGGGTAGGACGTGGCGCTGACTGCGGCACCCACACCTGTCCATAGCTGAGATATACCGTAAATCCTTTAGGTGCTATTATATAAACGCTGTATGGCAGAATTATTTTAGCTCTGTATGGCGCTGTTACTTGGACCCTGTCTAGTAATATTTTGGGCAGTGTACAGCACCGTTTAATTTAGCACTACATGGCAGTATTATGTGCGGACGATTTCATATGAGCACATGTTACTTATTAGAGCACCATATAGCAGTTTTATTTGTGTGCTATACAGCAGTACTGTAGAGGCAGTATTATTTATAGGCCATACAGCAGTATTATTGTAGCACCATGTAGCAGTGCTATATGAGAGCACTATGTGATGTTACTCCTTGTTAACACTCTGCAGCCTGAACTCTCCAGAGATCGCCACGACTCGCTCACATGACAACTTCATAAATTCCTAGAGCGATCAATAGCAATGTGCGCTAACAAGCGTGGATCGGTGATAATGGACGATGACCTCACGACTGCGGTTACAACTTTTTGAATACATGACGGCTTCTTTGTCAGCAATGAGATGCGTGTTTCCGCCTGCGGCGCTCCTCTCGCAGCATGTTCCCCTTTAAACCACCAACATTAACTAATAGTAACGACCGCGCTGCCAAAAACCTGCGAACTCTAAAAAATGACACGGCTGTAATTGTGAGATCAGAGTTCTGGCCAAAGCCTCTTCTTCGAGGAGTATTTTTGAATGAGGTAATTTATAATTGGCTGCAACAACCTTCTGCAACACAGAGAGAAGCCTTGCCAGCCGGGTTCTTCAATATGCGCGTCAGGACACGGACGTCTCGCTTTTCTTGGCACCGCTGGAGAAAGGCCTCTGCGAGTCACTAGAAATCCCTTCCATGAATTCCGAATCACTTCATCCCGGGACGGAACGACTCCAATTTATGTAAGAATGATGTAAAACGTAACGCAGCGATTGGTTTATGCCGCCATGAGCGCTCTTAGAGATCCCATAAATCTGCGGAAGATTTCAAATACTAAAAGCAATAATAATTTTCACAAAAATGATGTTGAAAAAAAAAACCCCTCTTTGGCGCGTAATGCGAACCGCCTGGAGATAGCGGGAGGAGGGGGAGTGATTGGCGGAGGGTTCGGTATCCAAGCAAATTAGGGAAGACGCATCTAAGAAAAAACAATGACGTCGCGGGATCTCAACTTCTATAAACAGCTGACAGCGGCATAAAACATCCCAGAGGAGTAATACCTTAACCCCTTCCACCCTGGAGCGTATTTACATCCTGGGTGGGAAGCAGTTCCTGCAAATTGGCGTACACTTGCGCACTATAGGCGGCGCTGAGCTGCAATAGCGGGGAGCGGTGAGAGCACCGATCCCCGCAGTTAACCCCTTATATGGCAAACACGGCATGTAAAAGGTTCACAGAGTACCAACACAGGCCACTGCGCAATGTACGGAGCTGTCCGTAGAAATGGTGCAAACCCTTTAGGCCATTTCCCACGGCCGGGAAAATTGCGCAAGATTTGCGTGAGACGCACAAATCTTGCGCAAATATGAATCCCATTCTTTTGAATGGGGTCATACGCATGATGGATGTTTTCCCACATCGCACCTCGATGTATTATGGGAAACAAATCGCGGCACGTCCTATCTGTACCCCGTGTGCTCAAGGGGGCCGGCGGCAGCATCGCACTACGTGCACGTGAGTGTGATGTGATGCAAGGTCTCCCTATAGAAAATAATCCTCCGCCGCAGCTGATCACTACTCCCCCGAACTGATGCGCTTCTGACGTAAAAACGCCTCGCATCCATGGGGATGTCGCATGTTGGCGAGCGCACTATCGGGTGGTGATATTGCACTCGCCTGTGTGAAGTCAGTCTTAGGCCTCATTCACACGAGCGTGGATTCCAATGCATTCATTCACATGGGTGAAAAAAATCGCGCTGTCAAAACGTGACCGGATTTGGTTACTGAATTTTCTCGCTGCCCCATCTTTTGACGGAAAACGCTGGAAGATCCCATAGACTCCTATGGGAGCTGAAAAAAGAGGGAGGATGCGTAGTTTACCTGCGTCCGGCGCTCGGAAAAGATGACCGCTGCCGCTAGTTAAGCATCAGAAGTCATTCTGAGGATTTCTGCCGACCGATGAAATTCCGTGCCGCAGCGTATTTTTTTACGTGATACACCCGTGTGAATGGACGAGAAAACGCTAATTAAGCTCGGAGTCGATCGTGGCTATTCTTCGCTGATTCAATCTTCAGCCGAGATGCGGCGCCCATGTGAAGGAGGCCTTAAGGTGAACGTTACTCCTTTTGTTAACACTGCAACCGGATGCAGCGGCAGCGACGCGGGGACCAAGGAAGCGTCGGGACGCGAGGGGCGGCTATTTTATATCATTGTCAGCTGTTTGCAAACAAGTATTCGAGTTGGAAAACCCCTTCAGAAGCAGCGGATCCCCGAGTCAGCGGTCACGGAGGAGGCAGCCAAAGAGGAGCTGCAAAAGGTTAACCATGACGGAAAACAATAGGTGTGGAGTCTTTTGTTCGGCTTTATGATATATGAATCAATTAATAGGAGCCGCAGCTATCTGTGTAATTAGTAATATATGCACACCCAGCACTTTGCATATATGATGCTGATACCCATCTGAGTCGTATCGGTTATCATTGCGGCGATGACCTATTACTCTGAACGTCCGGGGCTTTTAATTAGGTGCCCAAATTCAAAAGAATGACATTGGTCTGCGGCTCTTTCAAAATCCTCTTCATTGTGCGATTCACAACAATTAAGCTTAATTAACTTTGAAGACCGTTAGTTTAAAGGGATACAATCATGAAAACGGTTTGATAGAAATGTCACGGTTTTTGATGATACGGAATAAAGTGCCGCCGCGCTCTTTTTTTTTTACTTTATTGATCTTTTTTCATCCATAAGTTTCGGTTCAGAACCGTCTATAAAGAGCGCCGATAATTGTGGCCTAAACAGAGATGAGGGATAATTAGCTTATGGAAATAGAAGGATTGGGAAATGATGGGAAAGCCACTCGCAAGAGAACTTTGTTTAACCTCTTCCCACCCCAGGATGTAAGTTTATGACCCGGCTGGGAGAGCAGTGCCCACGAATGGACCTAAACTAACAGCAATGTTGATCACAGCATGTAAAACATTCACAGAGAGAGGGAAGCCCCTCCGTGACGTCAGTGGCCCTCTCCCACACAATTGCGGAGGGTCGAAGGGTTGCCATGCCAATCAGACACCAGTCAATGGCATCCGGGTCAGCCATGGTCTGTGAACACTACAACTAGCGATAATGCAGTGCAGTACAGTACTTCAATGTATTATGAGTGATCATAGGATTGCAGGTTCAAGCCCCCACAGAGGCATAAAAATGTAAGAAAAATAAATACAACATGGTAAAAAAAAACACATTTAACAATAAACTCTTTTGATCATTTTCCCCTTTTTGTTTAAAAAAGTAAAATAAAAAATGAAAACCTCACATGTTTGATATCGTTATATCTGTAACAAATTGGACAAACTTCTATCCTGCAGAGCAAATGATGTACGTAAAAAAAGCTAAAAAACTGAAGCCAAATGTTGCTTATTACTGAATGCTGATTTGCCCAACTAAGTGTCACTGAAACGATGAAACGCTCATTCATTGGCCGATCGCATGTTTTGTGCTGCCACAAAGATTGTTGTGGTTGGCTGCAGATGGTTTGTGATGATTATCTATGTAGGACAACGATTGCATGAACGATCATTCATCCCACACAGAGGAAGAATTGGCCCATTAATGATTAGGCACAAGCGCACCGATCATCCAGATTGCCCTATGTAACAAGGCCCCTAGAGGGTAACGTCCAGCAATCACTGGGGCTCTCTCATTGCAGGAAGGGCCCTTGTTGTGGCTCCTCACCATAAACCTAAAATGGGTATTAAAGGGAACCTGTCAGTGTTTTCAACCTTACTAAATAAACTATGGGAGTAGAAGGGGATTACAGCAATTTCCATAAATATGTATTGTTTTCCTATTGAAAGAATACTTGCGGAAACCGACTTAAAACCTCCCGTGGCTCATGCTAATGTCAGTGGACCGGTCCGGTGGGCCCAGACCTCCACTGCTGGCTGCAGATTTTAGCATAAACCTGCCCCCCTCAGCTGCTGGGTTCATGTCATCCACTGAAGCACTTTGTAGTGAGGGTATATACAGAGAATCCCTCTGAGCTCATACGGGACAGGAGAACTTCAAATACAACACTTACATGAAGAACGGGGGTGGAGGGTTCAATGGCCTTAAAGGAACCCCCTCTCTAGGACCAAAGGATCCACTTGGAGTCCAGTAAAGTTTATACTTTTATTAGAGACAGTGGAAAATCATGCAACGCGTTTCGGTGCACCCAGGGCGCCTTTCTCAAGCTTGGGTGCGCCAAAACACATTGCATGTTTTTCCACTGCCTCTAATAAAAGCGTAAACTTTACTAGACTCCGAGTGGATCCTTTGCTGCTCTCCATGGTTGTGGATTCCTTGAGGGACACTAAGACGATCGACTTCTAGTTGAGCTTGCCCGGACCCCAGGTGGCAGCGGGTCGGTTCCTTTCCACCTAGGGACCCCCCACTTAGCGTCTAGTAAGTCCCAATCTTCCTATTAAGGATTTTTTTGTTGTTAACTGCTATATGATACCAACTACTCAATCCGGCAATGTCAACAAAGAGAAACAGTTCCCCTTCCAGTCCCACATCGCAGGCCAACCAGACATCTATGTACATCCATGAGGGGTAAGAACCCTGAAACAGCTGACTGAAATTGGGTCCCCTTGCAGACTCTGTAAAAGCATCACGAGGGATATACTGTAAATATAAAAAAGTTGAAAATCTAATATAAGGAACTCTACTAAAAATATCACCGACCAGTAAAACAGCGAGGAATCGATACAAAGTGTCACTTTTCTAGGAATATAAATGTTAAAGGGATTATTTGTTGGGCTGTAATATTAGATGGGTGGGAACCTCTCCTCTGACACCCCTTCGATCAGCTACTCGATTAGGCCATGGTGCTTGAATAGGACGCAGCTGTAATAACCTGAACATTCACTACTAAACGTATAGCATTCTGAGTATAAGCAGTGTCCCGGGCCAATGGAAACATCGAAGAGACACTGGAGCACCATAGGTCCTTCAAACAGGTGATTGGCGGAGGTGTTGGGAGTTGGACGACTACTGACCTCATATTTATGGCCTACTTTACAAGGGTTATCCCAGTTCCAGCTGTTTTGCTGTATATTGCATGGTGGCCCATTCACTTCAATAGGATTCAACCTGCAGTACCGACCCAGATCACTGTGTTCTGAGGGAAAGGCTGCGCTAGAATTAACAGCGGCTCGGTACATCATCAATTTAGGCTGGATAACCCGTTTTAAATACTTTAAATTCTTCAAAGATTGATACATTCCAAAACAAAGATAAAATGCTAATTTGTGAGCACTTATATAGCAGATATGTTAGAGGAACCCTGCAGACCAAACTGATAGAAGGTCCGAGGGGTGGAGCATAAAACAGGGATGGTTCTGTTGGGGTTATTTGAATTCCTATGCTTATGTAAGGAAGTTGTGCTCAGAGCATGGGAGAGAGGAGTTTAAAAAGTCAGAGACAGAACAGAGGTGAAAGAAGACCCAGTCAAGCGTATTGGTGTATTTGTGCATGGGAGAATCGGTAAGGCCTAGGCAGGACGGTAGTGATAGAAGAGGCAGATGAGGAGGTCAATGGGGATGTGAACATCACCCAAAATGAGAGTTGGAATTTCACAGGGTAAGAAGTGGGGGGAGCCTCGCGGCAAAGTGATCCAGAGACTATAGAGGAAGGACTAGAGGCAAGTAGATGACCACTACTCATGGGAGAGTGGATGAAAGGGCTTTGGGTGTGGACTATTACTCTGGGGGAACATAGAGGGCATGGCTTAACTCCAAAGGGGCGTGGCCTAATGTAAAAAAACTGCTGTGTAGTGCACTTAAGAGTTGTCCCTCTATACACTTTTGGAAAGTTGGTAGGTATGCCTCAAGCCCTGCACTTGGCGTAACAAGGTGAAGAACTATTTACTGGAAAGCTCCTTTAAATTATCATCCCATCAGTACACCAATGCAGTAGAAGGGCAGCAGCGGGGTCAAAAAATGGAGTATTGACATCTAAAATGGGGAATATCATTTTGTCAAAAAATCCATTTGTTCAGACTGAGTGCGAGCGGCACATTATACCGCAGCTTAAGGGTGCCGATCATCAAGAGGAGACGGTAATTAGTATCCAATTGTAAAACCCACACATGGCCAACTCAGTACAACAAGCTGTTTTATTAGAGTCTAGGCATGAGGGGAAGCAATGTTAAGCAGCACTAATTTTACCTCTGGGAATTCTAAAATATTGCCGGGATTCTTTTGCAGCATTAAAATGATATTAAAAATTAAGGGTTCCAGGATGGAGAGCAGAAGGTCACTTTCCTGTTCAACTTTGGCCTTCGCCTGGCCTGTGGTGGTGGAGATGCTATGTTAATTCTACTGAAAATGAGTAAGAACTCCAAATTATAAGATAAAGTTCTCAGGGAAAGGCTGCGCTAGAATTAATAGCGGCTCGGTAATTGGGAATATATTAAACAGATTACACTTAAGGACAACATTTCGAAGAGCCACTTTGACAATTGTCCCATTTAGTAAAGGTATATTGTCTAATGGTAGGAACTCCGGCCTGGATAATCATATTGGGTTTTCTAATTGAGGTCGCTGGCTGATAAGAGCCATATTTTGAAATGGTTGGAGGACTATTTTGCTTCAGAATGAAACGCATAAAGTGAAACCTCCCCAAGAGACCACTTCTCTGAGGAGACCACCACTCTAGGTCCTTTCTCAATGAAATGTTGGGTGGTCATCTCCAAGAGGTTTTACTTGCTGGCTAATAGTCAATGCTATGTGTTGGATCAAGCTGAGGTAGAAGTTAGGGTTGTTCCCTATTCACCAGTGTAGCTATGGCCATGAGAGCTGCTGGTTGAACAATGGATGAAACAGTAGGGACTGCCTCTGTCTGACTAATGGTAGTGGCCTTTCTTGGGGTCATTGTAGCTTTGCCTGCCATAGCTAGAAAACAAGACATTAATGTCTTGTAGCCGGGATCAGGCCAGCTCAGCTGCAATGGAGGCTGGTGGCAAATGTTTTTGTATTGTGTCCATGACATAATGGGCTATCTGGAGCTGTAAGGATAGTTGACGTAAGGAGAGCCGTCACCCATGGTGGCCAATGCTTAATCAACTTTCATAACGAACAACAAGGCCGGTCTGGCTGCTTCCTATAGAACACAGTCTACAATTGGTGGGAAAAGAAACACAAAGTGCGCGACAGCCAATATAAAGGCTAAAGTCTGCTGTATGTCTGCGCTTCCAAACTATGTACAGTCTAATCCAAGAGCCTGTCCCAATGTATACTTAACAACAGGGAGGGTTTCTTCTTAGCAGGTGACCACAAGTAGTGAAATCACCTGTTCACGCTCCAGTGGCCATTCCTGGAAGAACAGCGTCTCTCACTTCAGTGCTCAGCTGCGCTGTTCCATGCGGGAGGGGTGCAGAGTACCAATAGACACAAGGAGGGCGAGAGTTATGGCTGTGTGCGCTCACTCCATTCTAAGTGCAAGCTGACACAAAACTACTTTGTTTTTGATGAGGTGTACTACAGGCAGCGACAGGGTACCGCAATGGGCTCTAATATGGCACCATGCCAATACATTCATGCAAAAATGTGAACATGATGCAGTGTACACGTCAACCTTCTGACCACATGTAAGAAAATGGTGGCGATATATAGACGATGTCTTTGTAATCTGGGAGGGATCAGAGGATGAGTTGCGAGCGTTCCATCTGGCCCTCAGTAGTCTCATGCAGGAGATTGACTTTACTTTGAATTTCTCTATGGCATCATTGCAGTTCTTGGATGTAACTGTCTCTATTACCTCTAACAGGTTAATCACTGATCTTTTTACAAAACCTACTGATGGCAACAGTACGCTGCATTACAACCGTAATCACCCAAGAAGTGCAATTAATGCGCTGCCATGGAGCCAGCTTCATAGAATAACCGACGAGACAATGGTGGACAAGAGACTTGTGGAAATGGGTAACAGATTCATCTCTAGAGGTTACCAGATAGACCTTATTGAGAAAACTACTAGGGAAGTTCGGAGGACAACACGCAGTTCCCTATTGTGCCCTAAATTCAATAAAGCTCACGCTCCAGGTAGGATTCCGTTCACAGGTGTGTATAACCAATGTAGCGGCCGGATCTCCCACATTTTGAATAGACATTGGTCTATTCTGTCTGAAGGGTGTTGCCAGATTAAAGAATTCCGGGAGAAGCCCCTGATGTCCCATAGGAGAGAATACAACCTGCGAGACAAACTGGTTCCACCCTTGTTCACCATGAAACCATCACAGGCGACCACTAAGGTTGCTTGATCCTTTGGTAATTATCCTCGTCATGGCTGGGCGTTATGTGGGAACCTAGTTAGGAGGGGGGGTTATCATCCACAAACCGCTATTTTACCGGATGGAATCAAATAAAGATTTTCTCCATGATGCACCTCTGATGCTGCCACTATAAGATTTTATGTCCTGGATATGTTATTGGGATTGTGGTTCAGGTTCCTGTTGGGTGGCTCCTGCATGTGAACTCCCCTGGCTGTATGCAGCTTGGATACACTGCTGCTGGGTAATCCTATTTTGCTGTCCTGCAGGTGCCCGTTGGGCGGTTGGCACTGGTCAGCTGTAAGGTCTAGGCCGCTGGTGGAGAGCGCTACCTTCAGTATTCTTTGGTAGCCCGTCTTGCTCAGCTCTCTGGCCGGATACCGACCAGCGATTGTAGGAAGAAGAGGAGGAGCCACACACAGCGATATTCTCTCTTGGGTCCTCCAAGCTCTACATAACCCAAAGTTGTAGAATACCCAAACAATTTATATCAGTAAGCTCAAAAAATGTAAGGGAACACTTATATCAGACATCGGATGAATGAAAGATACTGAAGTTGAAAATCTTCACTGATATAAATTGTTATATTTGTGGCGAACAAAATGACGTATCTGCGGTCAATGGAAACCAAAATTGTCAACTGACAGCCAACTGGTGGACCTGCCAAGTCTACTGTTCTCTTATGAATGCCAATCTTGTTTGGCGGTACTGGGCTCTGAGTTTAAGAGACTTACCTCTAAGGGATTAATGTTGCCATGGAGACAGACTGGAGAGATGTGCCAAAAATTGCAGCAAAATCAATAGTTGATTGGCAGAGATCTGTCACTCAGGATCGCTGCCAATCAGCTGATAGCAGCACTCAATGAAACCATGTGGCCACTTCAATCCATACCAGGCACCGTGCCACATATTGTATAGTCACAGTGCTTGGTATAGCGGCTCAATCCCATTCACTTGAGGCCATGTGACCAATGAAAGTGATGTCACTGGCCTAAGAAGAGAGCATGATGCTCACCCAAGTGCCATGGGCTCTTCAATCAGCTGACTGGTGGGAATCCCTGCAGACGTAATATTGATGACGTATCCTGGTCATCAATAGTTTAATCCCACAAACCTCCTTAAAAGGGCCGATCCGGTGATTTTTTTATTCATTCATTATGTAACTATTCCCCCCAGTATATATAAGTGGGCTAGTGCTACCTTGGTAAATTATGCCTTTCTATCTGAAACTCTTGGCCTCTTTCTTCCCAGATGGTCATGTGATCTCAGTTGTGACCAGCTCAGATCTACGTGGGGTAATGGTGTCTGAAACTAGTCAGTTTCTCAGTTTGTGTGATGCTCTTACATGGTTCTACCACAAAGACTTCCTACATGGGTACAAGCATTTGTACTACAGTTACTGATGATGATTAGAGGCTCCTGTCACACAGGTATAAGAGAGGAGATCACAGCTCATCCTCCTGACTGTGTGGTAGCTTAATTAGGTGAATATGGAAGGTAATGATAATTAAACAGTTTTCACAGCCGCCAGAAATGGTATAGTCTCAGCTAATGCAGTGCTGATACATCATGATGGTGGCTGATAAACTTTAGACAGGGCGCTACACAGAAGGGAAGTAACTGCAATGCACAGAAGAAACCTCCAGAGTCTGACAGGCAATCAGGTGTGTGTGTGGGGGGAGCAGGGATGGAAATATGTAGCTCTATTAATCTTCTTTGAAAATGCTGTATTGTTTGACCTTTGTATTGGTTGGTTGCACTTACTTTTAAGTAGTTGGGTACCGCAACTGGATTATGGGTGAGTAATGACGTCATCTCAACGTGAGATCTACCTGATCGAGGCGAGTGCATCTCTTCACTTCTTGACCCCTCACCCAACTCCCTTTTTGCTTTCTCCCTTTTCAGCCCAATGATACAAGATGACGAGTCTCCGCCACTCTGTATCCAAAGAGTTCATCGTACTCTGCGACACACTGCGGAGGAGACTCGCAGATGACGGTCCGCAGAGAGCTACTACTTTTAGTTAGTCACCCTCAGCTGACTTCAGCCTTAGCATTTGCTAAAAAAAAAAAAACTAACACGGCGGAAATGACACTTGCAAAGTAACACCGTTAAAATGTATTATACACAAAGGCCAGGGCTACTTTACATACTTGATCTAGAGCCGAAATTAAGCTGCAAAAAAGGGGCCATGAATCTTTTACAGCCTCATTATCAAACCAACTCAAACCTCAAATCAAGAAAAATACATTTCATAAACAAAGGCCCAATATGACTTTAATAGGACAATAAATTTCCTTAGCATTTGCAATTGGTTTTCCTTTCCACATTGCGTGTTTTAATTCTACACCAAGCCGGAATTAAAAGCAGAAAATAGCAACATAGATCTGACACTGCGTGTTATCCGGAGATCTCCAAATAAATACAGCTGATTAATCCTCAAGAGGGCCGCCAGCAAAATTGCTCTACAAAGCGGTCAGGGTGCCTACAGCAGCCACGGGGTTAATTAAAGCCAGACTACAAAGACACAATAGATAAGAACAAAAACACAAATAATTACTGTGGTGAAAACTATTGCTCTTTTTTTGAGACTTTCGACTTTTTTTCAAAAACGATTCGGAGGAAATTGGGGAGGGTTAGCAAACATGAAAAGGTCGCGTTAATAAATAGGGGGCTAATCGCTTGGCAGGATAATAAAGAAACTCTGAAACAAGGGAGGTTAGAATGGTCATTCTCTTGAGAAACGGTTTGGATAACTTGCAGCACCATAGCAATACAAAGAGAGGCGGTAGGGGTGACTGGCGACACGAGCGGCTCTTCAAAAACATTTCCATTTCCATGAATGTCTTTCGGGATGTGATTTATTTTACTGATGTTTCAACGAGTTGTTTTGGGTTATATTCATAAGCTTTAATGCCCTCCCCCCCCCCCCCCCCCCCATACTCATTAGTGTTTAACCGTCCAAACCTGAGATAATGGCCTGGCCAGACCACTCCCTAATGTGGATGAGGGACGCTCAACTTTCACCAATAGAGGATATCAAAAGAAAGAAGGATCGAGGACGTTGAATTTTAACACCGGGAGATAAGCCATAATCAGAGCTGTCAGGCTTACCTCCTTAAACATACAGACCTTGTTGGTCCCGAATGTTCTTATGTATGGGGGAATCAGGGAAAATTTCTGTTGGCTGATTGATCTTTTGATCCGCAGCTGTTGATAGAGGGCTTTAAGAGGGACGAGACGTCTTTTTAGAGCGCTATGACATTACAGGATATAGATATTAAATAGCCCGAAGGGTTGTTGATCCGGGGATCTTCTGACAGCCGGACTTGGAGTCAGGAAGGAACATTTCTCTGCAGAGTGTTGATCCAAGGATTATTATGACCACCATTATGGAGTTGGGAAGGAATTTTTTCCCCCCAAATGGGGTAAATTGGCTTCTACCATACCGTTTTTGGTTTTTTTTGCCTTCCTCTGGATCAACAAGCAGGGTGGAAACAGACTGAACTGGATGGACATTTGTCTTTTTTCAGCCTTGCATACAATGTTACTATGTATTTCATCCTTTCTAGGACTGAAATAACGCCTGCTTTCACCAAGACTTTCACACGACTTGTGCTTGTATCTGTTCTTGGCTCTGTACAACCATCAATGCCATCTGGGAAGGTAGATGCCCATGTGGACGGACTTTAGGGTGAAGAATAGTTAATCTCAAACTCCCTAGTCTGGCCTACATTAAATCCATTACCAACGCAGTGGTGCCACCATTTGCCTGTTGCCCACCAAACGTTTTGATTCATGTACAGGAAGGTGTATAGAGTTGGGGAAGGGTCCACTTCCAATGTCTCATTTTGACCACCACTAATTTTCCTCTTGGAAGAACTGCAAACGAGGGTATACTGATCGTCAATACAAGGTGTGCAGCTGGGGTCGGAGGTGGATGAGAATGGGTGGGGGTGCCGAATCTAGCAGGAGGCTGCTGAGTGAGCCATAGATAAAGACACACAGAGTGAGGATGGAGCTCCGCAGAGGACTGCCTCAGTCACTATGAGCAGGCAGTCGTCCTCCCATCCTCTGGTGAGGAGAGCTTGCCGGTCCCAGTCGGTATTTGACACTGTCTGCATTATAATGTCCCATACTGGCAGGGGGCAGATGGCATCACATACATGCCAGTCTGGGCAGGTCTCTGTGTCCAGGCGTGCATGCAGGGGCTTCGGTCTGGAGTCTGGACTGTTTATCTAACTCTTGGTGCAGACTCTGAGTATGAATGGAGGGGTGAGAGCAGGGCTGGGGTGCTGGGGTGGGCTCCGTGTGACTGACGGGCTGCAGACTGCACTGGTAGTGCTGATGATGATGGGGATTGTTTGGGGGGCAGTTGAGAATAAATGGGTCTGTTTGGGGGACTTTGGAGAAAGACGGGTGGAATGATATCTTTTAGCTTCACCTCTGGTGGGGGGGCAGTCTAAGGTTTGCTCTGGGGCGCAAGGGACTCTAGTTATGCCACTGGCCACAAAGGAAACGGAAGAGGAGCATCGGATGTCTGAGGAAATGGCGCACGTTCCGAGACATTTAATATTGATTTCACAGTCGCATCTTTTACTTTTTTGATTCCCCCCGTCCTATAAGAGCCCGAACCCTCCTGCGATGTGAATTATTTAGCAATCATATCTGTGGTTGAGCATTGATTTGTTGGATGAACCCATATTGATTAAATCGCATGAAACTAACGAGTTTGAGGTGAAAATCTGTATATTCAGTTACAGCGATATGAAGCCATAGCATGCGTCTCCGGCAGCCGGGCGCGGCGAGCAGATCCCGTTACTTGGCCGCAGCTTCTATACTTATGGGCCTTTCTAGAAGCCAGATATCAAATTGTTTTGGGTAGATTTGTGGCTGATCGGATGATTGATACACTGAAAGCATGAAATGAATACACTCATGTTGTGTCAGCGCCGGCTCACCGGCTCACCGGCTGTTTTTGAGATATTTTGATCATCAGCTCACTCGAGTTCCTCTTTTACAAACTAAGTAATAACAGCAAAATATACAGCAGAACGCAAACTGCAGCAGGATATACCCAACCATCAGACCCCCGACTGACCCACAAGGCTGCTGAAAACATGTTGTGTGCATCAAATAAAGGGATCAAAGCAGCAGGGAAGGGGGAAGCATGCAGAATAGTGAGTGCAGCTCTGGGGTATAATACAGGATGTAACTCAGGGGC
The DNA here is from genome assembly GCF_035609145.1 of Eleutherodactylus coqui. Lineage (NCBI taxonomy): Eukaryota > Metazoa > Chordata > Amphibia > Anura > Eleutherodactylidae > Eleutherodactylus > Eleutherodactylus coqui. Next base: position 5,919,987 of record NC_089839.1, read on the forward strand.
AGTACAGGATAAGTAATGTATGTACACAGTGACTCCACCAGCAGAATAGTGAGTGCAGCTCTGGAGTATAATACAGGAATCTAACTGAGGATCAGTACAGGATAAGTAATGTATGTACACAGTGACTCCACCAGCAGAATAGTGAGTGCAGCTCTGGAGTATAATACAGGAATCTAACTGAGGATCAGTACAGGATAAGTAATGTATGTACACAGTGACTCCACCAGCAGAATAGTGAGTGCAGCTCTGGGGTATAATACAGGATGTAACTCAGGATCAATACAGGATAAGTAATGTATGTACACAGTGACTCCACCAGCAGAATAGTGAGTGCAGCTCTGCAGTATAATACAGGATGTAATTCAGGATCAGTACAGGATAAGTAATGTATGTACACAGTGACTCCACCAGCAGAATAGTGAGTGGAGCTCTGGGGTATAATACAGGATGTAGCTCAGGATCAGTACAGGATAAGTAATGTATGTACACAGTGACTCCACCAGCAGAATAGTGAGTGCAGCTCTGGGGTATAATACAGGATGTAACTCAGGATCAATACAGGATAAGTAATGTATGTACACAGTGACTCCACCAGCAGAATAGTGAGTGCAGCTCTGGAGTATAATACAGGAATCTAACTGAGGATCAGTACAGGATAAGTAATGTATGTACACAGTGACTCCACCAGCAGAATAGTGAGTGCAGCTCTGGGGTATAATACAGGATGTAACTCAGGATCAATACAGGATAAGTAATGTATGTACACAGTGACTCCACCAGCAGAATAGTGAGTGCAGCTCTGCAGTATAATACAGGATGTAATTCAGGATCAGTACAGGATAAGTAATGTATGTATACAGTGACTCCACCAGTAGAATAGTGAGTGCAGCTCTGGAGTATAATACAGGTTGTAACTCAGGATCAGTACAGGATAAGTAATGTATGTATACAGTGACTCCACCAGTAGAATAGTGAGTGCAGCTCTGGAGTATAATACAGGATGTAACTCAGGGGCAGTACAGGATAAGTAATGTATGTACACAGTGACTCCACCAGCAGAATAGTGAGTGCAGCTCTGGAGTATAATACAGGATGTAACTCAGGATCAGTACAGGATAAGTAATGTATGTACACAGTGACTCCACCAGCAGAATTATGAGTGCAGCTCTGGACTATAATACAGGATGTAACTCAGGCTCAATAGAAGATAATGCTGCTGGCTGTATTATAATAGAATTATATATTGGCTTATTATTTGTCCACTACCTAACACTGTAATGTCTTCACTGTATGACCTTACTATGTAAGCATCATATAGCAGTATGTGTACAATGTATAATATTACTATGAGCACTATATGGTGGTATTATTTCGGCAGCCTTTTGGCTCTGCCATTTGGTCTTCCTTATTGCGGTTTTATTCTTTCCTTTCCCCTTTCTATGTTACATGTCCGCATGTATCTATCAATCTATCTGAAACGCATGCATTGGAAACACTGTATCTGTTTGGTCGTCATGCGTCCATTAATATTGTTCACTGTGTTGCAGAACAAAGCATATTCCCTGGCGCTCCTTCCCAGATTACTAATCAAGCGTTTCTTTCCAAATGGTCACTTTGAAGCATCACCTTCTCACCCAGCTGTCATGTATCCTTCTGGCGTTTTATATATGTCAAGCATTAAGAGTTAAAAATGACATTTCGCACAGATTTGTTGGATTCAGAGCAAGAAGGGTCTGTGGATGTTAAATAAACAATTTCTCCTTGCGACAAGCCCTGCCACCCTGTTCTCACCATGTCATATGGCCGGTGATGACTTACTGTCTCTCAAGCATGACCGAACGATTAGGGTAGCCGTGTCTGTGTATCTAGACAGTAATGGCAGCTCTCTTTCCATTTGCCATGCATTGAAACCTGAGCGCTCCGTTGGCCCGTGTATTTTCAGTTTGATGAATTCATTATTCTACATTTTTCCCCCTCTCTCTCTTCAGAGCGGATCTCTTCCCGAAAAAGCCAGCGCTTTTCCTTTAAGTGCTCCATTTCTGTCTGGAGATTTGTCACAATGTCTGGGGCTGACTCATCTATTTTACAAAGCACTTCAATATGCATTTTGAAACATGGATACCGAGCTGAAAATCAGCCGGCATCTCCTTGCGGTGGAAACAAAAAAATGCATTTTTCGCACACTAGTTTACTTCTATTTTGGAGAAGCTTTCAGATTGGTAAGCAAAAAACCAGGTAAATCCCTACTCAGCAAGAAGGCGACTCGAGCTCAAAGAAAAAGGAGCGCAGGCAAAATAAGTGAATCTCTGCCGGCACAGGATCGTTTGGGATCTGTGGGACGATTAATTGAACACTTTGTATCGATGCGAGTTCTTTTGTTAACATTGTATCAAAACTTGTTTTCTTCTCTGAAACATAAATAATCAATAACGGTGAACACGGAGTACACGCTCTGAGAAAGTGGAAAAGGTCGCTAGATCCTGAGCATGACCAAGGCAGAAACTGGGTATCAGCTTGGAGGTCCAGTCCGGACAAAGCTGATACAGCGGGCTGATGGATGAAGCCACTTCTGCATTAAGGCCGTGTTTACAGGAGTGATTTCATCGCTCGTGTTTTGTGCCTTGCAAGACATACAAAACTTGCACAACAATAGAACCCATTATTTGCAGTGTGTCTACTTACAGGGGCCGTTTTTCTCTCGCAGTAATGCTGCCAGACGAGAAGATCGCAGTATTTCCTATTTTCGTGTGAGTCTCACGCGTGTCTTGCGCATCACACAGCACACGGACGCTATCATGGACAGCGTGTTTTGGCTGAACCAGAAGTTTATAAAAACAAAAACCTAAAACTAGCTGTGAACACTGTCTGAAGGCCCTGAAACAAAAGCGGCGGAGGTTCTTCAGTGCATGCGGCTTGGCGGTTAGTACTCTTGCCTTGCAGTATCGGGGTCCTTGCTCAGATTTGAACCTGGAATTCTATTGCTAACATCTGAGCCACCAAGCTTCCTCTTTCTACAGAGGGGAAGGAGAAGAACAAGCAAAATAGACACAAAGAGAACATACAAACTCCATGCAGATTCGCCCTTGGTCAGATTTGAACCTAGGAATTCCAGTACTGCAAGGCAATAGTGCTAAGTCCTGAGCACATCCATTGAAGACCACCCACCATCACGGTCATTTCCCGGCTATTGGACAGTGTTTTCTACTAGTTTTAGGGGTTTGTATGAATTTCCAGTTTGGTTTGAACTAATTTGGGCCAAACATTTTGATGAAATTTGGCGCAGCGACCAAACCAAACTTTTGAAAAGTTTGCTCATCTCTAGTGATCACTTTTGTTTGGCGCTCCTTAGGGAAAGTTGCATGAAGGATGTACAGATCCATAGAAAGTATATCTGTTAGGTTGTGCTGCTGGAGTTTGTGGTTTTACAGGGTTCCAGGAGCACACCTGCACAGGTGAGGGTTAATTGAGCTGGCTGGGTGGGATTGTTCAGGTCAGCCAATCCTCTGGGTCTGGGTGTAGATATATACCCCAGCCCCTCTGCAATGAGGGAGTTGTATTTCCTCAGTCTTGTCTGCTGTTTTGGTGTCTGCTCAGCTTGCGGTGTGTGTAGTGTCCTGTGCTACCTGTTTAGTGTCTTGCTAGAGTAGGGACTGCAAGACACGAGAAGCCTTGTCGGGGCCTTGCATAGGGGCTAGGGTTTATATCTACCCCCAAACCCCGGGGATTGGCTGACAAGAACAACCCCACCCAGCCAGCTCAGATAACCCTCACCTGTGCAGGTGCGCTCCTGGAACCCTGTAGGACAACAAACTCCAGCAGCACAACCTAACAATATCAGTCTGTATATCACATGCTTTTTCTCTCTCCAGGTAGGGCCCACCAAAGCCGATCAGAGCTGAAGGAGCATAGAACTCAGCTGAGTGCTTTTCATTTCAGTGACCAGTGGGGGTGTCAGCACTCAGACCCTCACCAATCACAACTCACATGTCACTATGGCAATTAGTACCCTTTAAAGAAGTATTCTAGATAGGTGAGGTTTTTCAAGTTTTCACTGATCCACTGAAACGAATAGATCGATGGGGTCTGACCACTGGTGCCCCACTGATTGGCAGAATGTTCCCCAAGTTAATAGAGCAGCGGTTGAGCGCGCCTGCCACCTCTATAGTCATTTTAATGAATGCGCTGGAGATTATCAAACACTTGAAATCCACTATATCTGTCCCAGGGCAATGAATGGACCAAAGGCTGCATGCTTCACCGCCGCGCCATTCATATGGGGACCTTTGGGACTCCTGCTTTCGTGATCGGTGGGGGTCCTAGCAGTTGTGCTCCCACCAACCATCTAGTTATCCCCAGCTTACAGTCACTAGAGTCGTCTTTAGTTGTTGGTAGCCACCATGAAACATGAAACCAAAAGGGTAACGGTTAGTGGTGAAGAACTGGTCTGACACCGGCTGATACAGAACACAAGCCTTACTGAAGACACACAGTTGGGATTGCAACCCTTGGTTACTACAGCAAAGTCTGGAGACAAGAATCAATGGAGATTTAATCAAGAGAACCATAAAAAAACTAATAAAGCTTCAATGTCCACATTAGGAATTGCATAAAAAATTAGACAGAATACAAATACTGATGCTCAGCCAAAGGAAGCCCGAGCCGCACAGGTTTATTGGCCCTCTAATGAAGCCAACATCAAACTATGATGATTGCAATAGCAACGCAAGAAGATGCAGCAGGGGTGCTCTGTCCATGAGGCAGGTGGAGTACTCTGCCTCAGGTGGCGCCCCTTCCCAAATGCAGGGGGCGGTAATTCTGTTGCTTGCATGCAGGTCTGTATTGGCAATCTGCCCAACTGGTGGGCTGCAATGCTGCCAGTGCCACCTGCTGATCCTCCTTTGAAGTTAATTGTATCCGTGTCTTTAAGATGCAGATACAATTAACAGTGGCAGCACCTGAGCTGGCAGCCACATTAAGCTCCCTGCTCCGCCGCCCGTGACATCCATTTGACATAGTTGGCACCGTGGCGCCTGTGTGATTCTGCAGAATGTCCGACAAGAGTCCAGGAGGTGGACGGAAGGTGCCGTGTGACCGTGGAGGAGGTGAGTGACTTTATTATTTTCATATGGCGGACAATTTGGCCACTACTATACCGGGAATTATGGCTATTAGAGAGGACATTTTGGCTACTACTACAGGGAACATTATGGCTACTATTACTGCAGGGGAAATTATGGCTACCAGAGGGAACATTATGGCTAGTACTATGGGGGACATTATGGCTACTACTACAGGGAACATTATGGCTACCAGAGGGGACATTATGGCCAGTACTATGGGGGACATTATGGCTACTATGGAGGAGGACATTATGGTTACTACTACTACAGGGGAAATTATGGCTACCAGAGGGGACATTATGGTTAGAACTACAGGGGACATTATCCATACTACAGAGGACATTATGGCTACCAGAGGGTTCATTATGGCTACTACTACAGAGGACATTTTATACACTTCAGGGTACATTATTGACACTATAGGAGATATTATGGAGAATACAGGAGACATTGTGGTACTATTAAAGGGGACATCATGGATACTACTACAGGAGACATTTTGCTACTACTACATGGGACAATCTGGATAATACAGGGGACATTAAGAATACTATTACAGATGACATTATTGCTACAGACAACAGTATAGGAGGGGCTGCGTGGAGGGGATGCCATTTTGCTATTCTCCTCAGGTAGCACATGGTTCGTGGCACCCCTACGAAGGTGGCAGCACTTGAAAGGCCGTCTGTTGATGTCATCGGGCAGCACTTGCTGGAGAAGGCATTGACGTACCTTTCAAGTAGTCGTCTTCAGGCTCCCTGATAAGTAAGCTACCAAAGCAAGTGCCAAGCTCGGATCCAGAGTAGTAGGTGCTAGTGACAGACCCAACCACAAGCTGTGACCACACTGAATGTCCAAACTGAAGTGGAGGTCGTAGAGGCAATTTATTAGGTGACAGAGGAGCCCCTGGTGCGTATGGCTTTTGCACCACCAGCAGTTCCATCTTCTGCATCTTGAAGAATGCTTCATTATCTTGATATTATCTTGAGTTAATTTGGGATGACAACTCAGATCCTGTGTGACCAGCTGACGCTGCGCCAAGAATGTGGCCGACCTTGTGTTGACTTGAGGAATCTTATCAGTGATTGTAGGCGTTTCCTTAAATAAGTCCCCCACTTGTTCCTCGGAAGGGATTCATTATATCCTTAGCAGGTATCATCCGCTTTTAGTAGTTCGGCCTTTGGCTGCTCCTTCTTGCTGTGAGTTGCATGGAAAATAGGACTGACATCCAGCCACTGTCAGCGTGTGATACCCGGGGTCACCACTAATTCCTCAGTCTGCATGCACATGACTCTCCGAACATGAGACCCTCGGAGATACAATCAGACATTTCTCTTATTTTTAGGCCATCTTCACGTGGCGAAATTCGATGCAGACGTAATATGGAATCTATGTGGAATCCATGCTGATACAACATCAAGTCCACAACAAGTAAGTGTTCTAATCATTTGCATGAAAATCGGCGCCGTATTCACTTGCAGAAACAAAGCAATATGTCACTTCTTGATGGGGATTACAACGACCATGCATTGGGCATATCCATGCGCAAATTAGTCCTAACGAATGGGGCCAACCCTGTGTGCAGATCTATGACAGCTGTAATGTAAAGCCACATCCGAAATCTGTGCTTAAATTAAGGGGACAATTTTGTATGTGGATTTGATACAAACGGAGGTCAACATTTTTAGATAGATCAGTCAAATTAATGGAAACCTTAGTTTCTGTTTGACTTACGTTTTTGAATCTGTTTATGGGACTGCAGATGGATCTGTAAAAAAAATGGAAACCTGAATGTACACTATGTTGAAAAAAGTATTGCCTCCCCCCCCCCCCCTTCCCCAGCAGTCCTCTGCCATCAGGTGATGTGTGAGCATCAAGTGTAAAGGAGAGGATCACACAAGAGATCCCAGTACAGAAACCATCAGATGCCACCAGGTGTAGAGCTGACAACGGGGTCTGGTGGTGGATGTCATCTGATGTAGAGCTGACAATGGGGTCTGGTGGTGGGATGTCACCAGGCATAGAGCTGACAACGGGGTCTGGTAGGGGTATGTCACCAGGTGTAGAGCTGACAATGGGGTCTGGTGGAGGGATGTCACCAGGCATAGAGCTGACAATGGGGTCTGGTGGAGGGATGTCACCAGCTATAGAACTAACAATGGGGTCTGGTGGTGGGATGTCACCAGGTGTAGAGCTGACAATGGGGTCTGGTGGAGGGATGTCACCAGGCATAGAGCTGACAATGGGGTCTGGTGGAGGGATGTCACCAGCTATAGAACTAACAATGGGGTCTGGTGGTGGGATGTCACCAGGTGTAGAGCTGACAATGGGGTCTGGCAGTGGGATGTCAGCAGGTGTAGACCTGACAACGGGGTATGGTGATGGGATGTCACCAGGTGTAGAGCTGACAACGGGGTCGGGTGGTGGGGATGTCCCCAGGTGTAGAGCTGACAACGGGGTCTGGTGGTGGGGATGTCACCAGGTGTAGAGCTGACAACAGGGTCTGGTAGGGGGATGTCACCAGGTGTAAAGCTGACAATGGAATCTTGTGGCGGCATGTCACCAGGTGTAGAGCTGACAACAAGGTCTGGTGGTGGGGATGTCACCAGGTGTAGAGTTGACAACGGGGTCTGCTGGTGGGATGTCACCAACCAATCAGTATGGGATAACAGAGCCTCTGGACTTTCCAAAGTCCACTGTTGGCCGTGTTATTAGGAGATGGAAGCCACCAGGTGTGTGCGGTACAGCCACGTTCAGCGAGACCTTGTAAACTAACAAAACGTGGACAACAAAGACTTGTATCAGCTGTGAAGGCATCACACACATTGTCTGCCCTCGCAGACAATGTGTGTGATGCGGGGGTTTCACTGGTCATTGGAACATCCATTAGCACCAGAACCATCTGTAGAGAACGGCATGTGAAGGGTTACCATGGACGAGTGGCTGCACACAACATCACAGCAGTGAATGCACAGTGGCGCTTCAAATAGTGCTTGGAGCGTTGGATTGTAAGTGAGTGGAAGCAAGTGTTGTGGACAGCTGAATCACAGTATACCATCTTTCAATTGGATGGCGACACTTGAGTGTGACGGTTGCCTGGAGAGCGGTTTCTGCGTGACTGCATTGTTTCAACAGTGAAGTTTGGAGGAGGTTCTATTTTGGAGTTGGGGGGTTTCTGCTGGGAAGGACTAGTGAAGTTATAGTGAAGTCCACACCCAACACCAATGGGTAGAGAGACATTCCGGACAATGTGGAATCACCTACCCTGTGGCAATGCTTTGGTACAGCTCCTTGTCTTTACCACCATGACCGAGCGCCATGTCATACAGTATGCAGTGTTGAGACTTGGTTTGAGGAACAGAAAGTCTGAAAAATTAATTGACCAGCCCAAAGTCCAGAACTTAATCCCACCCAGCATCTAAGGGACAAACTAGAACGCCATATCCGTGCACACCCAAGACTCCCATCACCACCTGCATCACTATCTAAGACTCTCCTTGAGGAATGGAGGCAAATCCCTCCGCACAACTATGGGAATTTGGTGGAAAGCAGCCTAGAAGGATTACTACAGTCATTGAGGCCAAAGAAGGCCCAACACCAGACTGAAAAATTTGAATAAAATCCAATTTCATCACCTTCTATGCACATCCCAATACTTATGTCAACATAGTGTACATGTGAATAGAGCCTTGGATTCGTGTGCCGTGGGCCAACTAGGTAAAACGAGGCCAAGATCCTCAATCAATTTGTAGAGTAAATACATACTAATACATTTTCCTCAGTAGTAAATGACTCGCTCCAAATCAGCTTCATATTGAGTTGTCTTCTGCTGAACCTTTTGGGCTCCATTATTGTGTCCGAACCCGGGCCCACCGGGGGATGGGCCAGTCCAATCCTGCTCACGAATATGCTACCCTGACCAGATACAAACCTTTAGCTTGAGTGAAAGCAACAACCACCTGAACAACCCTGGCACCAAATTTGTAGTTTTTGACAAGATGTATCCATCAAACGTTCCTTCTTCTTTATTGGGCCATTTTATAATTTGGGGTACACAGATTTGGTGCTCACTGACTTCCTTTTCTAAATGCATATAACAGGCTTCCTAGTTTTTAGCTCCCATTTATTGAATATCATTCATGAGAATTGGGTTTGACTTATTTTTATATTCTTATACAGTACTGCCAAATTGTTACTTTAGGGGATGCGCAAATCTTGGCCGATGACCATAGTGGTTAGTAGAGAGACCCAAATGGGTGTATGGAGCTAAAAGGCATCAATATTATTGATGATTCCATTCATAGGAGATATAGATTATTAAATGGCGCTGAATGAAAGGAGTCAAATAAAGTGCAGAAAGTGAAGCGAGCCATTACAGAAAGAGTGATATAAGAGGCGGAAGTTGATTGACATAATCTGTGGTTGAGTATATGAAGAGCCTCATTCATGAAAAGCTCTTTATATAGACAAACAGTTAGCTTTCCATACAAGCCAAGGAGATGGACATTTCTATTTTTTACCTGTAATGGAACAGGTGTATTGAGAAAGGGTGTTATGATTCATGGCCATGTCTGCTATCTTACCTCACCCCATCCGCAGGCGGCCGCAGTGCAGGTTCACAGCAGGTGTCCAGCACCGACCAATGCTTTTCTCTCTCTGTTGGCCAAAGGGCATGCACACAGAAACTCTCATGCTCTTAAACGCCCAGCACATACCTTCCTATTTTGTCCCAGCCAATCATGAAGTATCTCTGGGTATATCAGGCACCTTCCCTCTGACAAAGTTTCCTAAGCTTTTAGTTTTTCTGGTCCGGCTGAAGGTGCTATTTGCTCATACTGACTTCCCGGTCTTTGACTCTGGCTCTTCCTGACTACTCTGCATTCTCCACTCCTGACCTCGGTTTGTTGTATTAGCCATTTTCCTGTATTCTGCCTGCCCGACTCCTGGCCAGTTGTGCCATACCCAACCTGCTTTGTATGCCCTCACCTCAGTTATGCTGCCTGTCTTGATTTCGGCACTGCACCCTGCTCTATTGTTGAATCAGCTGCCACGTAACTGGGACCACTTCCAGTGTCATGGCCTGGGGACTCTGCAGCAGAGCATAATAACAGGATATGCTTGTGCGATTGATAAGGATCTGACCACTAGCACCATCACTGATCCCAAAAATGAGGGTCCTGTGTTCAACAGAATAAATGGAGTGGCAACTGAGCATGTGCCTTGATGCTCCATGTGCCATCAGCTGGAACCGTTCAAGAGAAGTTGAATAGAGCTCTCAGCTACCTCGGCATTCCCACAGAGATGAATGGAGTGGCAGTATGGATGCCTCCATTGATAGAATGACACAGGACTTCTATTCTAGTGATTGGTGGCTGTCCCAGCAGCTGGACCTACACTGATCATACACCTATCCCTTATCTTGTCAATAGGGAATAAGTTTAAATCTTGGGATAACTTTTAAGTGGTGGAGAGTCGTTTGGGCTCCTGCATCTACTAAGGCTTGGGTGCAACTGCAACACTGAAACCACCTAAAATAACATCAATACTAGAAGCTACAACACTCTTTCTGAGCTCTACGTTTCATTGATAAAGCACAAAGACTCATCTAACCACCAGAAGTGATCATTTCAAATGCTAATAAAGAAAATGTCATCAATAAACCAGGATCAATTTGTACTTCACGTACAGCAGCTATCATGGTTTTCTTCCACTTGAAGCATTAAATGGCCATCCTGAGGTTCTACCTTCTTTTGGAAGTCATTGAGAAGACAATGCCTTGGAAAAATGAATTATACCTGGAAGAATGGAAGGGAGCATAGATAAAGGTGGATCATCAGCAAGGTGGATAGATGCAATCACAGAAATAAAGAAGCACTGAAAATCCTAAAGACCAAATAATAGTCAAAACTTTTTGGAGAAACAATATCTACGTGGCCTCCTGGAGGTAAAACCAACATGAGTACAGCTATTTACAAAGTAAGGCAGAGGGGCAGCTAGTATTGCAGTTCATGGGAAGGAGGGGACATTTTGCTGGTTCTCCAAACTCCATTCTCCTTCTTTGACCACTACTTAATCTTAATGTCACGGTGTGACTCGACTAGTAGTCTGGACTTTCCGTCTGTCCGTTTCTTTTGCCTGTTTGGTTTTAAGCCAGACAGCCAATCACCATTCCATCTGAGTGCATGTGGTTCTTGAGGATGAAGAAGAGAAGTATTGAAGTGTGTTGTGACAATCAGGAATCCATGTCCTGTCACTGCAGAGGTTCCTTGCGTAAGAGGTGATGCCCAGACTGCAGGTAGGCCACTTGCTGCATCCGAGCGAGATACGCCAAAGTAGGGGAGACCACGGGGATTGCAAGATGGATGTCACGGGTGACTCTGCAATCTCTCCCGACAATGGCAGCAAAGATCTGCTACTCAGTCGCAGCACAGTGGCACAAAATACACATAAATCTCTTGTTATAATGAATGGTGGTTTGTCACGTGACGCCAGCACTTCAGACTATGGTAGTCCATGGCGGAAATAATTTGACACGAGTGCTGGTAGCTGTTTTGATTAGCAAACCGGAAGTGCACAATTTACTTCTTCAGCTTTTAACGTAGTTGAAACACGGTACAATTAGCAGTGGCGGTCTTGCAGAGTAACAGCAGAGCAAACGGTTATGCAGGACAGTTGATGTTCAAGTAAATACAATTTCCTCTTCAACGTTCTCTCTCTATTTGAGATGGAAGGTTACCCAGAATGAATTCCCACAGGCCTAGTTATCTGTGAGGCTTACTGGAACTGAATTATGCAGGTGTTGAAATTAGAGATAAGATGACGCTTTACTACCCCTGGCTTTAAATTCACCGGTTTTGTGTAACTCACTGTTTAGTGGAACAGCTTAAACTTTATTCCTCCAAGACTAGGGAGCTTGTGAATCCTGGCTTCCCTGAAGAGAAACACTTGCTTCAGCTGCTCACACTGCGGGCCTTCTCCCTGCACGTCCTCCTCCAATGGCCTCCTACGCAGACTGACTACTGAAGACTGCTCTGACTCCTCCTTCACTTCCTGCCTTGTTCCCGCACTTACTCTCCTCTTCTCCCCATCAGCATAAAGGCTCACTGTGTAGTTTCCCTGCTCTAAACTCCGACCACACCCCTGACCAATCAGTGGGGGCATGACATACAGCCAATTAGCACCCAGCTGTTGCTGAGCTTTTAGCTCAGGAAGGGGAGAAACAGGGTTTCTCTGATGTAAGGCACCTCCTATGCCTCCTTGAAGCACATAAGCAGGTTAAGTGTGAGAGGACAACGATTGTGTGGCTATTTTGGAGGACTCTCTGGGCCACTACACCCTGACCCCCCAGAGACTACACAATCTACATGCTGATCCTGATCCCTGCTACATCATCCCCCGTAGTGCATATTCTTATTGGTTGTCAGGGAGGCGTTTTCCCTGATCAACCAATCAGTGATAGCGGCATAATGCTATATAGTCCAGCTGTGCCCTCTCATGGGTGCTGGTTATTTGGCTTATGTCAGCATTGTGTATACATGAGCTGTCCGGTTCCTGTTATGTCTGTTTTGCCGAGAACTCTGTTTGTCTAGATTGAGTTCTGTTTGACACGTTACTGCTGCTTGCATGCTGTGCAGTTCTCTGTCAGTTTGTCCGTCCGTCTTTCAGTGAGTTAGTCTTGACTTTCCATCTGTTAATCCGTGTCTGTGTTCTGTCTTTTGTCCCTTTGATATACATGTCTGAATGGTTGCTGGACGTCCACTTTATGTTCTGTTTGTCCTACCTTTGTATTGGTGGGCAGATGCATGAATCCCCTCTGTCCATTGGTAGGCGGATGCCTGGGTCTTGTCCTGTCTGTCTTACTTCCATTTTGTTCCCGTACATCTGCATCTTGTGGTCTCCTGTCGTGGGCTTGATCCTGTTTTATTTTCCATCTAAGGACAGTCCAGGTAATTAGGTTCAAGACGTAGAGCCGTCCTTGTCAGGACGATTGTGCTGCTTTCAGGCAGGGACCACCAAGTCTCGGTTTAGTTAGAGCAAGAATTCCATTTTTATTAGTTTCGTTTGTCTTTGCCCTGCTTGGTAACGCCCGTGGAGGCCATTGTGGTTTTACCCTGCTTGGTTGTGACACTTAACCCACTGAATCCATTACCGCTCAAGGATCCCGTTATAACTTATTTTTCTTCTTGCCATTTATATTTCTGTGTTCCAAATTTCCTTCACATTGTCTGATGTTTGCTTGATGAGAACTTCATGGTACAACTGTACAGTATTTGGTGCCAAAGCCCGTCTTGAATTTCTCTTGTTAACATTTAGCCTCATCAAGTTAATAATCCATGAATTAAGTGTAACCCTCAGGATAAAGCTGGAGAACATCCTTGGTATGTATATTGAGAAGGGTGGAATCCCACATTGCATTTCATAATGTCTGATATCAGGGGATCGTAAATTCCTCAAGACATCCAAAGGCTATTCTAGACTCAGCATTCTACCAGAGGCCTCAGTGTGCTCTAGAGGAACCCGGTGGCCTTATAAGAGACAGGCATCCGACAAAAAAAGACTTTGCCCAGCTGTCATCCAAAACCAAAAAGTGCAATAGAAACAAATGTAAATACCGCTTTACCTACAGCTATAATCTATGGATGCGCGTGTTTTTTATGTCAATGCTAGGAATTAGACACAAGCAGTAATGCAGTTGGTGGAAGGAAGGTAGAGTAGCCATCCTGACTATTCAATTAATTTACACTGATTCGTTTAATGCTACATTGTAACGGGGTCCTCAGTTTGATTCTGTGATATAGGTATAAAAACATTGAATGGACAATTTATTGGAGCCCCCCATCTAGTAATGCGTTGGACCTCCTTTGGCCTTCAGAAATGCAGCAATTCATCATGGTGTCCATCCACAGGTGTCAGATGAGACAGGGCGTGTCAAGAAAACCTTCCCCACATCATTACTGCACCTCCACCGCCCTGACAGGGCATCGATTCATCCTGCTTGCGCCAAATTCTGACCTCCCATCAGTAACAGAAATCTGGACCCATCTGACCAGGAGATGTTTTCCCGCTGCTCAATGATACAAGTTTTGCGCTCTTTTGCCCGCTTGAGTCTTTGTTTCTGTTAGACACAATGGCGCTGGAACTGGTCGCCCGCTGTTATACCATCCGTGCGGAGGAACGGCGAGTTGTGCGTTCGGACACGTTAGTTGGAGCTCCAGTGTTGTATTCAGCTGACTGTGCAGCCTGTTGGTCAGAATGATTCCTGACATCCTCCTCCGACCCCTTTCAGTGATGAGTTGTTTCCGTCCGCAGGATCCCCTTTCGCTGGATGTTTTCCCTGATCGCACCGTTCTTGGTATACTCTCCACACCGTTACATGAGGACCCCACCTCAGTTGGCAGTGAGACTCTGGCTAGTCCAGCACCGATGACCGGCCTCGTTGGAAGTCGCTCAGCTCTAATGTGGATTAATACTGAAAACTTGTCACGTGATTTTATGCCGCACTCCGGGGTCACGGGGAAAATTACCGTACAGGAAAGCATCGATTGTGAGATGGACGGGGCTCTAATAAAGGGCTGGTGGCACTAAAAAAAAAAAGCCACAAACTTTAATGAATGACAGTGGTCTCTAATGAAGGGATGGGGGGTGGGGGTCTAATAAAGGGCCAGAGTCTTTAGTAAGGGGCCAAGGGCTGTAATAGGTGGTCTGAGGTCTCTAATAAAGCGCTGGGGGATCTAATAAAGGGGCCATTCAGTGTATAATAACGCTTCCAATCTTAGCATTTCCATCTTGACTTCCAATGCCCCTTAATCAGGAACTGTTGCATTGCTGCCTTTCTCACTGCCCCTTTGCAGTACCATCCAACGCCCCCCAAAGTAGAACAGTCACAGCGCATCTACGTCCGGCATAACCGATGGACCTATAACGACGCCATCAATCTACAGTAACCGGCTCCCTTTTTGCAATCCTCTTACACTTATTAATAAAGCCCTATAATTTTTGTCTCCTTCTCCTCGGGCAATGTCGTTTTCCTACTTCCTAAAAGAATTAGACGGCACCGTGAGGGCTTCTCACAATGCCTTCCTCTTCATCGCCCGCATTAAACTCGCTATTACTGTTTTATATCACCACTTCGGCAACGTATTAGTGTCACTTACCACACAAACATTAGAATATACAGGAAAATAGGTTCTCATTTATCTGATTTATACGGCGAGGTGCCGGAGGTCAACCATTTCTTTCCTTCAGATTCTAATGTATCACCTCTGGCTAAAAAGATCCGCGTTTAATCACAATATACTCGACGCCGCTTCTGACATGAGGGAATAACAGTAACGCGGCACTTTCTGCAAGTGTAGAATATCTGATTTACTGGAGAAATAAAATGATAGAAGAACTAAAGACTACCATAAACTGCTCACAAGTACCCTCAACTTAAAGACTCCCTGGCCGCCTCTTACCTCCAAGTTAAATAATCTGTCTAAGGCCTGAAAGTGGTGACTCCATTAATTCCTATTGCCTAAATATGCTTAACCTTTCCTACATAATGTGTCTTTTCATAAGTGTGTTTCCCATCCTAGAGGAAGCATTAGAAGGGGCTTTATTAATGCCCCCTATTAATGGCTCGTGATAACCGTATTTATGATTTTTTTCCCACCAGCCTCGGGATTCGTGGCCGACCCCTCTGGCACAAAGAGATTGCTTTTTGTGAAATATCACAAATTTAACAAGAGGCCTCGGAGTAATGACTCCCCGCATCAATCCAGGGGCCGCTTTAAATCAGGAATGTTCTGACTGAACGGACTAATCAAATTAAGAGCAAATAGTAAAATAGGAATCCGCCGTTGTAGATATATCACCCGGCAGCTTTCCAGCGGACAGCACCTGCCATTCTCTGCCGCGTTATTTACTGCCCCACTGGAACCATTAAAGGACAGTTAAGGAAGTGCAGAACACGCTGAGGATCCTGTAAACTTCACCGAAGAGGACTAATCGTTAACGCTGTAACAAATAACATCGCTCGGTGAAGCCCTGCCAGACCCCAACAAACCAAGCAAGCGGAGTATTGGGCCGCTTCACTAGACGCCGGCTCAGGAAAGAAATGCGCCTCTATTTTAAAGGGATTTTCCAGGAAATAAAAAAAAGTTAAAGGGGCATAAAATGAAGAGAAATGGAATGCTTACCCATCGCTGAGGCTCCCCGTCCAATGCTGCAGCCTGAAGCGGGAGGTGGTCATGTGATGTGCATGTGACCACTCAGCCAATCGCAGGCTTCAGTGGCCATGGAGAATCACCGCTGAAGCCCGTGAGTGGCTGAGAGGTCACATGCACAATGTACATCACATGACCGCCCACCGCTTCCTCTGGGCTCTGTGTAGGGAGCATAGGGGCTGCAGAGCTGGTCCTAAAGCCGCAGGGATAGGTGAGGATTCAATTTCTCTTCATTTTAAGCTCTTTTAACTTTCTATGTCCAAGAAAACCCCTTTAAGGCAACACAATGATTAGAGCCGAAGAGATTTCCCATGATTATAGGCTACTTATATGACATGTGTTTTTGGTTCCCTATAACAAAATGGAATGGGCCCAACAAAGCAGAATAATGGAAATCAGCTATGCAATAATGCCACACAGCGCCAGGGGGCCCCAAGTCTTTATGCTGCCTGGGGCGAAGTGTGAAATTACTGCCCCCCACCACAACCACCCACAACCCGGCAAAAAATACACCCATTTTATAGGCATTGAAAGCGTCAATATACAACATACACAGCAACATAGTATGTAAGGCTGAAAAAAGCCCCCCATCCATCCAGTTCAGCTTATTACCCCCCAATGTTGATCTAAAGGAAGGCAAAAAATACCAATGAGGTAGAAGCCTTATTTAATGGAAAAAATCCTTCCTGACTCCAATCTGGCAATCAGAATAATCCCCGGATCACCGACCCTTCTGAGTAATCATTGATATAACATGTAATATTGTAACACTCAAGAAAGACGTCCAGAACCTCTTATATCGTATCACCATCACCACCTCCTCAGGGGGGGAGTTCAATAGTCCCACTGCTCTTACAGTAAAGAACCCCCTTTTATGTTGTGTAGAAACCTTCTTTCCTCTAGATGTCTTGGGTGTAATAGATGATGGGAGAGATCTCTGTACTGACCCCTGATATATTATACATAGTTATTAGAGCGCCCCCTTGTTACAGTCCTGGGTATAATAGATGATGGCAGAGATCTCTGTACTGACCCCTGATATATTATACATAGTTATTAGAGCGCCCCCTTGTTACAGTCCTGGGTATAATAGATGATGGGAGAGTTCTCTGTACTGACACCTGATATATCTATACATAGTTATTAGAGTGCCCCCTTGTTACAGTCCTGGGTATAACAGATGATGGGAGAGATCTCTGTACTGACCCCTGATATATCTATACATACGTTATTAGCGCACCTCCTTGTTACAGTCCTGGGTATAATAGATGAAGGGAGAGATCTCTCTACTGACCCCTGATATATCGGTACATAGTTATCAAAGCGCCTCCTGGTTACAGTCCTGGATATAATAGATGATGGGAGAGACCTCTGTACTGACCCCTGATATATCTATACATAGATATTAGAGCGCCCCCTTGTTACAGTCCTGGGTATAATAGATGATGGGAGAGATCTCTGTACTGACCCCTGATATATCTATACATAGTTATTAGAGTGCCCCCTTGTTACAGCCCAGGATATAATAGGTGAGAGGAGAGATCTCTGTACTGACCCCTGATATATCTATACATAATTATTAGAGCGCCCCCGTGTTACAGTCCTGGATACAATAGGTGAGAGGAGAGATCTCCGTACTGACCCCTGATATATTATACATAGTTATTAGAGCGCCCCCCTGTTACAGTCCTGAGTATAAATAAATGATGGGAGAGATCTCTCTATTGACCCCTGATGTATCTATACATAGGTATTAGAGCGCCCCCTTGTTACAGCCCTGGGTTTAATAGATGATTGGAGAGATCTCTGTATTGACAACTGATATATGTATACATAGTTATTAGAGTCCCCCGTTGTTACAGTCCTGGGTATAATAGATGATGGGAGAGATCTCTGTACTGACCCCTGATATATCGCTACATAGTTATCAGAGCGCCTCCTGGTGACAGTCCTGGGTATAATAGATGATGGGAGAGACCTCTGTACTGACCCCTGCTATATCTATACATAGATATTAGAGCGCCCCCTTGTTTCAGTCCTGGGTAGAATAGACGATGGGAGAGATCTCTGTACTGACCCCTGATATATCTATACATAGTTATTAGAGTGCCCCCTTGTTACAGTCCTGGGTATAATAGATGATGGGAGAGATCTCTGTACTCACCCCTGATATATCTATACATAGTTATTAGAGCGCCCCCTTGTTACAGTCCTAGGTATAATAGATAATGGGAGAGAACTCTGTACTGACCCCTGATATATTATACATAGTTATTAGAGCGCCCCCTTGTTACAGTCCTGGGTATAAAAAGATGATGGGTGAGATCTCTCTACTGACCCCTGATATATCTATACATAGTTATTAGAGCGCCCCCTTGTTACAGTCCTGGGTATAATAGATGATGGGAGAGATCTCTGTACTGACCCCTGATATATCTATACATAGTTATTAGATTGCCCCCTTGTTACAGCCCAGGATATAATAGGTGAGAGGAGAGATCTCTGTACTGACCCCTGATATATCTATACATAATTATTAGAGCGCCTCCTTGTTACAGTCCTGGATATAATAGGTGAGAGGAGAAATCTCTGTACTGACCCCTGATATATTATACATAGTTATTAGAGCGCCCCCCTGTTACAGTCCTGGGTATAATAAATGATGGGAGAGATCTCTGTACTGACCCCTGATATATCTATACATAGTTATTAGAGCGCCCCCTTGTTACAGCCCTGGGTTTAATAGATGATTGGAGAGATCTCTGTACTGACCTCTGATATGTCTATACATAGTTATTAGAGCGCCCCTTTGCTACAGCCCTGGGTCTAATAAATGATTGGAGAGATCTCTGTACTGACCCCTGATATATCTATACATAGTTATTAGAGCGCGGCCTTGTTACAGTCCTGGGTGTAATAGATGATGGGAGAGATCTCTGTACTGACCCCTGATATATCTATACATAGTTATTAGAGCGCCCCCTTGTTACAGTCCTGGATATAGTAGATGGTGAGAGAGATCTCTGTATTGACAACTGATATATGTATACATATTTATTAGAGTGCCCCCTTGTTACAGTCCTGGGTATAATAGATGATGGGAGAGATCTCTGTATTGGCCCCTGATATATCTATACATAGTTATTAGAGCGCCCCCTTGTTACAGTCCTGGGTATAATAGATGATGGGAGAGATCTCTGTATTGGCCCCTGATATATCTATACATAGTTATTAGTGCGCCCCCTTGTTACAGTCCTGGGTATAATAGATGATGGGAGTGATCTCTTTATTGGCCCCTGATATATCTATACATAGTTATTAGAGCGCCCCCTTGTTACAGTCCTGGGTATAATAGATGATGGGAGAGTTATCTGTACTGACCCCTGATATATCTATACATAGTTATTAGAGCGCCCCCTTGTTACAATCCTGGGTATAAAAAGATGATGGGAGAGATCTCTGTACTGACCCCTGATATATCTATACATAGTTATTAAAGCCCCCTTTGTTACAGTCCTGGGTATAATAGATGATGGGAGAGATCTCTGTACTGACCCCTGATATAGCTACACATAGTTATAAGAGCGCCCCCTTGTTACAGTCCTGGGTATAATAGATGATGGAGAGATCTCTGTACTGACCCCTGATATAGCTATACATAGTTATAAGAGCGCCCCCTTGTTACAGTCCTGGGTATAATAGATGATGGAGAGATCTCTGTACTGACCCCTGATATAGCTATACATAGTTATAAGAGCGCCCCCTTGTTACAGTCCTGGGTTTAATAGATGATGGGAGAGTGATCTCCGTACTGACCCGTGATATATCTATACATAGTCATTAGAGCGCCCCCTTGTTACAGTCCTGGGTATAATAGATTATGGAGAGATCTCTGTACTGACCCCTAATATATCTATCCATAGTTATTAGAGCGCCCCCTTGTTATAGTCATGGGTATAATAGATGATGGGAGAGATCTCTGTACTGACTCCTGATATATCTATACATAGTTATTAGAGCGCCCCCTTGTTACAGTCCTGGGTATAATAGATGGTGAGAGAGATCTCTGTACTGACCCCTGATATATCTATACATAGTTATTAGAGCGCCTCCTTGTTACAGTCCTGGGTATAATAGATGATGGGAGAGATCTCTGTACTGACCCCTGATATATCTGTACATAGTTATCAGAGTGCCTCCTTGTTACAGTCCTGGGTATAATAGATGATGGGAGAGACCTCTGTACTGACCACTGATATATCTATACATAGATATTAGAGCGCCCCCTTGTTATAGTCATGGGTATAATAGATGATGGGAGAGATCTCTGTACTGACTCCTGATATATCTATACATAGTTATTAGAGCGCCCCCTTGTTACAGTCCTGGGTATAATAGATGGTGAGAGAGATCTCTGTACTGACCCCTGATATATCTATACATAGTTATTAGAGCGCCTCCTTGTTACAGTCCTGGGTATAATAGATGATGGGAGAGATCTCTGTACTGACCCCTGATATATCTGTACATAGTTATCAGAGTGCCTCCTTGTTACAGTCCTGGGTATAATAGATGATGGGAGAGACCTCTGTACTGACCACTGATATATCTATACATAGTTATTAGAGCGCGGCCTTGTTACAGTCCTGGGTGTAAAAGATGATGGGAGAGATCTCTGTACTGACCCCTGATATATCTATATATAGTTATTAGAGCGCCCCCTTGTTACAGTCCTGGGTTTAATAGATGATGGGAGAGTGATCTCTGTATTGACAACTGATATATGTATACATATTTATTAGAGTGCCCCCTTGTTACAGTCCTGGGTATAATAGATGATGGGAGAGATCTCTGTATTGGCCCCTGATATATCTATACATAGTTATTAGTGCGCCCCCTTGTTACAGTCCTGGGTATAATAGATGATGGGAGTGATCTCTTTATTGGCCCCTGATATATCTATACATAGTTATTAGAGCGCCCCCTTGTTACAGTCCTGGGTATAATAGATGATGGGAGAGTTATCTGTACTGACCCCTGATATATCTATACATAGTTATTAGAGCGCCCCCTTGTTACAATCCTGGGTATAAAAAGATGATGGGAGAGATCTCTGTACTGACCCCTGATATATCTATACATAGTTATTAAAGCCCCCTTTGTTACAGTCCTGGGTATAATAGATGATGGGAGAGATCTCTGTACTGACCCCTGATATAGCTACACATAGTTATAAGAGCGTCCCCTTGTTACAGTCCTGGGTATAATAGATGATGGAGAGATCTCTGTACTGACCCCTGATATAGCTATACATAGTTATAAGAGCGCCCCCTTGTTACAGTCCTGGGTATAATAGATGATGGAGAGATCTCTGTACTGACCCCTGATATAGCTATACATAGTTATAAGAGCGCCCCCTTGTTACAGTCCTGGGTTTAATGGATGATGGGAGTGATCTCCGTACTGACCCGTGATATATCTATACATAGTCATTAGAGCGCCCCCTTGTTACAGTCCTGGGTATAATAGATTATGGAGAGATCTCTGTACTGACCCCTAATATATCTATCCATAGTTATTAGAGCGCCCCCTTGTTATAGTCATGGGTATAATAGATGATGGGAGAGATCTCTGTACTGACTCCTGATATATCTATACATAGTTATTAGAGCGCCCCCTTGTTACAGTCCTGGGTATAATAGATGGTGAGAGAGATCTCTGTACTGACCCCTGATATATCTGTACATAGTTATCAGAGTGCCTCCTTGTTACAGTCCTGGGTATAATAGATGATGGGAGAGACCTCTGTACTGACCACTGATATATCTATACATAGATATTAGAGCGCCCGCTCGTTTCAGTCCTGGGTATAATAGATGACGGGAGAGATCCACGGGCGTACCTAAAGCCCAAGGGGCCCGGGTGCAAAAGTTCAGCTGGGCCCCCCCCCCCCTCCATCTGTACCCGTACCTATACCTAAACCGTGCTAATTTACAAACATGATCTAGCCCCTTGGTGTAAGCCTTCTCATCAGGACTCCTTTCCTTGACTATGTAAAAACTTGTTCGTAATGTCTTAGGCTGCTTTCACACGGACGCACAAATTGCGTGAGATTTGTGCGTTGCAAGACACAGGAGCGATGTTTTTTTTGTTTTTGTTTTTCTCTCCATCGCACGAGAATATGATGATGTGATGTGACCTGGTTATAACACAACAACCCCTCACATCTGTGGGTTTGGCACACGTTGGCGAGTGTGATATGGGGCAGAGTTTCACGGCCCAATATCAGACTCACTCGTGTGAAATTAGCCTGAGGCCGGCTGCACACGGCTGGATTTGCATTGCGGAATATGGAGCGGGCGTCCGACTACGGATTCCGCAGCATGTACCGCCCATAGCATGCTATGGAAAAGCGTTTTTTTCTCTACACGAGCGGAAAGCAATTGCGGTTTTCCACTCACGGAGGAAAAAGCATGGCGTGCTGTATTTTAATGCATGTATATACCCAGGTTATACCAGCTATACATATATAATTATATACAGGAGAGGTATAACCTATACCAGCTGCACATATATAATTATATACAGGAGATACACAGGTTACACCAGCATGGTACATATAGCTATATACAGGATGTGTATCCCCCTGTATATAGTGGCATGTCCCATGCTGGTGTAACCTGTATATCTCCTGTGTATGTATGTATGTGTGTATATATATATATATATATATATGTGTGTGTATATATATATATATATATATATATATATATATACACAGGAGAGGTATATGTTATACCAGCTGCACATATATAATTATATACAGTAGATACACAGGTTACACCAGCATGGTCCATATCACTATATACAGGATGTGTATCCCCCTGTATATAGTGGCATGTCCCATGCTGGTGTAACCTGTGTATCCCCTGTATATAATTATATATGTGCAGCTGGTATAACTTATACCAGCTATACATATATAATTATAATTCCTTCTCTACTCACCTCTGCAGCACTCTCTGGGCAGCCTGTAATGGAAAGTCCCCCGTCTTTTGATCACATGACCAGGGTCCTCTCCCAGGTCCTGTGCATCCAGCGCTCCGGAGGTGAGTAGAGCCGCAGTAGCCCCTCCCCCTGGTAATCGCTGGCCGGCAGAGACTGATAGACTGCAGCTGTGACCACTCACAGCTGCAGTCTATCAGTTGGAGGGCCGCGCCGTGGGAGTCTGCAGCCAGTAATTGGCTGCCGGCTCCACGTGTAACAGCCCTCCCCTCTGCTCTCTCCTCTCCCGTCTCTCTCCTCTCCCTTCTCAGCCATCATTCGGCCGACAGCGCCGATCCCCTGGGCCCCCTCAGCTCAAGGGCCGGGTATATGCACTGAATGTGCATGTGGGTATGGCGGAGAGCCGCCCCGGGGCCCCCTGAGCGCAGGGGCCGGGTCGCCATGGCGACCCCAGCACCCTCTGACGCTACGCCTATGGAGAGATCTCTGTACTGACCCCTGATATAATATACATAGTTATTAGAGCGCCTCCTTGTTACAGTCCTGGATATAATAGATGATGGGAGAGATCGCTGTACTGACCCCTGATATAGCTATACATAATTATCAGAGCGCCCCCTTGTTACAGTCCTAGGTATAATAGATGATGGGAGAGATCTGTGTACTGACCCCTAATATATCTATACATAGTTATTAGAGCGCCCCCTTGTTACAGTCCTGGGTATAATAGATGATGGGAGAGATCTCTGTACTGACCCCTGATATAGCTATACATAATTATCAGAGCGCCCCTTGTTAAAGTCCTGGTTATAAAAGCTGATTGGGGAGATCCCTGTACTGACCCCTGATATATTTATACATAGTTATTAGAGCGCCCCCTTGTTACAGTCCCGGGTATAATAGATGATGGGAGAGATCTCTGTACTGATCCCTGATATATCTATACATAGTTATTAGAGCGCCCCCTTGTTACTGCCCTGGGTATAATAGATGATGGGAGAGATCTCTGTACTGAGCCCTGATATATCTATACATATTGAATATTGGCACCACATTTGCGCCAATCCAATGGAACAGACCCTGTCATTTTAGAGTCCTTAAACATAAGAAACAAGGGTCTGTGTATCACATTACTTAGTTCCCTTAGAACCTCGGGATGTATGCCATCGGGACCCGGCAATTTGTCTGTTTTAATCTTTTTAAGACAGCTCTGCACTTCTTCCTGGGTTAGACTGGTGACATTTAGTGGAGAGTTTACTTTATCACTCTGCATCTCATCTGACATTTCATTTTCCTCTCTGAATACACTGGAGAAAAAAACTATTTAATAGATTTGCTTTCTCCTCATCACCCTTTACAATTTCTCCTACATTATTAAAGGGCCAACACTTTCAATGTTAATCCTTTTACTATTTATATAGTTAAAGAAGAGTTTAGGGTAAGTTTTACTCTCTTTGACAATATGCCTGTCTGTCTCCATCTTTGCTGCTTTTATCCGATTTTTACATAATGTTTTTTTCCCTATAGGTTTTTAGTGCTTCAATGCATATTTATAGTATTGGAAATTTTCTGAAGTGACAGAGTAATAGTATCCCCAGTAGGAAGTGTCTCTCTTGGAGGCCCCAATAGTAATAGTGACCTCCTTAATTGCCCCATTATTAATATTGAGCCCAAAAGTGGTCCAAGTAGTAATAGTGACTCCATTAATGGCCCCAGTAGTCATAGTGACCCTGTTAGTGGTCTCAGTGGTAATATTGACCCCAGTAGTAAAAAGAACCCTCCTTGTGGTTTGTGCTGTATTTATGTGCTAACCCTGGTTCTGTTGCTGCATTTATGAGTTCCCTTCTCATTGTGTATTTATGTTATGAGCTTGTTTCTAGTACTGTATGTATTTGTGTACTGAGTTTAGTTCTGGGGCTGTATTTATGTTATGAGCTTGGTTCTAGAATTGTATCTATGTACTAAGTTTGGTTTGTGCTGTATTTATGTACTAAGCTTGGTTGTGGTGCTGTATTTATGCTATGAGTCTGTATTTATGTACTGAGCTTGGTTCCAAGGCTGTGGTCCTGTTAAGAGATTAGTTCTGGTGCTGTATATATGTTATGAGCTTGGTTCTGGTATTGCATTTATGTACTGAGGGTAGTTTGTGCTGTATTCATGTACTGAGCTTGGTTCTGGTGTTGCATTTATTTTATGAACTTGTTTCCGCTGTTGTATTTATGTTATGAGTTTTGTTTTGGTATCGTATTTACAACCCAAATTTCAAAATCGTTTGGACGCTGTAAAATGTAAATTAAAGGGGTGGTCTCGCGAAACCAAGTGGGGTTATACACTTCCGTATGGCCATATTAATGCACTTTGTAATGTACATTGTGCATTAAATATGAGCCATACAGAAGTTATTCTACTTACCTGCTCCGTTGCTAGCGTCCTCGTCTCCATGGTTCCGTCTAAATTCGCTGGCAGCTTGCTTTTTTAGACGCGCTTGCGCAGTCCGGTCTTCTCCATTCAGCACGAGCCGCTTCAGTGTGCTCCCCGCTACAGCTCTTCTGCGCATGCGCAGACGAGCTGTCACTGCTCGGGAGCGCGCTGAAGCGGCCATTCTGCACCATCCTCTGTTAGAGGAAGGTGCAGAAACTGGAGCTGCCCAGCGGAGAAGACCAGCCCAGCCGCCCCGAGAAGCCTCCCAGGTAAGTGATGGGTCGGGGGGGGGCTGCCGCTGCGCCGGGCTGCGCTGCCGCTGCGCCGGGCTGCGCCGGGGGGGGGGGGGGGGGGGGGCTGCCGCTGCGCCGGGGGAGCTAGCGCTAGGCCGGGGGGGCTGTCGCTAGGCCGGGGGAGCTAGCGCTAGGCCGGGGGGGGGCTGTCGCTGCGCCGGGGGAGCTAGCGCTAGGCCGGGGGGGCTGTCGCTAGGCCGGGGGAGCTAGCGCTAGGCCGGGGGGGCTGTCGCTGCGATGGGGGGGGCTGTCGCTAGGCCGGGGGGGCTGTCGCTGCGCCGGGGGAGCTAGCGCTAGGCCGGGGGGGCTGTCGCTGCGATGGGGGGGGCTGTCGCTAGGCCGGGGGGGCTGTCGCTGCGCCGGGGGAGCTAGCGCTAGGCCGGGGGGGCTGTCGCTGCGATGGGGGGGGCTGTCGCTAGGCCGGGGGGGCTGTCGCTGCGCCGGGGGAGCTAGCGCTAGGCCGGGGGGGCTGTCGCTAGGCCGGGGGAGCTAGCGCTAGGCCGGGGGGGCTGTCGCTAGGCCGGGGGAGCTAGCGCTAGGCCGGGGGGGCTGTCGCTGCGATGGGGGGGGCTGTCGCTAGGCCGGGGGGGCTGTCGCTGCGCCGGGGGAGCTAGCGCTAGGCCGGGGGGGCTGTCGCTGCGATGGGGCCTTCACCTGGGCTGAGGGTCTAGCGCTGGGGAGCCGGGGGCTAGCGCCTTACCTGCTGCCTGGCGGTGGGCGTCTGGTCGGCGGCTGCGATGCGTCCGGTTGCCATGGAGACACAGCTGGCGGCGTCTCGGGAGCGCGCACGTCGGGCTGCAGCGAGCGACTGGGAAAGAGCCGGCGGCCATCTTGAGGAAACTTTTATAACTTGCTGAAACGCTGGAACGGTAAGTACGAACCAGCTAGAAATGTCATTTACAGGGGGGCTTAGTAATGTGTGTTTAATGGGGGGGACTGGGCAAAAAAAAAAATTAACTGCTTCCTCGAGACATCTCCTTTAATGCAAAGAATAAAGAATGCAATGATTTGGGAATCTCATCTAACCGTATTTTATCCACAGCAGAACATAGAAAACATATCAAAAGGTGAAAGGAGACATTGTTCCATTCAAAAAAATTAACTCATTTAGAACTGATGGCAGCAAAACATCTCAAATGTTCGTTGGGGCCGTGTCTACCGTTGTGTAGCATCTCCTCGTCTGGGAAGTGAGGAGACCGATTGCTGGAGTTCTGGGATAGGAATGTAGTCCCATTCTTGTCTGATGGAGGATTCTAGCTGCTCCGCGGTCCTCGGTCGTCTTTGCCGGACTTTTTGTTTCACAATGCGCCAAATGTTTTCTATTGGTCAAAGGTCCGGACTGCAGGCGGTCGATTCACCCCGGACTCTTCTTCTGTGAAGCCATGCTGTTGTGATAGATGCAGTGTATGGTTAGCCTTGTCTTGCTGAAATATGCAAGGCCTACCCTGAAAGTCTTGTTGTCGAACATATGTTGTTCTTAAACCTCTACATACCATCAGCACTGATGGTGCCCGTCAGGATGTGTGTGCTGCCCGTGCCATAGGCGCTAATGCCACCCCATACCATCAGAGATACAGGCTTTTGAACAAGCTGGATGATTCCTCTCCTCTTGAGTCTGCTGGACACGGCGTCTGTGGTTACCAAAAAGAGTTTCACATCTTGATTCCTCTGACCACAGAACACTTTCCCATTTTGCTCAGTCCATTGTAAATGATATTTGGCCCAGAGAAGACGCCGGCGTTTCTGGATTGTGTTGGTATATGGCTTCTTCTACGCTGATACAGCTGTAACTTGTATCTGTGGATTGTACGGCGAGCCGTGTTCACAGACGATGATTTGTGGCAGTATTCCTGCGCCCTGCGGGATCAACATTACAGAATTATGCCTGTTTATAATGCAGCGCCGCCCGAGGGCCGGAGATCTCCAGCATCCAGTATTGACCCTCAGCCTTCCCCCTTGTGCACATGAATTTCTTGAGATCCTCTGAATCCTCTGATGATATTATGTATTATAGACAGTGGGGTATTCAATGTTTTCACAATTTTAGGTTGAAAAACATTTTAACACTGAATACGCAGTTTTTCACAGATTGGTGACCTCTGACCATCTCTGCTTCTGAGAGACTCGGCCTCTCTAACAGCTCTTTTATACTGTCATGTGGAAATTTACCCCCTAGCTGTTTACATGACTACCATCTACTTTTCCAACTTTTTGTTATCAATGACTCAGCTTTTGTGTTGCTGCCATTAATTTCTAAATGAGCCATTTTTTAAAAAATGTTTCCCTTTCACCTTCTGATATGAGTTCTGTTGTGAATAAAA
The DNA here is from genome assembly GCF_035609145.1 of Eleutherodactylus coqui. Taxonomy (NCBI): domain Eukaryota; kingdom Metazoa; phylum Chordata; class Amphibia; order Anura; family Eleutherodactylidae; genus Eleutherodactylus; species Eleutherodactylus coqui. Next base: position 5,948,354 of record NC_089839.1, read on the forward strand.
TATGGTTAGATGACATTTCCAAATCATTGTGTTCTTTTTTTTTTCTTATCATTTATTCACAATTTACAGTGTCCCGACTATTTTGGAATTGGTGTGTACTGAGCTTGGTTTCAGTGCTGCAGTTATGACATGAGCTTGGTTCTGGTATGGTATAAATTCATTGACCTGCTTTGGTGCGGGTATGCTGCTATCATTATGCTTTTGGCACAAGCAGAATACATGCAGACTGCCAATCAGTGCAATATATATATATATATTTTTTCTTTTTTTCCTAATGTGAGAGGGGTGAGACGAAAGGCCAGCACTGCTTGCCTTCCCCGCTGCCCCACCACGTCTATTCTGCAAGTGCCTGATCCCCAATGGACTTCACTTCTGAGTGCAGAGCAATGGCATTTTGACATCACGTCATGTGACTGCTGCAGCTAATCACTGGCTGCAGTGCTGGATGTAATCGCTGGCTCCCTGCCCCCAAAGGTGAAGATCAGCAGGTATCGGCGCCAGCTGAATGAGAGTGGCAAGGGAGCAAGGAAGATATTTAAGACTTCTTTTATGTTGAAACTGCAGGTTGAACTGCTTTTTGAAATAACAATGTCCTCTGATAACCCCATTAAGTTGAGTCGCAATACCATAGACAGCCTATAGACTACAGTGGCGCTGTTTCTGGAAGAAAAAAAAAAGCAGTCCTATCCTGGACAATCCTTTTAATTCATTGCAGTTTGGGGTTTAGCGCTTTTATTAGAGACGTGGAGTGAAGAAATGTCTCAGGTCAATGGAGAGTTATGTAGATTTTTGCCCTCGGACACAACTGCCCTGGAGATTTGTTTAACCCCTCTGACCCCCCTTCCCCAAAAGTCACCTGTGCCGCAATCTTTTATATCTCTTGATTGGTTCCTGCCAAAGTACTTCTGGCCGTGAGATCCTGAAAGGCTGCTGTGATTATTAAAAGTAATTCCTAGCAGGTAATTGTAGACGCAGTTAAGATAATTCCAGTCTGCGCCGCTTCTTGGCCAGTTGTTTGCTAAGGGCCGTTTCCTGCTTAACATTACAGATGAATTCGAGTCCGAACATTGAAAATAGCTGAAGTGGAATTACAATATTAAAGTTGTACATTAAACACTGCAGGCATGCAATCACAATGATTACTAAGATGGCATCTAATCTTTTCATAATTATTGCAGAGCATGACTGCAAAATCAATGACTGCAAACTCCGAGCCGGTCATTATCCCGACGAGGCAGAAGACCAGGATGCCCATTCCGCTGCCTCGTCTTTATAGCTCTAAAACAAATGTGTCATTTCTGTTCAGAAGCTTTCTGCTGGGAAACAAACAGCAAAATAATCGGGCAGCAAGACAATTAGACGTAGGAGGCTGGTGGAAGCTTCCTCAAGCATTCTCAAGCAACTCACATCGTCTCGTGGTGAGATGGAGGGCGATGCTTAACCCACTTGGAGCCAAGAAGAAGAGGAACACTTCATACACTCCGAGAATGCTAAGGAGCCGCAAATCAGAGGATTAACACGTAACGCAGAGACGCGCTGGAGGGGAGGGCGCCCGCTAAAGGCATCACATATACAGAAAAACCGAATGCTCAATACAGCCACCGCTGCCCAATAGACCTTCTCTTTGAGAAGACCACCCATCTATCTAGATCTTCAGATCGATTACACACTATGTACAGATGTCTCCTTCTTTACCTTTCTTCTTAGCTTGAGATATCTCCGAAGGGGCGGCTCAACATGGCCAGCTTTAAAAGGAAAAAAAGAGTTTACATCATTGTGTCAAGGCGATGTACACGGAGTGGCCCCTTTATTACGGCTTCTGGGGCTCCCCAGTTGGCGCTCCTCTATGTAGAAAATAGAGCGGTGACCCTGACCCTTTATTAGACACTGTGGCCCTTAATTAGAGAACCTAGTCCTTTATAAGCCCCCTTGCCCCTTTACTACAGCCCCCGCTCTTCTCATGATTGGCGCTCCCCTATATGGTAATTCTCCCTGTGACCCCGGAGCATAAAATCACGTAACAAGTTTCCCGTGAATTAGTTTCAGTCTGAATCCACATTAAGAGGTAAAATCCAGCGATCGGAGCGACTTCCAACGAGGCCGGTCATCGGTGCTACACTAGCCGGGGGCTCACCGCCAACCACAGTTTTTTTTTTTTTTGTATAACAGGGTGGAGAGTATACAGAGAATGGCGGAATCATGAAAGAACATCCAGTGAAAGGGGTCCTGTGGATGAAAACAAATCATCACCAAAAGGGGTCTGGGGAGGATGTCAGGAATCGTTCTGAACAACAGGCTGCACAGTCAGCTGAATACAACGCTGGAGCTCCAACTAACATGTCCGAACGCACAACTCGCCGTTCCTCCGCACGGATGGTATAACAGCAGGCGACCAGTTCCAGCACCATTGTGTCTAAGAGAAACAGAAAGACTCCAGCGGGCAAAAGAGCGCAAAACTTGTATCACTGAGCAGCGGAATAACATCTCCTGGTCAGATGGAGCCAGATTTTTGTTGCTGATGGGAGGTCAGAATTTGGAGCAAGCAGCATGAATCGCTGACCCCTTCCTGTGAGCCGGTCAGAACATATCAGCACCACCATCTAATCTGCAGTGCTACAAGAAGCTTCCTGTCCGCAGGGGCCGGTATTCCTGCAAAAGGACTTCATCACTGAGTGGAATCTACGCCACGATGAACTGCTGCGGTTCTTAGGGCCAAAAGGAAGGAGGTCCAACGCGCTACAAGATGGGGGGCTAAAAAAGGGGCGGTCAGTGTATATGCTGTATATTTCTTGTGTCACCATGCAGTAGTTGGGATGTGAAGGGCTCTTCTAGCATATTGTGATAATGTACTGAATTTATAACATGAGAACTTGGTGTCTTTAATGACATTTTCAGAAAGGACACAACTGCACTTCATATTGGTCAATTTTACTAAGACCGCCCCTCCATAATATTCAACTCACATTTGGGGGTCTTCTCAAAAAAGGTTTCATTTGTTGCAATATACATAATGGCCAACCGCATCCATCATCGGAGCTTTGGGGTATTTTTGCAATCCATGTAAGTCTGTGTTCACATTAGTACTGCGGCTTCCAGTCTTAAAGGAGCCATGACAGCTATGACAGACGTATTCAAATGGTTCCTGCCAAATTCCGTTGACTTATAATCTGACCTGTTGAGTTTCTGTCCAGATTCCCATATTTTGTTATTTTTTTTAGACTTTCAATTTTCATTGAGTTTTGACAGCGCTGAAGCGGTTAAATTACAACATACATATCCATTGCAGGCGCAAGTACATCAGAGGGAGGAGAGTAACAACCTTTAACTTAAATTAGACGAAGAGCGCAGCGAGCGCGCAAATAACTCACCAGAGCAAAAGTGACGGGAAAAACAGTAGAGTGAGGGGGAAAGTAGGGGAGAGCGGCGGGGACAGGAAGGCTCACTGAGCGCGTGCGGGGCCGCCAGCAATAAGGCTCCTGCTACAATGGGACCATAAATTGCCCTTAATGGGTACCGACTGACGATATAACACTTCGATCAGTACTTGGTTACTGACATTCTGTTTGTGGTTCAACCACTGGACAGGTCTTCACTGCAAGCAATTGTTTTGTGTCAAGCATTCCCCCCTCGTGGAGGGGCGGATCTCGTGGCTGGCGGAGAGGAACCGGATGCCGAGTGTCCCGAAAAGAGGCAGCAGGAAACGGTGAGCAGTGAGCTTGAACGCCTTGGTTTAGAGTCCCAACCTATGGCCTAACCAGAAGTAGGAGTACGTCCCAATCCAGTCCCTGCTGGCACCGGCTTTTCTACAAGAACTACAGATCTGCCTTTTGGAACATTCGAACCGAGAAAAGTGAAGCGTCAGTAAGCCGCTGCCTAGCCGCACATCTGGAGCCTTGAAGCTGCCATGTGGTCTCTCTCCAGTGACGGCGTTCTGCAACGAGCTACTGCAATACCCGTTAAATACCCAAACGTTGTGGAATAAAAAGACGCTCCTGTTTGCGAGCAGCATCAGTGAGAATGATCAGAACGTGAGCAGGACAGCACCTCGGTACTAGTGTCGTAGCGGGGAGTCCCCAGGGGAGAGGGAACCGACCCGCTAGCACCTGAAGTCCTGGGAGGCTCAACTAGTGGTCAGTCGTCTTTGTGTCCCACAGGGCATCCTCATCAAAGGAGGGCAGCGCGAGAGGGAACACAAAGTTTTGGAAAAAATGGATACAAACAGTATAGTGAGGATAAGAAACAATTTTAAAAGTTTCTCTGCGCTCATACGGAACTGACAGCGATGAAATCGTCCGTTACATGAAGAGAGGGATTAAACTCATAATTAGAGGAACCCCTCCCTAGGACCACGGATCCAAATAGAGATAAAAAGTCATGCATGATCCAAATCGCACTGCGGGCAAAGAAGAGGGAGCGACAGTCTGACCGCCTTTATTGTTTGTAAAGGACCCCCGGGAATCCTTCTAACAACTGTGATAACAACCAGTCGGTATTCGGCTTGGATCCTACTGATGGGCCATCATTTATATTGGACTGTGAGTACTAACAGGGTCTTACAGTCCGGAAGGAACTCAAACATTGATTATCCAGGGATTATTCTGACTGCCATAATGGAGTCGGGAAGGAATTTTTTCCTCCAAATGAGCTAAATTGGCTTCTGCCTCGTTGTTTTTTTTTTTTGCCTTCCTCTGGATCAACAAGGAGGGGGGTGGGGTAGAAACAGGCTGAGCAGATGGGTATTGTCTTCATTCAGCCTTACATACTATGTTACTCAAACTCTAATATATAGTAACGTGCGCGGCAGCACCAGAGGACTTACGGTTTGGCCATCGGCCTTGTATCATTACCAGCTCTTCTTTAACAAAAGTTATTTAGCAACAAGAATGTCCGGCAATCCTCTGTGCACTGACTCCCCTAGAAGATCCATCATGTCCAGCGTGCAATGTAAGGAAACTTGCCATCAACCATCATCCATGCTATGCTGACCAGACCTGTTTCCCCCTACAGCCAAGAAGACCACGATGACTCCAGGGAAAGCATCTGTTACGACCCAGACCGCAGTAATTCCTGCTGCTCCAAATACCAATTTCCCTTATGGCTATTGTTCCTCTGGTGAGTAGGGAACCACCTCAGCCTCCCCCGCGACCCGATCCTACAGCAGGATCTGCCACCTCTGCACCTCCTACTTACCCCCAACACAATATAATATAATAATCTTATAACCAGATACTCCCTTTAAGGCCCACCGTACTGGTGACATCGAAGGGTTAATATACTATGTCCGAACTTTCAGAAGTTGTTTTTTTTATTTTTGGTACTTTCTAAACTCATCCGGTTTGGAGGTTTCCCTCCACTCACACCGATGGCAGCTTTTATCAGTATTAATGGGCCCGGCTCCCAGGCTTTAACAGTCTCCAATCTTCATCCTATTGATCCTCATCATTTTTATTTTGACTGTTTTTCCAAGACATAAAAAATTATGATTACAAATCTTGGCAGCCGGGATGTCTGCGCTATTTAAGGCAGATATCTTACTTTTATGGGTTTACCTTTTCACCTTCTCTTGTATGACATGCAATTACCACCCGACCTCCTTCGTCTACACTATTGTGGGACTTGTTTCTATAAAATACCACCCGGAGGTGTGCAGGGGGGTGATGGGGGGAAATCCGGGGGGGGGGGGGGGGGGAGGGTTACTATAAAAGACTCAAGTGATGTTTTATGTTACTTATCAATAATCAGGGAAATACACAGGCTGATAAAAATGGACCATGAGGAGGAACTCAATGGTTTCTCAAGTCACTCGGATCTTAAAGGGCTGCTCCAATGATTCTCTTCAGTCATTCATTACGTAGCTATCCCCCAGTATATATAAGTTGGCCAGCATTACCTTGGTTAGGTATTTCTTTCTTAAGGAATGGACAAATGTCGTTCTTTAAATTCACTTTAGACAATCCTTGGCATTCACTTCCAAAAAAAGAAAAAGGGGAACTTAGTAACAAAGGTTCGATTTCGCTTTAGCACCTCCACAGGTGAAAATATGTTACATGGTTGCCACTGAAATCATTGGGTAGTCCATGAAATCCAGACCAGCCAAGTCCTCCAGAGAGGGAGGGGAAGTCTTTGTCCTTGCTCTCGGCTCTTGCTAATTGATGAAGAGCATAAAAATGGGTCTCCTCTCTATTAACAGAGAAAATATGTACGTTATCTCATTCCAGCTAAAGACTCCCCCAAATGGAAGAGGAACCTACCTGCAGACAACCGTTTTAGGGTTCTTGCCCCCCATCAATAAAGAGTAGGGTATCGTTTAGCTGGATGAGATTCCTTAGATTGTTTCATTGAAGAGATGCAGTTGGTGTATGCAGACTTATTCTCAGGCAATGCTCCATGGGAGAAAGTATGCAAATTAGATCTCTAATAGGAAGAAACTATCTCCTATCAGCCAAACCAGAATGTTCTTCAGAAGTAAAATGAACCATCTACAGAAAGTTGATCCAAGGTTCTTGCCCCTTGTCAGTACTGAAGAGGGTAGTGGTCAATTGAATGAGCGTCCTAGCATACCACCATCATCCTCCATTTACTGCTCACCATACTGTATCCGCTGCTGCCCCTCTGTAAGGTATGCCTACACTCCAACCCCTTTCTTAAAGGACCAGTGCACACTTTCTAAACGTGTCCTCCTCCACTCCTGTGCTTGACCCTCCTACATTAGGCATCCATAGCTTTGGGTGGATACTTAAAGGGGTTGTCCCGCGACAGCAAGTGGGGTTAAACACTTCTGTATGGCCATATTAATGCACTTTGTAATATACATTATGCATTAAATATTGGCCATACAGAAGTTATATACTTACCCCCTCCAGGTGCTGGCGTCCCCGTCTCCATGGCGACGACCAAACTTCTCCTCTGGTCGCACGAACAGTCTTCTGGATGGTCCGCGCTCACGCGCTGCGTCCTGACTCCTCCCTCTTCTCCGCGTCATCGCGTAGCTCCGCCTCAGTCACGTGGTGCCGATCAGCCAATGAGGTGGCTGTATTCGGCAGTGGAGCGCAGACTGGAGAAGAACATCCACAGTGCACCATGGGAGAAGACCCGCAGTGCACCATGGGAGAAGACCCGCGGTGCACCGTGGGAGAAGACCAGCGGCGCCATCTTTGAAAGAAGAATCTTCAAAGCTGCAGAACGGGGATCCAGGTAAGCAATTTTTATTTTTTTTTTTAAATAACAAATGGATGCGGTTTTACTGTCTACTAAGGTGGCGTCTTTTTAAAAAAAGATGTTATGTTTCGGCGCGGGACAACCCCGTTAAGCAATTGGTCTCATTAGCCATTGTGATAAAGCCCCTGTTTATGTATATTTTGGTTCTAACCCCTTCTTGTTTATTGATTATTCTGCCTTCTGTGCTCCCTGACCTCAGCTCTGTATCTTGGACTCTGCTTTGTCTGCTGCCAGCCCCGACCTACAGCCTGGACCTCGGTTACACACCTGCGCTGCCAGCCCCGACCTACAGCCTGGACCTCGGTTACACACCTGCGCTGCCAGCCCCGACCTACAGCCTGGACCTCAATTATGCATCTGTGCTGCCAGCTCCGACCTACAGCCTGGACCTCGGTTATGCATCTGTGCTGCCAGCCCCGACCTACAGCCTGGACCTCGGTTATGCATCTGTGCTGCCAGCCCCGACCTACAGCCTGGACCTCGGTTACACACCTGTTCTGCCAGCCCTGACCTACAGCCTGGACCTCGGTTACACATCTGTGCTGCCAGCCCCGACCTACAGCCTGGACCTCGGTTACACACCTGTTCTGCCAGCCCTGACCTACAGCCTGGACCTCGGTTACACACCTGTTCTGCCAGCCCTGACCTACAGCCTGGACCTCGGTTACACACCTGTTCTGCCAGCCCCGACCTACAGCCTGGACCTCGGTTACACATCTGTGCTGCCAGCCCCGACCTACAGCCTGGACCTCGGTTACACACCTGTTCTGCCAGCCCTGACTTCAGCTTGTTTCCTCACTATGAACCTATTCAGACCTGCAGGTACCACGCCTCGGCCAGTGCAGCGTTAGCAGCCACACAACCAGGACTATCTGTGAGTGTAACGGCTTGGAGAACCCACAGCCAAGCAGATATCCCACTTGGATGGGTCAAGTGTGAGAACAGGGGTTCTCCAGGTGCTGCTACATCAGTGAGCCCACCGTCTGACAATGAGTTGTGGGCCTGGTATGAGACAGTTTTCTTCCGTATTCTTTTCTTCCTATTTATGTTATGAGCTTGTTTTGGTACTCTTTGTTATGAGCTTGGTTCCGGCACTGTACTTATGTTATGAGCTTGGTACTGGTGGTGTATTTATGTTATGAGCTTGGTTCTGGTACAGTATTTATTCCCTGAGCTGTTCTGGTGTAAGCACGCTGCTATCTTGCTACTTTCTGCTCAAGCAGAATACAGGCAGACTGCCTATCAGTGCAATATATATTTTTGTTCCTATGACCGGGTGGAGGTGGGGGTTCTACAAAGGTGCCATCTAACCTAAGGACGGCATTGGCAATGAGTGGTGTATTTCCATGCAGCGCCCCCACACAGGAAATTAAGTATTACTTATAAAAAATGAATGGGCTACCTGTTCAATGCACAGAAGTCCAGAGTCCTTGTGAGCAAGAGATGCTCTTCACAGGTAATAGATGAGAGTCCTCGGGTACCAGCCTCTATTACCTTGTAACACCCCAATAGGGTATTTAAGAATGATCGCTGTAACCGTCAGCCCCTTTAAGCTGAGCTGACTCAGTGCTACATAAGGGCCATTTTTCCTCTTCCTGGTACAACCAGAACAGCCATATTAAAGCCACTTCACCAAGTGAACCCACTCAGCTGAAAGCGAGGAAGAGGCGCATTAGGAAAGTGGATTCTTGCTTTAGGAATGAAAATTAGCCACTGGTTATAAGGATGAAACAAATGAAGCTGATTTAATGCAGCGCACAGTGCCTTTATCCTAAGTTTGAGCAATTTTTCAAATCAGTGCCACAGGGCATGTAGAGACTTTTAGTTCCTGATGAAATTGCAAATGCAGAGGCACAATAAAACAGTTCAGTATTGTATCTGAAATGCTAAACACCCGCGCTATACATGACAATGTTTGCTGAATTTAGTCATTGACCTTTAGAAGTGTTTTGTGTTAACCAATTTGACATTTTTGTTAAAAGAAACACATCTGCTGCGTTATATGAAAACAGCTAAAAAGACAAGCAAGCGTATTCATCAAATCTAATGCAGCCAGTAAAGCGGGTTGGGCGCTCGCCGGATGGAAGGACGCAATTAGCTCGGCTTCTTATGGGGAGGGAATCATCCTGCATTTTGCACACATATGTGCACTTGGCTGATTGACGTGAGAATCAAGTGATCAGATCTTGGACTGTTGGGCGTAATTAGGGGGGTGGCGGGTATATGCCACAGGTGCTGGGTGCCAATTGGGGTGTCAAGACTCAGGGCAAGTGCAGGAAACTGAATATTTTTCCCAAGGTCAGAAAACCGAGCTACAACTCTGGGACTGATTTGTAGAACTTTACTCCGCGGGACATGAAAGTTTAGGTCTTCTGAGACCCACACAGGTTTAATTCTGGCTCCCACTGCTTTCAAGATGGCTGTACTACACTGTGTCCATAATGTCCATGCCATGTCATGCCCTCTTCCCCACATGGCTGAATATGTTGGCTGCTTTGTTCCCATAACTCCCATAGAAGTTATCAGGAGCCGCGGATACAGTGTAGCGCAAAGAGCTACAGTGTTTCCATAACTGAGGAGCTGCGGATACAGTGTGGCTCGCAGTGCTACAGTGTTTCCATAGCTCAGGAGCCACAGATACAGTGTGGCTCGCAGTGCTACAGTGTTTCCATAGCTCAGGAGCCACAGATACAGTGTGGCTCGCTGTGCTACAGTGTTTCTATAACTCAGGAGCCGCGGATACAGTGTGGCTTGCTTTGCTACGCTGTTTCCATAACTTAGGAGCCGCAGATACAGTGTGGCTCGCTGTGCTACAGTGTTTCTATAACTCAGGAGCTGCAGATAGAGTACGGATCGCTGTGCTACAGTGTTTCCATAGCTCAGGAGCCGCAGATACAGTGTTTCTATAACTCAGGAGCTGCGGATACAGTGTGGCTCGCTGTGCTACAGTGTTTCTATAACTTAGGGGCCGCAGATACACTGTGACTCACTGTGCTACAGTGTTTCCATAACTCGGGGGTCGCGGATACAGTGTGGCTCGCTGTGCTCAGCTGTTTCCATACGTCAGGGGCCACAGATGCAGTGTGGCTTGCTGTGCTATGCTGTTTCTATAACTCAGAAGCCGCGGATACAGTGTGGCTTACTGTGCTACAGTGTTTTCATTACTCAGGAGCCACGAATACAGTATAGCTCGCTGTGCTACAGTGTTTCCATAACTCAGAAGCCGCGGATACAGTGTGTGCTCGCTGTGCTACAGTGTTTTCATTACTCAGGAGCCACGAATACAGTGTAGCTCGCTGTGCTACAGTGTTTCCATAACTCAGGAGCCGCGGATACAGTGTGGCTCGCTGTGCTACAGTGTTTCCATAGCTCAGGAGCCACAGATACAGTGTGGCTCGCTGTGCTACAGTGTTTCTATAACTCAGGGGCTGCGGATACAGTGTGGCTCGCTGTGCTACAGTGTTTCTATAACTTGGGGTCCGCGGATACAGTGTGGCTCGCTGTGCTACAGTGTTTCCTTAACTCAGGGGCCATGGATACAGTGTAGCTCGCTGTGCTACAGTGTTTCCATAACTCAGGCATCGTGGATACAGTGTGGCTCGCTGTGCTACAGTGCTCTGTGCTAAAACTGTTTCCATGACTCAGGAGTCACGGATACAGTTTGGCTCGCTGTAATACACTGTTTCCATAACTCAGGAGCTGCCGATACAGTGTTGCTCTCTGTGCATTTTTTTTAATAACTCAGGAGCCGCAGATACAGTGTGGCTCGCTGTGCTACACTGTTTCCATAACTCAGGGGCAGTGCATACAGTGTAGCTCACTGTGCTACAGTGTTTCCATAACTCAGGAGCCGCGGATACAGTGTGGCTCGCTGTGCTACAGTGTTTCTATAACTCAGGAGCCGCGGATACAGTGTGGCTTGCTTTGCTACGCTGTTTCCATAACTTAGGAGCCGCAGATACAGTGTGGCTCGCTGTGCTACAGTGTTTCTATAACTTAGGGGCCGCAGATACACTGTGACTCACTGTGCTACAGTGTTTCCATAACTCGGTGGTCGCGGATACAGTGTGGCTTGCTGTGCTCAGCTGTTTCCATACGTCAGGGGCCACAGATGCAGTGTGGCTTGCTGTGCTATGCTGTTTCTGTAACTCAGAAGCCGCGGATACAGTGTGGCTTACTGTGCTACAGTGTTTTCATTACTCAGGAGCCACGAATACAGTGTAGCTCGCTGTGCTACAGTGTTTCCATAACTCAGGAGCCACGGATACAGTGTGGCTCGCTGTGCTACAGTGTTTCCATAACTCAGGAGCCACGGATACAGTGTGGCTCGCTGTGCTACAGTGTTTCCATGAATCAGGAGCGGTGGATACAGTGTGGCTCGCTGTGCTAAACTGTTTCCATAACGCAGGGGCTGTGGATTCAGTGTGGCTCGCTGTGCTACGGTGTTTCCATAACTCAGGAGCCGCAGATACAGTGTGGCTCACTGTGCTAAACTGTTTCCATAACTCAGGGGCCGTGGATACAGTGTGGCTCGCTGTGTTAAAGTGTTTCCAGAACTCAGGAGCTGCGGATACAGTGTGGCTCTCTGTGCTTTGCTGTTTCCATAACTCAGGAGCCGTGGATACAGTGTGGCTCGCTGTGCTACAGTGTTTACATAACTCAGGGGCTGCGAATACAGTGTAGCTCGCTGTGCTATAGTTTTTCCATAACTCAGGAGCTGCAGATACAGTGTGGCTCGCTGTGCTACAGATTTTCCATAACTCAGGGGCTGCGGATACAGTGTGGCTCACTGTACTACAGTGTTTTCATAACTCAGGAGCCGCAGATACAGTGTGGCTTGCTTTGCTACGCTGTTTCCATAACTCAAGAGCCGCGGATACAGTGTAGCTCGCTGTGCTACATTGTTTCCATAACTCAGGGGCTGTGGATACAGTGTGGCTCACTGTGCTACAGTGTTTCCATAACTCAGGAGTCGTGGATACAGCGTGGCTCGCTGTGCTACAGTGTTTCCATAACTCAGGAGTCGTGGATACAGTGTGGCTCGCTGTGCTACAGTGTTTCCATAACTCAGGAGCTGCAGATACAGTGTGGCTCGCTGTGTTACAGTGTTTCCAGAACGCAGGAGCCACGGATACAGTGTGGCTCGCTGTGCTACGCTGTTTCCATAACTCAGGGGCCGCAGATACAGTGTAGCTCGCTGTGCTATAGTGTTTCCATAACTCAGGGGCTGTGGATACAGTGTGGCTCACTGTGCTACAGTGTTTCCATAACTCAGGAGCTGCAGATACAGTGTGGCTCGCTGTGTTACAGTGTTTCCATTACTCAGGAGCCATGGATACAGTGTGGTTCGCTGTGCTACAGTGTTTCCATAACTCAGGAGCCGCGGATACAGTGTAGCTCGCTGTGCTACAGTGTTTCCATAACTCAGGAGCCGCAGATACAGTGTAGCTCACTGTGCTATAGTGTTTCTATAACTCAGGAGCCGTGGATATAGTGTGGCTCGCTGTGGTACAGTGTTTACATAACTCAGGGGCTGCGGATACAGTGTGGCTCACTGTGCTACAAATTTTCCATAACTCAGGGGCTGCGGATATAGTGTGGCTCACTGTGCTACAGTGTTTTCATAACTCAGGAGCCGCAGATACAGTGTGGCTTGCTTTGCTACGCTGTTTCCATAACTCAAGAGCCGCGGATACAGTGTAGCTCGCTGTGCTACACTGTTTCCATAACTCAGGAGCCACGGATACAGTGTGTGCTCGCTGCGCTACAGTGTTTCCATAGCTCAGGAGCCACGGATACAGTGTGGCTCGCTGTGCTATACTGTTTCCATAACTCTGGAGCCACGGATGCAGTGTGGCTCGCTGTGCTACAGTGTTTCCATAACTCAGGAGCCGCAGATACAGTGTGGCTCGCTGTGCTACAGTGTTTCCATAACTCAGGAGCCGCGGATGCAGTGTGGCTTGCTTTGCTACGCTGTTTCCATAACTCAGGAGCCGCGGATGCAGTGTGGCTCGCTGTGCTACAGTGTTTCCATAACTCAAGGACTGTGGATACAGTGTGGCTCGCTGTGCTATAGTGTTTCCATAACTCAGGAGCTGCAGATACAGTGTGGCTCGCTGTGCATCTGTCAGGCTCACATGGCTTATCTTGTGGAGCCAGGGTTAAAGACCGATAGAAATCTGGAAACAATCGAGTGCAGCACTTGACTGTGGCTATCAGCATCATAGGGGCAAATGTAATGCGCTAAGACAGTGTTTTATATGCCGCTCTTAATAAAGAGGTCACTGGAGTAAAGACGCACCTAATTTGCTGAGACGCACATCTTTAGCAGTGAACAGAACACCTTTTAACAGGATAGGTGCATTATTGGCGCCCTGCGTGTCTGCACAGACATATATGCCAGTTTCGGGGGAAAATTATAGAAAATCTGACGAGCTACACGAGACTCCACCCCTCCAGCTACGCCACTGATGCTCTTTCCCTTTGATTGATGTCCATGTTACCAGTGCCTGAAATGTTACCCTTCATTACTCCTTTGGTGCATATTTGTTCCATACTTCCTGATCCCAGGAGCATTGCCTCTGCTGATTGTCTTTCTATGTTGTGAGCTTGGTTCTGGAGCTGTATTTATGTTGAGGGCTTCTTTATGGTGTTGTTTTAATTTACTAAGCTTGATTTCTGTATTGTATTAATGATATATGCTTGGTTCTGGTGCTGTTTTAATACACTAAGTTTGATTCTGGTGTTGGTTTTTTTATTAACTTGGTTCTGGTACCGTATTCATTCACTGAGCTTGAATTAGATGCTGTATTTATACTACGAGCTTCGATCTGGTGCTCTATTTATGTTATGAGCTGGGTTCTAGTGTTGTATAAATGTACTAAGCTTGATTCTGGTGTTGTATTTGTTATCAGCTTTGTTCTGGTACCGTATTTAGTCACTGAGCTGTTCTGATTTGGGTATGCTGCAATCTTGCAACATTTCTGCACAAGTAGAAAACATGCAGACTGCCTAGTAATATGTATGTTACTCTGTTTTGCTTTTTTTCATATAATGATGGGGCGCCCCCCAAAATTCCACACTGGGTGCTATCCAGCCAAGGGCCCCCACTGGGTACTATCTAGCTGAGGGCCCCCACTGGATGCTATCTGGCCGAGGGCCCCCACTGGGTGGGAATACCCCTTGTGAGGTACTGAGGGGCGTAGTGGTGGACGGTCACTATGTCGCCCCTAGGTTCCGGTACTATGCATAGGGGGACTGGAGGAAAGTCATGTCCCGCTCTCGGAGACATAAGAAACCAGGAGCGTAATGTGGTCTCCAGCAAGCAGGAGATCTGTTCTTTAAAAATATCCGGGCCTGTTTTTTTTGGAATGGATGGCAGGTTGGTAGTGGGGCCATCCATTCCACCTCCTCCACTCCAGGGTGTGGGCGAGCTCAATCAGCCGAGGTGCTGAGGCTGAGCCAGATCAAGGGTGCACATAAATAGCAGGTGCACGGACACAGAGGAGGCTAAGATGGCTGCTGGACCCTGGCAGCCTGTGTGACCGGCTGGAGATAGAAGCCCTGCTGTGCGCTGCACCTGCGAAGTGCGACCTGATCAGGCCGGGACGGCCTGATAGCGGGATTTTGGACTATTATTTGTTTGCCTGAAGCTAAGGTTGGACTTTTATGTTGCTGTTATAAAAATAAACGCAGGTCACGCCTGCTTTGGACTGCATCCGCTGGTGTTCCGTCTCTGAATATTGCGAAACCCGCACGCTACCGAGCTGTCCTCCCACAGCCTGTAAATCATAATGGCAATTTAAGCACAACAAAAATACATAAATAGGGTTGTTTGCATTCGCTGAATAAAATGACACTTTTTTTCGCCTCTTCTTCCACAAAGTAAAATGATCCAACACAAGGTTTACCGGCGAACCATCCGGCAGATTCTATCAGCCATTGACGGCGACAAACCTTCCGCCGCTCGCTCGGAGCGCGCTCTGCGGATACACTAAGCAGATTTCACAAGTTCCACTCTGCTGAAAGCTTGCAGGGAAATCTCTTTTGCTCGGTGCACACGGCATTCCAGGTAGTGCTGCAAAACCACTTAAATCATGGTAAATTACGCAGCGCACGCTGGTGGCGGGTCACGGGAAATTATGGAGCTGCGGGACGTCTCATCTGTTGTGCAGAAAACAAATGTAAATAAATTACTGCCTGAATCTCATTTACATTTAGAAAAATCACCCGTCTGCCTGACAGGACTGCAGATTCTGGTTTACAGAGAAGTGTCCCTCAGTAGGAGGGTAAGTGGTCGGCACGGGGTGACAGCGCCGCTGTCTTAAAGGGCCACTCCAGTGAAAACACATCTTTCCATGCTTGCCCCCTCCCCTGATTGTCTGTCACACTCTGGAGGTCTCCTATGTGGACTGCAGCCACTTCCCTGCACTGCAGCCCCCTGTGTGATACTTGTCAGGCACCATCTGAAGAGTGAGATTTTTTTACTTTAACCCTTTCCAATCCAATTTGTATCCTGGTTTTCCTAGGGGGCTTACTCTTTTTCTGCTGTTATACAACAGCGCTATATGCTGGCTAAAGCCAGCACTGCATGAGGTGACATGTTGGATAGGCTCCGACAGCAGTGAGGCTGGCAATATACAGTGAGAGAACCCTGACAGACGTCTTCCAACATCAGAGCTGTACAGCCTTAAATCATAATGTCTTTAGACATCAAACAGTGGATTGCAGAGGGTTAATTTTTAAATCTATCCCATGATGCATCAACACAGCATTATCTGAGGCTATAAAATTTCTGCCTGCCAGGGGGACAGTTTAATTATTACTAGCTTCTATAGTCATCTAAATAAGCTACAACCCATAAGTATACAGTCAGGAGGATGAGCTGTGATCTCCTCTATTATTCCTGTGTGATCATCATCAGTAAGTGTGACAGGAGTGTCCGTGTCCCCCTGCAGGCAGTTTTTGTGGTGGATCCATGTAACAGCATCACACAGCCTGAGAAACTGATTAGTAACTGAATCCATAACCCCAAGTAGATCTAAGCGGGCAAGAACTGAGATCACATGACCATCTGAGGGGAAAGAGGCCGGGAGCCTCAGATAGAAATAACTAATTAACTGAGGTAACAGTAAATGACTTATATAAACTGCGGGAAGGAACAAAAAAGAAAATCCCCAGTGTGGCCCTTTAGGACCTGCAGCCATTGGTGAATCAGTGAGGTTTGCAGTCCATGACTTCCCATATTCGGGGCCGCGCTCCTTACAAGGGCGTTTATTTCAGGCCACATCCACAAGGGCGACTTCCTGGCGCGAATTCTGTCTTATAGCGATATAAACAGAACGCGGTAATGGAAATAGCGCATTACTTTAAAAGTGTTTTACTTGAGCAACTTGTCTCTCGGACATAAAGATAGGACTTGCAGAAAGTTTCCCAAGCCACAGCGCGGTAAAAGGTCGCTCAAGCGTAAGACTCCATTCATATTCACGCAAGATATTCACAAACACAGCGCCACATATATGGTTGTGGCCAGGGCCGGTACGGCAGCTCAGTCCCATTTAAATGAAACAGCACGCCCCGTCCGCTCTGCCGGGGGTCATACTACCATCGCTAATTATAGATGCCCGCTACTAAGAATAGGTCAGCAATAAATATCCTGCCCAGCGTCCGTCCATCCGTGGGATACGGGACGGCTCTCATTCTTGAAGGCGATGCAAGCTTTCTCACCTGTTTCTCTAATCAAAGGGTGAATTGACACTTGCGAGAAAATTATGCGGTTTTTAGGACAGTGGGTGAAAATGCAGAATTATGAAACCAGTGATTTTTAATGGTTTCCTTCACATTTGAGATGTTTTCACTCATGCGACGTAGAGTGAAAAAAAATCAAGTTTTGTGATTTTTTTCATCTCCCATGTTTCCCTATGGAGCCTCCTTATTATCGCATCACAACACACGAACTTGCGATTTTCGTACAATGCTATGCGTCTTTAACATTAGAAACTCCTGTTGACTTTCACATGAAAAAATCGCGGGCGGCAGCGATGCGATGCGAGATTATTCTGAAGCATCGCTGACGCTCAAAAATCGCGGGAACGAAGACGCAATTTTGCCACGATTTTCTTGTGATCGCCCGTGTAAAGAAGCCCTTGTATGGAGCAAGCCATGTCCATGGACACCTAATCTGATGTCATCGGAGCCGATGGGGGTCTCAGATCCCGTACCTCTCACACGTTTGTGCAGGGATGCCCCAAGCCTTCCTGCTGCCTGAGGCAAAGTGTAAAATGTCATCCCCCCCTTCCTTCCTGTGCAAAAAACAGCAGCAATTCCCACGGTGGTCGCAGTATTAATTGACCCTCCCTCACTGGACCTCTGGCCGGCAGCACCCGACAAGTATTGACCTCACTCCGTCTGTAGCCCCGATCCAGTAGCCACTGCTGCTGTAAGAAGTCTATTACCACTGACCTCTCCGCCGGCATCGGCGCTGCGTACAGGATGGCATCTATGTACAGGAATGTAGCCACCGGCCAGAGAAATCAGTGGCCACCAGACCGGAGTTGCAGGCAGAGGGCAATACTTGTGATGGGTTGCTGTCCGGCCAGTTGGCAGCTGACAATCATTCTTTACTGGCTATTGGCCTGACCCGAAAAAAATAATTACTAGCACCGGCTGGGCCGCTAACCTACCGGCTGGGTGACAACCCTAGTGCCGCCCCCTGAGGTCCTGCAGACTATCGCCTGAGGCTACAGACCTATGGTAGGGGCGCCCCTGCATTTATGGCACATACTGTCGATAGTCCATGAAACGTTACGGTGGAAAAGCTCCTTTAAATTAATGCAGCAGCAATATTAAAACCATGATACGCTTAGAATGTTACTTTTTGCTCCTTTTTGCCCATTTAGTAGAAGGAATTTGCAACAACCTGAGTGGGGGGGGGGCACATACTTCTAAATATACACAGATGAATGCTGAAAATGTATAGAGATGGAGCTCCTAAGTTCACATTAAAAGGAGGACAGGAGGCTGCCTTAATGAGAATCCATCCGGCTGGGTGGGGCGGAGGCGATCACTCTTACTGCCTGACCAAAGTGCAGAAAATGTAAATGAGGCGTCACGTGCAGGACCGATTGCCGGCTACCAAATAAATACATTAATAGATAAAAGGCTACATTTAACCCACCAGGTAAGGGAGAGTCTGAAGGAAAACGGTTCTAAACACCAGAATGTCCTTTATTCAGAGGGCCGAGAGCCGATCGGAAATGTTCATTATAGGAACCTCTTTGCGGTGTAGTTGGAAGAAGAATAACAGAACGCGCGTCAGACGCTGGGGCGACTCCTGTACTCGCTGTACGGCCTCCTCTGATAGGTTCTTCAGAATTAGAAAAAAATGGTTGCTGTCTTCCAAAAACAGTGCCACGCTTGTCCACAGATGTTGTGCGGTATTGCAGCTTAATCCAACTCACTTAGGCTGGGTTCACATACATCGGTTGTGTCCGGCCAGGCTTTTCACGCTGTAACCAGACACGCGAATGCCATTTTGGTGAACTTTCTTCTCCAGTCCAGCATCTATAGCCGACAGCCAGAGAGGCCCCGCCATGAGGTGGCCTGAGCCTCAGGCGGCAGCTTGAAGGACCACAGAGGGGCGGTGGACAGCCAGGCAACAACCCCATGAACAGTTCACTCACCCAGCATGCAGCTGTGATTGGGCAGCCGCCACTGCTATAATCACTATAATTAGTTCAATCTGTGCTATTTGTATGCGTAAATGTGTAGGGACTAGCGGTGTAGCCGGAAGCTGTGATGTGGCCCGCTAGCTTCCATATTTTGATCAAAATGTCAACTAATACCTGGCATTTATAGTGTTAACATCTGCTACTAGTGTTATTATATTGGCTGCTGTATGGTATGTTTCTGGCTGTGTGTCTTCTTACTCTGTCCAGTTTTCCCTGTCGGTGGTGGCATGTGTATGCATCCTAGCCTGGGTGCGCGGGCTACTAGGGGCAACAAGGGCCCAGATCCGAAGACCACTGGGCCGCCTTTTATTGGGGCGATGTCCTCGCTCATGGAGGTCAGTGTTACTTACCCTAGTGGAGGATAGGTAGAGGTGTTAATCTGTGGTAGTTTCACCTGGTGTTCCCTATCCTTCTGGGTCATGTTCATGTAGGCCCGGTGCTCATTTGCCCACACAAACATAACAAGACGATTGGCGCCCTGCGGTGCCACTTGCTTTATATTGGTCAGTACTCTGGAGTAATGGGTGCCATGCTCCAGACCGGTTTAGGCAGCATGATGACATCAGTGCATTGCATCACTGGTACCAAGCTGCAGAGAACTCAACTCATTGCAAGAACAAGGTAAGTTCAGTATCAGATGCTTTATATTTTAGTTGCCACAAACGGGGGCTCTATTACTGTATGGCGGCATGAAGGGTGCACTGTTACTGTAAGAAGGCACATGGGGGGGCATTTATATAGTTTGCCAATCAGCAAGGAGGCATTATTATTGTATGGCTGCGTTAATACTGTACGGGGACAAAAATGGAGCACTGTTTCAGTTGGGGAGCACCAAGGGGGGCACTATTGTGTCTGGGACGCTATGGATGGAGTCTTTGTGCTGTGATGGAAAAGCAAGGACACAAACAGGTTTGTACAATGAATGTCCAGTTAATTAGAGCCCATGATCCTTTATTAGAGCCCCGGCCCTGTCATGATTGGTGCTTCCCTGTACGGTAATTCCCCCCGTGACCCCGGAGCATAAAATCACGTGACAAGTTTTCCGTGGATCAATTTCAGTGTGAATCCAGATCAGATGGATGAATCCAACGATCGGAGCGACTTCCAACGAGGCCGGTCATCGGTGCTAGACTAGCCGGGGTCTCATTGCCAACTGTGGGGGTTTTCTTATGTAACGCTTTAGAGAGTATACTGAGAAGAGCGTGATTCAGGGAAAACTGAAAGGGGTCGGAGGAGGATGTCAGGAATCATTCTGACCAACAGGCTGCACAGTCAGCTGAGTACAACGCTGGAGCTCCAACTAATATGTCCGAACGCACAACTCGCCGTTCCTCCGCACGGATGGTATAACAGCAGGCAGACAGTTCCAGCGCCATTGTGTCTAAGAGAAACAGAAAGACTCCAGCGGGCAAAAGAGCGCAAAACTTGTATCACTGAGCAGCAGGAAAAACATCTCCTGGTCAGATGGGTCCAGATTTGTGTTGCTGATGGAAGGTCAGAATTTGGCAAAAGCAGCATGAATGGCTGACCCCTTCCTGTCAGCCGGTCAGAACATGTCAGCACCGCCATCTAATCTGCAGCGACTACAAGAAGCTTCCTGTCTGCAGGGGCCGATATTCCTGCAGAACGGTTTAGTCCCCTAGTGGAATCTATGGCACAACGAATTGCTGAAGTTCTGAAGACCAGAGGAGTCCAACACGACTAGATGGGGGTGATGAAGTGCCCAGTCTATACAACTCTATATGTATCACAATACACTTGCATACTCAGAATTTACCCTGACGCCAGGTCCTACAACCGCCACAAGTAAGAGACAACTTATCAGCGCGGACGGAAAGAGGTCGCAATTTATTTGTTGTGGGATGAACGCGCGGCCCATGAAATAATTATTTTTAATTGTGCATTGCCAAAGCTATCAAGCCAAAAACGAAATGATGCCACTATTGTGATTATATCAGCGGCGGAGCCAGAATCCTTCACTGCAAAGCCGCCCAGCTGTCCTAAATTGTCTTCTGATGGCCAGTTTTGCCTTGTGCCATCAAGCATGCCACACAATGGGCCACAGACTCAGAGGGCTGAGGGCTTGTTGTTTTCAGCCTGGCATCAATTACAGCTTGAAAGCTGTTTCGAGAACTTCATCATTAACAAATCACTTCCTGAAATTGTTATGAGGTGCTTCAAATATGCAAATAGCAAGCTGCTCGCGGGTAATATCGCCGGCGAAAAGGGAAAAAAATTAAATAAATAAAAATTTGCAAATCAAGACTCCCACATTTATTAATGGATATTGCTTTCAACCGCTCTGATTATGCATTACTGCAAATTGGTTTCTCAATGTGTGACTCCATAACAGAGATGCAGCAGTCATTCATACAGACAGCGGCAACAGGGTAGAACGCAGCATGATGAATATCCCGATGAACTCTTGCCGTGCGGCTCTGTAATGATTGGTGTCCAAGTGGAAGACATGGCTTTTTTCTCTCTGCCATCAGCCCACTTAATGAGTTATCCAAAGCAGCTGGACGCTCTCATTCAAGTCCGTGGGGCTTTTTTTTGGACACTTTCAGATATTAATTAACCCCCTTAATGAACGAGAAACTGTAAAACAATACACCCCCGTAACAGATCAGCCTGAGCCGCCGCTGTGCAATGGTCTAGGGTAAAATATGATCTGCAGCAGGTAGATGATGTGCCGTTGGCCCGCGAAGGAAGGAGAGGGTTACAGTTGGAATAAAACTGAAATTGAAGGGGTTGGACCAAGATTAGAAGTTATCTCCTGTCCTCAGGATAGCCACATGTGTTGGAGTAATCCCTTAATTTAGGTGATACTCAAGGGGTATGGAAGCCTCATCAAGCAGCTCTGCCCAATTGTCTCTACGGCGCACCGGAGAAGAACACAACATGGAGCAATTAGGTCTTGTTCCAAAGCCCTTCTGAAGGAATCAGCCACTCACAAGAGTTTTTATTGCAAAAGGTAGAACAAAGAAGGTTCTAAGAGTCCAATGACAGTGGGCACCGCCCTGAAGGACACCTCTCTGCAGTAGGAAAAGAACATCATTATGAATATACAATGTGCCTCACATTATCTTACACCGATAAGAGTGAAAGAATGCGGAGGCAATGACTAGATATGGTCTCCAGGAAACACTGGAATTCCCCCACTACTAAGGATATCTCAGATTGATGCTGTCTTAAGCGCCTTAGACTAAGCTATATTAACTCTTGAAAAACAAGTCTATTGCAGATACTCTTACTACTTTCACACAGAATAGGGATAATTTGCTAATTGGTGGGGGCCTCACCGCTGAGACCCCCGCCGATGTTCAGAACAGGAGTCCTGTGTCCCCTGTCCTCCTCACTGTGGGGTCACAACTGCACCCCCCGCAGTGAAGAGAAGACTGGTTTTGCTGGTGTGCTGCCGCTCCATTCCCTTTCAATGGGACTGCAGAGATACCCAAGCGACACCTACTCAGTTATTTCCATCAGAACCATTGAAATGAATGAAGTGCTGACTGCACACGCTCGGCTGATGCCTTTATGCTGACATCACTGCGTGGGGGAAGAAGCGACCCCTACGGTGACAGGAGAGCGGGACATGGGGGTCTGATTCTGGAGATTGGCCGGGGTTTCAGCAGTGAGACCTCCACCGATCAGCAAGTCATCTGCTATCATGTGGATAGAGGACAACTTGCAATCTTGGTACAACCCCTATAAAGGGATTTGTAGTGTTTTGTGTCTGTCTCATGTCAGCGTCTTATGTGTAGTATGCATTAGATTTATGTGTATCGCACTTCTGCAGTACTGAATGGAATCATGTCTGGGTTATGTCTGGAAAATGCATCATTGTATAAGTCATGTGACTATGTTTTATATATTTGTATGTGTTTGCAAGGATGAGACGAGCACAGCACAGTACAGAGCTGCAGTCAGTCTAGTAGGAGTCTGGGAGGAGAAGTCTGACAGCCAGACACTGGTTGGTCTGTGTGTGGAGCATGGAGGAGGCCGAGCGATGGTCTGATGCTCAGCCTGGGCCCAGCCTGCCCAGGAACCCTCAGTACAACTGTGGAGTGCTAAGAGTGAGACAAACCTCTTCAAACCAAGGAGAGCACAACTAACGTATGTGTGAACCCGTAGAGAGAGAGAGTCGTTGGGAGTGGGATCACGCAGATAACTTGGACTGTGGATCATCCGAGATACCCAGAGAATCCTCCCTGTTACACCACTCTGAGTTGTTGTATTTGTGCCAGGACTCTTGACGTGATTTGAACTTTGTCATGTTACAGTAAACGGACATTACCCACCGTTCCCGGTTTAGTTTAGAAAGTTACCCTGTGTGTGGACTACTTTATTTCATCGTCAAGTTTCACTGCAGAGGACAGAACGGTGACATCACGTGTGACAAATGGACTCAAGGCAACCCCCAGTTACTTTCCCTGTGATCTCCCCCAGCAGTAACTTAGTCGGGTCCTGAGTTACCCTCAGGGAAGGAGATGGTAAAGCCCCATGACAAGGTTTTTTTCTACCCCGCTATCTCCTCGGCTGTGGTCCTGCTCCTCAGACCTCCACTTCCGGCCATGTCCCAGCAGCAGGTCATGTGGTATGGCCCTTTCGTTGCCCATGGGATCATTAGGGGACTGACTGTTCGACTCATGGACTCAGCCAATGCTGAGATGGAAAAATGTGTTGACTTTCTGTAGTTATTGAAATGAGCCTGCCATACCATGTGACCCGGTGTCAGAACCAGACCATAACTGGGGATTACACTAGACCGGATCAGTATTTCCCCGCACTAGATAACCCCTTTAGCATCTGGGGATAACTTATTTAAGATCCATCTTCAGCTTTATTCCAATTTTAAACCCCCTCGTTCTGACCAACAGGCTGCACAGTCAGCTGAATACAACACTGGAGCTCCAACTAACGTGTCCGAACGCACAACTCGCCGTTCCTCCGCACAGATGGTATAACAGCAGGCGACCAGTTCCAGCGTCATTGTGTCTAAGAGAAACAGAAAGACTCCAGCGGGCAAAAGAGCGCAAAACTTGTATCACTGAGCAGCGGAGAAACATCTCCCGATCAGATGGGTCCAGATTGCTGTTGCACCGGACTGATGTCAGAATTTGGCGCAAGCAGCATGAATTACTAGTTTTATTACCTAGTGGAATCTACGCCATAATTCTGAAAGCTACAGGAGGTCCAACGCGCTACTGGATGGGGGATCTAATAAAGTGTCCGCTCCGTATAGGCAGGCATTTACATTTCCCAAGCTTGGGCACACCTTTCGCTTGGGGTGGAAGAATTCCATTTGCCATCACTCAGCAAGTTCAGAGCTACAAGTAGAAGTGGTCACTTATTTAATTTCCTCCTGGCCAAAAAAAAACCCTGCGCCGCTCTTTCTTCAGTCCTTTCCTTAGGGACGTTTTTTAATCTTTTCTACCCATTCTTACACTCATTCAGATTCCTCTTTGCTCCGCCACAATACTTTTCATCGCCGCAATCATCTTTAATAAACCCTCATACATTTCATATCAGCGTGACCTCTCAATCCAGACTTGGCCAGTCCATTAAAAACAAGAACTATTGGATACAAAGGCGTAACCGCACTTGCCCTTATCCGGTTTTACCCGTAAACAAAAACTGCAATCTAAACAAACATTTCTTGTCTCCGGCGCTTCTTCTTCCGCATTAGCAATCTTTTATGCGAGACAAAAGGGTCACTAAGAAACTGAGCGGAACCCAGAAATGTTATGCTCCTATTCCATCAGGTTTGTAATTGGAAATAAAGTGAAATCCTGAAGCCCGGAACCCTTATTTCTTCATAATGTTACACACTTAATTGCTCCTGTCATTTACCAACACGATTATGTTGTCTACAAATGGAGACAAATAATAGATTTTAGTACTTATGCAGAGACTTAAACTGCATGCAGAGAGCCACAAACTACACCATTAAACCGGAATTACAGCTTCAAGTCAGAAACAAAAATTTAACCCCGGTAATCATTATCCCCTCAAAATAAAAGACCACATGAGTCAGATTCAGCCTGAAATCCAATTTTTAACCAACAGAGACTCAAAGCCTTTTATTATGTCAGCAGGATAGTTTATGTTACAGTGAAAAATCTTCAAAGGAAATGTTTCGAAAACAATGTCAGCTAGTAAAATAAGAGGGGTGGGATGTCGGAGGGAAAATCCGTTTTTTCAATTTAGGCAGCAAACGCCTCATCTTTTTTTTTTTTTTTGTTTGGCAAACTTTGAAGGTGACATTTTCTAAGGGGTGTCCTAAGGCAAAGGTGTCGGTAATTAGACAGTTTTTTACACGCGGGTGTGTAGACATTTGCAACCATTTTTAGTGCTTCAGTGCATCTACAATAAAAAAGAGGGCGATTTTGACAGACGTTTTGATTAAAAATATGCAGCTGCTTTGTGTATCCGGCTGCTATGCAGAGTCATATATCCTACAGAGTTATATATCCTATACAGAGTCATATATCCTATAGAGTTATATATCCTATAGAGTCATATATCCTACAGAGTTATGTATCCTATAGCGTTATGTATCCTACAGAGTTATATATCCTATAGCATTATATATCCTATACAGAGTCATATATCCTATAGAGTTATATATCCTATAGCGTTATGTATCCTATACAGAGTCGCAGGGCATTCAGAAGTCTTCAGACCTTTTCACTTACATCTTGTTGTCGTCTTGTTTTCCCACCATCATTCCGCACCCAATACCGCATCACACAAAGTGACAACAGAACGGGAGAAGTCGTGGTATATTTTTAAAAATAAAAAAGCTACCATTCTGCGGTGACATAAGTATTTACACCCCTATATTTAGTTCCTAGTTGAAGCCCCTCTGGCATTGATTCCAGCCTCCAGTCTTCTTAGAGATGATGCCACAAGGTTTGCACCCTTCGATTTGGGGATTTTCTGTCCTCTGTCAAGTTGGATGGGGGCTGCCTGTGGACAGCCATTGTCTGGTCTCCCCAGAGATGTTCCACTGGGTTCAGGGCTCTGGCCGGCCACTCAAAGACATTTACAGAATTGTCCACTCTCCTGTGTTGTCTTGGCTGGGGTCTTAGCCTCACTGTCTTGTTGGAAGGTGACCCTTCTGCCCTGTCTGAGGTCCCTTGCACTCTGGGTAAGCTACATTAAGCTTTCCATACACCCTGAATGGTCTCCCCTCCCCAGCATGATGCCCCACCACCAAGCTTCTCTGTAGGGATGGTATTGGGCAGGTGATGAGCGGCGCCTGGTTTCCATCAGCCCTGACTGGTCTCCCCTCCCCCAGCATGATGCTCCACCACCAGGCTTCACTGTAGGAATGGTTTTGGGCAGGTGATGATAGGCACCTTGCTTCCATCCACCCTGACCGGTCTCACCTCCCCCAGCATGATGCTCCACCACCAGGCTTCATGTAGGGATGGTATTCGGCAGGTGATAAGAGGCGCCTGGTTTCCATCCGCCCTGACCGGTCTCCTCTTCCCCAGCATGATGCCCCACCACCAGGCTTCACTGTAGGGATGGTATTGGGCAGGTGATGAGAGGGGCCTTGTTTCCATCCACCCTGACCGGTCTCACCTCCCCCAGCATGATGCTCCACCACCAGGCTTCACTGTAGGGATGGTATTGGGCAGGTGATGAGAGGCGCCTGGTTTCCTCCAGACAGAATGCTTAGAATTGAGGGCAAAAAGTTCCATCTTGGTGTCATCAGAGCAGAGAATCTTGCTTCTTGCAGTCTGAGGGTCTGTTAGGGTCTTTTTGGTAAACTCCAGGCGGCTTTTATGTGTCTTACTGAGGAGGCATCTTTCTGGCCCCTCCGCCATAAAGCCCAGATTAGTGGAGGCTGCAGGGATGGTTGACCTTCTGGAAGTTTCTCCTATCTGCACACAGGATCTTTGGAGCTCAGCCAGAGTAACTGCTGGGTTCTTGGTCACCTCTTTTACCAATGTCCTTTTCCCCTTAGTCTGGTGGGTCGACGGCTCTTGGAAGAGTCCTGGTTGTTCTTCCATGTAAGTATTATGGTGACCGCTGGGCTCTTGGCCCCCTATCTTACCAAGACCCTCCCCCCCCCCTTATTTTGGCGGTCAGCGGCTCTAGGAAGAGCCCTGGTTGTTCTTCCATGTGAGTATTATGGGAGCAGAAATGTTTCTGTAGCTTCTCCAGATCTGAGCCTCCACACAATCCTGTCTCTGAGCTCTGCAGGCAGTTCTGTCCTCCTCATGGATTGGTTTTGGCTCTGATCTGCATTGTGAGTGGTGAGATCTTATATAGACAGGGGATGACGCGTCTTTTATGTCCAATCCACTGAATTTCCCACAAGTGACTCCAATCAAGGTGTAGAAGCATCTCAGAAATGAGATATGAGACTCTCTAAAGCAAAATTTCAAGTGTCATATCAAAGCGTATGAATACTTATGTTAATGCAGAATGTTAGTTTAATTTTTTTAAAAACTTATAAAGATTCCTCCCGTTCTGTTGCCACTTTGTCATTTTGGGGTACTGAGTGCAGAATGATGGGGGACACAAGGCCACAACATAACAACATGTAAAAGTGCTGAAAGGCTCTGAAGACTTTCTGAATGCATTGTATGCAAGGATGCGGACTATAAACAGAAGACTGGTGTGATGGATCTCAAGGATGAAGCTGCCTTTATCATTTGTGATCTCATTAATGTTAAAAGATATTATCAATGAAAAAAGAAAACATTTTTAGTCATTTGCCTATATGTTCATGTAGCAAATAAGTGTGTGTCTTTGCCCGTCCATCGCAGTTGTAAGCATCCGTACAAAGGCTTTCATATTTCTGGTAAGTGTGCATTTCCGTATCCACTTAGGTGGTTAGCATGACTATTCGTGCAATTGCAGCGATCGAGGAGTGGGCCACGGCCTAGGAGACAGTGGGGTAGATTTTTTGGCCTTGTCAGGGTGGCTCTACCGTCTCCCACCTGGAGGGTAACCGGTGACACGTCCAAGGGCTGAGGGCCGGTCTGCTTACACAGGGAGGGCCCACTTGGGGAAATACCTTAGTCCTTTTTGTCACTCGTGACGCCACCGTTTCCTCTGCAGCGGGGGATTCCTAGTTGGTGGAGTAAATCCACACACACACACGGGTATTTTTAAGAAACAGTATCCGTAAACAGACGGGTGACTAGTCGTATTACTTGAAGTTAAACAAGTACAAAAACAAAGTTCGCAGCAACTTGACAAGTGATGTGACGGGGAGAACTGATGGGGAAACAGGAGACACCACAGCCGCAGTTATCTGTAGGTCTTGGCCCGGCAACGCTCTTCACTCTCAGTCTCTACCGGTTGACACTCACAAGTGGGGCAACACGCTGCTGAACTTCAAGGAATAATGGTTCCCAGCAAACATCAGGCCATCCTCTCGGCTTCCTCCATCTTCTGTATCTGTGGGCTGAAGGTGCCTTGTGTCATCCAAGCAACCACCAGAAGACTCAAGGACAAAAAGCTCTCTCACATCCCTTACACTCACATATATAAAACATAGTCACATGACAGGCACATAGATACATTACCCAGACACCAGACATTAACTCATTCAGTGCTGCAAATCTTGCAATGCACTTTATTCTTACTACACAAAAGACACTGACAAGAGACAAATGCATTCATACTTCTTAGGAGGGGCCCCATTGTACTGGGCCACCACACAATCATATACCAGTATGTGGTGAGCATCAAGAGCAGAGGTTCCCAAACTTTTTTGCCCCATAGACCACTTGCCGATTTTTTGTTTTCTGTAGACCCCCTGCCTGCCTAAGGCCTCATGTCCACGGGGAAAATCAGGCCCGCTACGGATTCTCCATGGAGAATCTGTAGCGGGTCCCTCCTGCCCTGCGGACATGAGGCATTAAAATAACAATTACTCACCTCTCCGCACTCTCCGGATCTTCCCTTCTTCACGGCTTGATCTTCTCTCCGTCGCGGCCGGATCTTCTTTCTTCGGCCTGGCGGATGTGCTCAGCATGCCGGCTGCGTGCCGCGCGCATGCATCGGGCACATCTGCCTGGCCGAAGAAAGAAGATCCGGCCGCGAAGAAGGAAGATCTGCATCGCCCGGAGCAGGTCAGTGTAATTCAGGCGCGGGTCTGTCCATTTTTTTTCATGCTCCATGACTTTTAAAATTCACTTTTATTGACTACCCGCGGGTGGTCAATGCATCCCTATGGGGCCGCGGATCCGCGTGCGGGTGAAGAGTTAAAATCCACTGCAGATTTTAATTCTTCTTTTCCCTGTGGACATGAGGCCTAATATTAAATTTTCCTTAACCCCTCAATGCTGCAGAACATACAGTATGTATGAGGAGAGATTGTGCGGCGATCTCACTCCATACATCGCGGCTGCTGGCTGTGTCTCACAGCTGGCAGCTGCCCCACGACAGCTCTGTTAAGCTGCAACACTCATCGGAGCACAACTATGTCAACGGAAAAATAAAAAAGTTATTGTGGTCAGAAGATGGCGACAGAAAATAGTAAAAAACAGTTAAACATCTTTAGAAAAAATTAAAAGTAGTACAGCAAAAAAACCCTATATGTTTGGTATTGTAGTAATCACACTGACCCGTAGAATAAAGTTATCAGGTCATTTTGGTTGCAGAGTGTATGCCTTAGAAACAAGACGCACCGAAAGATGGCGGAATGTCATTTTTTTCCATTTCACCACACTTAGAATTTTTTTTAAGTTTTTTAGTACATTATATGGTACCATTAAAAATATACAACTCGTCACACAAAAAAGAACGAGCCTTCAGACAGCGTCGGCGATGGCTAAATAACTTATGATTTTTTAAAAGAGGGAAGGAAAAAACAAAAATGGGGGAAAAAGGGCCGCGTCCTTAAGGGCTCTTACACAATGGCGATAGACTTACCTGCGATGTGAGACTGAGTGAAAACGCATGATAATGAATCCAATGATCTTCCATACTTTCATTCTCATTTGCGATGTGTTCACTCAAGTCAAGTTGTGATAATAAAATTTGCGATATCACCCATTGCTTTCAATGGGGCCAGCGGTAGCAGCGCCGGCCCCATTGAAATCAATGGGAGAGGATTACGAAACAACCTCAGAATCCACCAGAGAGAGGAGAACGAGGGGGGGCGGAGCAACAGCGCATCTCTTATATATCTCCCAATATCTTGGGAAATAGGGGGCGGGGCTAGAGGGCTTTCCTGGAGAGCGAAGGGTGAGCAGGTGGGGCTAGAGAGGGGCCTAGCCGGCCCCATTGAAAATAATGGGCAGTATTGCAGATTTTTTTTTATCGCAACTAAGCTTGAGTGAAGACATCACTAATGAGAATGAAAGCATTGAAAATCATTGGTTTCATTATCATGCGTTTTCATTCACTCTCGCATCGGTAGAAAATCTATCGCCATTGTGCAAGAGCCCTAATGGGTTAAAAGGGGTCGGTCGTTAAAAAAAAAAAAAAAAAAAAAAAATAATCAATACTTACCTATTCCTCCCACGTCAGTCTTCTTACCGCATCTTCTCTCGGCTCTTGCAGTCCCCCGGGTCACCTCACCTCCAGTCAGCCGGATCCCTAACTTCCTGTGACGAGGCATACATTGCCAGCATTCTGCTTCCTGCAGGTCAGTATCGAAGCATTCCCTGCTAGGCAGTGAGCGCTACGTCACCAGTGACCGGGGACACTGACCGGCTGGAAGGAGATGCCGAGAATGGGCGCTCCAAAACAGGAAGAAGGTGGAGGTGAGCTGACCCGGGAGACTGCAGGAGCCGGGAGAAGATCAGGGAGGAGAAGATGCGGTGAGAAGACTGATGGGGGAGGAATAGGTGAGGATTGATTTTCTTTCTTCTAATGACAGAACCCCTTTACCTTATTAAAGTCACATGGGTCCCGGCTGACGGCGCCGCTCACTTCAATAGGGTTTTTTATAGAGTGGACAATTGCAAAATAAAGAAAAAACCTGCACAATTTTTATTCAGATTTCTATTGAAAAGACACAAAATGTAAGTAAATATTCGGATTTGGGACGAAACAAATCAGAACCCAGTAAAATTCTTACATAAAATCCACAAATAATGCTGTAATGGGATGGCGAGCCGGACGCTCTGACAGCCATTGTTCAGTATTTGGCTTCACATTGGTGAGGTTTAGTCTCACATCTCCAATGATTTGCAACCGTTTTCTTTTTTTTCTGTAACAAGATTGGCGCTGCGCTAAAACCCCTTTCCAAGAAGTATGAAGATGGGAAAGCTAGTAAAACCTTTCTTGCGATAGTCCGTAATGCCGGATAAGCAGCAGGACCGCGGGATGCATCGCTGCCGGTATGAAAGCTTGTCAAGACTTGCACATGGCGCACCACACAGCAGAGGGTGGAGTTCACACTAAACCTCTTCGGCTCTGGCGGATCACGTGAAAATGCAGTAGAAGCTTTATAGGTAAATCGGCGGCTGCGCAGATCTGTCGCCAGAGCCAAGACGTTTTGCACAAACTTTACATAAATGATTTTATGATACATCAGCGAGGTCAGTAACTTCTGTGTCTGTTATAAGTATTCTGGACGATCTGTGGAAGGTGGATGTGAACCTCCAGCAAGTCAAAATCGACCCCTGGGGTTCCTTATAGACCACTTTGGGAATCTCTGGTCTAGAGGAGGGAGGTCACTGATAAGTCAACCACTGGACTCCTACGTGTATCTGTTCTGTTTCTCCTACTTAGTAATTAATAGACAACTCTAAGCACACTTACTAAAGGAAGGCTATCACTCACTAATAAGACCACCCACTGGGCTCTTAAAGGGCCACTCCAGCAATAACACATTTTTCCATCCCTACCTCCCTCACCTGATTGCCCGTCACACTCTGAAGGTCTCCTCTATGCATTGCAGTCACTTCCCTGCAGTGCTGCCCCCTGTCTGATACTTTCAGGCATCATCTTGAGAGTAAGATTTTTTATTTTCACTTTCAAATCTATCCTATGATGTATCAGCACAGCATTAGCTAGAGGCTATACCATTTCTGCATGCCGGGGTGACAGTTTAATTACTACTACCTTCTATAGACACCTGCATAAACTACAGCCCATAAGTATATAGTCAGGAAGATGAGCTGTGATCTCCTCTATTATACCTGTGTGACAGGAGCTGTGTGATCATTATCATTAACTGTGACGAGAGTGTCTGTGGCCCCTTCTAGGCAGTTTCAGTGGTTGGATTCATGCCACAACATTGCACAGACCAAAAAACTGACTAGTTTCAGACAAGAAACCCCCAAGTAGATCTGAGCTGGCCAGAACTGAGATGCCATGACCATCTGAGGAGAAAGACCAGGAGTCTCAGACAGAAAGGAATAACTAACCAAGATAACAGCAGACCGCTTATATATATATTGGGAGGAGAGCTACATGAGGGAATAGCAAAAATCCCCATAGTGGCCTTTTAACAACATATCAATCTGTTCCGCTTCTCCTCTAGAACCTCTGGCTCACAGACTAGATGCACGTTCAATGGGACCAGTTCTCTTTAAAGGTTGATGCTCAGGAGTAGAGATGAGCGAGCACCAAAATGCTCGGGTGCTCGTTACTCGAGTCAAACTTTCAGTGATGCTCGGGAGTTCGTTTCGAGTGACGAACCCCATTGAAGTCAATGGGCGACTCGAGCATTTTTGTATATGACTGGTGCTCCGCTAAGGTTTTCATTTGTGAAAATCTTAGCAAATCACCAAAGTCATGTAAAAAACACAGAAATGGATAGGGCAGGCGAGGAGCAACATGCAGGGCTGCATTTCGGGCTCTGAGGTCTCACTATTAAGCCACAATAGTGGCAAGAGTGAGACCCCCCCCCCCCACACACACACACACACTGTCAACATAACGATCGTTCTCCTGTAACAGCTGTGGCAGAGAAGAACGATGTTAGCCCATTGAATTCAATGGAGCCAGCAATACAGCCGGCTCCATTGAAAGCAATGGGTTGCCGGCGATCACGGGATGAATTTTCGGGAAGGGCTTAAAAATATAAGCCCTTACCTGAAAATCATCCTAAAATGTGTAAAAAAAAAATAAAAAAATGTATACTCATTCATGAATGGGTGTGAGTGAGAGCTGCCTCTGATTGGTGAGGCTGTGACCAATCAGAGGCAGCCCATTCAGTAGGCGGGGATTTTAAATCCCCACCTGCTGAATACTACAGAAAACAGTTCAGGAGAACTGACAGCGGCCGCGGCTGAACACCGGCTGCAGCGGAAAGGTGAGTATAAATTTTTATTTTTACCCATTTTAGGGCGCCCACACACTGGCGATTTTTTTCCCTGCAGGGGTCTATGGGACTTGTAATGTTAAAATCGCGATCGCGCAAAATCGCGATTTCGCGGTAAATTGCGATTTTGCGCGATCGCGATTTTAACATTACAATCCCCATAGACCCCTGCAGAGAAAAAAATGCTGCGAATTTCGCAGGGAAAAAAATCGCCAGTGGGTGGGCGCCCTTAGGATGATTTTCAGGTAAGGGCTTATATTTTTAAGCCCTTCCCGAAAATTCATCCCGCGCT
Source organism: Eleutherodactylus coqui (assembly GCF_035609145.1). Lineage (NCBI taxonomy): Eukaryota > Metazoa > Chordata > Amphibia > Anura > Eleutherodactylidae > Eleutherodactylus > Eleutherodactylus coqui. The sequence goes on from NC_089839.1 coordinate 5,981,841, forward strand.
CGCCAGCAGCTCATTGCTTTCAATGGAGCCGGCTGTATTGCCGGCTTCATTGAATTCAATGGTCAGTGCTCGTTTAATCGAGACGAGTACCGCGTGGTGCTCGTCTCGAGTAACGAGCATCTCGAGCACCCTAATACTCGAACGAGCATCAAGCTCGGACCAGTGCGCTCGCTCATCTCTACTCAGGAGCCTTTTGTCCTTGGGAACAGAAGTTGCTCTTTAGTCTCCATACAGTGCCTCTGAAGAGGGCCGCCACCAGCAACACACAAACGGATGTGCCTCATATAATATAGAGGTCATATATCGGATATTCATAGATCCTTCCATTTCTACGTGAAGGTAAGAAAGATTTTTTTACCCAAGCCTGAAAACCGCGGGTCGTTATATAGTGGAGATCGTCTGCGGCGGGTTTTATGGGTGTGAAACTGCGTCAATGTTTATGTTATTGCATAAAATATAACATAAAAGACAAAATATACTTTGATATCATCATAAAAGTCAATCTTCGAACGGCAGACAATCACAAGCAGAAATCACTGAGCTGTGATAGTCAGAATGTCACCGAGTACAATGACAGGAGGACTCAGGAGCGAGCTGTAGGGTAGGTAGACCAGGAGAGGGGTTTATGGGCGTAATTATGGTATGTGATATTATCTCATATAATAAACCCCCCCTAATTACCGCAGGTCACACAGTTCAGAATCTGCCTCCGTGGAATCGCACATGACTCCATCGTATTACAGCGATTCCTGCCATTTATAATAAGATTACAGTCAAACCCATATTCTTGTCAATAGAGGGCAACTGGCTGGCGTCATCACCCGGCAAATCTGGGCAAGTGGCGGGACCCACTGAGGCTGGGGGGCCACACAAGGGTGGGATCAATCTGGTCCTCGCTCCCCTAATGGAGTTACAATTGTTTTTGGCAGACTTATTTTACTTGTGGGATTATGTCCATGGGGAGGGTGTTCTGTCGCCGGTTGGCTGTGGCGGGGGTGACTGCTTACCATCACTACAAAGGACGACTTAATGCTGTGGGGGGAACAGTGTAATGAATGGTTTTTAGTCATTGCGGAGGTGATTGACATCTTTGATTGCAATTTGTTCATGGATTTGACGGGTAGTCAGGGGTTTGGAGCCTGTTGTCATAAAAATGGTGTGTCAATGGCCGGAGTCACGGCGGTCGTTGGGTTTGGTAAGGAATTTAGTGCTTTTGGGACTTTTCCCCATCATCGTCACTCTAACTATTTTGGGCGACTGTTTTTGTGACAAAAAAGTGTGATTTAACAGCGATAAAATGGGGGTGGTCGCGGCGATCAACAACATGACGGCATCATCTCCTCCGGTGGTGCGTCTCCTGCATTACCTGGTGTTTGGTTGTTTGTCTCTGGGGGGCATGGCTGGCGGTGACATTTGGCTGGGGTAAAAAGCTCAACTGGGAATTCTCTTTCTCGCTTACAGTGGAAGTGTCACAGATCCTTGGCGCTGGCGGTGGATTCAGGAGTGCCCTCTACGGCAATGAGCAGCCGAGTGGCACCGGGTACATGGACAGTGAATGATGTCGACTGGCGGATGTGAGACACACGGATGAGTTCGCTGAATCTTGTAATACTAAATTCCCCAGCATTGGCCACTGCAGGGGAAGCTTTAGGCAACCTCCCTGGCCCAAATCAGTGGTCTGCCAGAGATGTAAGAAGCCGGACCCGTGGCGATAAGCGTGACACTATGATAACTTCAATCGGAAGTTTTTGCCACCTGACACTATAAGGATTTCGCACACACATTGAACCGCTGACCTGATATTTATGTAGGCGCAATCCCTTTTTACTCAAAGAGGCACAAGTCGTGTTTTTAAGCTCGACTCCTCTGTTTTTATTAAGAGATAATCCAGCATATATTAATAGACGTGTTTCGGGGCCGTTGCGCCCCTTCCTCAGTATGTTAGCTGGGGACACACAGCGGGCATTGGCGTGTTCTCTCTGCAGGAGTTGCGCCTCTAATCTTTCATTAGCTGACTTTTTATGTGACACATAGGCCTGTAGCTTTTTTTCCCGATTTTGGGGCATCATTTAGATATACAACATGGCAGCTTTCTGTTAGTTTAATTTTTTATTATGAAGATTTATTATTACTGTCCTACTACTAGACCAGGCAGACAGAAAGTGCGCCAAATGTATTACGGTGGCTAGTGCATCTTGATGGACACGTTAGACACTTATCCCCTCCTTACCCCACCTCTAGGTTGGCTTACTTTAAACCAGAGGTCTTCAACCTTTTACACAACGTGAACCACATCCAACTCAAAAATGGGCAAAGAGAACTTTTTGATCAAGAGCTACATGGCAACCCTGGCTGGAAAACACGTTGTGCGCCCAAAGATCATATTATCATCCTGCTGTATTGTATCTTTATGTAGGTGAAGGCGGTCGTGTTGCAACTCACAAGCTGTTGTGACCAATCTGAGGAAATCCAAACTTTAGGAATTATCTGCGACTGCATTCACACACGTTCAGATGCGATGTAGCAGGGCGATAGTTCCATCTTTTGCCAAGTGCCCAAAGTCATCATATCACTCTAGCCTAGAAGTGGAGGACCGAGATATTGTGAAACTGCAATAATGAAAGATATTAAGAAATATTTCAGTCTGAAATATTGATGCCAGCATTGTGCCATCTGAATTGGCCGTGTTTGTGGTTTGGTTGCCTGCAACCATGTCAATTGCCAGTACATGTGGTCATAATACAGAACTCCCACGGGGGACGCACACCAAGTGGTTGGGAGCCGCCGTCTGGGGGCCACTGCTTCACAGCAAGATTTGTTCCAAAATAATGTAATGGTGCTTGCCATTAATAAATCTTGGGTTTTTCAGACTCCACATAGCCACGCCCCTTTCCTGAACGCTCTTCTGAAGTATCTTGTAAGGAGTAAAAAGTAAATCTGCCTTGAGTTTTTTGGTGCTAATTGATCCAGGATTCCGTCGCATTTCACTTAGTAAATCTCCCCTGATACATCTCAAGACGTCAATCATAGAAGGATCTATCATGGCATTAGTCATGGCGGAACTGATGTGGGTCTGCCAAGTAATTGCAGCATGCAGAGGGCACCAGAGGATCACTGTGTAGAAGAAGGAACTGAAGAAGAAGTAGGGGCAGTAACAAAACCTCTTCGACCTTGACTCCTGGGTGTCCGTCGATAGACCAGCTGGGTATCTGACCTCCTCCTGCTTGATTGTAGGGGCTGAGAATTTAAACCCATGCCAAACATTTAAAGTGCAATTGGAAGATGGTACAATGCCTCTACAGCGCCACCAATTGGAAGGTAGCTTCTCTATAGGTCAGTGTTTGACCTGGTAACATGACTAGGCTACAAAGCCAAACCAGTGTCTTCTCCATAAGGAAAAGAGACGCATCTCCAGACAGCTGTTTCAGGGCATTGCCCCCCTCCCAGTAGGGGTCTACTTGGCTGTTAGAAGGTTGGACATTGGCTTATAGAGAAGCTGCCTACAGTGGCTCTGTAAAGGCGTTCTACTATCCCTAACTAGCATACCAAATTTCTGAAGGAAGCTGCATGTCCTACAAGTCTTCTTATGTCTACTTGGCAGGTAGAAACCAAACCCCTCCCTATACATTCACAACGGGGGAGCTCTGAAGATCGGAAGCGGGTACTATGCTTCTACAACACATTATTGGAAACCGGATAATTTTTGTGGTACCCTGGGCCGTTGTCAGTTCCCTGCCCCCCAGTCCTTTAGGTAGCTATGAACAATACTTGTAGGGGGTGATATTGAGCACAGAAGAAACCACCTCCCAGGGAAAAAGTCAATGAGAGATCTTTGAAGTTTTTAGTATTTTCTACCCCCAAAACTATCACCTTAAGATATGAAGATAACTTCCTACCTTTGGTTGCGGTAGAGTTGTCACACGGGGAACCTGCAAGAAAACAGAAAGATGCCCTTTACTCTGTGGGATTAGACTTCATTTTCTGTCATAATGTATGAAGATGTGAAGAGAGCAGAAGCGTCCAATAATCGGGTGTAAAGGCAAGTGGTTGTCTGCAGGACGTCTGCTGGGAGAAGAGTGGACACCACGAACACGTCATACCAAAGGCTCATCTAGGACCCGCGGCACCAACGTGTTCATCTCCAATCAAGTAGAAGAACATTGCAGCAGTGCGGTTTAGCCCGCCTGATTTTGGTGGATCAAACTCGTTGATCTAAGTTTTACTGGTAAAATCCAAGATGGCGGACTTGGCTGGCAGCCTGATAGGCTTTTCCTGAGATGACACCCATGTCTGCTGCTGGTAGCGGTCATGTTTTTACCATCACTATGAATGCTGGGGAGATCACCTGACTGCAGTCACCAATCACCATGCACGATACATTTCTTCTAGGTACAGCCTTTGATCGCAGATCAGGTGGACTTGGTTTTGCAAATCTTAGATCAAAAGGTGTTGGTGCAACACGGATTCCTTAACCCCTTAATGTTGCGGCTTTTTTTTGTTCATTTTCCCATTTTATTTTTTTCCTCCTTACCTTTTAAAAAAATCATATCTCCTTTATTTCTCCACTGCCGCCGCTGTCTGAGGGCGCGTTGGTTCTGGCGGAACGAGTTGTATTTTTCAGTGATACTATTTAATATAACGTATAAGGAAAGCAAAAACGTAAAAAATGGAAGAGGAATGAAATGGAATAAAACACAATTCCGCCATCTTTGGGGGGGGAGGGGGGTTTACGGTGTACGTATAAATCTATTCTGTGGGTCGGTACGATTATGATGAATCTAAATGTATACAGGGTTTTTTTTTTTTCAAAAAATACAATTATTTTCTTCTGACCGCTAGAACTTTCTTATTTTGCGGGACGTCCTGTAGACCTGCTGTGGAATCTCCAGTGAACTGCTAGTTGCGGTTTTCCACACCTCCTGCCTCTGACCTGGATGTTCTGCACCAACATCTTGGTCACCTTACACCAGACCTGCCCAGGGGTCTGGATGCTGCAGTTGTTAGGGACAACAAAGACAGATTTCTTTAAGGTTGGGGTCACATGTGGCAGAAATGGCGAAGTCCGCTGCATTTCCGCATCAAATATTGCATCACAATTCCTACTATTGATGGTATATGTAGCCTATCTCAGCCCGCACAAAAGCCTCTCCTCACCTAATACTGCAAGCTGCCAGTCCAAAAAGCACTGCGTGCACCGTCACCCCACACCGCTACTCCGCCTCTGGTCAGGTGATGCAGAAGTAGCATCACCTGACCGGCGGTGGGGGTGCTCGTAGCAGTGCAGGGTGACTATGTACACACCGCTGTAGGGACCAGCAGCGTGCATTATTAGGTGGGAGGAGGCTTTTATGCGGGCTGAGATAGGCTACATATACGCAGGTGATTCCGAGCCCAAATCCCCACCGACGGGGCGCAGTTTGACTCGGTTTTTGACGCAGAAATATTGAGAATTTTGCTGCAGAATTTTCCGCTGCAAAAAATCCACAAAATATTTGTTATGTTTTTCGAACGCACTTTTAGACCTCCTTCACAAGCCTGCGGTGCCGGGCGGCTCTTCACGGCCGACGTGGCAATTGTTCAATAAAAAAAATTGGAAACTTACGGAATAGAAACGAGCGTTTGCTTTCCTTTAAAAAAAAACAAACATTGAAATCAATAGGCAAAAAAATGGAAACGTTTATTTCCATTTTAATTCCGTTTTTCTGTTTCATAAATGGAACGGAGAAACGGAATTGTGACTGAACCCTTCACCATATAAGAAAGCGGATGTTGAACTTATTCGCACATTTTCCGACATTACCGCATAAAAGCAATCCCCTAGTTGGGAATAGTGATTAATACCCAAATGAAGTTACCGCCGTCAAACACCGACTTCCTTGTACTATTAATTTAAATATTCTCAGTAACATCTCAATGCGCAAATCTCCAACCCTTCAGTAACCCCTGCAGTGCTGACCGGTGACTGTTCAGACCGACTTGTATCATGGAACGGTACCAAGCCCCCCCCCCAACCCAAGTCATTTGTGTGTGCTGCCAGCCAGAACACCCGCTTCCCCAAAGTTCCATTTCCCCTCCTCTGCCCCTCAGCGTCCTGCATCTGTGTCCGACCGTCTTCATTGAATATTTAGAATATATCAATGTCATTAAATGTAAATTTAAACTGGGCTATAATACTTTTTTGGCTCAATACACTGGCCTAGTGAAGCTAAAAATTAAATTTGCAAGGCCGATGACTGTCCCCCGTGTGAGCGCAATGTGTCGTTTTTATTACTGCATACTGTATCACAGCATTAGACATAAAAAGAGAAGTTTACTATAACAGAGATATTTTCTGCTATTAATTGCGCTAAAGCCGGGACGGCGAAGTCATAAAGATATCCGCTCTCCATCCGGGCTCAGATCTAGATGTCAGTTTGATTCAGGCTTCACCTTTTATTAATATGCTTCAAATGCTACCCATAGGTGGATGTTTTATTCCTCCTATGGCCTTTTCTGGATCTGACAGTTTTTAGTGCTGTCGGGAAGAATTAATCATAATTGCAATCTATCAGGAGCGATAACAAGATTATAATATACGTAATCGGGCCCAGATATTCACTCTGCGCCAGGACTCTTTGTAAAGTTAGTGGACTGCGACTAGATGGCTCTCACTTACCAAATGTACATCGTACTGATGAAGGATTAGGCAAAAATTGTACTAATCTATGCCTGCCGTCATTAAATCTTCATGCAAATGTGACCTTACAAATGGAGGACTGCGCAGGATGTAAGAGCAAAACGAGAGCAGAATCTGATGCAATTAACTGTGTGCTTTACTGCTCTGTTTTATAAAACTTCCAGGGTCCGATTGGCAAAACTTTAGCTAGTCTTGGCTTTGCAGTTGACAGACTGACTATTTATTGGAACCCCCAGCCATTTTTTTTAGAGCCCCTGGCCCTTTATTAGAGATACAGGTCCTTTATTAGAGCCCTCACTCCTTTATTAAAGCTTCGGGTTCTTTATTTGAGACACCAGGCTTTTTGGGGGGACTCTAGCCCTTTATTAGAGGCCTTAGCCCTTTATCAGAGATTATGGCCCTTTAGTAGAGCCCTCTGATGTTTATTAGAGCCCCTAGTCCTTTATTAGAGAAACTGGGCCTTTATTAAGACACGTTGGTTTCTTATTAGAGACCCCAGCCCTTTATTAGAGCTCCCAGCTCTTTATTAAAGCCCCCAGCCCTTTATTAGACACAGTGGTCCTTCATTGGAATCCTGGCCCTTTGTTAAAAATGCAGGCCCTTTATTAGAACCCCAGGCCTTTATTAGAGCCTTCACTCCTTTATTAAAGCTCCCTGTGCTTTATTAGAGACTACAGCCCTTTATTAGAGCTCTGTGCCCTTTATTACAGGCCCTAGCCGTTTATCCGAGGTTACACCCTTTTTAGAGCCATCAGCTGTTTATTAGAGCCCCTATTCCTTTATTAGAGAAACGGTGCCTTTATTAGAGCCCCAGCCCTTTATTAAATACATTGGTCTCTTATTATAGACCCCAGCCCTCTATTAGAGACTTCAGTCTTTTATTAAAGCTCCCTGTCCTTTATTAGAGACCCCAGACCTTTATTAGAGCTCCCTGCCCTTTATTAGAACCCTAAACCATTTATCAGAAATTCTGGTCCTTTACTAGAACCCTCTGCCCTTTATTAGAGCCCCTTGTTCTTTATTATAAACACCAGCCCTTTATTAAAGCCCCCAGTCCTTTATTACAGACATTGGTTCTTTTTTAGTGGCCCCAACACACTATGAGACATTGGTCTTTTATTAGAGTCTCTGCCCTTTAATAGAGCTCCCGGCCCTTTATTAGAGACCCTGTCCCTTTATAAGAATCTCTGACCCTTTATTAGAGCCCCAACGCTTTTTAGAGCTCCCTGCTGTTTATTAGAGTCCCTAGGACTTTATTAGAGCCTCAGCCCTTTATCAGAGTATCTGGTCCTTTATTAGACATGCTGGCTCTTTATCAGAGCCCTCTGTCCCTTTTAGAACCTCTAGCAATTCATTAGAGATCCTAACCCTTTATTACAGCTCCTGGCCCTTTATTAGAGCTTCTTCCCCTTTATTAAAGCCCTCAGCCCTTTATTAGATACAATAGCCCATTATTAAAGTACCCATCCCTTTATTAGCGCTCCTCGCCCTTTAATTAGTGCTCCTGGCCACCTCACAATTAGCGCTTCCTTGTATTGAAACTAAAGCAGTGGCACCGGAGTGCAGCATAAAATCACATGACAAGTTTTCAGTGGATCAGTTCCAGTGTAAATCCACATTAGATGGGAAAATCCAGAAGAGCCCTAAGGAAGGGAGCTTAGGGGCTAACCACACTGTCCTATGCTGCCTCAGTTTTTTTGTACAGAAGTCGGAAGTGTATCTTGGCCTGATTGCGGGTCTTCTAACCCAAACTTAAAGAATCAAGCATGTGGTTAGCCCCTGCCTAGTCCTCTTGTGTGCTGACTGCCGAGAGGACAGAGAGCTGTTTAAAGGGCAAAAGCTGCTTCTATGAGGGATAGGGAGGAAAAGGGAGTAGGTCCACTGCCATGTCACCCCTATGGTTGCCTCAAGGCCTGTAACTCACCGCCCCAGCTGGTAATTAAGTCCAAAAGCTAATGCCAGCATTTATTTTTACTGGCCATATGTCACATCTACACGAGACGTGCTAGCTGTGTAAGCTGATATAGTATACAAAATGCACACACAGGACACCAAGGAAGAGTGAACTGAGAACTGGAGTCCCGGGCAGACATACCATAAGGCCTGAACTGATGACCAAAGCTTGCACCATACATACCTGCACACATAACCAGATAGAATAGCTATAATAATTATGAGGTATTAGTTTGGTAATTGGTCGAGTCACTTAAGGCCACCAAGGGTCCTCGTTATCTGCGGGTCCATACTGTGACATTGACTACTTCCACATGAATCCTGCCTGCATGTGGGCCAATCGACCCAATAAGGACGGCCCCACGCTGGAACATAAGGACTTAGCTTGCCCAAAGATGGTAAATGATCCAGCCGCACAGGACACAGTTCACACCACATGTCCAGCACCCTACACAGACACACAGAACACATCCCTATTCACACCTATAGAACTACAGGCATGGATGCAAACACCAGGGAGAAAGAAAAAAACAGTTCCCTCTAGCCAGAGGGGCTGGTATTTATATGTAACAGACCTGTGGTGATTGGCTGGCTGGAGAACTCCACACCTAGCCAGCACAATCATGCCACACCTGTGGAACTGTGCTGCTGGAAACCCATATAGAACACCAGATCCCAGCAGCATGCCCTAACACTATATTAATTGCCGATACTGTTGTCAGCAAGACACTATTACTATTGGGGCCTTTACTGGGGTCCCTGCTATCACTGGGACCACTACTAGGGCACTGTTTCTATTGGGGCTACTTCTAGAGGCATTATTACTACTGTGGTGTTAGCACAACCGCGCTGTTCAATGTAATGTGGATGCTAATTGTGTGTTGTTGGTACGAGCTCGGAGAATCAATACACGTGGCACATTAGATGTGTTCACAAGATGATTCCAGCTTCTGTTTATTGTTCAGCAGTTGATATATTATTTTGAATAGAAACAACGGGCCAATCACATTGTGATAGCATACGACCAGTCATAACTTGTATTTGTATCAATGTATTAGCATATCATATTAACCTACTACTAGCATATAACCAATCATAGCAGATGTTAACATTAACCCATTAACAGGCTTCTGTTTGTTCTCAGCAAATATTTCAGCTCAAGGCTCCCATGTCATCTGGAATTTGTTTATGGCTAGACCCAGTAAGATGGAGACAGTGTTACGGCAAATCTAAATGTTACTGGGTAAGGGAATGTTCACCCACACATTTCTTTGCACGTACTGCAAAGGTCAGCACCTTAATAGTTTGCTTTGAAAACCATGTACTTTGCAAAAAATCATGGCTGTCACGCTAACTGAGCACACAACATGGCTACTGAACATACAGGAGGGCCTTTTATTTGCAAATTGCAAAAAGGATACAGGTATAAGTGGACTTACTTGTCTGGTATGGAGTCCGTCAGAAGACAGAACTCCACACCAAAAGGTCCACTTCAGCCTTATACACACTTGGGTGTACAATCCCAATTAGATCAGGAGAGCAGCAGGGGGAAAGATACCTGGGGTATCCTACCTCGGTAATGAGCAATATAGCAACAAACGGAAAAACCTTTAACCCCTTACGCGTTGCCACTACCTGTCACTGCCTGTATATTGATTGCTGTACTGAAATAAAGAAACCAAGACAAGAACATCATGGCTACTATATCTATGGAAGTGAACCTAGAACGGGGGAATATGGTGTTATCCAGTGAAGGAGGTTTATTCCATCTTACTTCAGTGCACCATTTACAGGTGGTCTAATAGCGCAAAGGGGTGAAATTTTTTTAATTTTGTTTTTGTACGAGTCTGATTCAGGTATTTTCCCTGAAAAGATAGCCTTATGAGAAGGGCTTTGTGACTTCACCTGAAGGAGGGCTAGCCCCACTCCCAGGTCTTCTGACTTCATCTCCTTTTCCGAAGCAGGTTCCTAGAGCCCGTACATGTGGGCAGTCTGGTGTCGATTAACATTTCTTGCATTTGTATAAGCATTGCCACAGCTGTAGTTCCGAAGAAGAGCATTTTTGCATGACATCAGCGCATGAGTGTTCTGGTAACCACATATATTGTTAAGCAGATCAGCAGAACCTGAAATAAGACTTGGATTACCCATCCTCCAATGGACTTGAAGCAGTTTCAGGGGTTAAACACTGCAAAAAGGTCAACCCACCAGAAATCTTGCTTCTCCAGGTGTTCATTTAACCATTTATCTTTCATTTCGGGTACTATCTGCACACTAGCTTATCCCACATTTGTAGTATAAATGTGCAAATGAATAAACTAAAAATCCTGTGAGCCATCCTATAGACACTACATGAGGCTTACCATCCATGCCCATAGACACTACACAAGGCTAACCATTCATGCCCATAGACACTACATGAGGCTTACCATCCATGCCCATAGACACTACACAAGGCTTACCATCCATGCCCATAGACACTACACAAGGCTTACCATCCAAGCCCATAGATACTACACAAGGCTTACCATGAATGCCCATAGATACTACACAAGGCTTACCATGAATGCCCATAGACACTACACAAGGCTTACCATCCATGCCCATAGACACTACACAAGGCTTACCATCCATGCCCATAGACACCACACAAGGCTTACCATGAATGCCCATAGATACTACACAAGGCTTACCATGAATGCCCATAGACACTACACAAGGCTTACCATCCATGCCCATAGACACTACACAAGGCTTACCATGAATGCCCATAGACAGTACACAAGGCTTACCATCCATGCCCATAATCACTACACGAGCCTTACCATCCATGCCCATAGACACTACACGAGGCTTACCATCCATGCCCATAGACACTACACGAGGCTTACCATCCATGCCCATAGACACTACACAAGGCTTACCATGCAAGCCCATAGACACTACATGAGGATTACCATCCATGACTATAGACACTACACGGGCTTACCATCCATGCCCATAGATACTACACGAGGCTTACCATCATGCCCACAGACACTACATGAGGCTTACCATCCATGTCCATAGACACTACACAAGGCTTACCATCCATGCCCATAGACACTACACAAGGCTTACCATCCATGCCCATAGACACTACACAAGACTTACCATCCATGCCCATAGACACTACACAAGGCTTACCATCCAAGCCCATAGACACTACATGAGGCTTACCATCCATGACTATAGGCACTACACGGGCTTACCATCCATGCCCATAGACACTACACAAGGCTTACCATCCAAGCCCATAGACACTACATGAGGCTTACCATCCATGCCCACAGACACTGCATGAAGCTTACCATCCATGCCCACAGACACTACATGACACTACATGATGCTTACCATTTGGCCTTGGCCAGTTATCTGCAGCTCTCTTGATGAGTGTGTGTTTAGGAATACTCATGTATGACAGACCATCATGTGGTAACACAAAGGTGGCAGGTGTAAGCCTAGCAAGGGTACAAAGGCCTGTATGTTTAAGAGGGAAGCATTTGTATGCTTCATGACCACAGACTATGTATATACAGGCGGCATGGCTACTACTGTGTGATCTGGGACACCAGACAACTGTCGTCCAAAGAGCAGGACTTCCTATACTCTGGCCTGATTTTCTACCGTGTTATGTTGTCCTACATCAAGACCCACCTTTTTTGTATAATTCTAACAGTGTAGTGATTCCCCCAACGTTTGCTTGGCCCCCACGCATTGTACATGTTTATTAGGAAACCCATTGCAATGTTGCTATTGTGGCCACTACCAGGGGCACTGTTCCTTTTGGGGGCACTATTAGAGACAATTAGCCACTGAAATAACACAGGTATAACCATAGGTCATGATAAGCCACGCCCCCGAGTACATTCCTAAACCACGCCCCCTTTTACCTTGGCTGATATTTTTTGTGTGATAACGGTTACAACGCTCGCTGTCCCTCCCAGCAGTCGGTGGCCGACAATCTGTGTAACTGCACAGGTCGCACATAGCTAAAGTCAGAAACTGCTCAAACTAAGCTGTTCCTTAGCACGGATGGCCTATAACAGCTTGGTTCCAATTAATTTGGATTGAGCCAAACTTTTTTCCGAAACTTGGTGAACCAATTAAACGTTTTAAAAGTTCCCAAATTTCTAGAGATGATAAATGACAGCCTAGGATACGGGATGGGATGTAACATAGGATACGGAATAGAGGGGGTATACAGTAGGATAACAGCATGGAACCAGAGCCGGACTTACACCTGTGGAGCCTGAATACGCCATACCACCTTAGGCCTTTACCATATTCACATGGAAAGCTGTGATGTACATTATTAACCCCTAAACTACTAGCACATTTTCAGGTTTTTGTTTTAATGCTTTTTAGGGATTTTTCCCCATGTGGTGGTTTTATGCCTTATTTTATTTTCTTCAGCTACCAAAATTATTTTTGCTGCGTTTTTTCCCCCGTGACATATAGTTCTACTTATTTATATTTATATCTTTTTTTTTACTTTTATTAGAGGTAACAAGCTGAATTTTTTTTAGTTATAGTTGTTTATTTTTATAATTAGTATATTTGTGCTAAAATAAAGTACGGGAGCGGGTTCCTCATTTTGCTTCGGATGCTTTGATATATAATTTGTATAGCCTCGGATTACAGGGCGCTAGAGATGAGCGAGCACCAAAATGCTCGGGTGCTCGTTACTCGGGACGAACTTTTCGCGATGCTCGAGGGTTCGTTTCGAGTAACGAACCCCATTGAAGTCAATGGGGGACCCGAGCATTTTTGTATTTCGCCGATGCTCGCTAAGGTTTCCTTGTGTGAAAATCTGGGCAATTCAAGAAAGTGATGGGAACGACACAGCAACGGATAGGGCAGGCGAGGGGCTACATGTTGGGCTGCATCTCAAGTTCCCAGGTCCCACTATTAAGCCACAATAGCGGCAAGAGTGGGCCGCCCCCCCTCCCAAAAACTTTTACTTCTGAAAAGCCCTCATTAGCATGGCATACCTTAGCTAAGCACCACACTACCTCCAACAAAGCACAATCACTGCCTGCATGACACTCCACTGCCACTTCTCCTGGGTTACATGCTGCCCAACCCCCCCGCACGACCCAGTGTCCACAGCGCACACCAAACTGTCCCTGCCCAGCCTTCAGCTGCCCTCATGCCATGCCACACTCATGTCTATTTAGAAGTGCGTCTGCCATGAGGAGGAACCGCAGGCACACACTGCAGAGGGTTGGCACGGCTAGGCAGCGACCCTCTTTAAAAGGGGTGGGGCGATAGCCCACAATGCTGTACAGAAGCAATGAGAAATAGAATCCTGTGCCACCGCCATCAGGAGCTGCACACGTGGGCATAGAAATGGGGAACCTATGTGCCACACACTATTCATTCTGTCAAGGTGTCTGCATGCCCCAGTCAGACCGGGCTTTTTAATTCATAGACACAGGCAGGTACAACTCCCTATTGTGAAGTCCCTGTCGACCGACAGCATGGGTGGCTCCCTGGAACCCACCGGCGGTACACAGAAATATCCCATTGCATTGCCCAACACAGCTGAGGTAGTAATGTCGTGCTTAATGCAGGTGGGCTTCGGCCCACACTGCATGCCCCAGTCAGACTGGTAATATGTACCTTAACAGTAACCGCGTTGGTGGTAATGTGGTGGTGACTGCGGACCTAGTAGCGCGGTTTTATTTTGTTGGTTTTCGGAATGTGGCCAGGATTAAGTGGGCCGTGGCGGGGGATGTTTTGGAGGCACTACGTGTCCTCTCCACGTGTCCGTGGTTATATGCACCTTAACAGTAACAGCGTTGGTGGGAAATGGCCTCGCCGCCATCATGTCTTTGGGAAGCCTCTGTTTCCACACCCCAGAGACATACCATTAGCAGCGGTATAGGCAGAGCCCAGAATTAGTAACATTTCAGCCGTAGCATTAGCGACAGGCCCCACTAACATATCACTAGCAGCATTATAGGGGGAGCACAGTCTTAGTTCCATTTCAGTAATAGTAGCAGCCTACACAGGCCCCAGGAACAATTCCGAAGCAGCAGTATAGTGGGAGAGCAGTCTTCGTTCCATTTCAGTAGCTGCAGTATAGACTAGGCCCCAGTTACATTTATGTAGCTAAAGTGTAGGCCAACCCCACACACCTTTCTGTACCATGAGTGCAGGCGAAGAACATACAAATTGCTATGATTACACGGTAGGTGAGGGCCCCAAAACATTGGTGTACCAACAGTACTAATGTACCTCAGTAAAAATTGGCCGTGCCCAACCAAGATGGCAGGTGAAACCCATTAATCGCTTTGGTTAATGTGGCTTAAGTCGTAACTAGGCCTGGAGGCAGCCCAGTTTAACGAAAAATTGGTTCAAGTTAAAGTTCCAACACTTTTAAGAGCATTGAAACGTATAAAAAATTTTTAGAAAAATTATATAAGTGAGCCTTGTGGCCCTAAGAAAAATTGCCCGTTCAGCGTGATTACGAGAGGTTTCAGGAGGAGGAGCAGGAGGAGGAGGAGGAATATTATACACAGATTGATGAAGCAGAAATGTCCCCGTTTTGGATGGTGAGAGAGAACGTAGCTTCCATCCGCGGGTGCAGCCTACGTATTGCTTAGGTATCGCTGCTGTCCGCTGGTGGAGAAGAGAAGTCTGGGGAAATCCAGGCTTTGTTCATCTTGATGAGTGTTAGCCTGTCGGCACTGTCGGTTGACAAGCGGCTACGCTTATCCGTGATGATTCCCCCAGCCGCACTAAACACCCTCTCCGACAAGACGCTAGCCGCAGGACAAGCAAGCACCTCCAGGGCATACAGCGCTAGTTCAGGCCACGTGTCCAGCTTCGACACCCAGTAGTTGTAGGTGGCAGAGGCGTCACGGAGGACGGTCGTGTGATCGGCTATGTACTCCCTCACCATCCTTTTACAGTGCTCCCGCCAACTCAGCCGTGACTGGGGAGCGGTGACACAGTCTTGCTGGGGAGCCATAAAGCTGTCCAGGCCCTTAAAGACTGTTGCACTGCCTGGGCTGTACATGCTGCTCGATCTCCGCACCTCCCCTGCTACATGGCCCTCGGAACTGCGCCTTCTGCCACTAGCACTGTCGGATGGGAATTTTACCATCAGCTTGTCCGCAAGGGTCCTGTGGTATAGCAACACTCTCGAACCCCTTTCCTCTTCGGGAATGAGAGTGGGAAGGTTCTCCTTATAGCGTGGGTCGAGCAGTGTGTACACCCAGTAATCCGTAGTGGCCAGAATGCGTGTAACGCGAGGGTCACGAGAAAGGCATCCTAACATGAAGTCAGCCATGTGTGCCAGGGTACCTGTATGCAAAACATGGCTGTCCGCACTAGGAAGATCACTTTCAGGATCCTCCTCCTCCTCCTCCTCCTCCTCCTCCTCAGGCCATACACGCTGAAATGATGACAGGCAAGCAGCATGGGTACCGTCAGCAGTGGGCCAAGCTGTCTCTTCCCCCTCCTCCTCATCCTCCTCATGCTCCTCCTCCTCCTCCTGAACGCGCTGAGATATAGACAGGAGGGTGCTCTGACTATCCAGCGACATACTGTCTTCCCCCGGCTCTGTTTCCGAGCGCAAAGCGTCTGCCTTTATGCTTTGCAGGGAACTTCTCAAGATGCATAGCAGAGGAATGGTGACGCTAATGATTGCAGCATCGCCGCTCACCACCTGGGAAGACTGCTCAAAGTTTCAAAGGACCTGGCAGATGTCTGCCAACCAGGCCCACTCTTCTGAAAAGAATTGAGGAGGCTGACTCCCACTGCGCCGCCCATGTTGGAGTTGGTATTCCACTATAGCTCTACGCTGCTCATAGAGCCTAGCCAACATGTGGAGCGTAGAGTTCCACCGTGTGGGCACGTCGCACAGCAGTCTGTGCACTGGCAGATTAAACCGATGTTGCAGGGTGCGCAGGGTGGCAGCGTCCATGTGGGACTTGCGGAAATGTGCGCAGAGCCGACGCACCTTTACGAGCAGGTCTGACAAGCGTGGGTAGCTTTTCAGAAAGCGCTGAACCACCAAATTTAAGAGACGTGGGCCAGGCATGGCACGTGCGTGAGGCTGCCGAGCTGCAGAGCCGCCACCAGGTTACGCCCGTTGTCACACACGACCATGCCCGGTTGGAGGCTCAGCGGTGCAAGCCAATGGTCGGTCTGCTCTGTTAGACCCCGCAGCAGTTCGTGGGCCGTGTGCCTCTTATCTCCTAAGCTGAGTAGTTTCAGCACGGCCTGCTGACGCTTGGCCACCGCTGTGCTGCCACGCCGCGCGACACCGACTGCTGGCGACGTCCTGCTGCTGCTGACACATCTAGATTGCGAGACAGAGGTTGCGGAGGAGGAGGAGGGTGCTTTAGTGGAAGAAGCATACACCGCCGAACATACCACCACCGAGCTGGGGCTCGCAATTCTGGGGGTGGGTAGGACATGAGCGGTCCCAGGCTCTGACTCTGTCCCAGCCTCCACTAAATTCACCCAATGTGCCGTCAGGGAGATGTAGTGGCCCTGCCCGCCTGTGCTTGTCCACGTGTCCGTAGTTAAGTGGACCTTGCCACTAACCGCATTGGTGAGGGCGCGTACAATGTTGCGGGAGACGTGGTCGTGCAGGGCTGGGACGGCACATCGGGAAAAGTAGTGGCGACTGGGAACTGAGTAGCGCGGGGCCGCCGCCGCCATCATAGCTTTGAAAGCCTCCGTTTCCACAACCCTATACGGCAGCATCTCAAGGCTGATAAATTTGGCTATGTGGACGGTTAACGATTGAGCGTGCGGGTGCGTGGCGGCGTACTTGCGCTTGCGCTCCAACACTTGCGCTAGCGACGGCTGGACTGTGCGGTGCGAGACATTGGTGGATGGGGCCGAGGACAGTGGAGGTGAGGGTGTGGGTGCAGGCCAGGAGACGGTAGTGCCTGTGTCCTGAGATGGGGGTTGGATCTCAGTGGCAGGTTGGGGCACAGGGGGAGAGGCAGCGGTGCAAACCGGAGGCGGTGAATGGCCTTCGTCCCACCTTGTGGGGTGCTTGGCCATCATATGTCTGCGCATGCTGGTGGTGGTGAGGCTGTTGGTGGTGGCTCCCCGGCTGATCTTGGCGCGACAAAGGTTGCACACCACTGTTCGTCGGTCGTCAGGCATCTCGGTGAAAAACTGCCAGACCTTAGAGCACCTCGGCCTCTGCAGGGTGGCATGGCGCGAGGGTGTGCTTTGGGAAACAGTTGGTGGATTATTTGGTCTGGCCCTGCCTCTACCCCTGGACACCGCACTGCCTCTTGCAACCTGCCCTGCTGCTGCCCGTGCCTCCCCCTCTGAAGACCTGTCCTGTGTAGGCGTTGCACACCAGGTGGGGTCAGTCACCTCATCGTCCTGCTGCTCTTCCTCCGAATCCTCTGTGCGCTCCTCCCTCGGACTTACTGCCCTTACTACTACCTCACTGCAAGACAACTGTGTCTCATCGTCATCGGCCTCCTCACCCACTGAAAGGTCTTGAGACAGTTGCCGGAAGTCCCCAGCCTCTTCCCCCGGACCCCGGGAACTTTCCAATGGTTGTGCATCAGTGACGATAAACTCATCTGGTGGGAGAGGAACCACTGCTGCCCAATCTGAGCAGGGGCCCGAGAACAGTTCCTGGGAGTCTTCCCGCTCCTGAGCAGGTGTCATTGTAGTGGAGTGAGGAGGCTGGGAGGAAGGAGGAGCAGCAGACAGAGGATTCGGATTTGCAGCACTGGACGGCGCAGAACTCTGGGTGGATGATAGCTTGCTCGAAGCACTTTCTGCCATCCACGACAGGACCTGCTCACACTGCTCATTTTCTAATAAAGGTCTCCCGCGTGGACCCATTAATTGGGCGATGAATGTGGGGACGCCAGAAACGTGCCTCTCTCCTAATCGCGCAGCAGTCGGCTGCGACACACCTGGATCAGGAGCTCGGCCTGTGCCCACACCCTCACTTGGGCCTACGCGTCCTCGGCCTCGTCCACGTCCTCTCGGCCTACCCCTACCCCTCAGCATGCTGTATTACCAGTGATTTCCAAGCCAGGAAAGAAATTGGCGCAAGCCTGCAGCCAAAATAGAATTTTTTCCCTAGTTTTTCAAAGGACAAGCCACACTGCGTGTATTCAATGAATACTACTAAGTTTAATAACTGTGTTGTGGCCCTGCAAATGTGTCACAGAACTGCAGTGATGCAAAGTTATTGGCTACAGCAGATCAGGGATTTCCCATGCAGGAAAAAAATTGGCGCAAGCCTGCAGTAAAACGTAGCTGGCTGCGTCTGATTTTTTTTAACGTTCTGCACGCAGCACACACGTACCCAGAGTCCTGAGGACTGTCAGAGGCAGGCGAAATAGAATTTTTTCCCTTGTTTTTCAAAGGAAAAGCCACACTGCGTCTATTCAATGAATAATGTATGTCTTCTGGCCCTGCCTACACAATTCTATCCCTGTAGTATTAATGCCGGGTGCAATGGTCTGCACAGCCGGTTTTGAGAAAAAAAAAAAAAAATGCAACACTGCTAACAGCAGCTTGGACAGTACTGCACATGGATAGATGTGGCCCTAGAAAGGACCGTTGGGGTTCTTGAAGCCTACACTCACTGCTAACACTCTCCCTGCCTAACCCTCACTTCTGTCCCTATTGCAGGGCGCAATGCTCTGCAGATCCAATTTTGGAAAAAAAAAAAAAATACAGTGCTAACATAGTACTGCACACTAGTAGATGTGGCCCTGAGAAGGGCCGTTGGGGTTCTTGAAGCCTACTCTAACTCCTAACGCTCTCCCTACAGCAGCTCCAGCACGATACCACTGTCCCTCAGCTAAGTCACAAGGCATGTGTGGCGAGCCGCGGGAGGGGCCGACTTTTATACTCGGGTGACACCTGATCTCCCCAGCCACTCACAGCAGGGGGGTGGTATAGGGCTTGAACGTCACAGGGGGAAGTTGTAATGCCTTCCCTGTCTTTCAATTGGCCAGAAAAGCGCGCTAACGTCTCAGAGAGGAAACTGAAAGTAACCGGAACACCGCGTGGTACTCGTTACGAGTAACGAGCATCCCGAACACCCTAATATTCGCACGAATATCAAGCTCGGACGAGTACGTTCGCTCATCTCTACAGGGCGCATATGGCGACAGTTTAGGTTGGCGTTTGCAGCGGGTCGTTTTCTTTTTTATATATATTTTTTATTTTATTCTGTAATTTTCTTATTACTTATTTTTGTAACTTCTTTTTTTTAGCATCTGTGTCGCCCATGAATCATATAAAACCTCTGGGGTCATACACATTGTCTTTTATTTCATACTTCTCCACTGTAGCTGGGGCATCCATAGGAGCAACATCAATAAGAGCCCCGGCTACAGGAGAAAACATCCCCCTGTAGTGACAGTAGTCACTGTCAGAACTGATCTCGGTCTGCTAGGACTCTGCGGTTCTGCTGCGGCAGGGGCACCCGGCGGTCAAATGATCACCGGGTCAAATAGTAGAAGTGACAATTTCACTTTCTCTATTTACTACATAGGGCTCACTGGTCACTATGTAGCTTGCAAGAAAGAAGGCAGAAGTGGATAAAGACTGATTCTGCCTTCTCCTCTGGGTCCTTGGCTGTGACTAAAAGCCAAGGACCCAACCTGCTCCTGCTACATTGCAGGAGCTTAATCCCACGTGGACGAGGAGGAAAAAGAGGGGTGGAGCAAAACCCGTACAGTTGTGTTTGTTGTGAAAAGTGATACTGTAAAAGTGGTGAAGAGAGTGGAGTGGTGACTAAGGTGTTATATGACTGTATGTTTATATATGTATACAACTACTTTTAACCCACATGAGTTTATATAACAATTACATATAATATATTTTTGTCCCTTTTTCTTCTACTCTCCCACCCTCTACCTCCCACTCTGCCTTCTAATGTGTATTTTATGGCTTGCATGTTTTAACCACCAGCCGAACTGACGAAGGGGTTCTCCCCAAAACGCGTTTTCATAAGCTGATCACGTACTTTATTAAATAAAAGGAGAAGTTCCCCAAACCTTTGGTCACTTCCGATTTGCTTTAACCTGGAGTGTTGCACCTTCTCCACTGCCAGTTTTTTAGTTCTATTCTCTTAATCCCACAAGGCATTTTTACCATTGACCAGGATTAAAGCCCAGGACCAAGTGCCACAAATTTAGGCCTCCTTCCCGGCGAAAATCTGCTGCGTTGCCCGCTGCTATTAGGTTCTATTGAACCTAATAGCACAATGCTCACGATGCGGAATTCCACTGCGGAATTCCGCACCGTGAAATCTCCCGTCCTCACCCGCGGCATGCTCTATTTGCCGCTGGTGTACACGCTGACGGCTTTCATTGCAGTCAATGGAAGCCGTCCGTTCACGCTATCTCCCGCTGTAACACAGCGGAAGATAGCATGAAAATGCTTTCCCGCCTACCGCCGCCGCGTCACATGACGCGGCCGGCGCGTCACGTGACACGGCCGGCCACGTCATGTGACGCGGTGGGCGTGTCACATGACGCGGTGGCGGTGGGCGGGGAAGCGTCTTCACGCTATCTTCCGCTGGTAAGTATGGGGTCTCTGGGGGGGCGCCGTGACGGGCTTCGCCGCGGAATATTCCGCGGCGGAGCCCGTCACGCTCGTGTGAAGCCGGCCTTAGGGTGCTTCATCCTTAAGAGCCATAACTTTTTATTTTTACATACAGTAGCCATAAAGAGCTTGGTTTTTTGGAGAACAAGTTGCACTTTTTATTGATCACATTTAGTCTACAGCACTGTGTGATTTATTGAAAAACTTTTAACAATTTTTGAAAGTGGGGTGAAATGGGGAAAAAATGCACCATTGTTTTTTCTTTTGTTACATTTTTACAGCATTCACTGTGTGGAAAAAATTACATTTATTTTAATGGGGAGTATAATATGTATATGTTCATTTATGTTTTACTAGTTTTGAAAAAGAAAAAAACTTTAAAAAAATGTTTTCTGTTGCCGAATTTTCATATATATATATTATGGCAAGGGGGTTTACTCGCTTATGGATCACTGACCTCAGTGTCAGGAAATGAGCACCACTGGTGTATAAAGGCTCCAGGAGACTTGAATTTCTTAAACATCTGGCACCTGCCAGCATTTATTAACAGCACAGCAAGTGTATACAGTTCATGCAATGTCCAGGGTTTACAACCCACAGGGTCCCCATCACTGACCCCGCCTGGGGTATCTGGAGTGCGTCCTCCTCCGTCAGACACAATGACGGGTCCCAAACAGGCCCATACAAGACCTCAGGCTAGCAGTCTTTTAGCTTCACTGAGCTATCACTTTCCCTCTGAGTCTGGCAGGAACTGGCTCTTTTTTATCTCACCTCCTGCCACACCCAGGGTGTTAACCATCTGGTTTCTTTTTTCAGGTATCAGAAAGCCTGTCTAGCAGCCTCTGCAGACCATTCTGATACTGCATTCCTACAGTATATACATATATATATATATATTGGTAAAAAAGTTTCCGATAAGTAGTGCTGTAGCTTTGTGGATGACGCTACAAATGCTCAATAGGTTCACCATATCTTACAACAATACACTGCGTCTGGAAAACCATATTTGCCACTGCTGAATGCAGTGAGTCATCTCTAATTGCTAACCCTGTATATCCTCTAGGAGATGTGAACTAGCGATGGCTTATAAAACATACTGCAATACTTCAATATTGCAGTATACTGTACTTTTATTGCTAGCCTTTTATTGCTAGGCAGGGCTTAATAAGCTTAAATGCATTGCAGTCCTGAGGATCTCCACTAAGCTCTGGGTTTTCCATGGTAGCAATTGGGAACCCTGCGATTGCATGTTAGAGGTAGAGTAGAAAAATGACAAAAGAAATTCCAGTTCACCAACTACCTTGATACCAAAAGGACAGAGGATGGAAGCATTCGACCAACCGCATGTAGATCAGCAGCACCAAGTGGAAAACCCAGCTCAGCCAATAGTAGATCAAGAAATTGAACAAGGTATATCAGTCTATTTTTGATGTATTGTGGTCCGTTGCCCTAATGTTTCATATTTTTAATGTTTTTGTAATAAAAAGTACTTTTTACATGTCTTGTTCTACCATTGGCGGAGCTGAGCTTTCCCCTTGGTGCTGGAGGTAGGGTAGGTGTAATATAGGATACAGTAAGGTAGCATAGAGAATGTGTAGGGATGGGGTGAGATGGGAGCTGGCATGATAGTCACAGGAGGAGATGGTATATAAGATGCCAGAGGTAAGGATGGAACAGGTTATAGGAGGGTTACGATAGAGAACATAGAGTTATAAGCTACGGGAAGGAATAGGATATCAGTGTTACAACAGAGGCCATAATGAACAGAAACAAAGAACCTCTTTGAACCCATCTGATAAAGGGCCGAGTCATTAGCTCAGGTTTCCTTGGGTTGTTATTTCCCATAGGCGTCCCAATCATCAGCACAGGCGCTAATTATGTCTTATAAGATGACTTACTGCTACAGTACGGCACTATTATATCATGGGATTGGGCCAGTTGTATCTACTGCAGGAAATATTACATTCCATGTCGAATTATAGGGAAATGCTACAAAACAAACCCGAGCTGAGCGACTTTTCCTGCCGACAGTGAAGTTTGATTGCTTAATTTGCTGCAAATCAGCGTCCATTAGTTTAAAGCGTTGGGTGATCTTTAGCAAATAATCAGTTTGTCAGCCGCAGAGCGGGATAAAATGCGCTGTTTACAATAGGACCTGCGCCGGCGTGATATCCATTAGCATTTTCAATGATGTGAATGAATGGTTGCCTCTGATTGCCGATCTCTTCCGCTGATTCCCTTTTGTTTTGGTAAAGTGTAGTCACAATACATTTTTAATTGGCTGTGCAACAGGAACGCTGCCTAATGTGAAAGAATGAAAAGCGAGAGAGAGAAATGTATGCAGAGGATATATTGTATCTGCCAACGTCTGGGGCGCGGAGACGGGCAAAGCAGAGGGTTAAATCACTCTATAGTCTCTAGTGGTAAATGCCAAATATCAATCCTTATCAAAATGCACAATCGTTAAAAGACAAAGGATCGGATCGTGGAATAGCTGAAAAGTTCAATGAGGATTACAGTTACAAAAGTAGACTACAGTACGTCATGTCACACCGACTTACAGGGATGGACAGATAGATAGATAGATACCGTGTTTCTCCGATAATAAGACGTACCCCGATATTAAGCCCTACCCGGTTTTCGGGGGAGGCTTGAAATATAAGCCCCCCCCCCTCCCAAAAAAAGAAAAAAAATAAGTCCCAGCTAACCTGCATAAAAAAAAAAATCAATACTCACCTGGTCCGCGGCGTCCCGATGCCTCCGTTGGTCTCCGGCGGCGCTGCGGCGAGCTACAGTGTCCTCCACGCTGACATCTCAGCTTCTTTCTGTGTGATTGTTCTCAGTGAGAGGAGCCAAGTAATCTTGTAGATATGATACCTTTTAATGGCTAACAAAAATGCATGATGTTACAGCAGGAAAGCTTTCGGGGATATCGCCACCTTCAATAGCCTGACGAAAGGGGCGATATCCCGAAACCTCGCTGTAACATCATGTATCTACAAGATTACTTGGTTTCTCTCACTGAGAACAATCACACAATGCTCTACTGGCTTTCTGGTGACGGGGTTTTGAATGCTCTGCCTCCAGTAAAGTGAAAGCTGTGATTGGATCGAGCGCCAGCCAATCACTGCCAGCGCTTGATCATTCACAGCCATTCAATGAATGACATCACTGAATGGCTGTGATTGGCTCATCGAGCGCTGGCTGTGATTGGCTGGCGCTCGATCCAATCGCAGCACTCGCTTTGATGGAGGTGGGGTATTCAAAGCCCTGTCGCCAGAAAGAAGCTGAGATGTCAGTCCAGAGGACACTTCAGCTTGCCGCAGCACTGTCGGAGACCATCGCGGGGCATTGGGGCGCCACGGACCAGGTGAGTGTAAGCCGCCCCTTCCCCTGAAAATAAGACACTGTGCCTTTTTTGGGGCAAAAATTAAAATAGGACTGTGTCGATAGATAGATAGAGAGAAAGAGAGAGATGGATCGATAAATGTTTCAGAAAGTGCCTCCTAGCGTCATACAAGACCCCAACTTGTGTATCATCTCATGATGGAGTGTGAAGTGTAACATTCCTGTATTCAGAGAATATATTTTTATATATTCCCGGAAATTTTGCCCTGGAAATGTTCTGTTTGTAGAAGCTTCTATTCTCTACACACAAGGCGACACTTCCTAGATAAGATGCCCTGTGCCTGACTTTATACCCTCCCTTTCCATGACCTCTATGCAGGGGCAGCATCGAGACAAGGGGTACATTGAAAAACTATCCCCCCTTATTAACACTTTAATCCCAAATCCTTGAATATTTGAAAACCCCACCCCCATTCTGATAGGGAATACCCACAAAGCTGCAAGAGGTGCCCCTTTTAATGCAAATTTGAATAAACCCCGCCCCATTATCATCAATGGCCCTTTATTTTTTCTCACTGTATGTTAAAGGAACAGCCAAAACCGTGTTTAGCTCCAGCATCCTCTGACGCAGGATATTCATGATACGCTTATTATTCGCTGGCCTGATTTCTCTTCTATCCCCTAAAACCATGATAAACATCCACGTTAAAAATAAAATTCTCATTTGCTTTGCTTCCAGCTCCAACTCGCTTTTTAATACTCGAGCAGTCAGCCTCTCCTGGCGTCGGCCAAAAAAAAAGGAAAACAAGAAAACTACAAGAATTTGATGCACAGCATCAGTTAAAGAAGCCATCTGACAAGGAAAGAGTCAATGCCGGGGATTTCTTGAAGGCCACATAAAACATATCAGTCCCTGCTATAAAGCGTGATGGATTCCACATGGCACATATAAACATTTAATTGGGAAATAATGAAACTGAAAGAGTTGCATACAAATCTACGGCTGATTAAATATGACATGGTCCGTGATTACCGCCCGGCCGGAAAAATAAAAAAATAAATAAAGCCGGTTATTTTTAGATATTTCCATCAGTTTGTGTCTTATGAGCAACACTGGAAGAATAAATAATCTTCATGGACACTTCGCAAATAATAATCGATTAAGTTTAATTAATTGCTGTTTTCATCTCGGACATAATAGCTGTCAGGACGCGTTTATAGCCGCCCTCGTCAAAATCCCAATGCATATGTTTTTGAAATAAAAAAAAGTAGATTTATTGATGGGGGTGAATGTTCCTACAATAAGACCTTATGGCACAAAGAAACCGCAACGATTCTTGGGCTGATCTTTACAATTCTAGGAAACCTTTCCTTATAAACACATATGGGCGTGTTAAAGGAAGTCCATCAGTGCCGATGAATCCCTCAGCAATACGTGGAAGCTAAGAAGACAAGTCTGATGGCACCTTATATGGTCTTGATGATGCAGCCATCATGGAGAAACCACCCTTTTGCCGCGCTGCACGTTGTATGCTAATCAGCTGCAATCCATCTAATGGGCGGTCTTGAAGCTGATAAAGGTCTAGCTTTCTTCATTGAGTCTCAACAGAGCTTGTATACACTATATTGACAAATGTTTTGGGACCACCCCCACCAATCCTGTGCTGTCAGGTGAAGGGGATATACAAATCGGATGTATGAGCATTAGGTATAAAGGAGAGGATCACATAGATATATACCATTACAGAAACCATCAGATGACCCCTGGTGTGGAGCTGACAACAAGGTCTGGTGGTACGATGCCACCAGCTGTAGAGATGACAACGAGGGCTGGTTGTGGGATGTCACCAGGTGTAGAGCTGACAACGGGGTCTGGTAGTACGATGCCACCAGGTGTAGAGCTGACAACGGGGTCTGGTTGGGGGATGCCACCAGGTGTAGAGCTGACAACAGGGTCTGGTGGGAGAAGGTCACCAGGTGTAGAGCTGACAACAGTGTCTGGTGGGAGAAGGTCACCAGGTGTAGAGCTGACAACGGTGTCTGGTGGTGGGATGTCACCAGGTGTAGAGCTGACAACGGTGTCTGGTGGGAGAAGGTCACCAGGTGTAGAGCTGACAACGGTGTCTGGTGGTGGGCTGTCACCAGGTGTAGAGCTGATAACGGGGTCTGGTGTGGGGATGCCACCAGGTGTACATCTGACAACGGGGTCTGGTGGGGGATGTTACCAACCAATCAGTATGGACATCACAACTTCCAGACCTTCCAGAGTCCACTGTTGGCCATGTTATTGAAAGATGGAAACCCTCTGGTGTGTGCGGTGCCGCCACGTTCAGGGAGACCCCGTAAACTGGCAGACTTTGGTACAGCTCAAAAAAATTCCATGCAGGAGAAAGTGTAATCCACGCTTGCTTGCAGAGTAAAATTTGTAATCTTCCTTTATTTAGTCATATTTAAAATTGCCAGGTATACACATCTCTAACTAGACGCGTATCAGCTGCACAGAGCCTTCGTCAGTGGTACAGCTCCGTGACTGAGCACCATGTTATATGGCACACAGTGTTGAAGATTGGATCGTCTACAAACTTCACTGCTCAGCCCAAAGTATGTATCCTAATTCTATTGAGCATCGTTACAGAGTAGAATGCCGTATCCGTGCACTCCCCAACACACCCATCATCCCCACATCACTATCTAAAGCTCTCCTCCAGGAATGAAGGCAAATCTCTTCACACATCTATGGGAATTTGGTAGAAAGCAGCCTAGGAGGGTTACTGCAGCCATTGAGGCCAAAGGCGGCCAACACCAAAATAAGCAATGGGAATAAAATTGAAGTGCATCATCTTCTAAGTGTGTCCTAATACTTTTGTCAACATAGTGTAGGTCAAGCATTAGGCAAGGGAACTAGTTATGTAAGTGAATTGCTTAATTTTATTACTGCTCATAAAGAATGGGATTCAATGTGCTCGCCTAAACATGTTGATAGAAATAAAGTTGTCAGGATCAGGTAAATGGATCCACTGAGCCACAGATTGGTTTGGCTTTGAGCCAAAATCTGAGGTGGCACCTGAGGTACAACCCATCAGCTGGAGGATGACCAGACCATTACTCAGGAAGGTCCTAATACTGTGGCACCTGATGCTACTTAAGGCCTAGGCATGGTACCTGAGGGTGACAAAAGGAGCGTAGTCAGAAAGTTTGGGTCGGGGCCGGCAGCACACCTCAGCATGAAGAACAAGCCAGAGATTTGGTCATGGTGGACAGGGTCAATAGGACAATATGGTTATTCAGGCCAGAGGTCAAAGCTGGCAGCGTAAAGAAGCATAGTCAGAGTCACAAACCGGGCTCAGGAGCAGAAGCAGAAACGAAGTTAGGGATAGCCAATGTCAGGAAACCAAAGGAGTCAGAATGAAAAGTGCAAGGACCTTGAGTAGACCAGAGGACCTTAATACTCAGGCACCATCCATAAGGGAAGGATGCCTGATATATCCAGGCATGGCAGCTAATTGGCAGGGAAGCGCATCTTTGCGTGCACTGGCCCTTTAAGAGTGTGGCTGAGTGCACACATGTCTGCAACGAAGAGGGGCTGAGTGCATGCTGTGGTCACCAAGAGGGAGAAATTGTTAGGCCCAGCCACATATTGCAACCAACAATTTTGAACGTAGCTTGGTGTGGACTCCAGTAATTGATACGTTTTTTGGCTTTCCTGGATGTTTGGGGGCGGGGGGGGGGGGGGGGGTGAGTGACCCGGGAGTACCCGTCTCACACCCCTTCAGTGAATTACCCTACTATTTCAATGTAATTTTTAATATTTTTCACCTAGGACATAACACTATGCGCCTTGCCAATTCCTCTGTCTGTCATGTACAGTATGTTGAGGTACCACAAGAAGGCTGGCAATCCCAAGTTGGATAAATGCTAACTCTGGTGGAGAGACACCTAGTATTGGGATTTACTGTGTTTTTGGAATCTGTGTGGCTCTAACCGAGGTTACAATTACCTAAGTGCATCTTTCTTCAGATCTTTGGCTCTGAAATTGGAGGTTTTTCTAATGGTGTTGAATTATTAGGCAAGGGGAGGGACTGGAGGGAGGAAATGAAATGCAGATTGCTGCAACTATGGGGTTGAGGAAAAGACACATGACAAGACGTGTAGACCAAAACAATCATACGCTTCTCATATCGTGAGATACTTCCAGTACCAGTAGAGGTCGATCCCATTAGAAATTGTGCCCATGAACCCCATGGTTGCATACTATAACCTACTGTAGCCACCAGCCAGATCATTATGGTGTTTCTTTATAACCAAAACACTACAATGTAGAAACAGCATTTGGACACATTCTCCACCAACTTGACCACTATGACTATGTCCCTCTACATGCTAGTCTATTGATGTCTTCTTGAAGTCAACACATTCTGATGTCCTCTGACTATAGCAATCTGGACAGTATAGTACGCTAGTCAATTTGTAAATTTGCCATAATATAACATAGCCATCTATACTTGCTAACTTCCCACTCATATAAGAAATAAAAGTTGGCATTGTGTTACAGGTATGTCTCTGTCAGGTTTGAACCTCACATGCTCCGGTAAGGCCTCTGCTGATGGAGTTATTCAGCACGCTGGATAGCTCCCCTGAGTCCTGATATCTTGTTCCTCATCCCTTGTCTCCTGTCCCTTGTTTTGTGTTTCCCTGTCTAGTCCACTAGTCCTGTCTAGTCTTGTTCCTCCCCCAATATAGCCCACTATATAAACCTGGCCCTGTTCCTTCATGCATTATGTGATTATCAGCTCCATTGCCTTGATCAAGCGTCATCTCCTAAACCTGCTCCTCTCCTGCAAACTGCGACTACCTGTTAACGATCTCTGGCTCTCCTCCCCACAGCGCCTGAAACACTGCAGTCTCTTTAAATGTTGATTAATATAAAGACAGCGGTGAATGACTCTAGTGTGGCGGGAACAGGAGATGGCCCTGAGCCTTTTTGTGGTGCAGTTGAGCTACACGTTAGTCATGGGGAGACAGGTGGAAACAGGCTCCCATGCGTGAAGACGAGAGGCAAGACCCGACACTATAGAGAAAAGAGCAGCCCTGCCGAGAGACAGGGAATAACGTTCAGTACTGCTATTCAGATTAACATTTTTTGGGCCTTCGCTCATGAAGCCGTCGGCAGCATCCGCCCCACTGAGGCCAGGAATGGGTGTCTAGATTTGCTTACTGCTGGAGCAGAGTCTGTGTTTTCTGCCTTTGGCTGGATGGCAGATCCATATAGGACATTCTCCCGCTGTGTTAGAGGTTCCATCGTCTGGGTCATTGGAACTGTGATGTGATAGCGGATCACAGTACTCACCTGAATTGCATGACTAAGAAAGAATTCCTGTGTGTGTCACTAGAGACCAGGTGGTAGCTGAGGTAAGTTACTATACAATGGGGAAGATCAGGCTGGTTAGATCTGAGTCATTGTCACTATAGGCACTGCAATGTCCATTTGCACTGGGGTGTGAGCGGTGATCATAGTCATAGTAGCCTTATCGGCACACACAGCCATTAAACTCAGTAGGCTCTCATAACCCCATGTGGGCAACACCAAATCCGGTTTCGGTTTATGGTGCTCAGCTTTGATGTGCTCCCTGGGCATTGCGGTGTACCAGGGATGATGAGTATAGGTCACATACGAAGGTGGCTTACTCTTATTGATGATGCTGGTTAACTTTTAATGAAGAACATTACAACTTGTATATAGCCCTAATCTGGCCATTTCAAAGTCTTTCAAAACCGGTGACCAGTTAGGTTCACACTCTTACAATATTTCGTAAGTCCAGTCTATAACATGTACCAAGGTTCCGGGTTACTCATACAGTCTCAAAAAAAACTTTTGGCCTCATGTTGTTGTACAATGGACAGTTGTCAGGGATTGGGCACTGAGTGGACTGTCCAGTAGCTTTAGTGTGCAACGTGATTGAGGCATTCAGAATCCGGCTGCCCATAGGGTGGCTTTGCTGGTGGTCTTGTAGGGGTCGGCATCCTTTACTTTAGGAGGAGCGTGACTTAGCTCCTGCTACACCCAGGTCCATTTAATCTCCCACTCTTAAAGGTGCAAGAGCAGAAGGCCAATCATACTACTGTAGAACAATAAAGCAGACCAAACGTGTATGTAACAACCATAGTCATAGCTCCCTTACAGTTGCAGGAGTAGCGCTGTGCCAGACGGTATATTGGCGAGCACTCTTTTCGACCTCACATAATTATAACATAACTTTAATTTAACAGCCCAACAACGCAGTCTATGACCGGTACGCTGTACAAACTTGGTGGCAATCAATTACCAGTCTGCCTATACTAGCAACGAGGGCCCATCATTTCAATTTTGATTGCAGTGCCAGATATTAATATATTCCCTGTCTCTGTGATGATGCAGTGATTTTTCTCACTTCTCTTTAGCACAGGAGCCAATTTCCACCTGCTTCTCCATGACTAATGTGTATCTCAACTGTGCCACACAAAATGGTGCAAGCTAGTTCCTGTACCCGCCCCGCCAGACTCACTCACCGCCACCTTACAATAATCATCATTTAAAGACACCTCTTACACTTGATCAAGTCCTTGTTGATAGTACTATGGAAGAGAACAGTGACCTGCCACCACATGACATCTACATAGCTAAGGCCATCCTCACGTAGGGATCTAGAAAACCTCTTCTCGATAACTCTAATGGCCCATTTACACGGAGCGATGATCACTCCAAGATTGCTCAAACGACAGTGACAGCATTGAGCCATCATTTTGCATAAACTATTAAGTACCTACTTAAGAGCAATAAAATGCGCAAATGTAGCCTTTAGCTGAAAGCAGGTAATAGCCCGAGGGCTCCTATCTGCTTTCAGTTCCTTTGTTCTCCTACGGGAAAGAATGCTATCAGCACTACTCGTGGAAAACTGCTGATAAGGCTGAATGACGATTTTTAGGTTGGACTGAATTTAACAATCAGCTAGCAGTGCCCGAAAAGTGCACGATGGCCGCGCGTTTAGATGCAACGATTATCGCTAAAACAATCGCTTTTTAAGAGATCGTCGCTCCGTGTAAATGGGCCTTTACTTGATATAAAGACTTGTTACTGATGCAAAGCTTTATGCTGATGGTTTTTGGAAACGTTGAGTGATACAGAGGAAGCAAGAATAGACTCTTTGGTAAAATTGAAAATCCAAAAACATTGGCTTACCCGGACAAACATCAGAGGGAATTATGTTACCTCCCATACAGAACGGAGCGGTGCGCCTGGCGTTACTGACTGGGTCTCCGAAGGAAACCGTTGCACACACTTGGATAATAAAACTTTAAAGAAGAAAGCCATCAGGTGATTGCGAGCAAGAAGAGGCTGGCAGAATCTGTTTTTTTATGGCGCAGTTCAGTAGAAGAGAAAAATAAACGTACAAATCACTGAATCCATTAAAGGCATGTCCACAAAACCCACATATGATTTACTCAGGTTCACAAGAGCCAAACAACCTAACTTTTTATGTGAGATTTAATGCCAGGCTTGTTTTTCTGTTTGGCTGATGGGTTTCTGAAAATCAAGCTTATGAAAAAAGCCAAGGGCTAATTTAAAGTAATGTCCTTTCTGGGATATAAAAGCTCAACGATTTCCATTCTCTCTGATTAAAGTGATAGTGATGGGATTTGTCAAGTAGGGTGTAGACAAGATAATACAGCAGCTCGGAAGCAAAAAGTTCTAGGAGCCCCTTGATGGATGATTCGGGTCATGTCTTACCTGGAATATGGGATGTAGAGAAGCTTCTACAAAGAAACGTACAGACTAGACCAAATTGTGCGTAAACGTCTTCAGGCGCATTCTAACGGAACCTTCCGGAACATACAGTGGCATGCAATGCCCATAGATTCCCACACAGTAGGGACGGACAAGGTGATTTAGTGCCATATGACAATCAGGTAACTCCCTCCTCCCCTTCATCATAGACACCTGGATCAGCCCACCTCCACGGTTAATACAGCCCCCCTGGATCAGCCTCCATAGTTAACCCCCGAGCGACCGCTCTATAGTGTTTTTGGTGTTCAGTGTATGAAGGGATATCGCACGGCTATCTCTCTCCAATACACCGCGGGCGCCGGCTGTTTCTTACAGCTGACACCTGCAGTCAACAACTCCGATGAGCCGCGCAGCTCATCTGGGCTGTTAACCCTTTACATACTGCTGCATTAAAATCCCCCAACCAATGTTCAGGGGTCCCATACGGCCCTCTGCAAGCAGATTGCAGGCAGCTGTGTGGGTGTGATGGCAGCCGGGGCCTTCTGAAAGGCCCCAGGGCTGTCATGGCAGAATGCCTATCAAGCCATCCCTGTGGGGTGACTTGATAGACTGCCTGCCCAACAGCAGTATGATGCTATGGCATTACATCATACAGCAGGAGTAATCAAAGCATCGCTAGTTGTGGTCCCCTGTGAGGGCTAAAAAAAAAGTAAAAATAAAATCAAACCCTTTTGCCTTGTTTATAATAAAATATTCTAAATAATAAAACAAAAATACATATTTGATATCGCTGCGTCCCTAAAAGTCCAATCTATCAAAGTAATGCATTATTTACCCCCCACGGTGAACGCCATCCAAAAAAAAAAAGAAAGAACGCCAGAGATGCTCTTTTTTTGTCACCCTGTCTCCAATAAAAGCGATTAAAAAGTTGCGTGGTACCAACGCAAACTACAGGACATCCCGGAAAAAATGAGCCGCCGCACAACTACATCGACGGAAAAATAAAAAAGCTATTGCACTCAGAAGATAGCAGCGGAAAATAAATGAAAAAAATTACATATCTTTAAAAATACAAGTAGTATAGGAAAAAAAAAACTAGTAATCATGCTGACTCATCGAATAAAGTTATCAGGTCTTTTTTGTTGCAGTTTGTGTCCCATAAAAAAAAGACGCACTGAAAGATGGAAGAATTTCATTTCTTTCCCAGTTTTTTAAAAAGTTTTTCAGTACATTAAATAATACCATTGAAAAATACAACTCGTCCCGCAAAAAACAAGCCCTCATACAGCGACGGCGATCGATAAATAAAGGAGTTACGATTTTTTAAAAGGGGGGAGGAAAAAATGAAAAAGGAAAAAAACAAAAAAGCTGCGTCACTAAGGGGTTAATACAGACCTCAGAACAAAGAAAAAATATAAATAGATTTACTCATCTCTCCTCCTATTGCGGGCATTGGCGTCCTCTTCACCACCACGGGTCTTCTTCTGCTAAGGGCACTGCTCTGCGCACGCTATATCCTGACGATGCTCGGCATCAGGACTCAGCAGACATTATAAAGTTAAGCGATTTAAAATTTTCCCTTTTCAATAAAATTGCGCCGCTTCCTCAGCTGTGATGAGACTTGACAAAGACCGCTGTGAAGGGGGTCGAAACGTTGTCGCATTTTATGAGCATAATAAAGGATTTCTACACTGGATGAAGTGAGTTGTAACTACTGTTGAGTAACACCCTAGGATGCTCGGATCAGTATATGGACTATTATCATGAGGTGGTTCAGCATCCAGTACCACGTTGGAAGCTTTGCATCCCTTATCCTGTATAAGAGGCCTCCCTCCTATTGGAGTGATACGTGTGTGCTGCGTTCTATTGCATTACATTTCACAGCTGTAATGAGGAGGTACTCTAGGCGGGTGCCTATGTAGTGGCCCAGAGTTAGCGGGGCACCTCCATAATGTTGTGTGTTTGTCTTGTGCAATTGTATTGTCAGTGTCTTCTATGTAGTGTGCATTTGCTATGTGTATGGCATCTCTGCAGCACTGAATGGGTTAATGTCTGGGTTATGTCTGAGAAATGTATCATGTTGTGTGTCACGGGACCCTGTGATATATATGTGTTTGTAAGGATGCTAGTGTGAGCGGAACATGCCACTCTAAGGCAGTCTTGCAAGGGTCTATGCAAGTTTGAGGCTGCAAGGGAGTGAACCCAACAGACACGGGTCGGTCTGTGCATGGAGAATGGAAGAAGCTGAGCGATATCCTTCAGCTTGGCCTGGACCTACTTTACCCAGCATCTGCCAGTGCTACCACTGAAGCACACAGGGAGACAGAGAGGAAGTACCTAAAGCGTGAGTGTTGACCGGTAGAAAGTAGGAGGGAAAGAAAGTTGCTGGTAGCGGGATCACACAGATAACTGGGACTGTGGATTGTCTGGATTACTCTGAGAGATCCTCCCTGTCACATCACCTTCTAGTAGTGTAATTGGTGCCGAATTACTGTTATTTGTTGGAACTGTATTGAAGTTACAGTAAATGGACACTACCAACCATTCCCGGTTTGTCCAGAAAGTTATCCCTGTGTGTGGACTATTTATTACAACTCAAGGATTCACTGCAGAGGATTGAATGGTGGCGTCACGAGTGACAACGAACTTTGAGGTAACTGTTAGTTACTTTTTCCCTGTGACCTCCCCCAGCAGTAACTTGGTCGGATCCCGAGCTACACTCAGGGGAGGAGATGGTAAAGCCACCGTGACACAATTATTCTTACCTACCCCACCATCTCCTCAGATGTGGGCCCGCTCCTCGGATGCTGCACCTACCTTCATCTACCCCTCGTCCTGGCCCTGCCACACATTATATGTTTTTTACTGGATGCCTCTGTATGGAATAGTGTAGTCAACTTTACTACTACATGCACTTGAATAAAATGATATACTGATATATGGCAGCCTGGACTGTTTTTTGGCATCTGGATGGGAACATGTGGTACAGGCACTGGGAGCTCTCCTGGCGTATATACCGAATGGATATCACAAACGAAGTGTGAATAGACCCTTCCACACAGCCATGTAAAAAAATAAAAAGAGGTTATCCCAGAATTGACTTTTAGCATCTATCTGTTGCGGGGGATGGTAGGTGATATCGGTTACAGGATACGATGCGGTCTACAGAGTTACAAAATGGAAACTTTTTATTTCAAATAACTGGCAAAAGAACGATGTTATGCGATATTGGTGGCGGTTTATGAACCAATCATCAGGGTGCTGCATGCAATCCTGCCTACCACTGACTAAGAATGATAACTGTTGCCATATACTCCTGGAGGATATTGCTACGACCCACCCTGTATGGTATAACTCACAATGTAGCAATGCACAATATTTGTATGTCAGCTGGTAACTCACATTATGAACGTAACAACTTGGATTTGTACACTAGTCCATGGAAAATCAAATCACAGATTTCCGCACAGTCTTTATCACTAGAACATCCCTCCACATTTACCTAAATCTTACATTTACTTGCGTATGCAGACTCGACCATGGGCTCAATCCCAACAACAGTTCAATCCTATACAGTAGAACTCCAAGTAAAATCCTCCTATACCCGAATCTAGTACTCACGCCTTCTCAAGTGTGCAGTAAGTCTGCTGGTTAGCTATCTCGTCCTCATGGTGTACACACCAGTGTTTATCGAGGCTGGCCTCACTTACGAAACATTCTGTAATCAAGGGTATTGAAACTCTAGACGCAGATCTTGATGTTCTCCTGCAGACCTTCCTCCGGGATCCAGTTAATTGAACTAGGACTGGGGATTCCTCCAGAGACGAGGGGTGCTACTGTAGCTTCAAGCAGTCACCTGGTCCTCACTCAATACTGAGCAGCTCCTGCTTCTCCTCACACAGGACCCTGTGACTTGTGCAGACTGTCACACTCAGTCTCCTCTTCAGCCACCCAACACCTCAGCACACGCTATAATCTCAGCTCCTTCTCATTGTATCACAGCAAGCAATTCCCTTTCAGCAGCCTGAAAACTGCCAGTCACTGCAAGTCCTTTCTATCTCCCTGCCAATAAATGGTTAAAAGTTGTTTATTATATAATGTCTGTTGCTTGGAGTCTCTTCCCATCGCCGATATACTGCACTGAGGTGCCACACTAACGTTCAAGTAACAGGACTACTACCCCCATTATTGTTTAGTTATCCACTTATATTTATTATTTCTGCCTGGAATGAGTCCCTTCCCATACATGAGCTGGAGTCGCGACAAACTAATATCTTCCCCTACCCGACTCTGTGGGTAGCAGGCCATAACAGCTGCCTAATTTTATTTGTTTTACCACTGCACATGGCTTACCAGCCCAAATCACTATTGTCCGAGTTTTAGGGGAGCAGCAGAGCCACTGTTAATAACCATCTTATTTCCTGCTGCTTTACCCTTATCATTGGTCTGCGCTCAGTCTAGCCCACTGCAGTATCCGTGCACCCAACACACCCATCATCCCCCATCACTATCTGAAGCTCCTCCAAGAATGGAGGCAAATCTCTCCACACATCTATGGGAATTTGGTGGAAAACGGCCACAGAGTTATTACAGTCATTGAGGCCAAAGGCGGCCCAACGCCAGATGGGAAAATGGGAATAAAATCCAATTTCATCACCTTGTATGTTCATCCCAATACCTTTGTCAACATAATGTATGTCAGGTCCTCCAGAGAGAGATGATCTTTGTAGGTGCCTCTTGATCACAATCCTCAATAACGAACCTCCTATATGAGCTCAGAGTGGCCTAATAGGATATTTGGAAATGGATCTTCTAAATCAGAGAGTCCATTCACCGATAGCAAGCCGAGGTCTTGTAAGGGGTGGCGAACATGAACAGTAACGCTAAATGTGTAAGGTTTGTGAATGATATAAGGTCTACAATATCTGTATTTAATGATAATTGTGACCATATATTACTTTAATGTGGTGTGACAGACTTGTAGAAACAGTCACCGAGACCAGGCTGCGGCTCCACCGTGTAGCATGGAAAACACCAACCACTGCCCGGGGATGTGAGAACACAAAAAGTAAAGACAACAGGGAACATTTAGTAGGACCAGTGTATCACAAGCCCAACTTAGTAAATGTACAAGGCAATACTGTCCTTAATGCGGTTTAAAGGCGAGGACCTGTTCTCCTTGGGAATGCATGTCATGTGTGGTATGAATGAGAAGTGATGTTCACCCGCAGCTCCTAATCTTAGGCATCAGGCCCGGATGGCTGGGGTCGGAGTTAGTAGTTCAGAGCCTCCCACTGCCCCGCCACTTGTTTCCTATCGCCATTTAAAGGCACAGGATTTCTGCAGTTGCCGAGGTGAAGGCTTAGGACGGTTTAAGCTTGACATCCATGTGAAAGTTGCCCGTGGCAGACGTCCATGATGGCCAGCTGTTTTGTAGACACGATGACAGGTGTCCAGTATTTTCCTTCCATTTGATCATGGAACGTAATACGCCTTCAAACACATTTCACTAAACTGCACTTACAGCTTCATGGGTGTTACAGCAGCAATGTCCTCTCCGTCCCAAACAGTCTATTACATTGTCCAGAGCTCTAATGCTGATTATCCACACAATACCAAGTGCAAAACAAATGACCCTTCCAAAACATGAGATCGGGAGGTGCCACCTGAAATATGTCATCCCCCCCCCCCCCCCCCTGCTATATGCCACATAAAAGCAGGGTCTTCTTTTGTGACCAGGTCCTGGGTGCACCTACTATCTCTACACCCCCTATAACTTCACACTGATTAAGTCTTTAATGGCTTTCTCATTCTAGAATCTCTATTCCACTACACAGATGGACTGGATGGACTGCACAGTAAGATATCAATATTTACAGATGACACAAAATTATACAATATAGTCAATGCAACGGAGGACAATGTGCGGCTACAAACGGACCGAGATAAGCCGGGGGCTTGGGCAGAAAAATGGTGAATGAAGTTCAATGTTGATAAATGTAAGGTTCTCATGGGCAGGAGAAACGGATGTCACCAATATACACTAAATGGGGTACTGCTAGGGGAAAGACCTGGGGGTACTAGTGGGCTGTAGACTTAACTGGAGCAACCAATGCCAGTCAGCTGCTGCAAAAGCTAATAAAGTCTTGGGGTGCAGTAAAAGAGGTATAGGGGCGAGGGACGAGAGCATTATCCCCCCACTATATAAGGCACTTGTCAGGCCCCACATGGAATACTGCGTACAGTTCTGGTCACCGGGGCTCAGGAAAGATGTTACAGTGCTGGAGGGGGTACAAAGAAGGACAACTAAACTAATACATGGAATGAAGGGACTGGAATACCCAGAGAGGCACCAAAACTGGGATTATTCACCCCGGAAAAAAGATGGCTAAGGGGCCACCAAATAGCTATGTATAAATCCATGAGGGGACGATACAAGGATCTCTCCCATCATCTGTTTATACCCAGGACTGCGACGGTAACAAGAGGGCATCCGCTACGTCTAGAGGAAAGCAGGTTTAATCACCAACACAGAAGGGGGTTCTTTACTGTAAGAGCAGTGAGACTGTGGAACTCTCTGCCTGAGGATGTGGTGATGGCAAAATCCATAGAGGAGTTTAAGAGGGACTTGATGTCTTTCTGGAGAGGAAGGATATTACAGGATATAAATCTTAGGTCAATTTTTAATCCGGGTATACAGGCAGGTAGGAACTATTAGGGGTTGATCCAGGGATTAGTCTGATTGCCATTAGGGAGTCGGGAAGGAATTTTTTCCCCAAAAGGGCTAATTGGCTTCTGCTCTTGGGTTTTTTTTGCCTTCCTCTGGATCAACAACATAGGAGGATAAACAGGCTGGACTAGATGGACATTGTCTTCATTCGACCTTACAAACTATGTTACTGTGTTACTATGTTACACTTGTGTTGATTGCATGGGACATCGGGGCATTACTATTATTCTTTATATGCAGTTTTCTGGAATACAAAAGTCACAATTTTGGCACAGAAACCCAAATAACAAGTTTAGGGCTTTTACACCAACTCTTTTTCAGAAAGATGTGACATGCGGCCGAACTTTAGTGGGTGAGTTCATGCTCAGCCCATCACGTCTTAATACAATTTTTGCTTTTAGCCAATTACTTAGACCATCGTTATAAATCTCAATTTAAGTAAATATACCACATTGTCTTAAATTTTGTGTAAAAGATCTTAAACCCCCTAAGAAGTTATCACTGCCATGACATACATATAGTAATAACCTAGTCTTGGTCACTCTTTCTACAAGTCTGTTTTCACATTACATTCCCCTCTGCCAAGAATAAGAGATTGCCTACTTGAATTAGTGTCAATGCTGCTGTGAGCAAAGGACTGTATTAGTTCCTTAGTTGCCACTGTAGACACACAGGCAGCTTGCGATTTTGTGTTTGGAAAGATATTCAAGTAATTTTCTATCTATTTATCTATCTATCTATCTATCTATCTATCTATCTATCTATCTATCTCCTATCTATCTATCTATCTATCCCATATCTATCTATCTATCTATCTATCTCCTATCTATCTCATATCTATCTATCTATCTATCTATCTCCTATCTATCTATCTATCTATCTCCTATCTATCTATCTATCTATCTATCTATCTATCTATCTATCTATCTATCTCCTATCTATCTATCTATCTATCTATCTATCTATCTATCTATCTCCTATCTATCTATCTCCTATCTATCTATCTATCTATCTATCTATCTATCTATCTATCTATCTATCTATCTATCTATCTCCTATCTTCTATCTCCTATCTTCTATCTCCTATCTATCTATCTATCTATCTATCTATCTATCTATCTATCTATCTATCACATAGCTATATATCTATCAATCTAACCTATCTCAGCAGGGAGAAAGTAAAGAGCTGCATTAACTCAAGTTGCCTTCTATTATGTCCTATACTGAAATGAGAGGATTGTGTGCAGCCTGCTAGTGAAAGAAACTAATGAACATCATAGAGCACTCAACTAGATAGTAAACTTGTATTTAGACACAGCATACCTTAGGCATGTTTTAATGGCTCCCCTGGCATTGCCTTTCAGGAGCCTACCTCACAGAACTCCTACCTGTAACCATCATACTGGCTGGTGCAATTTACAGTTGTGGGTTGTATAGCCATTTGATCCTCATGACCTGCTTACAGATGAAGCAACTTGACATTGAATGGATTATGATAACTTAACTACAATGTGATACAGCTTTGTTTATCAACCTATGTGCCCGTCATGTTAACGATCGCTACATCTAGAGCTCAATCTATTGGCATCTAGATTCTGCTTTTTGATCACACCCTACAGTTGCAGCGTGATAGAGGTTAATTATCCTCTCTGGTTCCAAACTCATTAGTCACCAGCCGCTGTCAATCAGTTATTTAGCCGGATTATATAACCCATTGGTGACAGTTATTGACCCTTCAACCAGAGCATAACTGGAAGTGGTGCAGAAGATGCGGTCACAAGTGGCCCTGCAGCATTAGAGGGCCCATAAGGTCTCTCTTCCCCAGGGCTATGAATGAAGCATTATGTTTATTCTGCTTCCCCAGTATTAACCATGCTTTCCATGATTTACACTTTGCCCATCTGTTCAGTCAATCGGTGATAGATCTGCAGGCTTAACCAGGAGGCTCATTGCAGCCAAGTCCAACCCTCCATGAGGAGGACAGAGGTGTAGACCAGGAGCTCTCAAAGACCCTATTCGAAAGAGCAATCAGCACTAAGTCCGACCACTGAGGCTTGTTTTGCTGGACCTTCGCACAACATTAACCAAACCCATTCAGGAGTCAGATCACTATAGCAAGCTTCATTAGCACTGGTCAGGAAGGGTATGGTTTCTCCTTAGGGAGAGCGCCTAGTGAGGAGACTTATATGCATGCTCCTCTGGGAAATTTATGCAAATGGGAAGATGGAACAATGTCTCTACAGTGCCACCTATTGGAAGGAAGCATTCCTGCAAGTCAATGTCAGACCCTTTAACAAACCTTGTACTAATCACTGGGAATATGAGCCAAGGACAGAGTCTTCTCCAGAGGAAGAGATAACCGTGTGCAGACAAACATTGGGGTATTTGCCCCCCATCAGGTGCAGCAGATTTTATGCAGCTGTCTGAGCATGGTGGTCTTATCCTTCTGGAGAAGACTCTGACTTTGGTTTATATTCCCA
Source organism: Eleutherodactylus coqui (assembly GCF_035609145.1). NCBI lineage: Eukaryota > Metazoa > Chordata > Amphibia > Anura > Eleutherodactylidae > Eleutherodactylus > Eleutherodactylus coqui. The sequence continues at coordinate 6,023,393 of NC_089839.1, forward strand.
GTCATTGTTAAAAGGTCTGACATTGACTTGTAGGAATGCTGCCTTCCAATAGGCGGCGCTGTAGAGGTATTGTTCCATCTTCCTATTTGCATACATTTCCCAGAGGAACATGCATGGCCTTATAAGTCTCCTCACTAGGTGCTCTTCCTAAGGAGAAACAATACCCTTTGTTATCCCATGCACTAGCTGAGCCTTGGAAATCCCTTCCATGAAGCTCTCGATAAACAATGGAAGATCAATCCATTGCAAAGGTGGTGACTTATGTAGTAGAGCTCCATGTGTATGAGAGAGGATGTGTATGTTATGAAGAATAGAATATGAGCAAAAAGTATCAATTTGTAGCTTTTCCCCATGATGCATGCTGTTGGTCCTGAGAGCACAGCGAGGCCTGAGCGTCTCCCCACTACAGGCGCCGCTTCCGACCAACCAGATATTTTAGATGTTATTAACATTTTTTATACTTTCTGAATCAGATCGGATGCGGTGACCACCGAAGTGTTAAATTGAAAGCATAACGGACTGTTACCACAATCATAAATAAGTAAATATAATTACCGCACTTATACCGGGTGATGTATTAACGCTGCCGAAAAGCAAACCTGGTGCCAACAGCAAAACCTACTGAAACCAATATGATTTTTTGCTTTCATAAAAAGTTCAATTTCTGCAATATAATCGCACAAATAAAAAGGCGATCCATAAATCCCCCAAATTATTCCTGCTTTGTTCTCCTGTAACGCCGCACTAAAATATCAGGATATCCAAATACGAGGACAGCTTTATTGATCGTTATTCCTACAGCTGCTAACAGATCTGACTGCAGATGCCGCCATACCGGCTATTGCATCACTAACACTGTTAGTAAGCCAAGCGACGTCTCCGCACTCCTCTGCGGCTCTTCTTGAGGAGTTGCCTGGTAATTGCTGCTCCCCAGTAAATCAGGAGTTCAATCCACCAATCAGCCGAGTTCATTTTTGAAGAGTTTCTAATTTCATGACGTTTTATCTGCCAATAGTTCTCAATTGGGAAGACAGAGGGTTGGTGATACGACAGCCGCACTACTAGTCCTTCAGGGTGACTCCAGCTATCTGCATGTGCCGACATGATGAACACAATACCTGGCAGTCCCACAAATGTAGTAGATCAGCCCACTGTGGAGGCTCCGCTGGTCCCTCCATGTCCTCGTACATCTTTAGCCATACATAAATGCATTTCTGTTGCCTGTTCCTTAGCCACGGCCAAGGACTTTACCAATCTGCACCAAATTTGCCACATATGTAACTCAGGCACTTCGGGAGGTTTTCAAACAATGTTGGCTCTCTAGGACCGACCGTTCTTGACATATTCCCAAAAAATCACAAATATTAAAGTGTGTTTTACATCTCGGTGCACTTAGTAGGAAGCAGAAGAAATACTCTATACTAATACTCGACCCTAACGCTGACTGGGATATCACATTGGCACACGGACTAGTCATTTGAGGCTGCAACCCCATCGGATACAAAGTTTGCATAACTTTCTGGTCTTAATGTTATGAACTGCCTTGTTCCTCACCTCTCCGCAGCCTGATGGATGCTGTTTGACCATGGTGGTTTTATGTAACCAACTCTGTGTTGCGTGTGCTGCTGGTGGGATCTGTAGTTCTAAGCTACCTAGCAGCACAGCCCTCACAGGGTTAATTGATTGAGCTGGCTGGGTGTGGTACTTCCTGCTAGCCAATCTCCTGGGTCTGTGCTCGCATATAAACCCAGCTCCTGGTCAGTCTCTGTATGGCCCCTTGTGTGAGCAGTCATGAATCCTTGCCTGTTGAAGTTTGCTGTGTGATCTGTGTCTTGCTGGTTCATGTCCGTTTGTACGTTTATTTTGTGTCAGTTTGGTCTGCTGAGTTTGTTTGCTATGTCTGCGCTAGGTTGGCCCCTAGGGCCCTCTAGTAGATGTGTCTTGCTAGTGTAGGGACTGCAAGATACGAGGGGCCTTGCTGGGGCTTGCAGCTTAAATTCATTGGCCGATGTACTAACTAACAACTCGCATTTATATTCAGCCTATTAGTGTTTGCATTGTGGCTGCTGTATGCTATGTATTCTGGCTCTGTGTGTCCTGTGGTTCAGTCTCTGTCATGTGGCATGTGAATGCATCCTGTTCTGGTGCGTGGCTCCTAGGATCAGCTAGGGCCGAGATCCGAAGACCACTGGGCTGCCCTTATTGGGGCAATGTCCCCGCTTAGGTAGGGCCTTGCCATTCCTTCCCTATAGCCAGGGCCAGCTGCTTGAAACCTGTGTGACTTGTGCATGCGTACCTAGTCCTCCCTTTGGGTACGATCCTGTGGGCCCCCGTGCTTAGTTTGCCCACACGATCGTAACACTCTGCTCAGTCATCCTGTTGCACCAGCAAGTATTTGGTTAACATTCCACTACTTCTTCCCTAAATCTTTGCTTTTTCGACAATCATTGTTGTTCTGCATTAATGTTGCCTCTACTTGTGCTACACCTGGTCTTTTCCAAGTCTTGCTACTCCTAACCTGTTTTAAGTTGTGCTACTCCTGACCTATTCCAAATTGTGCTACTCCTAGTCTCTTCCAAGTTTGCTACTCCTAGCGTGTTCCAAGTCGTGCTACTCCTGGTATCAGGACTCGAACCCAGGAACTCCTGTACTTCAGGCAGGTAGCATAGTCAGGGAAGCCAGAGGTCGGTACACTGGTAGGTATCAGTTTGCAGTACAGAGGAGCAGGCGGGTAGCATAGTCAGGGAAGCCAGAGGTCAATACATGGGTAGGTATCCCTTCACGGTACAGAGGAGCAGGCGAGTAGCTTAGGCAGGAAAGCCAGAGGTTGGGAAATGGGTAGCTATCAATTCACAGTACATAGGAGCAGGCAGATAGCGTAGTCAGGTAAGCCGGAGGTCGTTACATGGGTAGGTATTAGCTCACATTATAGAGGAGCAGGCGGGTAGCATAGTCAGGGAAGCCAGAGGTCAATACATAGGTAGGTATCCCTTCACGGTACAGAGGAGCAGGCGAGTAGCTTAGGCAGGAAAGCCAGAGGTTGGGAAATGGGTAGCTATCAATTCACAGTACATAGGAGCAGGCAGATAGCGTATTCAGGTAAGCCGGAGGTCGTTACATGGGTAGGTATTAGTTCACATTATAGAGGATCAGGCAGGTAGCATAGTCAGGGAATCCAGAGGTCAATACATGGGTAGGTATCAGTTTACGGTAAAGAGGAACAGGTGGGTAGCATAGTCAGGTAAGCTAGAGGTTGGTACATGGGTAGGTATCAGTTTGCAGTACAGAGGAGCATAGTCAGGGGGGAGTATAGGAGCTCCTTGGTTCAAGTACTGACACCTGGTCTCTTTAAAGTGTTCCTACTCATGTTCTCTTCCCAGTCCTGCTACTCCTGACCTATTCCATACTGCTCCTGACCTGTTTCAAGTTGTGCTACTTCTTGCCTGTGCAAAGTTGTTGTTCCTAGTCTAAAGTCATCTCCAACTCCCTGTCTGCTCCATGTCTACAAATCCAGGTCTACTCCATGTCTTGTCAACCCAAGTCACCTCTCTTATGTCACCCCTTGCCAACCCAAATCAGTTCTGGCCCTTGTCGCGCATTTGAACTTTATCTTGCCCCCTAGTGTGGACTCTGTTCCTGGACTTTGCCTTGCACTTTGCCTGCTGTCTGTTAACCTACTGGTGTGCATTAAAAGCTCTTCATCCTCATCCTCTCTCCATGTGTAGTCACTGCACAGCATCTATCTCAGGTTTCACCAATACTACCTAACATATGTATTACAGCAAACAACCCAACATTAACAGGTCTAAAGATAAAGCTGGTACAAACTTAGCATGTTGTTGGCCCCAATACCATAACAGTCATGGGCCCCCTACTTCTAATGGTGCAGACATAAGTACCCCCCCATCCAATTCCCAGAACTGAAAATAAGCAATATCCCAGAACTAAGCCTATTCAGCAATGAGGGAAGAGCAGTTTACTGAGGCGCTCAACTTCCATCCATAGTAACTCAATCCGGGCCATTGATACACTCATCAAAAGTGTCCAAACACTTCATAATTAGTTTAGCATACAAAGCTCAGCAGTTGTCGCAGTAACCTTCCCATCAACTGGTTAATCCTACAATTTGCTCGCACATACTTGAGCGCTTGCGGTCAGCGGTCCATCCTCATTATCACGTCATTTATAGAACTTAATCAGGGCGAGAGCTATAAAAAGATCTCCGTACAACAAGTGGGCCTCAGATCGGGTTAACGTTATTAAAGTTTATTAGGATGTTTTTCGATAACCGGGTGCATTCTGGATCCAAGGGGTTTTATGGAATTATTGGCACCTGTTAGCTGGAGGCCAATGTGGCAGAGTCTACGAATACCCCAACAAGGGCCAGCGGACAATAGCGACTTCACTCCTTGACGCTATTGGGCGTACATGTATGCCTTCCATCGTCAGGGTTTCTGTGGAGCAAGATCTGGAGCCGATCCCTCTCCATACATGGTAAGTGCGGCTGCCTGTGACAGCTGACAACTGCAAGCAACAACACTCACATTGATGGTGGCTTTAAATGTCACGATTGGAGTTCAAAGGTCCCAAATGGCGGCCTTAGGCCTTCTGAAGGCCCTCAGGTCTGCCATGTACTGGGGGCCACATGTACTGTGGGCCACAGGTCCATCCTAATAGAATGTTTGGCAAAAATAACATATAATGCAATACTGAAGTATTGCTGTATATGGTATAAGCGATCAAATGTTTGCAAGTTCAAGTTCCCTATGGGGACTAAAGAAAAGTAAAATTAAGTAGAAAATAAAGTTTTTTATTATTATAAAAAATAAAGGATTAAAGGATACTAAAATCTCAAATAAAACCCTTTTCCTGTTTTCATAAAGTAAAAAATATATTTATATATGCTATTTATCCTGCATGGTGAACATCAGCCGAAAAAAAATACTGAATGACAAAATTGCTTTTTTTGCAAGAAAAAGCAATTTATAACAAGGTGATCGAAAATTCGCATGTACTTCAAAATCATACTAATAGAAACCACAAGTCGTCCTGCAAAACACAAGACTTCACAGAACGATATCAACAGACAGATAAAAACGTTACGATGGTCAGAAGATGCCGACATCATCATCACAGCAGGATTACACTGAGAGGAGACACCTATATATAGATAACACAGGATCCACCATTCACAATAGTCACAGCTCACCTCCTCCCCTCCCTGTACAGGCAGGATTACACTGAAAGGAGACACCTATATATAGATAACACAGGAGCCACCATTCACAATAATCACAGCTCACCTCCTCCCCTCCCTGTACAGGCAGGATTACACTGAAAGGAGACACCTATATATAGATAACACAGGAGCCACCATTCACAATAATCACAGCTCACCTCCTCCCCTCCCTGTACAGACAGGATTACACTGAAAGGAGACACCTATATATAGATAACACAGGACCCACCATTCACAGTAGTCACAGCTCACCTCCTCCCCTCCCTGCACAGACAGGATTACACTGAGAGGAGACACCTATATATAGATAACACAGGAGCCACCATTCACAATAGTCACAGCTTACCTCCTCCCCTCCCTGTACAGACAGGATTACACTGAGAGGTGACACCTATATATAGATAACACAGGAGCCACCATTCATAATAGTCACAGCTTACCTCCTCCCCTCCCTGTACAGACAGGATTACACTGAGAGGTGACACCTATATATAGATAACACAGCATCCACCATTCACAATAGTCACAGCTCACCTCCTCCCCTCCCTGTACAGACAGGATTACAAGGAGAGGGGACACCTATATATAGATAACAAAGGAACCACCATTCACAATAGTCACAGCTCACCTCCTCCCGTCCCTGTACAGACAGGATTAAACTGAGAGGAAACACCTATATATCGATAACACAGGAACCACCATTCACAATAGTCACAGCTCACCTCCTCCCGTCCCTGTACAGACAGGATTAAACTGAGAGGAAACACCTATATATCGATAACACAGGAACTACCATTCACAATAGTCACAGCTCACCTCCTCCCCTCCCTGTACAGACAGGATTACACTGAGAGGGGACACCTATATATAGATAACACAGCATACACCATTCACAATAGTCACATGTCACCTCCTCCCCGCCCTGTAAAGACAGAATTACACTGAGAGGGGACACCTATATATAGATAACACGGGATCCACCATTCACAATAGTCACAGCTCACCTCCTTCCCTCCCTGCACACTGACCACTAAGTCTAATAATAGTCTGACGCTTTCTCTTCTGTAGAGATGCCTCTTTCAAGGGATGCAAGGCAAATTACTGGAGAAGGTTCTCTCATAAGTCTGATGGTGCTACTTTTCCAGTGATGCGATGTAAGTGGGAGCCTTTATATAGATAATGATGGGATGTTATTAGCAATCTTTACTAGTAATATATATATATATACTTTACACAATGATGATTCTTCATCACTTTACTCAATTATCATCATTGTTAAACCTTCCATGTTGTCCTTCTGTGCCGTATCTGAGCCCAAGCCGCGCTCCTTACAGCTAAACACCCCCTACTTTCAAAAATCCTAACTCTTATCCCTCCATCGCTGTCCGAGGACTTGTTGTTGTTGGCAGGACAAGTTCCATATAATGGACTGAAAAACTTTTCGCTTTTTACTCCACTTTTTGTAAAACCTGTAGTTTCCCCATCTTTGGGGCGTCTTGTTGTTCCAGTGAACAGACTGCAGCAAAGAGGACATCACTTGATTCTGCGGGTCGCTGCGATCACAATGATACTGCGTTTACTTATTTTTTTTTTTTTTTGCAGTACGACTGCATATCTTCTGACCGCCATGCCTTTTTCAGCAATCTCCGATATAGTTGTGGGGGGCTCGTTTTTTGTGGGCCGACCAGTGGTTGCTATTGGTGCATTTATTTGTGTACTTTTTGATCACGTTTTAGTACATTTTTTTCTTGGAGACACAGTGACCAAAATAGCGCAATGCTGGGGTTGTGTATTTTTCTGCTAACATTCCCTGTGCCGGATACAAACTCCGTTATTTTGACAGATCAGACTCCTACTAACACAGAGACACCAAATTTGTTTGAGCTTTTTGCTTTGAGTTTCTTATTTTGAATACGGGAAAAGTTTTTTCTTACTTTTAGTATTCTTTTTTTATAATAATAAAAACTTTATTTTTCACCTAATTTTCCTATTTTGTTTGTTCCCGCTATATTTCTCAGTAAATTTAACAGAATCTGAAGCGGAGGCTTCTAACGGAACCTCTGACGCGGACGTAAACGGAAAAAAACAAGTGTGGTGTAACAAACACTTGCATTTCCTCAGATAGATAATATTCCCATTTCTGAGACCTTCTGAATGTGGAAGGGGCCCATGCAAAGTCATGGAAGAAGATCCCCTCACTTGTGCAAACGAATGTTCACACATGTGGTCAGTCATAGGTGCGAAGCCTCGCCCTCTCTCTGGTGTGAAGACCAGGAGATTCTGACACCCTACAAGGGGCATATAAAAAGGTTGCAACTCCAGACCCAGAGAGCAGCACTGCGGGGGCAGCCATTGCAGGTCTAGAAATACAGCGACAGTCTCTTCATGCTGGAGAGCTGCCCACCCTGCGCAAGAGACTGAGACAGACTGGAAGTGCCCTGACGACCTGGGGCTGAAGAAGCTGCACCGATTGCAGACTGACCAGACCCTTGGGGTGAAGCACCCCGCAGCCCATAGGAGGAGAGAAGACTCCTTCCCCACATTAGTCTGCCACTGCGGTGGTGTCATAGAGGTTGAGACAACCCATTCCTGGGTGCACTAATTACCCTCGGGGTTGTATTATACAAACCCTTGTGGGAAGGTGGACTCATTGACGCTGTGTCAGTGTTGATTATCGCGGTAATGACTTTGGCGCCATAGTTTGGATACAGCAAGGTCTTGCATAGTGGAGGGTTAGGATGATGTATATTATAATTATGTGTGATGTAATGTGTTCTACTAATGTGAAATGTATCTAACATGTTTATGACACAAGATGTGATGGTGCAGCGAGGCACATGGGCGAGGGGTGAGATAGATTCGAGAAATTTGTGACGACCTCTGAGGACAAAGATACAAGATAGCATTCTGCGTAGGGAATGCCGTTTTTCTTCGGAGCATGTGAGGTCAGGGCCTATGGCGGATTAAGACTATGCGTCGGTTGTGCTGCAGAACAGAGATGCCGCAGATATGTGAAGTTTCAGAAGATGCTGACACCAGTACGGAAAGTAGAAAAACGATGCATTTATGGTCAAGTGTAGCGCATTCCGGGAATGAGTGCGGTTAGAAAAAAGATCTAAATTTTTTTCGAGAAAAAAATTTAGCACCACTCTTGTTGATGACCATTTCTGTAGCGCACCTACAGGACTGGGCAGGTTCCCGCTGGGCCACGCTGCCTGTGGACCACCCAACCAGAATCGTGGCCCCTACATTTTGCAGCCACTTTAGCGCGTGCTACAGCATAACAATCCTGACTGCCAGCATCAGGATGCTACGAGTAGTTGGAGGCGGAGCTAAGGTGCCTCGGTCTGTGGGCACAGGTGCCACTAGAACACGAACGCTAGCAGTTTGTGTAATAGCGCCCTACGGGTGAGTCTGTAAGTGGCCCCAATAGTCAGGAGCTGCTGGGCTCTCCAGCTGCCAGAAGCCCTTTCTCCAAAGGCCCTTCTATGGCATTTTATGACATGCATATTAATTGCGCATCAGAAATACTGCTAAAAAAGATGCATTTTTATACTGAAATGTTTGCTGCAGCCAATGACAGCGCTCAGCGATACTCACACGGCGCTGTCATTGGCTGCAGCAGCTAGACCGCCAGGGGCTGACTGTACAGTGATGTCAGCAGGGAGACCTGGAGCCGGCGGTGGGGAGCAACCTGGAAGCGAGGAGTATCAGCTGATCGTTATTTTATAGCATGGGGGAACCATTAAAAAAGGCCATGTAGAGGCGTTGTGCCCGGCAATCACCCGCACATAGCCGTGACTGGAGCTGGCATCGATCGTGACTATTTGACAATCTGCACAGAATGTCGTCCGATGGGAAATTTAAGTCAAATAAAATTTAAAAAAGTAAATTCACCCCCTTTCCTATTTTTCCTACAAAACACTCAAACAATAAGGGAGTAAACAACTTGGCATCGCCACATCCACAACGCCTGAACTAAGTATCGCATTATTCTCAGTGAACACTATGAAAGCTAACCCAGAATGCCGGCAGCGTCACCCCGACGCCCCGTACTAGCTGAAGAAAAAGTGACCAAAAAGTCTTACGTGGCCAAAACTAGTGGGGCAAAAACTACCGTGTGCCCCACAAAACATACGCCCTAATACGGGCCCATCGATGGAAAAATAAAGTTGCAGAGCTTCGAGCATGGCCACAAGAAACATTTTTTAACTAAAAGTGTTTTGTTTTTTTTAATTAGTAAAACTTGAAATCTACAAACAGCAGCGCCGTAACGTTACTGCACAGATAAGGGCGGAAACGTCTCATATTTATCACTAAAGCCAATCTCTAGGGAAAATGGTGCATTTGCATTTTTTCATGTCACCCCACTTAAGATTTTATATAAATTTTCCAATATGTTATTTAGTATATTAAATAATGCCATTAAAATATATACGTTTTTCCACCACAAACGAGCCCTCATACGGCCGTGTCGACAGGAAAAGGAAAAAAGTTATAGCTTTTGAAACATGGGGGTGAAGAAAATGAAAACCTGAAAAATGGCTGATAGTTAAAGTGTTAAGATGGCGCCGTATGTATGTTATGATATTGGTCCTGGCGCTGTATTTCTGCTATGATATTGGTCCTGGCGCTGTATTTCTGTTATGATATTCGATCCGCTGCTCTATTTTCTACCATATCTTGGCGGTGTTGGGTGATATAGTATGAGGGTGCTGAAGTTTGTGGTCCAGAGTTGTTTTATGATCCCGGTCCTGCCCTGGTATCTACTCTACTTGCATAGTGCGACAGCATTGATGCTCAGTGGTTAGCACTGTTACCTCGCAGCGCTGGGGTCCTGGGTTCAAATCCCACCAAAGACATTATTTGCATAAAGTTTGTATGTTCTCCCCATGTTTGCGTGGGTTTCCTCCCACACTTCACAAAACGTACAGAAAGGTACATATAGATTGTGAACCTCCATGGGAACAGAAAATATCAAGTGATGTAAAGTGCTGCTTAATAAGGAGGTGTGCATAAAATGGCATCATGTGATCCGTTCAGTGTTCGATACTGAAAACAATAAGGCCGCCTGCACACAGCGGGATTTGAATTGCGGCGTCTGCAATCGTCTCCCACACTGATGATCCAAGGCAATCCGCACCAATTCATAGAATTATAGAATGATAGAGCTGGAAGGGACCTACAGGGTCATCGGGTCCGACCCCCTGCTCAGTGCAGGATCACTAAATCATCCTTCTGCACTGTGACAGCCCTTCAGATATTTGTAGACAGCTATTAAGTCTCCTCTCAGCCTTCTCTTCTGCTAAACATTCCCAGATCCTTTAACTGTTCCTCATAGGACATGATTTGCAGACCGCTCACCATCTTGGTAACTATTCTCTGAACTTGCTCCAGTTTGTCTATGTCTTTTTTAAAGTGGGGTTCCCAGAACTGGACCCAGTATTCCAGATGAGGTCTGCCTAAGGAAGAGTAGAGGGGGATAATGACCTCACGTGATCTAGACTCTATGCTTCTCTTAATACATCCCAGAATTGTGTTTGCCTTTTTGGCTGCTGCATCACATTGTTGACTCATGTTCAGTCTGTGATCTATTAGTATACCCAAGTCTTTTTCACATGTGCTGCTGCTTAGCCCAATTCCTCCCATTCTGTATGTCTTTCTTCATTTTTCTTGCCCAGATGTAGGACTTTGTTTGTCGCCGCCCACTGTGCAAGCTTTTCTAGATCTTTTTGAATCCTCTCTCTCTCTCCCCTAGTTTTGCTATCCCTCCTAGCTTTGTGTTGTTGGCAAATTTGATCAGTTTCCCATCGATTCTCTCCTCCAGATAATTTATTCAAACCAATACAGCGTCCGCATGTCCACTCACACGAGCGGACAGTAGCTGTGATTTTCCACTTGCGGCAAAAAAAATTGCAATATGCGTTATTTTTGCGTGGATTCCGCGCGGACGGCTTCCATTTAAGTCAATGGAAGCCGTCCAATCGGCGTCCCTTCCGCAATTGACATTGCGGAAAGGTTGCAGATTCTGCACCATCACTAGGCGATGACGCGGGAAAAGTAGGAGTTTTAAAAAATTGTACTGCGCGTGTCTGATGGCGAACCGTGCAGACCATCCGCAGTACAGAAGAGAGGACGAAAAGACAGGTGCACAGTGTCACCATCCGCGCTCAGGGTCGGGTTCCGCTGCGGCCAAAGTGAGCAGCATAAAACCCTTGCTGTAAATGTTTTTTTTTATTTAATTCTAAAATGTTTTTTTTTCCATCATCCACAAGAGTTCACGGAGTATTCAGGCTGTTTACTTACTGTTTTCAGTACCAAACACCAAGTGGGGCATGTGAGGCCATTGGTAAATCAAGGTGATTTATGAGCTTTCTGGTATTGCAGTTTAGTCCCGCTCCAGTAAAAGGGTTATGCCAAGATACACAACCCCTCCTAGATCTGCGGATCTGCGAATCCCTGGCAATCAGCTGCTTTTGCTCAGGGAATTACAACCAACTATGCAATCCCCTGCAGCTGAAATGAAGTATTATAGGACAGCTGTCCTGTAATACCAGGGTGGCAGAAGGTCCGCCAGACTGAGCCGCTTCCATACTGGGTCATAGAGGGGGTCCCACCAAGTGGGGAACCCAACTGTATGACATTCATTTGTCTGAATAGGGCATGCGAACAATCCCTCTAACATGCAATGATGTGACTGATCCAGTAAAGGTATGGGGAATACTGTATGTCCGGTGATGCTTAAAAGTTTCAAACACCTTTGTATCTTGAGACATAACCAGGCAGAAATGTACAAGTGACACAAGACATATCCGCTCTTACTTTTAGTAGTCTGGGATGTTTATGTCACACAGCAGGTGTAGACCCGCTAGGCAATTACCCATTTGGCTTTGGCCTACTCCTATGGGCTGCATTAAGGGGTCCCCGGGATTTCATCCTTTAAACCCTTTTGGAGGGATCTGATCTTCACTGCAGGAGCCCCCAGGCCATTACTCTAAGAGTTGTCTTGGTGCAATGGCAGCTGACAGAGACAGGTCAGAGGCACGTCAGCGAGGTACCAGAGTGATAGGCAGAGACATAGTCAGTATAACATACCGAGGTCAGGACAGGTGGAGTTCATATAAAACAATGAGACAGGCAAAGGGTCAAGATTGGTGCTAATTAGGCGAATCATAGACAAGGAACAAGCCAAGGTCAGGACAGGCAGAAGTCGAGAAAGCTGGGTAAACATAGAGAAGTCAAAACTAGGGGTCAATCAAGAACTAATAGCACCTTCACAGAACCTAATGGAACCTATTTCTCAAACACCTTCCATTGGAGGAGGGTGTCTAATGAAGCCCAGAAAGCATTGGGATTGGTTGGGGACAGGAAAACTGGGTGTGTGCATTGGCCCTTTAAGAAGGGGTTAGCCGTCTGTTCATCCTACAGAGAATACAGTGTGTGCCGAGGAGGTGGTGAGGGGAACCGTCATCTGCGTCCATAACAGTTTATATGAAACAAAGTTACATCTTCCCTGTTCATGAGTTGAGTTGGTGATTCTCTTCTACCATATCGGGGGCTCCCATTGTACTATTATAGAGGAACGCAGCATGCTGTAATAAATTAGTCTTTCTGGTCTTACACAAAGGACATGGCTTATCGGACTCCGTTGTGCGGCCCAACAGCCACCCCTCCCTTTTGATCTGATGTCTTCTATATACTCGGTCTTCCTGCTTAGTCAGGGCAGGGCTATGTATATCAGGTCTTTCGTTAACAGAAGTCCATATTTATTACCCAGCAGTTCCCATCAAGGGTGTGCAGTGCTTAAAATAGTGTTTCCAACATCTGCACCATCTGTTAAAAGGAATCAACATTTGCTTTATTTTTTATTCTTGACTGAAAATATAAACAGATGCAAAATGATAAAACAAAAATTGCAATGATGCATTTAGTAACTTGTTTCATCAGTATTGCTTGCTTGGTAGCAGAGCTGATCACTGGGGAGGACTAGACTTTATGCTTTGGATGTTTGGGTGGTTGCTGTGTATGGTTACTGTCATATTGGTTTTGGCTTTGTTTTTCCTTGCCAAAAATGAGAATATTTCCTAATTGCAGCCGTATTTTTAGTACCTTTGTGTTAATGTCAAGTTACCCTACAAACTGTCTGTCTCTATATATGCGAATAACTTTCTGGAAAACTGGAGAGTGACTTTCTGGCCTCCTGCCCCAACAAACCACTCGCCTACTTCCGCTACATCGATGACATCATAATCATCTGGACCAACACCGAACTAGAACTTATAAAATTCCATGAGAGTTTCAATGCATTCCACCCACCATAAACCTGACATAAAGCTATTTCTACACAGAAATCAACTTTTTGGATACCACCATAGAAAATTTCAAACTTAATACAGACATCCTTGTACCGAAAACCGATTGATTGGCCGACATACCTCAGAACGGACAGCTTCCATCCTAAACACATCAAAAAGTCCATCGTCTACAGCCAGGCCATCAGATACAACCGGATCTGCTCTAACCCAACAGACAGAAAGGAACATCTATGCCATTTTATAAGGACATTTATAAATCAGGGCAACCATCCCACCTCAACTGATGACCAAATCACCAGAGGCACCAGGATACCCAGGAATCACCAGAGCCTCGAGGATACCCAGAAATCACCAGAGCCTCGAGGATACCCAGGAATCACCAGAGACTCCAGGATACCCAGGAATCACCAGAGACTCCAGGATACCCAGGAATCACCAGAGCCACCAGGATACCCAGAAATCACCAGAGCCACCAGGATACCCAGAAATCACCAGAGCCTCCAGGATACCCAGGAATCACCAGAGCCACCAGGATACCCAGGAATCACCAGAGCCTCCAGGATACCCAGGAATCACCAGAGCCACCAGGATACCCAGGAATCACCAGAGCCTCCAACCCTTCTGAAGTAATTATTGATTGTAACATATAAAATTGAAAGAAAGAAGTCAATGAAGAAGCACTGAATACCTATAGGAAAAAATAAATTACGTAAAAATCAGATAAAAGCAGCAAAGATGGAGACAGAGACACTAATTGCCAGTAATAGTAAAACCAACCCTAAACTGTTCTTCAACTATATAAATAGTATAAAAAAATGAATACTTAAAGTGTTGGCCCTTTAACAAATAATGTAGGAGAAATTGTAGAGGCTGATGAGGAGAAAATAAATCTACCAAATAGCTTATTCTTGGGTGTATTCACAAAGGAAAATGAAATGTCAGATGAGATGCAGAGTGATAAAGTAAACTCCCCACTAAATCTAAGTCTAACCCAGGAAGAAGTGCAGAGCCGTCTTAAACAAATTAAAATAGACAAATCACTGGGTCCCACTGGCATAAACCTCTGGGTTGTGAAGAAATGAAGTAATGTGATAAACAGACATATATTTAAGGACTCCATAGTGACGGGGTCTGTTCCACTGGATTGGCACATAGTCGATGTGGTGCCAATATTCTAAAAGAGGTCAAAAGGTGGGTAAAATGTTTGAAGGGTTTCTAAGAGATGCTATCCTAGAGGAACTCAAGGAAAATAGTTGCATAGCTCTGTATCAGCGGGTTTATGAGAGATCACCGCTGTCAAACCAACCTGATCAACTTCTACAAGGGGGTAAGTTCTAGACTGGGTTGGGGAGAGTCATTAGATTTTGTATATCTGGACTTTTCCAAAACGTTTGATAGTGGGGTACCACAGGGGCAAGTATTGGAGGATTCACTGCTAATAGCGGGGTACCACAGGGTCGGTTTTGGGCCCTCTTCTTCTTAATATATTTATTAGTGACCTGGTAGAAGGATTGTGCAGTAAAATATCAATATTTGAGGATGCTACAAAACTATGTAAAGTAATTAACACGAGAGAGGATGCAAGAAGATCGGAGGAGGATCGGGATAAGTTGGCGACAGAAAAGTGGCAAATGAGGTTTAACACTGATAAATGTAAGGTACTGCACATGGGCAGCGGAAATACATGCGGCGCTCTAATAACTATGTATAGATATATTAGCGGTCAGTACAGAGATCTCTCCCATCATCCATTATACCCAGGACTGTAACAAGGGGGCGCTCTAATAACTATGTACAGAGATCTCTCCCATCATCTATTATACCCAGGACTGTAACAAGGGAGAACTCTAATAACTATGTATAGATATATCACGGGTCAGTACACAGATCTCTGCCATCATCTATTATATCCAGGACTGTAACAAGGGGGCGCTGTAATAACTATGTATAATATATCAGGGATCAGTACAGAGATCTCTCCCATCATCTATTGTACCCAAGACTGTAACAAGGGGGCGCTCTAATAACTATGTGTAGATATATCAGGGGTCAGTACAGAGATCTCTCCCATCATCTATTATACCCAGGATTGTAACAAAGGGGGCGCTCTAATAACTATGTGTAATATATCAGGGGTCAGTACAGAGATCTCTCCCATCATCTATTATACCCAGGACTGTAACAAGGGGGCGCTCTCTACATCTAGAGCAAAGAAGATTTCTACACAACACAGAAGAGGGTTCTTTACTGTAAGAGCAGTGAGACTATGGAAGTCTGTCCTGGGGACATGATGATGGCAAATTCAATGAGTTCAAGAGGGGCCTGGATGCGTTTCTTGAATGCTACATTATTACATGTTACATCACTGATTACGTCAGAAGGCTCGGTGATCCAGGGATTATTCCGATTTCCAGATTGGAGTCAGGAAGGAATTTTTTTTCCCCTTGAATGAGTAAAATTGAATTCTACCTCATTAGGGTTGTTTTCCTTGGCCTGGATCAAACTTAGGCCGGTAATAGTCTGAACCCAATGACCATGGGGCTTTTCTACAGGCCATTATCCCACAATGTTACTATGTTAAAATACTCAACATAGTATAAAAACATAAAGTCACTCCCAACTCCTGACTAACAATGCCTGGGCCCCTGCTGTTCTCTACTTCCTGCTGCAGAGGTGATAA
Source organism: Eleutherodactylus coqui (assembly GCF_035609145.1). NCBI lineage: Eukaryota > Metazoa > Chordata > Amphibia > Anura > Eleutherodactylidae > Eleutherodactylus > Eleutherodactylus coqui. The sequence goes on from NC_089839.1 coordinate 6,039,627, forward strand.
CATGTAAGCATTGCAGCCAATTTCTGGCCAAAGTGATGATCAACTACAGCCGGTGATTGGCTGCAGCAATCAAATGTCAACGTGTTTAACCCATTAAGGACCAGGCACAGTAAATTTATGGCGCCTGGTCCTGGGCTTAAAACCCTGCTGATAGTAAAATTACAGTGGTACTTTAAGTCTCCTGGCTCTGCAATCAATTAGAGGCAAGAACGGGTTATTAGCTGTTAGTGACAGCTGATAACCCAGAGGAGAAGGCAGGAGGGGGTTTCCTTTGCCGAGTACACAGCGCTCAATGAGCACTGTGTACTGAAAGTGAAAGTGGATGGGTTTCTTCCACTGCGGGAGGCGAATTACTAAATTCCACACCACCTCTGCTCCATTTGCAACCTGATTGGTTGCTTGGGTTGGCTGATTATCAGTGATTGGTTGTTTGGGTTGGCTTGTGCATAGGTGGTGTGGAATATAAAAATATGCCTGCGGGAGTCTGGGGGTTCATGTGACCGGTGGGGATCCCTGCTACAGCAGAGCTGGAGGGTCATACTAGACCCTGACCAGCTCTGCCAGTGACTAATGTCACTCCAGGGGTTGCTTTCCCCTGTAACTGGGGCTCCTATGGATGCGGCTACAGTGGGAAAGTGTCAAATAAAAAAAACAAACATGTGAATGTCCCCCAGAGGTCTTATATGACATCATGGGGGCCATAGAAAATAAAAAGCATAATTATATACACAAGTAAATAAAAATAACAGAATAAAACAACAATATATACATAAGAAAGAATATAACCCCAAACCGTCCCTATAAGCGCTCTGTAATCCCAAACCTTACATATTATATATCAAAATGTCCGAAACAAATAGAGGAACCCGTTCTTATACTTTAATTAAGTATTAATATACTAATTAACAAAAATAACTATAAATGTTAAAAAATCATTTTTTTAGCTTTTTACCCCCAATAAAACAAAAAAACGAAAAAAATTTAAGTGAAAAGGTATTTAAAAAAATCGCCCTATATGTTTCGGAAAAAAATAAAACACAGCAAAAATAATTTTGGTAGCTAAAGAAAACAAAATACGGCAGTAAAACCGCCACATGGGTAAAATCCCAAAAAAGTGCCTGGTCCTTAAGGGGTTAAACATAATTGCTGCAGCAAAAGGTAGAGGGCGATGGGAAACTGGGCATCATCAGAGCAGGAGCGGCAGCAGACCTGGCGAGGTGAGCAAGCCTTTTTTATGTTTTTATACCATGCTGAACACTTCTCAAAACATTTTTTTTGCTGACCCCATTTAGGGCCGCTATCATGTCCACGGGCGATAATCCGGCCGCGGGTAACGCAGTGCATGCTTTCCATAGCGTTGCTATGGAGAGTGCATCCCCCTGTCCACGAGCGGAGAATCATAGCGATTCTCTGCTTGCGGGACTCAAATCGCGGCATGCCGCAATTCTCCGCCGTGAGCCTAGGCTCACCACAGAGAACTGACAGTTCTCGAGCTAGCGATATTCCGCCTGGCCCGTGGACATGGGACCTAAGGGCTCCTACCCACTTGTGTTCATTTAACACTACGGTATCGCTGCGTTTTTAACACGATGGGCAATGGGACTTTCTAATGTTAAACACACATCACCAGTTTGTGCTTCGCGATTTTTGTGCAATGCGTTTTTAACATCGGAAAGTCCCATTGAGAATCGCGTGAAAAAAAACGCAGCGATATCGCAGAATAAAAAAACGCCAGTGTGTGGGCCCTAAAGGGGAGTTTTATTGAAGATGAGTTGCTAGGTTTGGCTCGGGCTAAATTGTAACTTTGGTCACTCGACATGAAGGTCAATGTTACGTCTATGTTCACTTATGAACCGGCGCACTCCAGCAGATCTTGGAAACAGCAAGCGGAACTCATGGGAAGAGATAAATCATGACTGACAAACGCTCAAACACTCCCCAGCATACCTGCACACATAGCCAGATGGAAGAACTGTGGAATGTACGAGTATTAGTTTGGATTTTGGCCAACCTACTTAAACCCACTTAAAGGGTCCTCATTGTCTCGCGGGTTCCTACTCTCACAAGACAACTTCCACATAAATCATGCCTGCAAGCGGGGTGATCGTCCCAATAGGGACGGTCCCATGCTGGAACCTTAGGGCCTAACTAGCCCAGAGCTTGTAAATGATCCACGCAGACAGGACAAAGTCCCCACCACACACCAAGGAATGTATCCCACACAGAGCAGGACTGTTCATACACCAAGTCCGGCCACTTGCACAGACCCACAGAACACAGTAATTGCTGACACCATTCCAAGAAGCATACATGGATGCAAACAGAAGGGAAATAAGGAAACCAGCCCCCTTGAGCCAGAGGAGCTGCTATATACGTGCAGCAGACCTGGGGGATTGGCTGGCAGGAGAAATCCACACCTAGCCAGCTCAATTACCCCACACCTGAGAAGATGTGCTCCTGGAAACCCATAAAGAACAACAAATCCCAGCAGCACAACCTGACAGTCAGAAGTTCCCATTGTGACACTGCAATTAAAGGGGTATTCCAGAAGTTAGTGAACAGATCATCAAGAGATAATCAGCAGGGAACCATTGTTCAGAATACCACCGATCAGCGGATTCCCTGTGCCACTGTCATAATGGTCAACGAAGGAAACAGAAAGCGCTGACCATAGCGCAGCGGCCCATGTTGGTACTCATTGAATTTAATGGGAGCTGTACTGCAGTACCAACTTGGGCTGCTACTATGCTCAAAGCTTTCTGCTTCCTCCGCTGACCATAGCACCACAGGAATCAGCTGATTGGCGGGGATCCTAGGTGTGGGTCCCCACCGATCATGTATTGATGATCTGTTGGTCTTCAGTTAGCAGTGTCCTGGAATACCCCTTTAATTCATTATGGCTGTGGCTAACCTACACTTACCCAACACTTGGTTGTTTATGCCTGTCATTGGGAAACGTTCTAATGTACATTTGGAGTATTATGGGGGTTTGGTTATAACTCTGTGGAAGGATGGTGTGTGTTCACACCCTTGACATTTGAAGCGGTGACCAGCTATACCGGCTAGTTGGCTGCAGCAGTCAAATGTCAGCGTGTTGGGACATAATTGCTGCAGCATCATTAGAACAGGAGTATTGGCGAATCCGGTGAGGTGAGTGAACCTTTCTTATGTTTTAACGCCATGCTGAACAGTTGTCAAAATGCATTTTTTTCTGTAGAACAACCCCTTTAAGGCCATTATTATGGCAGTATTAAAAAACAACTTTAAAGTGGAGCTTTACTCAAAATGAGTTGGTATTAGAGATGAGCGAGCATACTCGGTAAGGCGATTTACTCGAGAGAGCATTGCCTTTTTCGAGTATCTGCTGACTCGTCCCTGAAGATTCGGGGGGGGGGGGTTGCGGAGGGGATCGGGAGGGAGAGAGAGATCTTTCAAGTTAGAAAAATGGCTGCATGTCCCATTTTTGTGCATTTTTTTCTTCAAAAATCGCCTATTATTTTCTATGAGAGCATGAAAAAAATGCATCGCGATTGCATAACATGATTTGCATGTGAGTGTAATGCTTTTTAACACGTTACTGTGGGGAATACATGATAAGAAGAACCAAGAAGTGCAGAGCAGAGAAAGATTTAGAGAGAAAACCATGTGAAGAATGTGCATCCAAATCACAAGAATATAGCCCGAAAATCATGAAAATCATACAGAAAATGGTCAGTTTTTCACTGACTACAGTCGCACTCACCAGTGTGAATACGTCCCTCATTCTGCAAGGCCTCCTAAAAGAACCGAATACACAATAGCTGCCTCCTAATAGTTGGGAAAGGATTATCTTATTTATTTTACTGTACTTTTACAGGATATTGCGATAAAGTAAGAAATAATTAAAAACAAGCGAAAGTGCCAGGAAATACAAAAACACCATAACAAGGGGGGTCAAACAACCATAAACTATCATATAACGGTACAAGGAGAAAAAGGGCAAATATCAGTTTTTTACCCATCAAAAAGTAGTTGGATAATAAAAAATATATTCTCAAACCCAACAAATGACAGGAGGACAAAAGAAAAAGGGGGCAGGGAGAGAGGAGGCGGAGCAACGTAGCCTATTAGGAATCATAGGGACCACATTAGGCCAACCAGAGTTTAGCATTCACCAGAAGTCTCAAGGACCCTGTATTGCCCCAAACAAGTCCAAAAGTGATGCTCAAGGATGCCGTAAGATGTTCCACTGAGCAAGACTCCTTGATCCTAGCATATAGTTCAAGGCAGGAAGGAGAAACCGTTTGTTTACAAGATCTTGCAATCAGGGATTTCACAGTTGTGCAAAAAAACACTCCCGCTCCTAGAAGGGGATGTGTGAGGGCACACAAGGTGACCGGGCTCAGGACCCGCTACAAACCACCAGTAGAGAGGAACGTCTGACAGGACTGTTAGGAGGTGTTGGGACCAGTGGATGGGGGCACACAAGGTGACCGGGCTAAGGACGCCCCCTACAGACCACCAGTAGAGAGGAGCGTCTGACCAGACTGTTAGGGGGTGTTGGGACCAGAGGATGGGGGCACACAAGGTGACCGGGCTCAGGACCCGCTACAAACCACTAGTAGAGAGGAGCGTCTGACAGGACTGTTAGGAGGTGTTGGGACCAGTGGATGGGGGCACACAAGGTGACCGGGCTTAGGACCCTCTACAAACCACTAGTAGAGAGAATCGTCTGACCAGACTGTTAGGGGGTGTTGGGACCAGTGGATGGGGGCACACAAGGTGAACGGGCTCAGGACCCCCCTACAGACCACCAGTAGAGAGGAGCGTCTGACCAAGCTGTTAGGGGGTGTTGGGACCAGTGGATTTGTGAGGCCACACAAGGTGACAGGGCTCAGGACGCCCCCCACAGACCACCTGTAGAGAGGAGTATCTGACCGGACTGTTAGGTGCCGGGACCAGTGGATGTGTGAGGACACACAAGCTTGATTGAAATCTGCTGTCATGACACGTGTGCTTCATTCACCTGACATAAGGGCTATCTCAACACTTTCTGCTTGAGATGACGCCATCATTCACACTGCCTGTAGTGAAGAAAAATTACTGTGATAACCTAAGAATGAATAAAGTTATACTAAAATGAAGTGCATCATTGTTCTTCTGGTGAAAATCTCTGCCAGTTTCATATATCACACATCAACCTTTCCATTGGAAAGTTGAATCCAAGATGGCAGCATTCAAAATGGCCATCATGTTGGTGAAATTGGCTTACAGGTTTCCCCCTTCTCCCACAACTTGTATACAAAATTGCATCACCGTCTGCCAAACTGTTTTCATTCTATATGGGTGTTTCCACATTTTTGAGGCCCCCTGCATTATGGAGATCCCTGGAATATGGTATCGGATTGAATCATAAGCAGGTAGACGTACATTATTCTCCCATATATAAGAGTGCCATGTTATCACATACAACTCTACAAAGCCGTAATAAGGCATGTACCTGAGCTCCGACACTATAGGCTTCATAGCGGATGTCTCCTACTTTCCGCTGGACTGTTTGCAGTCAAGTAATATAAAACCAGTTATAAAGCCCAAACGTCAAACGCAACTTACAAAGTATATAAAATGTTTATCTTGGAAGTGAAACCGTATCCATCAATTAAAAGGCAGATCAAAAGAAGGGAGATATGTTTGGCATGTGTTGTCAACAGGCATCACACCCAACTGCCAACTCTCATTTGCCACAACTATTTCTTTGCGGCTTTAAGTTAAGCCGCTGATCTATAATTAATTGCTTCTTTGATCCATAATGCTTCCTAATTATATCCCCAATAAAATTCCCAATTAATTTCCATGATTTCAGTCAGGATGATAGAATGTAATTAGAAGCAGAATGAGTTGAGTTACGGTCTTACTTATGGTTCGTATGAGCACTTAATTATGGTTCCTTCTCACCCATCCCAAGCCCCTCCCTATAATAACATGTTCTAACAAATCACTGTCGGCAAGTGGGGATTTCTAATCGGTTGCCACTAGTCCACTTATCTGGTATAAATTACTTGCACTCATTTTCGATATGGCGGACACTGGGAAATACTGCAAGTCTTTAGGAAACTGCGAGTCATGAATTATCCTCTTTGTCTGGAGAGAAGGAATCCTATCCCCTTCCGTCTGTAAACCATTGGCCTTATGGCTTTGTTCACAGTGAAGACTACATTGCAAATTCCGTTATATTTAATGGGAAATATAATAGTATTTCCCGTCAAATCGTTGGACACCTCAGTGGAAGCCGAGGAATGCCATTATAAGTCAATGTGGTCTGCAGGTCCATCTTGCAATAGATCCATCAATGCATTGTTGATTTTGTTGGAAGCAGAAACCACGACACAGATGTGAACAAAGTCTTACATCCTCTCATCTGTTTCCTATCTGGTTTTCATGGTTGCCTGTTTCCAGATTTCCTACTTATGGACATCTTGTGTTTCATCCAGGTTGTTCATGAGGATTATATTCCAGTCATCACATGTTGTCCCGTGTGTATCAGTCAACACATAAGGGTCATCATGACTTCTGAGGGACATGATACCAAGTCAATCACATTCTTGTTAACCTCTGACTGCTGTCTTTGATGTCATCTTGGAGGGTAAATTAGAGCATCCGGTCTTAATACTATAGTAGAGTAAGAAAGGCCAAGTTAGTAGGACAAGTATCCAAATGACGGCTGGGAGAATCAGTTGGCTTTTAGACTACCAACCATCCATTAAACTGGAAGTGCATTAGAGAAGAAACCAGATGGACTGAGCGCATCTCCTACAGAGCATATGCCTTGCTGTATAGTATTTCCTGTCAAATCATTGGACGCCTCAGGGGAACCTGATGGACCCCATTATAAGTCAACATGGTCCGTTGGACATCGGTGGTGCCTGTCTTGCAACAGATCCATCAATATATTGTTGATTTTGTTGGAAACAGAAACCACAACATAGATATGAATCAAGTCTTACATGCTCCCATCAGTTTCCTATCGGTTTTTCGCAGTTGCCTATTTCCAGATTCCTTACATGTGGATGTCTTGTATTTCATCCAGGGCTATGTTCATGAGGACTATGGTCCAGTCAGCACCTGTTATCCCATGTGCATCAGTCTATACATAGGGTTCATCATGACTTCTGGGTAAGATCATGCAAAGTCAGTCACATCCTTGTTAACATCAGATATGGTACTCAAAGGCCATCTTGGAAGGCAAATGGGAGTATCAAGTCTTAAAACTACAGTAGAGTCAGATGAGCCAAATTACTAGAACAGATATCCAAGTGACAGATGGAAGAATCAGTTAGCTATTGGACTACCAACCATTAAATTGGGAGTGCACTAGAGAAGAAACCAATGACGCCTGAGGCCAGTGATTGGCTGATCTGGACTGGTGGCGATGAATGGGGAAGGGGGGCAGTCTGTGGAAGAGTTTCTTCTTTACCTCAAAACACGTCACTGCTGGACATAATATAGAGAAGTCAAGTTTTATTCTTGGCTCAGAGTCCCATTTGTTCCTACCCATAAGGTTGCACTAGCGCTCAGACCTTATGGCTCTTGCATCCAGCACAGTTTTAGACATTGATTCCATGATCGTTGATAGCGTACCATCCAGCAGGACCTTCCCATCAAGTGCCATCCTGGTACAACTAGTCACTCGCTGAGTACACCACCACTTCTACTTTCTCACCTGAAGACCCAACACCTCTAGTCTTACCCAAAATAGGAGCATTGCCCTTGTTGTTCTCTTTCCCCACAAGTATGTACTATAGCGGTGGATGATGCAGCTTCTATGGGGTGATTGGAGAGCATGTTCAGCCCAAGTTCATCCCAAACTCTTCTACTAAGTGGCAAGAACCTGTTTGACTCCTCTCTTTATAGAATGCATTATTAGCAAGCAAGAAGGTAGAGATTGGCCCAAGGGTCATGGAAGGGGTCTAGTGGGGTAAACAGACATCAATCCCTTCTTTTTTGGATGGCAGAACCCGAAAGCCCCATTGAGGGCTTCTTTGTCGAGCCTCGTCTCCTCTATGTACACCACTGGCAGACGCATAACCGCGAGTATATAAATAGAATCCTGTGACTTGTTCAAGTATGTGAAGCTACAACCTTCCAACAACGATAGGACACGTGCGCCCCTCTTGAGCCCCTCTTTAGTATGACCGGGGCTATTTATAGTTACTGTCATTTCGGTGGTTGTAGATAGCTGCCATCCGCTGTCCTAACGCCGGGGTCACTTCCAGGTATCTGTCATGCTGATCCCGATGATGTAATGGTGCTCCATTCATTTGCAGTATTCACACGATACTACGGCCTTTTATCTTCACCGGCTGCAATGACATCTCATACGTTGACTTCAATTTTTTTTTCTTTTAGCTCCTTTTATTATACTGTACTACTATACCAGAAAAATAGTGGATACATTCACAAGCGCGCCCATTATACTGTGCACACCTACACATGTACACATTATATATATATATATATACAAATTCTGGAATATATATATGTGCAAACACTACTCAAAAAATTTTCAGGAACTCTTAAAACAGCCCTCCGATTTTGGAACAAAACTCTGTCATGAGTCCTGAAGGGGAGGGGTAGTATATTACTTGCACTTGTTCTTCTTGTCATCCATCAGATCTGCCAGTTTTGGGTCCCATTGTTGGCTGTCCATGGTGGCTGATGCAATCTTCAGACTACCTAAATTCCAAAGTGCATTAGTAGTTTTTGACTGCTATTGCACTAAACATTCTTTCTGATTGGTCAGTGCTGCTCATGTGATCAGCACCAACTAATCAGAGAGCAGTGCATAGTGTGCATTAGCTAGATAGAAAACTGCTGCAGCTATCTTGAACAGCCCTCCAGTATAGCTCCAAGTCACTTCTACTTCAGGGATACCAATCTGTCCAGTTAGGAAGCAGAAGCCGTCGGGAATCCATTTCACCTGATTTGGCGCAAATGAATGAGACAACAGGAGTGCCAGAGAGGCGACAGCAAGACACTCAGAAAAGGGAGGCAAGGTTTCTCGACTTCTCCTTCCTGGCTGATTGTTCTCTAGTTCTGTGTATTGCTGGTGTCCTTGTCACTTTTGGTACATGAGGTGCCACCTGCAGCAAAATCAGCTTGTATAAGTAGTCCTGCTCCTCCAGGATGGCATATCTATAAGTGCCAGAAGGAGCAGATGCCAGGGCACGGGCCGTTACATCAGGGGAGATGGACAGAAGGGCATCAACCCAGCATCAGGACCAGAGGAACAGGAGAAGCACTGCAAGAGACCTACAAAATTACCTCCAGCATCAAGAGTGGAAGAGCAAGATTAGTGCTGCCACAGCCTTACAAAATGACCTCCAGCATCAGGACCAGAGGAACAAGAGGAGCGCTGCTAGATCTCTACAAAATGACCTTCATCCTCAAGACAGGAGGAACGCTGCCAGAGACCTACATAATGAGCTCCATCATCAGGACTAGAGGAACAGGAAGAGCGTTGCTAGAGCCCTACAGAATGCCCTCCAGAATCAGGACTGGAGGAACAGGAGGAGCTACCAGAGACTTACAAAGTGCTCTCCAGTTGCTACTGACCAATCTGTCATACACAGACTCCATGAGGGTGGCATGAAGGCTTGACGTCCTGTAGTGAGACCTGTGCTCACAGCTCAGCACCACCCAGCTGGATTGGCATTCACCAGAGAACACCAGAATTAAGCCAACACGTAAGCATCACCGTATAACCCCAAGATCCAATGTGCAATTCAAGTGTTCCCTTAATTGTTTTGAGCAGTGTATATATTATACTACAGATTGCAAAATGACTGGTGATCAGGGGATCAGCTATAAGAGGTGTAGAGGTAATACCGTGTTTCCATGAAAATAGCCCCTAGCCTGATTTTTCGGTTAGGCTTAAAATATAAGCCCTAGTTACATGACATAAAAGAAATAGGAATACATTGCCTAGCAGGCTCAGTCCAGGTCCCTCCCGCTGCTCTCCAGAGCGGTTCCCACAGTCCTAACTTCCTGGTAATAGAATTCATACATCCTGCCTCCATGAAGCAATGGCTGTGATTGGTTCTTCGAGCCCTGCGTTGATTGGTTGAGCAGTGCTCGAAGAACCAATCAGCAGCCATCGCGTTGTAAAGGCTCAGGCAATACATAAATCCCTCATTCACAACGCGATGGCTGTTAATTGGTACTTCGAGCGCTGCTCAGCCAATCAATGCAGTGTTCAAAGAACTAATTACAGCCACTACTTCCTGGAGGCAGGATTTATGATGTTGTATGAGCGGCTGACTGTTGGAACCACGCTGTAGCTCTGAAGAGCAGCAGGAGGGACCTGAACTAAGCCTACTAGGTAAGTGTTATAAGACATTCCCCAAAAATAAGACCTAGTGCCTCTTTTGGGGCAAAATTAATATAAGACAGTGTCTTATTTTTTTAGAGAAATACAATAGGTAACACTCGCACCCAGGCCAGGAAGCAGTGGTGCCCACAGACTCCTTCTGCCCCATGAGAAGACACCAGGATTATAACTGGAGCATGGTATTCCGTAGGTGAGGATCCCGTTACAGATTTTGCCTTAAGGGTCCAGGAACTTCTGGTTATGGTTCTGCAGCTGTCCTACATCTAGGATGCCAACATTATTTACTTTGCTTAATATATAATGAAATGACAACCACTCTTAGCCAGAAGTGAGAAATCCATCTCTCGAATCCTATTTCAATGTGTTCGAAATCGCAAAACAATGCCCTCACCCTATAGAGGCTGATTTTCAAAATGCTTTATTCTCCAGATATTGATTCCTCGGCCCTCTAGTTTTTAGGTGGCCGTTGAAAGGGAAACAGACCACCTCTTCCATGGAAAGAAATAGCAGAGCCCAATGGTAGCCGGTGTCCGGGACCAAAGCTAGAGCGCATGCACTCCTGAGATCCTGGCCACCCGATTTAGATGAAAGAAGTGCGAAGGCGCCGGACTCCTCTGCTCCTCGGCTATTTCTTTTCATAGTAGACTCATAGAATCATAGACTGGTAGAGTTGTAAGGGTCCTCCTGGGTCATCGGGTCCAACCCCCTGCTCAGTGCAGGATCACTAAAGCATCACAGACAGATATTTATCCAGCCTTTGTTTGAACACTTCCATTGAAGGAGAACTCTCCACCTCCCGTGGCAGCCTGTTCCACTCATTGATCCCCCTCACTGTCTAATATCTAATCTGTGTCTCCTCCCTTTCAGTTTCATCCCATTGCTTCTAGTCTTACCTTGTGCAAAAGAGCTTGTCTATTTCCCTGGTAGCAAGCAGTTACAAGTTGAAGTCAGAGGAATCAATATCTGCAATGCCTGGAGAATGAAGCATTTTGGAAATAAACCTCTTATGGGTGAGGTCATTGTTTTGTGATTTTGAACACATTGAAATAGGATTCCTGAGATGAGAATATCCCTTTAAAGTCTCTTGGGAAGAGCACGGTGGTACCCCGCTACACTGTCATAACAGGTTGGTCACTCATGTGAATGGCTGTCCTGTAATACTACATTTCACCTGCAGTGGGCGTTGGCCATTGCTCTAGCAAAATCTGTTGATTTAGAATTGGGGCGATAATTGCAAAATTTTTGCAACAAATTGAGGCAAAATATCCCACTTGTGGACACATTCTAAATTTCCCAAAGCTAAGGCCACATTGATACATGCAATGTGATTTTACGCTGGCCGCATCATGGCTGAAAATCGCATCAATAAGGAATAGCCGCGGTCGAGTCCTGAGAGTGATTATCGTTTTCTCGTCCATTCACACAGGCGTATTGCGTGAAAAATACTCTGTAGCGCGGAATCACGTCGGTCGGCAGAAATCCTCGGAATGACTTCTGATGCTTAAATAGCGGCAGCTGTCTTCATTTTCGAGCTCCGGACGCAGGTAAACTCCCTCCCTCTCCCTTTTTGTTCAGCTCCCATAGGAGTCTATGGGAGTTGCCAGAGTTTTCGTCAAAAGATGGGGCAAGACCTACCTTTTGACGCAGGGTGAAAAGTTGGTGACCGAAGATGGTCACCGATTTGGCGTTTTGATGCTGTGATTTTTTCACACGCCCAAAAATCGCCCTGTGAATGAATGCATGGGAGTTCGGTTCTTCTCGTAGTCGCGGTTTTCACCCAACGTTTTATCGTGGCTGAATAGCTGCATGAGGATGCTGGTGTGAATGAGGCCTCCGGAACTGTTCCACGGCTCGTCCCGCCATCAGTAAGAACAAAGACAGAGCAAGGAGCTGATCTTCGTTTAGTTGTGTAACTTTCTAATACTTTTATTACTTTTGCACCATTTCCTTTAAATTAAAAAGTCGTAATTTATGCCAAAATTGAGCAAAACTGTGTGACTTTTTGAGGTTTACACGACTCTCACCACTTTTCAAAAGTGGCAATAAAAGTGGGTGGGGCTTAGCAGGAGGAGTGAATAGATTTCGTATAATTCACTGCTGAAATTGGGGTAAATTGATGCATTGCTCCAGGCTCAGCAGCTGTGTGATTCTCCGTCACAGTACTTCCTTAAGGCCCCCTTCATATTAGCATCTACGTGTTTCTGCATGCCTGAGCGCTGCGTGTTTGTGAAACAAACAATGCTTTTTTGCGTGTGCATTGATGAATTTTACTGTTCTTTTTGCGCCCGCGAGGCACGTTCATTTGCGCTCGGCATACAAAGACGCACCGATGGAAATTGCTAATTAGTCTAATGAGTTCCAGATGTGTTCTTTTTCCTGCACAATCACGCAGTGTTTCACACATCTCCTAATATATTTTGCGCACAATTGCATACCCCTATGGACTCCTACAGGGACTTTGGGTGCGCAAATACGCAGGGAAATACAGCGTGCTGCAGGTTTTCTTTTTTGCATGACCCAAATGTGCAGGAGAGATACATGCATGGGTTCTATTCTCTGCATGTTGCATGCACAAATACACCCGTGTGAAGGGGTTTACCTGCAGAAGACAAAAAGAACGTGTGATTCAGCATGGATCTGCTGCACATCAGAATCTGCATGATTTATGCACCCCTTTATCTTCAATGGGGAATCCACAAAGTAGTTCATATGGCGCAAATTTTTCCACATGCAGAAAAAGAAAAGGGATGACGTCAATTCTTGATGCAATGTTCTGCGTGGAAACCGCGTCAGGCGTTCACACACGGATGTGTCCCTTTAATCGGCACTAATCCGCTGTGCGCCTCCACGGCATTTTAAAATGCACGGTTGAGGTTGACCCTAAATGCATGTTTACACGGACTCTTTTGGGTTCCCGTATATGGGGTGTATCCTGAACCGATGTAAATGGGCCCGTCAGCGCAAAAAAGGACAGTAAGCAGCACGGAAAACATGTGATAGAGCGCCATTAAGAGCGCAATCATGTCGTGATCTCACCAGCGTATCTACGCATACGCTCGCGTGCGGGAGCCCTTGATCTGTGGCAGAAACCTGAGGCCAAACATTAGAATTTACTGCGATTTGCATCTGGTTCTGTAAATGGATTTATGCCGATTCAATAATGCAAATCTGCGTCTGGAAACCACTTCAAAAATAGTTTTTTTTCCTTCGTGTGAACTTCAAGATCAACGCGCAGAAAACTGTGTGACGTGTGAACTGCGGTACGAATTTGCATTGCCGTGAATGGAAAGCTAAAATGATGCAGAATCTGCACTGGGATCCGCGCAAAAGATAAGCCGTGCGAGCGAAGCCTTAGACCTCTGGCGGGAGAATGTCTAAGATCTGCACTGGCTTTATGGACGCGGGATACGCAGTGTGAACGCGGCATTGTCTGCAGGTTGGAAGCGTCGCTATACCCATCCAACAGACTTATTACTAAACTTAGTCAACTTTTCATCAAACTTTTTTCTTTCCTAAACTCCAATGAAATATTGTCGTTGGCCAGATCCGTGCAGCGCCGCCGCTCAACGTAAACTCCACATAGTCTAATAAAAAATGTTGCATCCATCTGCTGGGAAATGCCGGAAAAATAAAGCATGCACCTTTAAACCGCGGGAGACAATCAGATCGCGTGTCACATGACCTTTACCGTAATTCCTATTAAATGGTTTCAGGTTTGGTCGCTCCTGCTACGCGGCGCTCATTTGTATTGTTTACAACCATCCATTGCGTTCACCATTTAGTGCGAATCCAAGGTTACCGTTTACTCCACTCGCCGGTTCAACGGAATGCAGCCCTATTGTATACATGTGTGTTTAAGCAAAAAGCTCCGTAGAAAGCGGCAGCGCGACTATCAATCACTGCGCAATGAGCAATATTAATTATAGAGTATGGCAAGTCTAAATAATGCATGGGGGAGGGGATGGAGGATTTATGGCCAGTCAAGCCCTGACAGATGTGGGCAGGTAGTGATCCTTGCAGGGTGCCGGCGGCTGCTTCCTGACACAACACCCTCCTTTTGCTTCTTAAAGCTTTCAAGGGTAATCAGGCCGCCCCCCTTTAAGCCTTTTGTCCTGTGCATTTACTTAGTCGCATGCCGACGGAATACAAATACTTCAGATCTCTCTGCAACGAGATAACAGGACGGACGATGTACAGGACGCCAAAAAAATCACCCAAAAACTCAAGACAATGCAACATACGAGAGGCGACCGCGTCCGGCTTCCCCTTAACTAAACGCTCATCTATTTTGCAAATTGGAAGCCACAAACGAGCATTAGCTGGGAAAAGATTAGGAAACTTTGACACGTAGTATTTCCATCGACAGTAATTGTCCCCCATGTAATAGAGAAAGCAGAAGGCATCAACATGAAATGTATCAGCCTGAGCGACTGCAACAAGACCAAGCACTGATACAAAGGATGACATCATGAATGCAACAGAACTGTTACAACTTTGCATTATCTTTGCCCCCCTTTATCGCCTTGTTGACCAGCTCCCCAGGTGCAGGCGAGCAATGCCCCGACACGGGCGTTCCCGAAATCAGAGGTACTTACAGGTTCCAGGATCTCCCAAGACTTTGGTGCAGTTTCAAGGACAAATTGTCTTCGAGGAAGTCTTCAGAGCGACGGCAGCAATCAGATCTGATTACAAGGACAATGTGCCGAGATCACAGAAAGTTACCTGATGAAGAAGACATCGTCCTCTTCAGGGTTAAAGACTTTTTGCTCCCTGAGCCGCCTTGATTTGCTCCCTAGTTGTAGTCACACACAGACAGGCAGCTGATGCTGGTTTGCAATCCTGCAGAAAGAAGTCCTCACTGAAACTGATGGCATCACATTACAATCCTTAGTGCCAGGCGTTGGGGGCAATGCTTCCACAACTTCATGCACTTTATGAATAGTCTGAAGTGCTATGGAAAGCCGGTTTCAATCATTTCAATGATGTGTGGGATGTTTATACGACCGTATGTGCAATTCTTCTTCCCTCCATTCAATGTTTAGTACCCTGAGTGCAGAGAAGAGGGAGAAAGAAAGGCTAAACGTCTTATTCTACCACCTCTGCTAGTATTCAGCGGGGTGCATCATAAGTAGAGTCAACGACCTCATAACAAGTCCAATACCACCGCCAGCACGAGTGCCCCCACAACAGTACTAGAGTAATGACACGGGCTGGACACAAGATGAAAGACCTGGACCTACTGTACATAGGAACATAGTATGCCAGGCTGAAAGGAGACAATGCCCATCCAGTTCAGCCTGTTTCCACAACCCCTTGTTGATCCAGAGGAAGGCAAAAAAAAACAATGAAGTAGAAGCCAATTTACCCTCATTCTGGGGGAAAAAAATTCCTTCCCGACTCCATAATCGCATTCAGAATAATGCCCGGATCACCAACCCCGCTGGTCACCCAACGTCTATATCCTGTAATATCGCAGCACTCTAAAAAGACATCTAGTCCTTCTTAAACTCCTCTATGGATTTTGCCATCACCACGTCCTCAGGTAGACGTAGCGGATGTCCTCTTGTTACCGTCGTGGTCCTGGGTATAAACAGATCATGGCAGAGATCCTTGTATCGTCCCCTCATGGATTTATACATAGTTATTCGGTCGCCCCTTAGCCGTCTTTTTTCCGGGGTGAATAATCCCAGTTTTGGTGCCTCTCTGGGTATTCCAGTCCCGTCATTCCATGTATTAGTTTAGTTGCCCTTCTTTGTACCCCTCCAGCACTGTAACATCTTTCCTGAGCACCGGTGACCAGAACTGTACGCAGTATTCCATGTGGGGCCTGACAAGTGCCTTATATAATGGGAGGATAATGTTCTCGTCCCTCGCCCCTATACCTCTTTTAATGCACCCCAAGACTTTATTAGCTTTTGCAGCAGCTGACAAGCATTGGTTACTCCAGTTAAGTCTACAGCCCACTAGTACCCCCAGGTCTTTTCCCTAGCAGTACCCCATTTAGTGTATATTGGTGACATCCGTTCCTCCTGCCCATGTGCAGAACCTTACTTTTATCAACACTGAACTTCATTTGCCATTTTTCTCCCCAAGCCCCCGGCTTATCTCGGTCCGTTTGTAACCGTACATTGTCCTCCGTTGCATTGAGTATATTGTATAATTTTGTGTCATCTGCAAATATTGATATTTTGGTGTGCAGTCCCTCTATCAGGTCGTTGATAAATATATTGAACAGAATGGGGCCCAATACTGAACCCTGTGGCCCCCTGCTAGCGAAGGGGGCCCAATCAGGGTATGAGCCATTTATTACCACCCTCTGCTTTCTATCTCTGAGCCAGTTCTTTACCCAATTACACACGTTTTCGCCCAGTCCGAGCTACTCATTTTATATATCAGCCTATTATGCGTCACGGTGTCAAAGGCTTTAGAGAAGTCCAGATATACGAGATCCATAGACTCTCCCAGGTCCAGCCTAGAACTTACTTCGTTTTAGAAGCTGATCAAGTTGGTCTGAAATGATCAACCCCTCATAAACCCATGCTGATGAGGGGTTATACTGTTGTTTTCTTCGAGGTATTCTAGGATGGCGTCTCTCAGAAACCCCTTGAATATTTTTCCAATTATAGAAGTGAGACTTTCTGGACTGTAGTTACCAGGCTCTCTTTTTGACCCCTTTTTGTATATTGCAACCACATTGGTAATGCGCCAATCCAGTGGTACAACCCCGCTCTCAATAGAGTCCCTAAATATAAGAAATAGTGGACTATCTATCACATCACTTAGTTCCCTTAGAACCCTTGGATGTATTCCATCTGAGACTGGAGAATTGTCGATTTAATCTTTTTCAGCCGGCTCTGCACTTCCTCCTGAATTAGGCAGGTGATATTTTGTGGGAGGTTCATTTTATCCCCTTGCCTCTTGTGTGACATTTCTTTTTCTCTCGTGAATAAATTTGAGAAAAAACTATTTAATAGATTTGCCTTCCATCGTCTTCTATGATCTCTACTGTATTATTTGTTAAAGGGCCAGCGCTCTCAGTGCAAATCCTTTCACTGTTTATATAATTGAAAAATAGTTTAGGGTTATTCTTGCTCTCTTTGGCAATCAGACTTTCTGCCTCCTCCTTGGCAGTTTTGATCTTTTAGTTTTTTTTCCTTGCTTTAGTAATTTAAACGCTTTCTTATTTTTTGCTTATTGCCCCTCTTACCGCCTTGTCGAGCCACATTGGTTTCTTTCTACTTGTAGTTCTTCTTTTTTTAAAGGGAATGAACTGCTCACATGAGGCGATTAGGATCCTTTTAAACTCCTCCCATTTGTCCTCTGTACTGATATTTATGAGGATGTTGTCCCAATTCATGTTGCCGATATTAATTCTTAGCTGATCAAATTTTGCTTTACTAAAGTTTAGTTTATTTGTCGCTCCCTGATAAGGCTTCTTATTGAATGACAACTGGAAATTAATTATATTGTGTTCACTATTTCCCAAGTGTCCCTGCACCTGCACCCCCGTGATTCTGTCCCGTTTGTTAGTTAATAGTAAGTCCAGAGTAGCCCTCCCTCTAGTTGGCTCCAATACAAGCTGGGTAAGGTATTTGTCTTTAATTGTTCTCAAGAAGTGATCGCCCTTCTGAGATTTGCAGGTTTCGTTTTCCCATATTATATCCGGATAATTAAAGTCCCCCATAATAATTACGTCCTTGCGGTTTGACACCTCTTCTATTAGTCTTAGTAATAAGTTTTCAGTTTCTTCTGTTATTGTTGGTGGCCTATAGAAAACCCCTATCAGGATTTTATTAGACTTCCCTCCCTGTATTTCTACCCATAAAGATTCTGTGTGTTCATCTCCTACACCTATATCTTCTTGTAGTTTTGGCATTAAGTACGATTTAACATAAAGGCATACCCCTTCCCCTATCTGGTTCCCACAGTCTCTTCTGAAGAGATTGTAACTCTAAATTCTCCGTCCAGTCGCACTTATCATCAAGCCATGTTTCCGCCTTTTATGGATACTAATGGTATTTTCCAGTACTCATATACCACAAGGATTTACAGTAGGGCCAAATTATGTAGATACCAGAGCATCAAATACGCAATAATATGATGCACATATCAGTACTAGTGGGTAACAAAAATGCAAGAATAGTAGCTCACCAATAGATGACAGAAACAGAATGGTGATGGTAATCAGATGATGGCACAAATGGATGATGGTGATGGTATCCAACAATACAGCACATGGATAATGGTGAGCAGATAACAAGAAGCTGATAATACATAACCCTAACAATATCCCTAACAGTGACCCTAACACCAGACACCACTGTCCCTGAGAATCCCTAGCAATATCCCTAGGGCTCTATTTGGACACGCAGTTTTCCCATGCAATTAGAACATAATTCTGTGATGGACAGAGCTTGCATGGAAAAATAACCCATTCACTTGAATGGATTGAATCACACAAGCAATTGTTCTCTCGGACTGCTTTAGTATACTTCCTCTTCAAGAATTGCCTGGTATTTTCTATGAGAGCATTTTAAAAAAAAACACATCGCAATCATCTGCCGTACAATTAGTACATGAGTGCAATGCGGTTTTAATGCATGTTACTATAAGGACCGCATTAAGAAAAAAAAAGGAAGTGCAGAGCAGTAAAAACCCCAGGTGAAAAACATGCATGAAAGACAGATGTAAAATGGATGCAAATCGCATTTGAAAATCACAAAGACGCATCATAAACCCTTAAAAATTGCACAGAAAATAATCAGTTTTCCTCTGACTAGAAGTGCATTGGCCATGTGAATACAGCCTTCTGGAAACCGTATCTGAAACACTGACCTTACAACCAATGGGACGGCACTAAGACCAAAGTGAGCAAGGCTGAACTAAAAAGCAAGACAAAAAAGATACAAACGGGGAAAAACAAAGTACAAGGCTGAGAAGGAAAAACTGGACTAGATATAACAATAGGAACAAAGCTACATGCAGAAAAACAAGCTAGATTAGAACAAAACGCAAACAAGGGATACTGGATGTGAACGCACATAGCTTACACTATATCCAGCAAGACATTGCAGCAGCAAGGAATATTTAAAGAGAAGGTACCCAGTTAGGAACTTTTCCTCAAACAAGCCTAAGCTGCAGCAGTGTGATCAGATGACCCACTTTAATGTATATTATCTGCCACAACAACAAGTTAGTAGACAGGAGATGATGGGACAGCAGGAGTATTGCCCACTGATTGTAACAGCCAGTTATATCTTCCCTTGCCATTAGAATCATCAATTTATTGTGTTAAGTTTTTTATGGTTAATGGGGCGGTGAGATAAGGGCACACAGCTATGCTTTAACAGTCCTTTACTGAGGAAACTTTTGAGGATCAGTAGTAACTGGTGGTGTCTTACTGGTGAAAGCAGCGTCCGGCACTTGGCACTCGATACTGCTCAGCGCTATACATTTTCTAGTACCCATACTTACCAGGCATTACTTATCCAGCAAACCTTGGGCTCTCACGGGCAATGGCTCTGTACTCAACAGGGATATTTCCACTATTCTGTTCACGTCTGTTCTCTCAGCAATGCACTACGCAGCAAAGTTCTTGTGGGGCCACTGGGTCAACTCCTTTGCATCTCACAACACACACCATGCTGGAGTCACATGCCTCGGCATCATCACAAGAACCATGCTTTGTGTGGAGCCTACAGCTTAAGACCCCATTACCATAAACAGTCACACCACCAACATCCACAGCCATGCACTATTTGTGCCAAGCCCCACCAATCTGATCCTGATGGCCTATCAATACTTTAGCACACATTGCCCATAGGATCCCATTGGCCTCAGTCGTATGAATGCAGTGCTGTGGATATTTTTGTTGTATATACTGCAAGATTTTTTTCAGCTTATACTCCAAATGCAGAATTCAGAGAATAATGCAGACCTTGGGAGCCAATTAGACACTTAAAGAGCATCTGTCCCCTACTTTTAGCCCTAAAAGCCTTGCTAATGGCCTGAAAGAACGTAACCCATGTATTCCTGGGATGTAAGTTTCATAAGTAAGTTTTATAGTAAGCACAAAGAGTCCTCTTGAATGAAGAAAAAGAAGTGCTGTTGTGAGGAAGAAAAGGAGATTGGTGGTTTTAGAGAATTCCCTATTGAAAGGAACAGAGGCCGCTGTCTGCAGACCTGACACCTCACGAGAGCGCTGCTGTCCTCCAGGTGCAAAAACATGTGTCTGATAGGTGTCAAGACTCTTCAGTCCTACAGAACACCACCCATTCCTACTAATACATGTAGGGACAAATGACACTGCAAAAAAGGGACCTTACAACTGGCTGCAGAGACTTTGAAGACCTTGGAAAGAAGGTGAAGGAACTAGGAGCGCAGGTGGTCTTCTCATCCATCCTCCCAGTGGATGGCCATGGAATAAGGAGATGGAGCAGGATCAAATGGAAAGAGAGGGGAATATCTAAAGAAGAATATAATGCGGTCTGCAGTAACTGTAGTGCAAGTGTCAGAAAAGAATGAATTGGGGCTTGCAACAGAGGTCAAAAGCAATAAAAAAGTATTTTGGGGTATGTCAAAAGCAAAAGAAAGTCAAAGATGCTATTGGATGCTTACAAATGGTGAATTGGTTAAGAATAATGTTACAAAAGCTCAACTTTTAAATTCTAATTTTGTATCTATTTGTCTTCTTCATGTAACATCAACTGATCTTCCCTGGGGGAATAAAAGAATGCAGGCTATCTGTAAGCAGAGAGATGGTGGGGGAACACATAGCTAACTCAAATGAAGTCCCAAGGTCCAGATGAATTACATCCTAGGATACTAAAGGCAGCAGCAGAGGTAATTGCTGAACCACTCGCCATAATCTTTGAAAATTCCTGGAGAACAGGAGACATCCCAAAAGATGGATCCAGGAAACTACAGGCCTGTGAGCCTGACTTCTATACCGGGAAGATCTTTGAACAAATTATTAAACAGCATGTATGCAAGTACTTGGATGAGAATGGAGTAATTAACCAGGGCCAGCATGTGTTTGTAACAAACAAGTCATGCAAGACTAATCTAATTTCCTTCTATGACAGTATCACCGACTGGGTTGATCAGGAAAATGCGGTGGATATAGTATATCTTGACTTTAGTAAAGCATTTGACAAAGTGTCTCATACCATACTTATTGAAAAAATGACCAAATATGGGATTGACAAGGCAACTGTTAGGTGGATTCACAACTGGCTTAGTGATCATACTCAAAGAGTGGTCATAAATGGCTGCACATCCAAGTGGAAGAATGAATCAAGTGGGGAACCACAAGGCTCTGTCCTAGGCCCAGTGTTGGTCAACATTTTTATAAATGATCTGGAGGAGGGAATTGATGGGAAACTGATCAAATTTGCCGACGACACAAAGCTAGGAGGGATAGCTAACACAAGGGAAGAGAGAGAGTATTCAAAAAGATCTAGAAAAACTTTCACAGTGGGCAGCAACTAACAGAATGGTATTTAACAAGGAGAAATGCAAAGTCCTACATCTGGGCAAGAAAAATGAAAAAAGCACATACAGAATGGGGGGAATTGGGCTAAGCAGCAGCACATGTGAAAAAGACTTGGGTATACTAATAGATCATAGACTGAACATGAGTCAACAATGTGATGCAGCAGCCAAAAAGACAAACACAATTCTGGGATGTATTAAGAGAAGCACAGAGTCTAGATCATGTGAGGTCATTATCCCCTCTAGTCTTCCTTAGTCAGACCTCATCTGGAATACTGTGTCCAGTTCTGGGCACCCCACTTTAAGAAAGACATTGACAAACTGGAGCAAGTTCAGAGAAGCGTTACCAAGATGGTGAGCGGTCTGCAAATCATGTCCTATGATGAACGGGTAAAGGATCTGGGAATGTTTAGCTTGCAGAAGAGAAGGGTGAGAGGAGACTTAATAGCTGTCTACAAATATCTGAAGGGCTGTCACAGTGCAGAGGGATCAGCCCTATTCTCATCTGCACAAGGAAAGACTAGAAGCAATGGGATGAAACTGAAAGGGAGGAGACACAGATTAGATATTAGACAGTGAGGGGGATCAATGAGTGGAACAGGTTGCCACAGGAGGTGGGGAGTTCTCCTTCAGTGGAAGTGTTCAAACAGAGGCTGGACAAATATCTGTCTGGAATGATTTAGTAAATCCTGCACTGAGCAGGGGCTTGGACCCGATGACCCTGGAGGTCCCTTTCAACTCTACCATTCTATGATTCTATGACTTACCTCCACCATTGTTCTTCCAATGTCAGTGCTGGAAGCCATTGCTCAATACATTGAGTGTTGCAGCTAAGTAGTCTATCCGTTCTAATTTTAGTATAGGTGAACTACTTAGCAGCGCCTCTTAATGTACTACAGAAGCAGCTTCCAGCAACATGGGAGGTAAGTATAAAGCTTACATCACAGGACTCCACGGCTCACCTACTTTCAGCCCATAAGCGAGCTATATAGATCTAAATGTAAGTGACAGGTTAATTTTAAGGAGCAAAGTAAAGCAATTTATTGATAGATAACCAAAAACGTTGGGCACAGAGATCAAAGCGCAAAGTCCTTAACGTTGCCAATGTAGCCAATTGCAGCATCAGAAATGCTAAAGAAATACTGTATAACTGCTCTTTCCCCCCATGACTCTTCAGGACTTAAAAGGTTGATGTGCTTTATTTCGGCTCTGACTCTTATTGTTTCTGTGCACAGAAGAAGAGAACCTGACCAAATCCTGGATTCCATTGACATGGTGAATCACCAACCGTACAAGTGGGACATATTCTCTCAGCTATGTAGGTTCCTAACTTCAGAACCGTGCCTGGTACTATAAAAGTGGTGTCTGGTGAGATTTGGGGAATACCCTTTTCTAATTCTGGTTCGGGGATAAAATGATGTCCTGCAACCGGAGGGGGCAGTTAAACTACCTGCTTTTGGTCTTCTGTGCTGATGCCAATTAATCCACCAGTTCCGAGTCCCATTTTCAGCTGTCCAAGATGGAAATCTTCAAACTAACTAATCCCCACAGTGTATCCGTAGCATTAGATTGCAAAGGTACTATACATGCTCACTGATTAGCCAGCCCAACTCACATGATAAGTGACCAATTACTGCATCTGGTCGCCCCCCTAAAAACCTATATATCATTAATTCAAATATTAAAATATCTATAAGACACAAATACAAAATACGAGCGTCTCAGGAGGTATTCATAACTCACAGTTTGGTGGCCCCCACTAGATAAGGGTCGTAGGTGATACTATATTTCAATGTGAATTCTTTAGAAATATGGGGGAAATAAGTGAGTTCAATAAATATACTAATCTCTATATTGCCTCCTAGCTATCCCTACCTAACTGTGGGGTCATAACCCAGAAAAGGGCGTCAACGCTGTCCGCTCTTACACACCTATAGTGCTGTATAAAAAACACATGTTAAATAAATACCAACACATTTCTCCCATACGGATTGTTGCTGGGATCATTAGGGGATATTATATCTTCTAGATGTCAGAATCACAGGAGTGAGGACTATCAGAAATCATCATCTTTTTTCTCATTTTTCCATTGTGATCCTGAAGGGCACGACCATGCTGGTATTTGGGGTATGTCCCTTGCCACCACAGGGGCCGAAGGGACTGGAGCTAGTGGAGGAGTTTCAGTTTGACACATCGAGGCCACCTGCCTTGGTCATGATTCTCTTCTCCACAGTAGGAGGTAAGTAAGATATCGAGGCCTCATGGCCGGGTTGCAGCCACTTCAAGTCCACTGGAGGCCTATGATCGGTTTCATGAAACTGGGCCTGTGATAGAATGGGTGGGCGAGAGCTCCGAGTATATACGTGGAATTGAAACTCCCAACTCATCTTGAATGCTTAACAACTTTACTTAAACTTTAGATAACAGGGCTGTTCAGCCAGTAGTAGATACAAGAAGTAACAATAGTGTACAGCGCTCCCACGTTATAAGTCCAACTCAGGCTTACTAGGCTGCAACCATCTGTAAGTTCAGTGGAAGGGTGATTGCACATGTCAGTTGCGATAACCGCAGTTAGAACAAAGTCCTGTTGTTCCTCCAATACATACAAGCGGACAGTCCTTTTCCAGTAGCACATGCACAGCCAAGCAGTAAGAGGGAGATGTGGAAAGAAATTCTCAAGAGCCATAAACAGGCCATCCAGGAGAAAAGCCAAGACTCACGGCGAAGGAGCCACTTAGAAGTAGCCAATCGCCCACATGGCTCTGGTGTCCCGTAGGGGCCAAGCCACCCAGGAAAGCTTTGAGTCGGGGTCCTTGCATGCTCACAATCAGAGACCAGAGAGCTCAGCAACCAGTGGGAGGAGGAGCGCCCCTCCACACAGCCATCCCAGATACCCCATCAGTACTCTATACTCTGCAAAAATCACAAAGTGGTGCAACAGGGAGGAAAATCACAGGATATTAGAAGAATCTACAGTCCCAGTTATCTGCAGGGGTCTATTCCCAGTACAATCTTCTTTACTCATGCCAGCTCTCTACCGGTTGGCACTCAGATTGGGCAGGAAGGCATTCCACGCTGCATGGCGGTTCCACGCTCTCTCTCTTCTCCTTAGTGGTTCAGGACACCACTGGCATCTCCCGTGTAAAGCAGGCCCAGGGAAGGCTGAGGTCACCTTTCAGCCTCTTCCATTCCGGCTCACACAGAACTGAAAGTGTCTGTGTGGCTCACTTGCAGCTCTACAAACGCTCCTCTCTCATGCAAGCTCAGAACAGAAGACCTTGCACACACCTTGCAATCACATATATGAAGCATGATCACATGACAAATAACAACATACATTTTCCAGACATCTCACATACCAGACAGTTAACCCATTCAGTGCTGCAGATATGTAATACACCACATATTCACTCAACATAAAAGACACTGACTACATATAGGCATGAGACAAATGCATTCATACATTATGGAGCGGCCCCGTTAACACCGGGCCACAACAAAGTGATACGGTCACATTATCAGCGCTAGCAAATCAGCAATATTCAGTGTGCATTAGGTACCTTAAAATTTGCAATGACCATCTTGGATGGCGTAAAACAGGATTCTGAACCAGCAGATAGGAAGGACAACCTGCCGGTCCTGGGACAAAACGTTGCCCTGACTGTGTCACCTTAAGGGGTTGGGCCAAGATGCACAATCCCTTTGAGAATGTGGGCCTCATGTTGATCAACTGATTGTCCCAAGGTCCACTCTTGACACTGCCAGCAAACACCTGATTTTTGCAATGAAGGGGCTTATTCAGGCGTCTGTATAGCGGCAGAGTTTTCACGCCCGGCCGATATATGCTGCAGGGGAAGAAAGCGGGATGGGAGCAGTGTAATGAGCTCCCGCAACCTTTCCGCCCTCTCTCCGACCCTCGCCACTGTTTGCAATGGGAGGAGGCGGATGGGGCGGAGCTAAGTTCCACCCCCGTCCCGCCCCCTCCAATTGCAAATAGTGGCGAGGGGGGAGAGGGGGCAGGAGCTCAGTGCACTGCTCCCGGCCTGGCCCGACTCCTCCCCCTGCAGAAAAGGACAGCGTATATCAGCGGGGCGTGAAAACCGGGGCCGATATACACCCGTCTGAATAAGCCCTAAGCTACGATCAGCCGGACATTTTTCCTGCAGAGACCACAACAAGGGAAATGTAATATTATCAGACAGTCAGTCCCATGAATGGCCAGCCTGTAATAACAGGATGGCAGAAGATCCACCAAGACGGGAGCCAATTTTACTGAGCAGCTCTCAATTCTGGGATACAAGCAGGAAACCCCGATCTATGACGTTCATATGGCCCAATAGGACATATAAACAGGGAATGCTATCTTGGCACAACTCCTTAATAGTTGAGTCAACCCATAATTGCCCCCCCCCCCCCCCCCTCTAATAATCAGTGCAACTATTATTATTCACAGTTTATTTCTTACACCCGCTTCTATTACGGACATCGTCAACACTTGCATTCATTCCATTCTTTAATAAGGTTTAACCCACAAGAATTCTCTTACACCTAATAAGAACAACTCAATCAGTTAATAAAAATGGGACACATTGATAGCAAGAAAAAAAACTAATTATACAATTAAATTACCAAAAGAAGTAATGTATTCTGCACAGAGTAATTTCTGACCAGCAACACCCTGCGAAAACCCCTCGGGGCCAAAGCTATTCCAGATGCTGGTGTGTGGGATTCAGCTTTATGTATCCAATGAGGCATATACAGCCGAGATATGTTTAGCCGAAATGCAAGACGTGATCTAGTTTGCAAAGTATAAACAGTAAAGGAAATTAGCTGAAGATGAAATCACACAAATCCCATAATAAGTGGAAAAAGAAAGAAACGGGCTGAGCAGACTTAAAAATAATGAATGAATGTTGATGATCCGCTGAATTACACCTGTTCTCAATGACGCCTTTATTAGAGCCCTCAGCCCCTTATTACATTCTTCGGTCATTTTATTAGAACCCCTGACCCTTTTTTAAAGCTCCTGACTTTTTATTACAAACCCCAGCCCCTTTATTAGAGCTTCCGGGCCTTTATTAAAGCCTCAGACCTTTATTGGAGCCCCAGGCCTTTATTAGAGTCCTTGGGCCCTTTGTTAAAAGCCAACGGCTCTTTATTATAGACCCCAGCCCTTTATTAGAGCCTCCAGTCCTTTATGTATGGTAATTCTCCCCGTGACCCCGGAGAGCGGCATAAAATCATGTGACAAGTTTTCCGTGGATCAGTTTCAGTGTGAATCCACATTAGATGGGAAAATTCAGCGATTGGAGCGACTTCCAATGAGGCCGGTCATCGGGGCTGCACTAGCTGGATTTGGAGGTCAGAATTTAGTGGAAGTAGCATGAATCGCTGACTCCTTCCTGTCAGCTGGTCACAGCATGTCAGCACCTGCATCTAATCTGCAGCAACTACAAGAAGCTTCCTGTCCGCAGGGGCCGATATTCCTGCAGAATGATTTCATCACCTCGTGGGATCTATGGTAATAAGAATTGCTGCAGGTCTGAAGGCCAAAGGAGGTCCAACGCTACTAGATGGGGGCCTATAATCAAGTGGCTCTTCAGGGCACTAAATACTACTAATCAAGCCAATTTTCATGTTTTGGATAATGACTTTAATCTGTACAATGTCCCTATGAGAATTGGCCAAGAATTGGCCCAGCAATGTTGTCATAGGCACATAGAACATTGGAATAGTTTCTGAGGCTATGATATATGCAAATTACATATATAATATATAAAAGATACTGCGAGAAGAACTGTAGAGCAGTCAATCAAAGAATCCCTCCATGCTGAAAAGTGGCCAACTCTCCCGGAGGTCAGGGCGGTCTACCCTCTCCATGCCAGTCTCTCCAACATCCTCCCAGAGTTAGCAGTGCTATAAGACTACTATCAGTCCAGTGTGACATAACGGCCATCGCTATCACCCAGTGGCGGGATATCAGTCTACTTCTATGTCACGACCCCCTACAGTTATTTTGCATCCGGTAGGAAACAACCTCGAGAGAAAGAAGAAGTCTCATCCTGCCAGTGTTTATTATACAAGCGTCTCTAAGAACATCTCCAACGATTTCTTTGATTTATGTTCAAAAACACACAGGGCATGAAATGATTTCTGCAATCTTACATTTCCCTCAAGAACAGTGCGGCCAGCAGATATATTCGGAGACATCATGTTGGATCCCTTGTTCTGTCGCCTTTTTAAACTAAATTTATGATAATCAATTATATCCGCTTCAAAGAGCTGCCACTGGATTCCCCATCAGAAAATCTGTTTGAAAAAAAAAAGTGCTTTTCTTCCCCTACATTTAAGGTACCACAGGGGACGGCGCCCACACCGACACACAAATTGAAAGAAAATGTGCCAAATTCTGCAAAAAACGACATCCATCAAACGGCGCCGGTGTCATAGGTGCTCTGTGAAGGAGTAACCTTCCCTTCCTTCATATGCAGAAGACGCGGACTCCATGAGATAAAGAACTCATTAAGGCTTCACAAGGATCGGCCTTACCTGGAGTTAACCAGCAGCTGCTTCACACTTTCGCTATGTTCCTCCAGTCCCAGCAGTTTATGCTCTACGCCTATTTGTCTCGTCTCCTGGGACATATAGAAGTCTAATGTTTCGGTAGTCGGGTTCCGCTCCTAACGGAACGTTTCACTATTGTTTTATCGTGCTTTTTATTGATATGGTACTGTTTGAACGAGGGAAGCAGAGTGATGGCGCGATATCTGGTAAATCTTGCGAGAAAAGTGGCGCAGTGTGTAAGGGAGGTCTTATACATGCTTGGCGCGCCGTTAGTTAATGCTCCCTAAATGTGCAGAAATTTATCCCATCTTAGACCACATTAGGCCTATCAATGGGAGAAGCTCTGCAAATCAACCCCGCCACATGGAGAGCATCAGGGACCCCATCGTTCAGCTCCTCTGACAAGGGGGATATCGCCAGCATCTAGTTGCATAAAATGGATTGCGCGGTTCTGCTTCAATCAGCAGATCACGCTGTTCTAAGTTGTCATTTGACACTGACTTAAAAGGGGTTGTATCACAATTACAAGTTTTCCTCAATCCACAGAATACTGTATTCACAGGATAGGGGGTAACTTGCTGATCGGTGAGGGGCTCACCACTTTGCCGATCTCAAGAACGGGATTCCCTGTCACTATGCGGGTCACTTCTCCCTCCACAGTGACGCTAATGTGAATGGCCAAGCATGTCTGGTTTGTGCGCCATTGATTTCAATGGAAATAGCTGAGCGGGAGCTACTTGGGTATCTTGACATTCCCATTGAAAGTGAATGGAGCACGGTACCCCTATTCTCAAGATCAGCGGGGATCTCAGCAGTGAGATCCCCACCGATTAGCACATTATTCGCTATCCTGTTGATATCCTGTGGATAGGAGATAACTTGTAACTGACCACATCCTGTTTCCACCCTCTATAAACCGACCTCATCCTGACATCCCCATCTCAGTGTGTGGCACCATAACTCCCTGCACGCCCGCTGTCTTGGGGTTACATCCGACCCAGATCTCTCCGTTACCCCCTATATCCAATCTGTGGCCCGATCATGTCAGCTGCACCTCAAGAACATTTCAAGAATCCGCCCCTTTTCTCACCGTGTACACGCTAAAACACTTACTGTTGCCCTCATGCACTCCCGCCTCGATTATTGCAACTTGTTGCTGATCGGCCTCCCCTGAACCAGACTCTACCCCCTCCAATCCATCATGAATGCGGCAGCCAGGCTCATCTTCCTGTCCAGCCGCTACTCGGATGCCTCTGCCCTGTGCCGGTCACTGCACTGGCTGCCCGTTAAATACAGAATTCAATTTAAACTCGCCACCTTCATCCACAAAGCCCTCCACAGCACAGCGCCCCCTATATTGTATCCCTCATCCACAGTGCAGCGCCCCCTATATTGTATCCCTCATCCACAGTGCAGCGCCCCCCTATATTGTATCCCTCATCCACAGCGCAGTGCCCCCTATATTGTATCCCTCATCCACAGCGCAGCGCCCCCCTATATTGTATCCCTCATCTACAGCGCAGCGCCCCCCTATATTGTAGCCCTCATCCACAGCGCAGCGCCGCCCCACATTGCCTCCCTCATCTCAATCCATCACCCAGCTCGCGCCCTCCGCTCTGCTAACGAAATCAGACTAAGTGCCCCTTTAATTTGAACCTCTCATTCCCGCCTCCAAGACTTCTCCAGAGCAGCACCGGTCCTCTGGAACGCGCTACCAAAGGCTATTCGGGCAATCCAGGAATCACAAAACCTCAGGTATGCTCAAAAAACGCACCTCTACAGGGAGGCATTCCATATCCCCTAAACCAAACCCCTCCGCCTGATAACATGCTTCCTGACCTACTGACTGCAACCCCTGCTAGCCACCATCAACCACCCCTTACAGTCATACTGATTCAGCCACTATATGACCCAATCTGATTATTGTCTATCAGCATTCCATCTCTCACTCTCCACCCCGCCATACCGTGCACATCTCCAGCCCTTTACCTTCTGTATCCCCCATTATCTGTAGTATGTAAGCTCGTTGGAGCCCCGCACCTCTACTGTCTTCATCAACTGATATGTAGTAACCGGGGCTTTGTTTGTTTCCCCCTGCTTTGTAAGCAGTGCAGAACATGCTGGTGGTATATAAATAAAATTATTATTAATTATGGTACAACCACATTAAGTTTACAATTAAAGTTGAACGTTTTGTAAGCCCATCTAGAGTCAAGTGGTAACGTACCATTACATGCCCGCTGCACATCCCGTACAATCGAGACCCCTGCAACTGGTAGTTCACTCAGAATCATCCATTACTGTATCCTCGGACAGAGGTGAGCTCCCACTCTGTCTGCTGCCCGCCTTATCACCCCTCTTCACTGCCGGGCCATCCCTGAACCATCCTTCATTTCACTGAGGACATGGAAGTCCTGTGTGTTTAAGGAAAAACTCTGCTACAAAAAGTTGTCTTTGTATAGTAATCCACCCACTCCTCATGTATTTCTATAGTGTTACCAGAGGTATAACTTGTAGCTGCTGGGCCCCTATGCGAAATCTGTATCATCAATAGTTGATTGACGGGGTTTGCAGCTCTGGATCCTTGCTGATCAGCTGTTCCCCGGGACTGCTGTCATTGCAGGCAGAGTCTGGCTGTGTTCATGGCCATTTTAATACCGGATTGGACCAAGTGTTTGTATTAAAACAGGCCCCCTCTCCGCTGTCACCCTGTTTCCTTTACTACTGCCTCGCCTCCCATCCCCATACTTTGTTATTTGTGCCAAAAAACCCTCACTCATTCTCACCGAACCCAGGCCCAGCGGGCTGCAGTCTTCCATGCGGTCTCTGCTCACCTCCAGTTCTAACAGTCACGTGCCCATCTAAGCACATGACTACTGTGCCCAATCACCAGCCGTAATGGGTACTAAGACCAGTGACTAGCCACATCAGCCATGTGCTTCAACAGGTTCATGACTGCTGGACCAAAATGAGTGGCGACTGGAGTAATGGGGAGATATGCATCAGGTTTTTAAAATAATTTTTGAACCTCCTCAACACTTTTCAATGTGGACAGTTGAAATGTGGTACGCATGACTGCGGAGGGGTTGGTGGCTCCGCTGCTTCCCTCACAGACGGCGGCAATAACCGACAAATGTAAAACTAAAGTCTAAGTATGACGTTTTGGACTACCCGTCAGTCGGGCAGGGTATGGTGATATGACGTTGTCAAGTTTGTAACGCCTGTCTGTATGCAAGCCGAAACCTGTTTCAGGCAGAATAAAAAGTGAAAATGGATTAATGAAAATAAAACTGAAAATGAGCCTTCCCGCTCGAGTGCGGTGTGGTACGTCAGTGCAGATGGTGAGAAGGGAACTCCAGGAGGCAGGATTAACATTAAACAGTAAAATGACTTTTTTTGCAACAATGGATCTCCAATAAGTTTTGCTTCATACATTGGGAATGGAGTCACTCTAAGGGCGCCCACCCACTGGCGTTTGCGATTTTCGTGCGTGAAAAACGCAGCATTTTCGGCGCATTTTTGCCGCGTTTTCCATGCGTTTTTCACGGCGTTTTTTGCGGCGTTTTCGCAGCGTTTTCGCAGCTTTTTCACGCCTTTTCCATTAATTTCCATTGACATTCATGGGTGCATTAGGAGAAAAATAAGGACACATATGCAACTGACAGTTCCTATGTTAAAAATCGCAACGCACCGCAAAAAAAAAACGCCAGTGGACAGGAGTACATTCAATTCTAATTGCTCTTGAGAAAAAACGCAAGACGCAAAGAAAAAAAAATCGCCAGTGGGTGGGCGCCCTAAGGCAGATACCTGCTGGTAAGTACAGGAACCACATCTGTAGGCTAGGGCTCTATGACAATTAGAAGTACAGGGACCACCTCTGTACACTATGCTTTGCCCTTCTTCTTTTCTCTTATTCTTATACTTTATACATTAATCTCCTTTCTTCTCCTGCTACTGTTACCCAAACTGTTTCCTTTACTTTTCTTTCTTCTTGTATTATTGCATAAACTGATTCTCCTTTCCTTTGTCTATCTCTGATATAACCCCTTTCTTGTGTACTCACACCTCTACCTTCTCACCACACTGGCTTTTCTCTCTCCTGATCTTGCTTCCTCTCTCTTCAATGACTCAATTCCAACTCTCTTCTAACTTATTGACACTCCCCTTTTTTCTTAGTGACTTCTCTCAACCAACCCATGCGGAGGGCTCATCCTTCAATCCCAGGACAGCTATCTCCTTGCTACCTGACTATCCAATAGGGTACAGAGTGGGTTGCAAGGCAGAATATGAGTGCAAAACAAGCATTTAACAGTCTTAAAGTAGTACACACATATTACAATAAAAACAACTGCATTACCTTTTGTAGTGCCCAACTTGGTACACTACAATTCCAGCCTTTTTTAACCAAAGCTGACCTCTACGCTTTTCACTAAGAGGTATGGATCCAGTAGGGTAAAGGTAAATATCAATAGTGTACAGACCCCAAATTATAGGCAGCTGGTCCTCTTTTCACTAAATGTGTTTCTAATAGTCACGAATTTAGTTTTAGGGTGTCCAGACTATTTTAGGTTAATCTCTGCTATGGAAGATCTACATAGATTGGCAGACTGTATGGGTATATTCACACCTGTTATCCACGGCTTAAGATCTGTCACGTCGTACCTGGAAGGATGCATGCAGGAAAGGTTCATCGACATGAGAGTCAATGGGCACTGTCTCCACCATATACCTGAGATCAGTGGATGCAAAGAGCTCTTTGTTCAGGATTTCCTTAGCATTGCACAGGAGATGTCATTATAGTCAATGTCTTTCCATGGGATATCCTAAAATTATGACCTGCTGGAGGGGCTTGACTGGAGTTGAGAACACTGCTGTAGATGATGTAGATTTAACAGGGTATGAGGGATCAGGCGTGATCGGGATTCCATCCACCAGAGAAGAACTGGGAAGGGAATGCAGGGAAGCTGGGGATTCGGACTGGGCTGCTGCTACTATGGGACCAAGCAAGTCCATCTTTATTACAGCAGATACTACTGAAGGAGTCGTGGTGGATTTATCAGCCTGTTTTGGGATCAGTGTCATCAGGCTCCCATGCCCTAAGTCAGGCCATAATAAATTTGCTTGACGATGGTGCCGTTTGGCCTCATACACTACTCGAGCGCTAGCAACCCAAAGTACAATCCGGTGGAAACTTTGAAACAATGGTGCCTTACTCATCCTTTGCCGCAAACATCAGGGATATAATATTAGAAACAGTCTTAGCATCAGGCCTTACTCCAGCTGTCGCAAGATGGCCATAGATTCTCATGCTTGGGAGGAAATAGTTATCTGTTTAAACAAAGTCTCTTCATGTCCCTGGGAATCGGGTGAACTTACTTCAAGGTACCCATTGTTAATAACTGCCATTGGCATAGTGATGTCCTCGTAGTGGATCGGTGAGTGGGACAAAACCAAATCCTGGCGATACATTTCAGAGAGAGGTATATTCTGCTCTGTCCTGAGCCAGCCTGGAAGGTGTTAGCCGGTGGCCCTGTAAGGTTACCAGGAACTCTTCTACTTCTGCCCGCCAACAATCGGTTTTGCCTCCCCCTTACTTACCACCCTAAAGGACCAGGCACACAGATATAAAAATGGCAAAATCATCACTTTAATACAACATCATTCTCCTCTCCCCTTTTACGTAGGCACTCATAGTACTGCTGCTGTGTCTCTCCCTGTAGATGTAGGCACAGATAGTACTGCTTCACTGCCCTTACCTGCACGTAATAATTCTTCCTCACTGTAAGTCATGCAGAACCAGAAAATATTGCCTCCCTGAAAATAATGTCAGCTCAGATAGTGCTGCCTCATTGTCTCTTATAACACAGGCCCAGATAGTGCTGCCTCATTGTCTCTTATAACACAGGCTCAGATAGTGCCGCCTCATTGTCTCTTATAACACAGGCTCAGATAGTGCCGCCTCATTGTCTCTTATAACACAGGCTCAGATAGTGCCGCCTCATTGTCTCTTATAACACAGGCTCAGATAGCGCTACCTCCAAGTCTTTCCTCATTGATAAATTGCATGCACTTTTTTTCCAAGACTAGTGCTGATATAATACTAAAGCCTATATAAACCTAAATGAGTTAAAACAACTGCCTCATGAGGTGTTTGTCTCAGATATGATATATGAGAATATTAGTTATATTTAACCATGGCATGTTTTTTGTATAAATTTGCTACCCTATCACTTCTTTTCGGCAACAATAAGCATGCAGTGGTAGTCTGAGACATCCCCACCATTGTCTTTATAACCTGTGATTGGTTGCAGCATTCACATGTCCCGGTCAAAAGCAACCAGGAAGGACAGAGCCATTGTGAAGCCATTTTAAATGGTGGGATAACCTCTTTATGCAGCAGCCACTAGAGGAGGCTTTTATAAATTGTTGCATTACACCACCCACCAGTACATTTGTAGAAGGGGCCCATATGAAAGCATGGCCAAAGATTCCTTCATTTGCACAAAGATTTATTGACTCAAGTGAATATTTATTCACAAGTGTGAAACTCTGCCCCATTCCGGCAAGATCACTGGCGGACGTCTTGGAGATATAAAAATTCTAGCTGCAATATCAAGGAAACAGCAGGAGACACCGCAGATGTAGCAGCAGCACTGCATGCTGCTCAGCTTCAGTGAGGGTACACAGCAACAAAAGAAGTACGGCACGGTTCGTGGCGGCGGCCGTTGAGCAACACTGTGTCCAAGCTGGGGAATAGTGCAGTAAAAGACTCTGAAGACCGGGGGGTGAATAGGAGGACCCAAAGGGCTTTTAGAGACAGATCAGAGGATGAACCTAATGTCACATGCGGTTGACGGTGTGCCTCCCACCAACATACATAAGAGAGGCCGGCCTCGGGAAATGTCGTATGTTTAGACACAAGCAAAGAGCTGGGATAGAGATAGAGTGTGAGAGCTGGATGTAAGAGCTGGTGCCGGTCCGCCGCGCGTAGAAAGGATATATTAATGACCTACAAGCTGGGTGTAAGGCGCCATGATAGTTCTGATATGATGCAGTTGTAAGACCTTCGGAGATACGTCACCACGTAAGGACTTTCCCATTTGCTTCCTGTGACTGCACAATCAGAACCTTGGGCTGAACATCCCAAATCTGGTATCTTTATTTTATTTTCTCCTTGTTTTATTTTTAAATACTGCCCGTTGTGTACACCTGTAAACCCTTATCTCCACTGTAACATCCTATTCCGTATATTTCAATATTTAGCACTGCTAGTCTTTTTTAGAATAAATCTGCAATTTATTAGTCAAACCTTGTCTGTTTTAAAATGAACCATAACTCCAAAGATTGTGTTCATAATTCATAAGTGTGGGTTCCAGATTACCTGAGGAAACAACAGCTGGAGGTGGCAGCGAGTGTGTGCGGGTATTGTAGAGTGCGAGAGTCATTGGACCTTGATCAGTTGGTGATTTGAGCTTTTGGTTTACTTGCATGCAGAAGCTTGGGAAAGCTGGGTACAAATCTGCCTGTATTCTAATGACTCTATGCTTGCAATTCCGCTAGAGTGATCGATCGAGGCTCTGACGTGACAGGCGTTTGTAGCCATGAGAGCACTCGGAATAATCGATTCATGACAAATCGGTTATAAAGGCGGGATCGATCGGGGTTTCCCCATCTTCTCTTCTCTACCCATCTGTGACACTATAATATTACATTATACTGCATTCTGAAAGGCAGTCTATTAGGCTGTGCCATGGGTGCACCTTAGTAGGCAATCAGTCATGGCCCCAGGTTGCCATGTCAACTGAATGACACCTTGCAATCTCATTGTGGGGAGGTTGTTCAGGAGTCCTAAACACTGAAGGGGGCATTTTAATGCCACTGCCAGAATTGTTGTGATATAGGAGAGCATGGAGGCTCTAGTTTCCTGTTGGGTCAACTCTAGCGTGGATACAAAATATGATAGGGTCGAGCAGGAGGCTCGAGTACGCTGTTGTACCCCCTCTAGCTTAGATATAAGATGTGATATGGCGGGCATTGAGGCACTAGTACCCTGTTGGGGCATCTCTAGCTTGGATACAAAATGTGATAGGGATGGGCAAGGAGGCTCTAGTACCTTGTTTTCACCACCTATAGCTTTGATACAAGAAATGATATGGGGGCATTGATGCTCTAGTACTCTGTTGTATTGCCTCTAGCTTGAAAACAAGATGTTATATGGGGGCATGGATGCTCTAGTATGACGTTAGGGCATCTTTAACTTGGATACAATATGTCATATGGGAGGGCCTGGAGGCTCTAGTACTCTGCTGGGTCACCTCTAGCTTGAAAACAAAATGTGATATGGGGGAATGGAGGCTCTAGCACAATGTTGTACCACTTCTAGCTTCAATAGAACATGTAATACACATGGCAAGGAGGCTCTACTACCACCTTAGGCCGCCTCTAGCTTGGATCCAATATTTAATATGGATGGGCATGGAGGCTCTAGTACCCTGTTGTACCTCCTCTAGCTAGGACACAAGATGTGATAAAAGTGGGTAGGGAGGCTCTAGAACCCTGTTGGGCCACCGCTATCTTGGATATAAGATGTGATACGGGTGCGCATGAAGGCTCTAGAACCCTGTGGGACCACCTCCAGCTTGAAAACAAGATGTGATACGGGTGGACATGAAGACTCTAGAATCCTGTTGGGCTGCCCCTAACTTGGATACAAGATGTGATACATAGAACAATCTTGCCCACACAGGCATGGAGGCTCTAGTATCCTGTTGAGCCACCTCTAGCTTGGATTCAAGATGTATTACAGGTGGGTATGGAGGCTATAGTACCCTGTTGAGTGACTTCTAGCTTGGATACAAGATGTGACAGTGGCGGGCATAGAAACTCTAGTACCCTGGTGTACTGCCTCTAGCTTGGATACAGGATGTGATATGGCCGGGCATGGAGCCTCTAGTACCCTGATGGAGCATTTCTAGCTTGGATACACAATGTGATACAGGTGGGCATAGAGGCTCCAGTAGCCTGTTGGGCTATCTTTAGCTTGAATAAAAGCTGTGATACGGCCGGGCATGGAGGCTCCAGTACCTTGTTGTACCATCTCTAGCTTGGATACAAGATGTGATATGGTCGGGCATGGAGACTCTAGTACCCTGTTGTACCGCCACTAGCTTGGATACAAGATGTGATACGGGCCGGCACGGAGGCTCTAGCACCTTGTTCGGTCACCTCTAGCTTGGATACAAGATATGACATAGGCAGGTATGGAGGCTCTAGTACCCTGTTGTACCACTTTTATCTTGTATACAAGATGTAATACAGTCAGCATAAAGGCTCTAGTACCCTGTTGGGGCATCTCTAGCTTGGATACAAGATGTGATACTGGTGGGCATTGAACCTCTAGTACCCTCTTGTACCGCCTCTAGCTTGGATGCAAGATGTGATTCTGGCTGGCATGGAGGATTTAATACCCTGATGTACTGACTCTAGCTTGGAAACAAGATTTGATATGGGCGGGCATGGAGGCTCTAGTACCTTGTTGGAACATCTCTAACTTGGATCCACGATGTGATACAGGTGGGCATGGTAACTCTGATACCTCATTGGGGCATCTCTAGCTTGGATACAAGATGTAATTTGGCAGGCATGGAGGCTCTAGTACGTTGTTGTGCCAGCTATAGCTTGGATACAAGGATGTGATACGGGCGGGCATGGAGGCTCTACTGCCCTGTTGGGGTATCTCTATCTTGGATACACAATGTGATACAGGCTGGCATGAAAGCTCTAGTACACTGTAGTACCACCTCTAGCTTGGATACAAGATGTGATACGGGCAGGCATGGAGGCTCTAGTACCCTGTTGGGTCGCCTCTAGCGTTGATACAATATGTGATACCAGTGGGCATGGAGGCCCTAGCACCCTTTTGGGGCATCTCTAGCTTGGATACAAGATGTGAGAAAGGTGGGTATTAAGGCTCTAGTACTCTGTTGGGCCACCTCTAGCTTGGATACAAGATGTGATACTAATGGGCATGGAGGCTCAAGTACGCTGTTGGTCTGCCTCTAGCTTGGATACAAGTTGTGATACCAGCGGGCATGGAGGCTCTAGTACCCTGTCGGGTTGCCTCTAGCTTGGATACAAGGTGTGATACAGGTGGGCATGGAAGTTCTAGTACCTTGTTGGGCCACCTCTAACTTGGATACAGGTTCCATATTGTATCCTCTGGGATGTCTCTTTATGTTTGCAGTAACTGAGTCTCTAGATTGTGCAAACTCGTAGGCTATTGAAGTTGGTATCCCAGATGGTCCCATACAGCTATGGAAGTGTGGCAATGTTGTGGAGATATTCCTGTGACCCCATTGTGCGTGTAAGTCACCATGAGAGGAACACATGTGGCTGCAGGATGTCCTGAACATATCGCTGAGCTGTCCCTCGTACCACTACTAGTGCTGATCGACTGTCGTATGCGATGTTCCCGCACACCATCACACCAGTATTGGTGGCAGTGTGTCTCTCCACCACACTCACCGTAAGGTCTCGAAACACTAACACAGTTGTCATCAGTGCCCAAATGAAATGTAGATTCGTCGCTGAAGACAACCCGATTCCACTCCGTAGTAGCCCAGTTTCATCATTCACGACACCACTGCAAATGGGGGTGATGGTGGATGCCAGAGGCCGTACATGTAATGGGTGCTGTGAGACCAAATTTCCTTCCGTCAAACACTTGGGAATGGTTCCAACAGACATAGTGGTGTAATGATGGTGCCATATATTTCTGGATGGTGGACAACGAAACAGTTGGAGTTACTGGTGCTTGTTGGAGGATCAGACAATCCTCTCTACTAATGGTCTGTCGGGGTCCCTGACCCTGGTTGCCTTATGCGCCCCCATCCACTGGTCCCAACACCTCCTAACAGTCTGGTCAGAACGGCCGGTGGGGGACAATTCATCGATACGACCATCCAGATTCTCACATCCCAATAACGCGCCCCCCTCTGGTAACGGGGTGAGATTTCTTCTCTGCGTCGTAGAGGCATCTAGTGGCCAACAAGCTCTACAAGCGGAAGAAGAGGTCACTACACACAAGGAGCCTCCGAGAGCCTCTTATAGGCCAAGGGGGAGCCACTTTTAGGGCCTCAGGTGACAAGACCGTTCATCACCACAACTCTCATCATTTACATATCTGCCTGCAGCAAAATGAGAACTTCTTCTGGGGGTGGAGAGTTATCTACAATGAGTGTAACGCTACGAACTAAAATGTCAATATCAGCATAACACATTCCCTTTCCCAACAATATTATTACCTCCCCAGATTCACAAACCCCCCTGGTGAACGGCGGCAGCCTGCAAAAATTCATTCAGGAGGTTAACCGGTACTAAAAAAATTGTTTCTCCCTGCGAAAGGGAGGCCTCCTATTAGATGATAAAGAATGTAACAGCAGGCATAAAATCATAATATTATGAACCCTTAAAATCATTATTTTCAGAAATGGCTTAAAGGATCTCCGTTCACAGGGAAATCTCTGGCTATTTCTCCTACTTAGAAGAAGCTCAATCAAAAGATTCACCAAGTGCCCCCTCGAGAAAACAGCAGATCTACATTTAAATGGAGATATATTTTCAAATGCGCACTACCTGCGAGGCAGAGGCTGTCAAGGGTTCTTACCCAGTTAATATAAAATAGTCGGAGATATATTTCGCCGGCGTCTCCACCCTCCCTTTTGAGGCCTCTGAAATATGCATTTTCCCATTTACTTGCTTGCCTAGTTTTGATTTTTCTGTC
The DNA here is from genome assembly GCF_035609145.1 of Eleutherodactylus coqui. NCBI lineage: Eukaryota > Metazoa > Chordata > Amphibia > Anura > Eleutherodactylidae > Eleutherodactylus > Eleutherodactylus coqui. Next base: position 6,079,832 of record NC_089839.1, read on the forward strand.
TTGTAAATTAATATTAATCGCTTAACCAATGACATGTTTTATTGTGCTAACAAATCTCTATTATGCATTTATTGTGCTCATTCCGCTGCAGACGCGATAGGCATCTTATGTTTGCTGGTCAGATGCACTAAATAATTAAGCAATCTACTGTCATCAGGGCCGCTTCTTGTAAGGAAGCCAGTTAGAGTATCTGCTGCCTCCAACGTGACGACCTACCGAGGTAATTAAATACAACCTGCGTTTTCTGCCCGTTTCGCCGATATAAATACGTAATGGTTTATTTATTGCCGCAAATTAGTTAAGTAGCTTCTTTTGTTCAGAATGAGTTATGGTCATCGTAATTAAGGCTGCCGTCTAGACGAAGGAAAGACACAAGGTTACCAATAAGAGGAGCAGAAAAAGTCCTTGCAAAACACCTTAGAGGGGAAGTTCACCCAAAAACTCCTTTTACAAACACTTCTTCATGTGTTCTTCTAGGAGTCCTCGAGAGTTCCTAATAGATGATGTGTGCGAGCAGCGCTGGAGGTCTCTGGGCCCACCAAGGGAGACGAATATGGGGGCCCACCCTCCATCTATACAGAACACATACACATCCACCTTTAACTCCTTAAGGCTGGCCAATATATGCTGTGATCTGATGTATTAGATTCCAATGCATCACATCACATGGCTGTATTCCAGAGACGTAAAAGTGCCCAGCCGGCCAATATAGCGCTGGGCGTTTTTACGTCGGGCCCGAAAGATAGTCCTGGAACTATCTTTTGGGCCGGAATACCTTGGCCACTGCATGGGCTCCTATGGGAACCCACAGCAGCGGCCGCAGGTGGAAGGGAGTTAAGCAGTGAGGCTGCTCACCTCCCTCTGCTCTCCTCCCCCCGTGCAGGCTCACCAGTCTTCTCCTCCCGCTGGAGCTCTGCAATGGGAGGAGGCGGGGCGGGCCTGTGCTTAGCTCCGCCCCTGTCCTGCCCCCTCCCATTGCAAAGAACGAGCGGGGAGGAGAGGACAGGTGGAGAGGAAATTTGCAACGGCATGGTGAGCTCGGTGCGTATGCGCCGGACCCCAAGCCGTGTGAATGGGTGCACAAACGTTAGATTTGTGCATCCGTTCACGAGCTTCTACGCCCCAGATGGAAGCGTATATTGGCCGTAAAAAACGCCGGCCAATACGCGCTCGTATGACAGAAGCCCCGGGATGCGGCCCTTTGTGGGTTTTTTATTTTCATTTTTTTCTTTTCTCTTTCAAAAAATCATAGCTTGTTTCAATCCATGACGCCACTGTCTGGGGGCTTGGTGTTTTTTGTGGGACGACTTTTATTTTTCAATTGTTCTATTTAATATACCGTATAATGTACTAAAAAACTTTAAAAAACTTGGAGTGAAATGGAAGCCCTTCGCCCACAATTCTGCCATCTGTGAGGGGGTTATACTTTCACAGCGAACACGCTGCGGCAAAAGTGACATGATAATCATAATCTGCGGGTTGCTACGGTAACAAAATTTATAGTTTGTTTTGCTATGATACTTTTAAAAACTAAAATGATTTTTGTCGCCTCTCCTGACCGCCATCACTTTTTTATTTTTCCGTCGATAGAGTAGCGTCTGGCTTATTTTTTGCCCACCGTCCTGTAGTTTCTATTGGTACCGTTTTGGGGTACATATGACTTTTTGATCGCTTTTTATTTCATTTTTTCTTGGAGTCACAGTGACCAATTCTGGCCTTGTGTATTTTTTTACGTTCCCTTTGTGGGATAAGTAATGCGCTACTTTGATAGATCAGACTTTTACGGATGCAGCAATACCAAATATGTGTTTGCATTTTTATTTTCTTTCTTATAAATATGGGAAAGTTTTTTTTCAAAACTTTTAGCTTTTATTATTTTTTAATAATTAATACAACGTAACCATATTATTCCATTATAGCGCCGCGTTCTAACCGGCAGTCTATGAAGAAAAGCCACGGTGCTGCAGGCACATCTAGATAGGCAATTAGCCATGGCAGCCCTGGAAGCCTTCAGATGGTCCCTGGCTGGCACGGTAACCGAGCGGCAACTCACAATCTCATTGCTGAGGGGAAAGTGCTGGGGAAGAAGAGCGTCTGTGATCCCTAAATACCAATCAGGGCATTTAAATATTGCTGACAGAATTGACAGCGGCATTTAAAGGGTTAACAGTTGCGATCGTGTCTTTTGCTGGTGGGTATCAGTTGTTATAGACAAGCGGCACCCACTGTGTATGGAGTGGGATCAGCCATTGATACCGTTCTATACAAATCCCACACCCTCATAACATAAATGTATGTCCTTGGGAATGAAGGGTTAAAGGGGTTGTCCTAGCAGTTTCTTCTCCGGCTGTATTAATGTTATGAGCTTGGTTCCTGTACTGTATTTATATTATAAGCTTGGTTCTGGTGCTGCATTTATGTACTGAGCTTCTGTGGCTGTATTTATGTTATGAGCTTGGTTTTGGTATTGTATCTATGCACTTAGGTTAATTGATTCTTTTTTAGGTTATGAATTTGTGTCTTGTGCTGTGTTTATGCTATGCGCTTGGTTCTGGTGCTGTATTTACATACTGAACTTGGTTCTAGTATTGTGTCTATGTACTGAGGATGGTTAATGCTGTTTTTATGGTATTATTTTGTTTCTTGCAATGTATTTATGATATGGTTGTTCTGGTGCTGTTTTTATGTTATGAGCTTTATTCTGGTGCTACATCTACTGAACTTGGTTCTGGTATTATATGTACGTACTTAGGTGGTATCGTGTGGATTTATGTTATGAGCTTGGTTCAGGTACTGTATTTATGTTATGTGCTTGATTCTGGGACTGTGCTTGTTCTGAGGTTGTTTCTGGTTGTTTATTCCATTATACCGCTGCGTTCTAACAGGCAGTCTATGAAGAAGAGCCCCGGTGCTGTCCCAGCAGTTTCTTCTCCGGCTGTATTTATGTTACAAGCTTGGTTCTGGTGCTGCATTTATGTACTGAGCTTCTGTGGCTGTATTTATGTTATGAGCTTGGTTTTGGTATTGTATCTATGCACTTGGTTCTTGTATTATATGTACATACTTAGGTTGTATCGTGTGGATTTATGTTATGAGCTTGGTTCTGGGGCTGTGCTTGTTATGAGGTTGTTTCTGGTGCAGTATGTTTTCACTGAGCTGTTCTGGTGTGGGTATTCTGCTATCTTCTGCACAAGCAGACAAGCCGAATACGGGCAGGCTGCCTATCAGTGCAATACATATATATTCATTATGTTGAGGGGGAGTGGCGCTAATAAAGATTCTACACAGGTGCCTTCTAAACTTTAGGCTGACACCGTCTCCATACATTTTTGAGGCTAGATTTGTTACCCGGCAATCCGGTATCTATCCGCAATGTAGTGAATAGCCTCCTTGTTGTATGTCGTCTTTCCCTGCCGCCCCAATGTTCGGCGGGTCCCGCTTCCTGCCCTGTACATGCCCTTGTATGATCATATCTTCGGCAGGAATACAATGGAGTGTGTGATGACCACCGGCCACCATCAGCTCTGCACTATCATTACACCGCCGCGCCTTCTACCGCACCCGCTGAAAGAGACGGAATTAGTTCATTTTATTTTCATTATATTGGCACATAAAATGTACATTAAGGACGTGGGGATGCCAGAATTATAAAATAACACAGTTCATCTCCAAATCTGTGGAAAATGGGATAAATTACTCTCCATTATTTCTCTTATCTCCCGGTGGTGAACGCAGGACATATCAGACCCGGCGAGATTATGGAGCTAATAACACAAATGATTGGGACACATTTACCCTTATAACAAGTGAGAATGTAAAGCGCGCCGGAAAAATAAAAACACAAGATACATTTACAAAAGTTGAGCGGAGACATCATAAATATTCATCGGGTAAAAGATGGTGAGGATGGGATGTGCTGCGATAGATACAGCTCAGGATCCAAGACGCTAGAGAAGCATTGCTACGTATAGACTTCTGCTGGCCATCAATCGTCAGATACCTTGCTGACCTGACCTATACTGTTATGTCCGCTCTTCACACCTCTGTCTACCTGCTCTACAATACACGTATCACTGATTGGTACCTACTGTGCCGGGTCTAGAACTGGGGATCCAACGGACAAACAGACCCCATCACCAAACATACTAGCGGCGGTCAGCTGTCTCTGCCAGTCCCATAGCATTGCCAGCCTTAGAGGCCATTGCTGCAATGTCTTCTTCAGCACAGTCATGCAGATGAGGAAACATGGAAAAGTGGAGAGCCCAATTCTAGTGATAAATGTAGTTGGTGGGAAAACTCTGCTAAGGGTGCAGCTGTTGGAACCCACCGATCAGTGGCTTATTATTTTCTTGGGACAGCCATGTCTTGGTCTCAAACTTTCACTTTTTGAGGACGGGATTTACCATGATGGATAAAGCTCATGATCCAAGAAATTGACTGTGAAAAAATTCCTATTTACTTCCGGTAGCCACTATTCCTCAGATGTCTATTGCCTTCCTACACTGTTTCACTTCTGTATCCACATCTGGTACTTTGTTATTGTGCTCCATGTTATTGACCTCTGCTCTGCTATCCAACTATAACTTGATAATTTGCCCAAGTCAGCCTGGCTTGTCGCTATGTGTCATTGGCTATCCCAATCTATACTGTTACATCCCCTCTCCACATCACACGTCTGAGTAACATGCTCTGCAATGCATCTACCACTAATAGATAACTACTATGGTGGATTGAGAACTGGGGATCCCCTCAAAAAAGACCATATCACCAAATATACTAGCTGTGCTCAGGCTGTGTCTGCAGTCCCATAGCCTTAGCAGCCCCATAGACCATTACTTCAATGTCTTCATCAACACAGTCATGCAGATGAGGAAACATGGAGAACTAGAGAACCCAATTCTAGTGATCAATGGAAGCAATAAATGTAGTTGGTGGGAAACCTCTGCTAGGGGTGTAGCAGTTGGACCCCCACCGATCAGTCCCGTATTGTTATTTTATTGGGACAACCATATCTTGGTCTGAAACTTTAAATGTTTGAGGACAGGATTTACCATGCTGGATAAAACTTGTGATCCAAGAAGCTGACTGTGCAAAACGTTCTACTTACTTCTGGTGGCCTCCATTCTTCAGGTGTCTATTGTCTTGCTACACTGTTGCCCTTTTGTTCCCACATCTGATACTTTGTTATTGTGCTACATTTCATTGGCCTCGGTTTAGCTATCTAACTATAACTTGATAGTTTGCCTAAACCAGCCGGCTTGTTGCTATATGTTATCAGCTATCCCAATCTATACTGTTACATCCACTCTCCACATTACACTTCTCTACAAGGCACCTACTACTAAATGATAACTGCTGTGGGGGGTTGACATTTAGTGGGTCCAACTGAAAAAAAGAACAAATCACCAAACATTATGCTAGCGGCGGTCAGCTGTTTTTGCCAGTCCCTTAGCCTTGTCAGCCTTAGAGGCCATTGCTTCATTGTCTTGCTCAACACAGTCATGCCGATGAAGAAGAATGGGGAACTAGAGAACCAAATTCCAGTGATCAATGGAAATAATAAAAGTCTTTGGTGGAAAACTCTGCTAAGGGTGTAGCAGTCAGACCACCACGATCAGTCACTTATTGTTATTTTCTTGAGACAACCTTGCCTTGGTCCCAAACTTTCACTTCTTGAGGACAGGATTTACCATGATGAATAAAGCCCATGACCCAAGAGGTTGACTGCACAAAAATTTCTATGTACTTTGGTTGGCTTCCATTCTTCAGATATCTATTGTCTTGCTACACTGTTACCCTTCTGTACCCCCATCTGCAACTTTGTTATTGTGCTCCATGTTATTGACCTCTGCTCTGCTATCCAACTATAACCTGATCATTCGCCCAACCCAGACTGGCTTGTTGCTATGTGTCATTGGCTATCCCAATCTATACTGTTACATCCACTCTCCACATCACACTTCTGAGTAACATGCTCTGCACCTACCACTATCAGATAACTACTAATGTGTTGAGAATTGGGGATCCCCTCAAAAAAACATATCACCAAATATACTAGCTGTGCTCAAGCTGTGTCTGCCAGTCTCATAGTTTTAGCAGCCCCATAGACCATTACTTCAATGTCTTCCTCAACACAATCATGCAGATGAGGAAAAATGGAGAACTAGAGAACCCAAATCTAGTGATAAATGGACGTAGTTACAGGTGGGAAAACATTGCTAATAGTGTAGCAGTTGAAGCCACCCTGATCAGTCACCCATGATTGTTTTCTTGGGACAACCGTGTCTTGGTCTTAAATTTTGACAATTTGAGGACGGGATTTACCTTGATGGACAGAGCTCGTGATCCAAGAGGTTGACTGTGCAAAAATGTCTACATACTTCGGTCAGCCTCGATTCTTCAGATATCTATTGTCTTGCTACACTGTTACCCTTCTTTGCCCCCATCTGGTATTTCGTTATTGTGCTCCATGTTATTGACCTCTGCTCTGCTATCCAACTCTAACTTGATCATTTGCCCACCCCAGACTAGCTTGTTGCTATTTGCCTTTGTGTATCTTGATCTATACTATTACATCCCCTCTCCACACCTCTGTCTACTGTGCTCTACAATACATCTGTCACTGATTGGTAACTACTATGCTGGGTTACGAACTGGGGACCCGACTGAAACACCCCACATCACCAAACATACTAGCTGTGGTCAGGTGTTTCTGCCAGTCACATAGACCGTTACCGTAATGTGCTGACGAGGAAACATGAGAGGCTAAAGGACACAATTCTAGTGATCAATAGAGATGATTGAAGGATTTGGTTAGAAAACTCAGCTTGGGGTGTAACAGTTGGATCCCCACCGATCACTTATTGTTATTCTCTTGGGGCAGCCCTGTCTTAGTCTCAAATTTGACCTTTCTGAGGACAGGATTTACTGTGATGGATAAAGCTCATGATCCAAGAGGTTGGCTGCGCAGATGTTGCTACATGCTTGCATTGGCCATCATACTTCAGATGCTTATTGTCTTGCTACATTGTTGCGCTTTTGAACCCACATTTGGTACTTTTGTTCTTGTGCTCTATATTATCAGCTTCAGCTCTGTTATCAAACTATGGCTTGATGAATTATCTGTCCAACCCGGATTGTCTTGTCGCTGTTTGTCACTGGCTATCCTCACCTCTACACAAAGATGTAACTAGAAGCTTCTGGGCCCAAATGAAAAATCAGTAACAGGACATCCCTGCCTACACATCCACTCTTGAACCAGCGATCCTAGGATCAGTCAGATGCTAAACTGCAGTACGTGTCTACTGCAGTGTATTATATCTTTTCATTTGCAATACCAGCCATAGCAACCCATTGACTCTCCATGGGTGAATGATAGAGGGCCAATAACATCATGGAGGGCGTTTCCTCCCTCTATTAACCGATTACCAGTTGTGATCCACATTGATCACAGCTTGTAAGAGAATAAAAGCTGGTATCGAAGTTCTATTCTGTTCCAGCAATTACAGTGGCACGCTGGCTGCTGCTGCAGATAGCATTAGCTCAGCTCCTGACTCGGTGCCATAAATATACATCATTTAGCGGGAACTGCTTCATTTCCATGACATACATCTAAGGCATGGGAAAGGGTTAAAAGGGTTGTTCCACAAATGTAACAGCGCTTGTACATAGCTGACTATAGAGGGAATGCAGACGCATGGCCACCACTCCATCCATTCAGGGCCATCAGGACACCCTGTCTTGGGAGCGGTTGGGGTCCCAGCAGTCGGGTCTCTCCGATCGGTCATGTATAGTTAGTTTTTTGGGACGACCATAGTCCCAAACTTTCACTTTTTGAGTTTTGAATCATTCTGACATTTAATTATTATTTTGAAGCCTTGTTGTGTTTTCTTCCCCCGGGTGACTAAAAAAATGAGTTCCCTTGGATGTGATCTGACATGAGTTTTCTCCAAATAGGGGAAGGGCATCCGGCCTGTTTTTACGTGTTACTTATGACTCGCTTAAAAGGGGTTGCCTTATCCACAGGCTATCTACAGAATAGGTGATAAAAGTCTGATCGGTGGGGGTCACACTGATCCCAAAAATGGGGGTCCCTTGTCCTCCTCTTGTCCTTACTGTGGGCTCACTGTAGCCCCTGCGGTGAGGAGGAGATTGAATGGTTGGAGGTCATGCTTGAGCTCCATGTATCCTGAATGGGATGGGCAGAGAAGAGCACTTGTTCTGAATGGGGTGGCACCGCACGTGAGCGACCGCTGCTCTATTCATTCACCCTCTTACTGCGTAATGGGGGGGTGCAGCTAGCCTGCAGTGAGGAGTGGGGAACATGGGACCCCTGCAGTGGACTACACATAGGATTTATCAATGTACATCCTCCACATAGCTGGCAGCATGAGATGACGTTCCCATCAGATGTTCCCTGTTGAGTCTGCCTCTAAGGGCTCCTTCACACGGACATATTTGGCGCGTTTTTGCGTGTGCAAAATTTTCATGCAAACCCTTTCATTTCTATATGTTCGTCCCTTTTTGCTTGTTTTGCACACGTGAAAAAAAACACGGCACGCTCTACTTTTCTGCTCATTTGCGACCAAAAGTCCCCATGGGGGGTGTAAATGCATCCGTAATGGGATGCACAATATGCAGCATAATTTCGTAGGAAATAGAACACATCTTGGAAGCATTAGATTAAATAGCAATTTAAATCGGGGCGTGGTTGCGTCCCGCGCTCAAAAAACCATACGAGCAAATACATTGCGCCGAAGCATGAGCAAAAACGCATACGGCCATGTGAAAGAGCCCTAAAATTGTGGTATTAATTAGCAGATGAGCCGCGCATTTCTACCTTTCCCTTTTGTATGAATTCGCACCAGACTTAGCGTTTGTCGATGGACGTAATCCGTGTTTGGCATTTCACGTGGATCCGCGTTAAGCAGCGACGGATCAGCCCTTATTTTTGCAATGTGGATTTGAAATCCTCAACGAAAAATCCGCGTTGTGAAGACTTCCTATTCAAATGAACGGCACAAGTAGGGTAAGAGTCAGGGTCAGCGGGCGTAGATCAACCGCGCCACTCGTCTGGCTGAGGGACAAATCCAGAGGCAGCACTGGAGGTACTCCGCTCTTCAGCTTTACCCCCATCATCGGGACGTGGGCTTCGCAGGCCATTACTCTGCGCCCCAACAATGTGGCAGCTGATGCTACTATAGACCGCGGCGCGGTACCGGAGCGTGTGGAGGGTAGTCAGATAATGCGGGTCGGGGCAGGCGGCCGGAGGTCAAGTCATGGAGAACAAACTTGGTAAAGCAGGCCAGAGGTCAGGACAGACAGAGGCGTAGTCCGTGTAATAAGATGGGTCAGGAGTGGAGAATGTAGTCAGCAAGAGTCGAAGTTAGGAACCGGAGAACCAGAGCAACGAAGTAGAACCTTGAGTGCGAGCAGAAGACAAAACTCCATAGGGGGGAGATCCCTGATATAGGCAGGGGTAGCAGATGATTGGGAGGGGGACATTAGCTAGGTGGTCAGTGACCTTTAACCCCTTAACACCCCAGTTTACATCCTGAGTGTGAAAGGTTTATATGGAGTGGGATGGGGAGCCAATCCCGTTCCAGACAAGGCGGAAACTGACTGACTGTGATAACAGGCACCTACCTGCAACAGCCACCATCAGCATCAATGCTGATCGCAGCTGTTAACCCTCTAAATGCCACTGTTAATCCTGATAGCGCTGATCATTGTTCTGGGGATCCCTTCTGAAGGCCCTCAGGGCTGCCATGACTAACTGCCTATGCCTGTGGCACACCTTCATAGACTGCCTGTCAAAATGCAATATTATGTAATACTGTGGTATTGCATTATACTGTATGAGCGAGCAAACGATCACAAGTTCAAGTCCTCTGTGCGATCTATAAAAAAAATGTAAAAAGAAAAAAAGTTTTTTTAATTATTGGATAAAATGAAGAAAGTAAAAGTAAAAAAAAACCCTTTTCCAATATTAGTAATAAAAAAGAAATAAAGATAAAAACAAATTTGGTATTGCTGCATCCATAAAAGTCTGATCTGTCAAAGTAAAGCATTATTTATCCCACACGGTGAACGTCATCAGAAAGAAAAAATACACGTTGTCAGAAATGCCCATTTTTGGTAGTGCAGTCTCCAAGAAAAAGTTTTTAAAAAGGCGATGAAAAAGTCATATGAACTCCAATATAACACCAGTGAAACTACAAGACGTCCAGCAAAAAGACGAGCCCTCAAACAACTGCGTCGGCGGAAAAATAAAAAAGTTATGGCGGCAGAAAATAATTTTTTTCCCCCAAGATATTTCTAATAAAAGTAGGCCAGCAGAAAAAAAACTATAAAAACTATAAATACAACTTGTCCCACAAAAAACAAAAAAGCCCTAAAAAAGTTATGATTTATTGAATTTAAGGAGGAAAAACTGAAAAAAAGGGGTTCCGTATCTAAAGGGGTCAAAGAACACAACTGGATGCACGTATCTAAATGGTATCTATATGCGAGTGAAATGCGTTTTTTTTGGCGGCCATAGGAAACAACTGATTCTGTTTCAGATTTGCCCAAAAAGGGGATATGCAGCGACTTCTCAACCTCAGAGCGTCCATCCGAGAGTAAAATGTGCTCATGTGAATGTTCTATTCACGTACAATTACGGAGCATATCGCGAGCGGTCAGATACCACGCATGAAGCTCGCCCGTGTGAATGCACCCTGAGGGGATATTGAAGCGGACTGCGATGTGGATTCGCCGTGTGATAACCCGCAGGACATCGGGATGTGCAGCAAACCTCTGAGCCTATGTAGATATCCAAGAGAACAAAAAAACGGAATCCTGGGAAATGTCGGTGCAGACTGCAGAATGGCGGCGTCTGTGGAGTAGAACAATGCCAACCCTTTAACAATAGCTGCATTTTGGTTAATTGTAGCTCTCCTGCAACAATTCCACAAAGTGCATAACCATATGTTCAATCCTGGGTGCTACAGCAAGAAAAAAACAAATTAGCAGGGAGCGCAGAGGCGCACGGCGCGCTCCAGGCACTCTCGCTAATTCATTCGCATGTCAATACAATCTCTATGTATTTAATTTTGATTTACTAAAGGTACTGCAGGCGAGAATTAGAGGGAACCGCGCACCGGAATAGATTGTATTCAGGCCTGCATCCCAGAGACCTCCATGCTATCGTCTCTATGGTCGGCGACTAACTTTATCCTATGCAGACTCTCGCTCATAGTGAGATTGATAGAAGCCGACAAGCGGCATTGGTTTTACTTCGGACAGTAGTGAATGCGCCTACATTTGTTTTCTTTCTTGCACCCCGAGTCGGCGGCTCCTTCTGACAACATAATTTGGAAAATAGCTTTTATTAACTTGATTAGAAGTCGCTGACTTTGCATTAATACGCGCCCTTCGTATCCCGCTACTGTCATTCTGAAGGGGTGGATGGCGATGATGGTTGGGGTGTGCCTCCTGCCTCCAAGGGGGTTTATGGGGCCAAGTCTACGGGCTGTGCAGAGTGGGAACCTCCAGTTTGGCCTCAGTCTGACAGCCTAAAGCCGCTCTCCTTAGCGCCAGTCCCTTTTCCGCGGTGGGAGGGAAATACGATATCAAGGCCTCGTGGCCGGGTTCGGGCCGACTCAAGTCCACCTATGGCAGGTCTTGTTAAACAGGGTCCATGATAAAATGGGTAGGCAGAAGCATAAACATGGAGTTGAGACTCCCAACCCATCTTGGACGGTGTTTCAAACTTTGCAAAGTTCAGCAGAAAGGCAGTTGCACACATTAGTCGCGGCAGCTGCGGTTACGACAGTCCCTATGTTACCTTTCGGAGTTCCTCCAACTAGTGCAAATTGAAAGATGTTTCCCAGAAGCACCTGCTCCTCTGCAGGAAGGAAGAAAGTTTTGATGTGCCGTAAACTGTCAGTTCATTAGAGGAGCTAAGACTTTGTGCAAAGGGGCCACTCTGAAGTACCCAAACTACGTACCAGATCTCCACATGGTTTTGTCAGCGGTTCAGGACGAATGTAGCAGCTCACTGCTTCCTCCTAGGTGTCTCGATCCCCTGCTGTCCCATCTGCTTCCCCGCTGTCATTTTTAAGCTTCTGGCGGCATCATCGTTGTAAGTACCTGAATATAAAGCGGGCCGCCCATGTTCTTCCCCCAAGAGCAGTCATTAGGAGAAAGTTGGGCCCCGTCTCACATACTGGATTGTGAGCCAAACACTTTCATTTATGGCCAGCTTAATATGAGAAAGAGTCCATACTAAATTCTTTGCCCATTAAAGGGCCACTCCAGCAAAAACATATTTTCCATTACTGCTCCTCCCTCACCTAATTGCCTGTCACACTCTGCACATCTCCTGTGTACATTGCAGTCACTTCCATGCAGTGCAGCCTCTTGTCTGATACTTATCAGATGCCATTTTGTTTTTCACATTACTCCCTGCTTTCTCTTTCTCTGTGCTGTACTTGCAATCTCATGATGCATTAGAACAGCATCTCATGACCAGTTAGAGCCAGCACCATCTCTGTCTGCAGGGAGGACAGTGAGATTATCATTACCCTCAATATTCTTGTAAATAAGCCACAGGCCATATGTATACAGTCAGGGGGATGAGCTGTCATTGCCTTCATTGAAAGGGCCCATTCATAAGGGGGGATTTTTTGTCTGGATTAAAGGGGTTGTCCCCGAAACGGGTTTTTTTTTTTTCAAACCCCCCCCCCCCGTTCGGCGCGAGACAACCCCGATGCAGGGACGTACAGAAAGCTTACCGGAGCGCTTACCTTAATCCCCGCGCTCCGGTGACTTCTATACTTACCTGTGAAGATGGCCGCCGGAATCCTCTTCCTCCGTGGACCGCAGCTCTTCTGTGCGGTCCATTGCCAATTCCAGCCTCCTGATTGGCTGGAATCGGCACATGACGGGGCGGAGCTACACGGAGCCTGCATTCTGCACGAGCGGCTCCATTGAAGAGAGCAGAAGACCAGGACTGCGCAAGCGCGGCTAATTTGGCCATCGGAGGGCGAAAATTAGTCGGCACCATGGAGACGAGGACGCCAGCAACGGAGCAGGTAAGTATAAAACTTTTTATAACTTCTGTATGGCTCATAATTAATGCACAATGTATATTACAAAGTGCATTAATATGGCCATACAGAAGTGTATAGACCCACTTGCTGCCGCGGGACAACCCCTTTAAGTCCACGTGCATCTTTCTTATGGGCCGATGTTCCACATAAAAAAATGCCACATGATCCCAGACAAAAGTTGAAAGTAAATGGGTTGAATACAAATCACAGAAAACTCCGTGTTTACTTTTTTTGTGCATGGTTTTCTGTGGGTTGTAACAAAATTGACATCACTCGGGCCTTTTTTTTTGGGGGGGGGGGGGTTGCATGCGTGAAGAACGATGACACATATTTTAAAAACAATCACATACGCCCATACTAAAATCAGACCGTTTTTCATGGACTGAAATTGCATATGCCTCTGTGAATGAGCCCTTCTGTGTGATAGCAGTCTCCAATCACCAGCAGTAATGTGATTGGAGGTCCTGTACCCCATGTGAAGAGCCTATGTGGTACAGTCCATGTAGTTTCATCCTACAGGAAGTTCTGGTGACTCCTGGAGAGAACAGAAAGACAAGTAAGTCTCAGGAGGTCAAAATGAGATCACATGACCCGTCAGAAGAGAAAGACTCCAGTAATATTCCGACAGACTGAAAGGACTAAATGAGTCAATACCGGAGGACTAGTTATATAATTAATGATAAAGGTCATCGGAGTGGCCCTGTAACTATGACCAGGTCTGCACATTTAGAGCTTTACAGTAGAGGCTTCCGACAGTTCTGTCAGTTGCATCACTTGTCATCACTTTTAAACTTACGGCAAGAGACAGAGCGGCCATCAGGGGTCTCCAGTCAATGGCTGTCAGGGCATCCAGACACACGGACTAGAAGAAACATGAATGACTGCTGTAGACTAGCAGTAGGTGCTGCATACGTAGCAATTACCAGACAAACGTACCCAAATCAGGTTAGAAGAGCCATGTAGGGGCCTCGGCGGCCGCACGACGGAGCGCAGAACACAACAGCGCTTGATAAATTAATTCCTTTTAATTATCTGATAATTCACAGCTAAACTCTGCACACTTAACATCAGCAGGGGTCACATTAATCACCGCAGACACGTTATATGTGCATCGTGTAATCAGAGGAGAATATTATTAATATACAACGTAGGAACAATCCCAACAACCAAACTGGACTACCAGGACGAACAGGAACATGAGTGACCATGCAAAGTATCACTCACATCTGATATCTATCTATCTATCTATCTATCTATCTATCTATCTATCCCATATCTATCTATCTATCTATCTATCTATCTATCTATCTATCTATCTATCTATCTATCTATCTATCTATCCATCTATCTCCTATCTATCTATCTATCTATCTATCTATCCCATATCTATCTATCTATCTATCTATCTATCTATCTATCTATCCCATATCTATCTATCTATCTATCTATCTATCTATCTATCTATCTATCTATCTATCCATCTATCTCCTATCTATCTATCTATCTATCTAACTATCTCATATCTATCTATCTATCTCCTATCTATCTATCTATCTATCTATCTATCTATCTATCTATCTATCTATCTATCTGTCTATCTATCTATCTCCTATCTATCTATCTCCTATCTATCTATCTATCTATCTATCTATCTAACTATCTCATATCTATCTATCTCCTATCTATCTATCTATCTCCTATCTATCTATCTCATATCTATCTATCTATCTCCTATCCATCTATCTCCTATCTATCTCATATCTATCTATCTATCTATCTCCTATCTATCTATCTCATATCTATCTATCTCCTATCTATCTCCTATCCATCTATCTATCTATCTATCTATCTATCTATCTATCTATCTATCTATCTATCTATCTATCTATCTATCTCATATCTATCTATCTATCTATCTCCTATCTATCTCCTATCTATCTCATATCTATCTATCTATCTCCTATCTATCTATCTATCTATCTATCTATCTATCTATCTATCTATCTATCTATCTATCTATCTATCTCCTATCTATCTATCTATCTATCTATCTATCCCATATCTATCTATCTATCTATCTCATATCTATCTATCTATCTATCTATCTATCTATCTAGAGATGCTTTATTATGTATATAATGAAAATCGTTAATCCCCTTCTTATTACAGTCCTGTAGGCTCTTCTGGAGGCGTCCGGTATAATAACACGACTTTCTCGCGCCATTCTACAACATAACTTGATTTCCAAAATAAATAAAAGCGAGCAGCCAAAGAGCTAAATGGATAGAAGTCGGGATCCCCGCAGACCTCCTCGCTGCAATTTCATTTGAATTCAGGTTATGGCAGAATTAATTCGGTAGGGAAGGAATTATTTCAGTCGCAGACAAAAGACGAGGGGCCTCAGCTACATGGCAAACCTCACCCATTTATTACTGCAAGTGGGGGCCTGAACTTGTGAACTCGTCTGCACATCTGGAGGTTTGTACTCCGGGTATTTTCCTAGAAACGTGCATAAAAATGTTTATGCATCTTCATCACCCATCTATATTGTGACTTATTACATAGCTAGCATCCAAGGGGTTAAAATACTAAGTCTCCATCTTCACACTATTTGTTCTTTGTCGGGTTGAGAGCCATTTTTACTGGCACAGAGCTCCAAATCCTCTGCATAGCCATAGAGTTAAAGCATGAATGTTTAGCTGCCTGCAGCCATCACTAGGGGGAGCTCATGAGCTCACTGTATACAGTAAACTCTTAAGTTCCCACTAGTTGTGGCTACAGGCAGCTAAAATGTTATCATTTAAGCAGACCTTCTGGAGCTGGAGGAGGAGTATAATATTACACGGTGTCCTCCTCTATTGCCGTGCTGCTGGAGATCCACTGGTTCCTGGGATCTTTATGTGGTCGACCAAGATGGTCGCACCAGTCTTATCACTACGTGATGCACACTATACGCTGCCTTTGGATCAACCAGTCTCGGGCAGTCAGAGCAGTGGCTACTGTCTAAGGCTACTAAGTGTGATTGTTCCCAGCATGAGAAACCAAGTCATCCTGTAGATATGAGACCTTTTACTGGCCAACACAAATACATGATGTTATAGCGAGCTTCCAACCTCTCAGGGTTCTTCCTCAGGCATGGTGGAACAAACCTAAAGATGCAGGGGCGTAACTAAAGGCTCAGGGGCCCTGATGCAAAATGTGAGCTGGGGCCCCACCCTCTATCTGTATCTGTACCCGTACCCATACCTAAACCATGCTGCACAGAGACATAACTTGAAGCTTCTGGGCCCCAATGCAAAACCTGTTACAGGGCCCCCAACTATAATGCTTTATTCATAGTACTGGGTTTCCTATATGGAGAAAAGAGGCCTTATGGGCCCCCTAAGGCTCCTGGGGCGGGGTGCAACCGCATCCCCTGCATACCCTATAGTTACGCCCCTGTAAAGACGTATTTATATAAAACATATACACATGATCACGTGGAAGGGAACAGGCAGGGTGAACTTAATTTGCACTTGGATAAATACTAGAGACTGGATAAGGCCTCCTGCACACTGCAGAGCCGGAGTTCGCATGCGGAGTCTGGCTCTGGGAGCAGCGGCTTCTGCGTATCTGCTCTGTCACCGGATCTGTACTGCGGATGGACCTGGCGGCTCGCCGTCACACATGTGCGGTACAGATTTTTTTCTTTTTCCCGCGCCGTCACTAGACGACATAGAATCCATGACATGTCGGCAACATTCATTGTGGACAGACTGCAGGACAGACGGCTTCAATGGAAGCCATCCATGCGGAATCCACACAAAAATGGAAAAGGCTGTGATTTTTTTCCTTTGGGAGTGGGAATCACAATTGATTTCCACTCATGTGGGGGAAGTAGTGGATCTCCATAGTAAGTAATGGGCAATATTTGCTGTGGATTAGCGGTGCGGACGCCGACCTCGGATTCCACAGCTAACATCTGCCTGTGAGTAGGAGCCCTAAGAGGGCACAAACATGTTGTGATTAATAGCATTTAGATAAATACCAGGGAGGGATGAGCATAACAGTAAATAATTAGTCCACTGATAAGCAATGTAAAAGTTTATAGTCTCTAAATTGATGTTAGGGGGTCAACAGGCCAGCGTGTTACCTCTGCTTGGGGTTTCACATATCTCATAATCTCGTAAAGTATAATATGAAAGTTATTATACCTAAAGGCAATTTTAAGTACCAATGTCACAGAAAAAATTGGGAATATAAATTTATAACCACCTTTGATAATATCAGAAACTGTATGAATCTTGGAGGGAGGGTTTTACATTAGTGGAGATTATGAGATATGAGGAACCCAGAGCAGAGGTAACACGCTGGCCTGTTGACCCCTAACATCAATTTAGAGACTGTAAACTTTCCCATTCCTTCTTACTGGACTAATTATTTACCGTTATGCTCATCCCTCCTTGGTATTTATCTAAGTGCTATTAATCACATGTCTATGCCCTCTTATCCCATCTCTGGTATTTATCTAAGTGCAAATTAAGTTCATCATACCTTCATTCTATGTGATCATGTGTATATGTTTTTATATAAATACGTCTTTAGATTTGTTCCATCATGCTTGAGGAAGAACACTGTGTAGGTTGGAAAGCTCGCTATAACATCATGTATTTTTGTTAGCCATTAAAAGATATCATATACACAAAATTACTTGGTTTCTCTTAGGGTGCCTACCCACTACCGTTTTTTTTTCGCTGCAAATTTGCAGCGTTTTTTTTTCCAAGTGTCAGTGGGACTTGTTAATGTTAAAATCGCAACGCACAAAAAAAGCAATTTAGCAGTAAACAATCACACTTTGCTCTACTGGCAAATCCGGTACTAAACATTTTTCATTCAGGCTACTAATACACTTTTAGTGCTCAGTATGTATCAGATAACCAGGAAAGTGCCACGGCCATCTTGGAACACTGCAGAGGGGCACCAGGAACTGGTGAATCCATAGCACTACAGTCATAGATGAGGGAACCAAGTAATATTCCTCCTCCTACAGTCCCAAGACAAATTTTTACAGGTCACTTCAAATGATAACATTTTATCTGCCTGCAGCCACCACTAGGAGGAGCTCATGAGCTTACTGCTTACTATCTATGCACTGAACTCAGTAATAAATCTGTAGACAGTAAACTCTTTAGCTCCCCCTAAGGATGGCTGTAGACAGCTAAAACTTTATTATTTAAATCAACCTTCCAGTCCCAGGGATAAAATTTGACTTGGGACTAGACAAGGGAGTCCTGGTGTCCTACTCTATTGCCGTACTACTTATACACCATTTCTCAGGGCCCTTATAAGGACTTGCAAGGTAGTTACACCTTTCCATTGACTACTAAGTAAATACTGTGCATCTTTAGTTAGGCACTTTATGCTGCTTTTGGGTTGGCTAACATGAAGTGTCTGACCAGAAGTGCTGGCCAATCAAGGCAGTGTGTAGTGTCTTAGGCTACTGAAGTTCTTCCAGTGCTCAGTGTGATTGGGTAATCAGGGCCAGCATGGAAGACTGCAGAGGGTCACCAGGAACCATGGCAGCATGATCAAAGAGCGGAGCATCAGGTAATATTACTCGCTCCTTCTGGTCTTGGGACAAAACGTCCCTAGATCTGTAGGGTCTCTTTAAATTATAACATTCTAGCTGTCTGTTGCCACCACTAGGAGGAGCTAATGAGTTTAATGTATATAGATTCAGATCAATGTATAGATGGTATAAAATAAGTTCATGGGTTTCCCCTGGTGATGTGTGCAGACAGCTAAATTCTCATCATTTAAAGGGGCTGTACCACAATTGCAGGTTATCGCCTATCCACAAAGTATCCACAGGTACGAGATAATTTGCTGATCAGTGGGAGTCTGAGACCCGCGCTGATATCGAGAACAGGGTCCCTTGTTCTCCATCCGCTGGGATGGAGAGATAGGGGTGCTGTTGAGTTATTTCCAGTAGCCCCATTGAAATGAATGGAGCGCTGACTGCACTTGCACATCCAGTGCTTCATGCACAGTGATGTCACTGCAAAAGGGGAGAAACAACCCCTGCAGTGACAAGAGAGCGGGACATGGGAGTCCCGTTCTCAAGATCGCCGGCGGTCTCAGCTTTAAGACCCCCATCGATCAACAAGTTATCCCCTATCCTTTGGATATACTATGGATAGGCGATAACTTGCAATTGTGGTACAACTCCTTTGACTCTATGACTATGCAGGGTTCGCTTTAACTCATGTAATGCTGTGTCTTTATGGGGAATTTGGAGCATTGGATCAGAAAAATAGCGCTCTGATCCCTGCAGAACGTTCCACCTAAAAATGGCGCCATTCCCTTGACAATATAACCAGAGACGATAGCCGAAGCGCCGAAAATTCAGGTTGGGTTCTATCACTATGCATTAAAGACACACAATGAGAAAACAAAGCGTGAAGTAACAAAACAAGTTTTCTATAAACTATTAACTACTTTAACCCTTTCCAATCCAGTTTGTATCTTGGTTTTCCTAGGGGGCTTACTCTTTTTCTGTCGTTATACAACTGCGCTATATGCTGGCTAAAGCCAGTACTGCATGGAGTGACACGTTGGATAGGCTCCAACAGCAGAGAGGCTGGCAATATACAGTAAGAGAACCCCGACGGATGTCTTCCAACCTCTGAAGTGTACAGCCTTAAATCATAATGTCTTCAGGGGTCAGACAGTGGATTGGAAAGGGTTAATGCGAAGTGTAATAATTCTAACATATAGCAAAAACTAACGGCACCATCATAGCGTTTACCGCACCATATCTGAAAGCTACAGAAACAGGTCTGTGCGGCTACTAGGTGTTTTACATCCATTTATTACAAAATCCGTTACTTTGTCATTCCATTCTGCTATCATTGCCTTGTTTTTCATGATCATCTGGCCACAAGGTGGGGTCGTTCTCTTGACCATTGCAGAAATAGAGCAAACAAAACAGAAAAAAGCCTCCTATAACTTCTCTGTTTCCTTGACCCATGCAATAATAGATGCAAATGAAAAAAAAAGGATCAGCAACATTGACTTTGTGGCCAGACCAGAGTTTCCCTTTAAATGCAGCCGGCTTATGTCATTGCACTCTCCTCTACTGTGTAAGAAGCAGCTGCTGTGCAACCAACTTCATGCCCGACTCCCCAAGGTTACACACAAGTACACACAGTCTATAGGCATGCACAAGTCTGGGGATGGCAGAGGAAGGTCACGGGAAGCCTCTTCTCTAGCACCGTCCTGAACTCTGCTGCTGACTTTGCCTGCACTCTCACGAGACCCAACAGTACGAGGCAGCGCGGCGGAGGGGCATGGTTGGTGGTAGGTCAATGTTTTCTATAGGCAAACTGACAAGGAAAAAGGGGGGATGTAATAAGATGGAGATGCTGCCCCCCACCACCACCCCCCGTGTACTATGCCGGTGTGGAGAGGAGATGGAAGGAGACAGTACCTGGTGGGAAGCAGTCAGGTAGCAGCCGGTTGGGTGATATTGATAGTAAACCATGCAGGAGCGCTGAGCGTACACACACGCCTCCTCTCACCGGCTCCCACGACCTCCACTTGGGAGGGGTGCTGGGTCCTCCTCCACTGACGGGGGCGCCGGGCTGTCCACAGGGCCGGCTCTTCCATTAGGCAAAATTAGGCATTGCCTAGGACGGTATAAAGAGGGGGGGTGGCGCCAGATCAGGAGCTCACGGAGCAGAGATGCGGGCAGTTCAAACCGCTGTGTGCCGAGAAGCTCCTTCAATTGCGGAGTCTCTCTTTTCTCCGGCAGCAGCAGGAGGGGGGGGAGGCGGTGGGAGATTCATCGCCGCCGAGTCTATGCGGAAGCAGAAAGGCTACAGTTTCACATCGTGCATAAGTTGTTTTTTGCAGGGACCCCCCGATCGCACCTGGATTATTACGGGATGATTGTGGCGTCTCAGTCGGCTGCCAGAGCAGAAGAAGTCTAGTGTTTGGGTTGCATGAGAAGGGAACACGCGTGGCAGCTGACTGAGGCTCAACGACACGCCGCTGACCCGGCTGCAAGGCAGAAGAAGAAAGGGATGCAGATGAATTGAGCCGGACGCAATATAATAGCATTCCTCCACCGAGCACCAAGACTTTCATAATTGCATCTTAATTAGGTTCTGTCAGTGGGCTAACTCTTCACCAGCGGGAGACCAGGCTGGGTTAACCATTTCAGCCACTGTGTGCGAAAGCTGTTGTATGGGAAGAAAGGACACTGACTTCAAAGTCTGCCGATTGTCAGGGCTTAAAGGGATCTGGGCACCAGTAAGAAAGTAAACTTCGGGATTATAAAGGGGTTTAAAACAGGGTTAAAAGAGACAAAAATAGTAAAATGAGACAGTTCTGATAAGTTTAACTTATGAAATCTACACCGTGTTCCGGCCACCGGCCCCTTATCTCAGTCCATCATTTAAAAAACTCCATAATTGTTACAACACATCATACATCTGTAAGGCGCCCCCCCCCCCCCCTCCCCCCTATGCCCCTCGTAAGGTGGTTTTCTTTTCTTTCTATTTAAGTTCAGTGCTGCAACTATATATACACAATGTTGACAAAAGTTTTGCCACCCCCCCACTGATCCTCTGCCATCAGGTGATGTGTGAGCATCATGTATAAAGGAGAGGATCACACAGGAGATCCCAGCACAGAAACCAGATGCCCCCAGGTGTAGAGCTGACAACGGGGTCTGGTGGGGGAATGTCACCAGGTGTAGAGCTGACAACGGGGTCTGGTGGGGGGATGTCACCAGGTGTAGAGCTGACAATGGGGTTTGTTATGTCACTGGGTGTAGAGCTCACAACGGGGTCCGGTGGTGGGATGTCACCAGGTGTAGAGCTGACAACGGGGTCTGGTGGTGGGATGTCACCAGGTGTAGAGCTGACAACGGGCTCTGGTGGTGGGATGTCACCAGGTGTAGAGCTGATAACGAGGTCTGGTGGTGGGATATCACCAGGTGTAGAGCTGACAGGGGGGTCTGGTGGGGGAATGTCACCAGGTGTAGAGCTGACAACGGGGTCTGGGATGTCACCAGGTGTACAGCTAACAACGGGGTCTGGTGGAGGGATGTCACCAGGTGTAGAGCTGACAACGGGGTCTGACTGTGGGATGTCACCAAGTGTAGAGCTGACAACAGGGTCTGATGGGGGCATGTCACCAGGTGTAGAGCTGACAATGGGGTCTGGTGGGGCGATGTACCCAGGTGTAGAGCTGATGACGGGGTCTGGTGGGGGGATGTCACCAGGTGTAGAGCTGACAACAGGGTCTGGTGGAGGGATGCTACCAGGTGTAGAGCTGACAGTGGGGTCTGGTGGGGGGATGTCACCAGGTGTAGAGCTGACAACAGGGTCTGGTGGGAAATGTCACCAGGTGTAAAGCTGACAACGGGGTCTGATGGGGGGATGTCACCAGGTGTACAGCTGACAACGGGGTCTGGTGGGGGGATGTCACCAGGTGTAGAGCTGACAACAGGGTCTGATGGTGGGATGTCACCAGGTGTAAAGCTGACAACGGGGTCTGGCGGGGGGATGTCACCAGGTGTAGAGCTGACAATGGGGTCTGGTGGGGCGATGTACCCAGGTGTAGAGCTGATGACGGGGTCTGGTGGGGGGATGTCACCAGGTGTAGAGCTGACAGTGGGGTCTGGTGGGGGGATGTCGCCAGGTGTAGAGCTGACAACGGGGTCTGGTGGGGGGATGTCACCAGGTGTAGAGCTGACAACAGGGTCTGATGGTGGGATGTCACCAGGTGTAAAGCTGACAACGGGGTCTGGCGGGGGGATGTCACCAGGTGTAGAGCTGACAACAGGGTCTGATGGGCGGATGTCACCAGGTGTAGAGCTGACAACGGGGTCTGGTGGGGGGATGTCACCAGGTGTAGAGCTGACAACAGGGTCTGATGGTGGGATGTCACCAGGTGTAAAGCTGACAACGGGGTCTGGCGGGGGGATGTCACCAGGTGTAAAGCTGACAATGGGACCTGATGGTGGGATGTCACCAACCAATCACTGCAGTCATCGCAGCTTCTGGACCTTCCAGAGTCCACTGTTGGCCATGTTATTAGGAGATGGAGACTATCCAGTGTGTGCGGTGCCGCCACGTTCAGGGAGACCTCGTAAACTGACAGAACGTGGACAATGAAGCATTGTAGGAGCTGTGAAGACATCACACACATCGTCTGCCCTTGCTCAAGAAGTCTCACAGAACATTGGAACATCTATTAGCCCCAGAATTCTCCATAGTGAACGGCATGAGAAGGGTTACCATGGACAAGTGGCTGCACACAACATCACTGCAGTGAATGCACAGCCGCACCTGCGATGGGGCTTGGAGCGACGGACTGTAAGTGAGTGGAAGAAAATGTTATGGACAGCTGAATCACAGTACACCATCTTCCGATCGGATGGCCGCACTTGGGTGTGGCGGTTACCTTGAGAGCGGTTTCTACATGACTGCTGGGAAGGACTTGGGTCATTGGTTATAGTGAAGTCCACTCTCAACGCTAATCGGTACAGAGTTATTCCGGACAATGTGGCATCACCTACCCAGCAGCAATACTTGGGTACAGCTCCGTGTCTCTACCAACATGACCAAGCACCATGTCATACAGTAAGCAGTGTTGAGACTAGGTCTGAGGAGCAGAACATCCGCAAAGTTCATTGGCTAGCCCAAAGTCCTGATCTTAATCCCATGGAGCACCTTTTGGATGAATTAGAATGCCGCATGCATGAAAGCCTAACACCTCTATTATCCCCCCGATCACTATCTAGAGCTCCTCTGGGTATGGAAGCAAAAGAAAGTGGCTGAGGAAGGTTACTGCAGTCATTGAGGCCAAAGGTGGCCAACACCAGATAGAAAAATGGGAATATAATCCAATGTCATAACCTTCTATGTGTGTCCCAATACATCTGCCATCCTAGTGTGTATGTTAACTAAAAGTATACTATTTCTTTAAATGGGGAGGATGTGTGGTGATGCTGATGGTGGACTGACTCCTGTAGCAGGAAACATAAGTAGCCGTAGGCTTGAGTAGTGAGTTGCATGCTGAGAGTACCTGGCTAGTACTCCATATGACACTATGTCTGGACCGAACCCTCACCGAAGGAGTGCCGCTCACGGGCTGATTCAACATGGGTCCAAGATCTGGTTTATCTCCTGCTGTAGAGGTGAGATGCTGCTTGTCAAACTGCACATCCTTGTCCAGTCGCACCGATTACCTCAGTGGTAACTCCTTCGACTCATCTGCACATGTTAAGAGTTTGCTATTAAACTTTATTTGAGCAAGAGTTATCTGGGACTTTGCCAATATGTGGCCACAGTCAACTGCAAACACACCTGTGCTCCAACCTACCCACCACCGCTGAAGAACCCAGTGCTCCCCTGCCTACATAACCATCTCTGCCAAGGGTTCCTGGGACCAACTCGTCGAACCCTGCCTAGGTCCTACACATCAGATGATCGCTGCAAAAAACATTGCCAAGAGTATCGCTACAGAGGCCATGTTTACAAAGTATGTCCAACTGGGGTCCGTGTCATAGACGGTAATTAGGGTGTCAGTGCAACTTACCAGACATGTTTCGCTAATGGGATGTGGAGGGGGTGGAGATGCCGCACACAATTGGTAAAGCGCACTTTAAGGGGGCTTTTATACGGGCGCAATATTTCTGGAGGATGTGGTGGAATTTGTTGTAGAACTGGAAAATGAATTCTTCTGGCAATTTCACATCAAAACCTGCTCTGAATTGTCGGGATTTTAGTGCAGATTTCTGTAATACCAAATTCCATAGCGTCCTGTACAAATATTGGCGTCCATGTAAAGGCGCCCTACAGGTGTTTTTGGGTACTTTAAAATAACATTTCCTGGCTTAAAATAGTGAGAAATTAAGAAAAAGTTGATATTCACTACAGCAACTCACAATCCATAGCTGGAGCTTCAGTATCCGCCACTTGGGACCAGTAGGAAGCTGGTGGTGGCTACGTGTCATACATTGTGAACGGGACACCTCAGCCAATCACAGGCTTCAGCAGCCTTGGAGAATGACCATTGAAGCCAGTGATTAGCTGTATATTAGGCTATATTCACGTGGCTGGGATTCTCGAACGCAACTCGCATTGCACAGTACATGGCTGCCACACATTGGATGCCCTATTAACGTGCGAGACTAGCATGAAAATAGAACACGCCGTGGTTCTTCAATGTCACAATATTGGTGCAACTGGAAAAAGACGTGCAAATTAAAACATTAGAAATACTGAGTTCATACAACACACAAGTCTGAGTATAATGAAATACAGTAGATATGTGGGCTATACAGCATGCTCCATATCCCTATATACAAGAGATGTATAACTTATACCAGCTGCACATATATTATTATATACAGGAGATCCCCAGGTTATACAGCATGCTCCATCAAACTACTAACGACCACTTGTTCGTCAAATTTGTGTGTGTGTGTGTGTGACATGTGAGTTACATGCAGAGCCTAACAGCACCTGGGATGTCAGTTACCTGCTCTTAGCTCCACCCCTGATCACATGACGATGATGACATCACAGGTCCTTTATCCTCCTTCTGCACTGAATGAGAAATTATGGGCGGACTACATCCCCCACAAACCCCTGCGGCCTCAGTTGCTATGGATACAGCAGTACTCAGTCTGGCAGTTTGCAGCTGGTTGTCAGACAGTTGCACACCTGTGTGGAGACTCCAATAAATGACACCTCACAGATTTCCACATACATAGCTGGCGGGGCATACTGATCAACATCACTGAAGCATCGTCCTTCCCCACTATCTCCACATCTCCTGAACGTAGAGGCGTAACTTGAAGATTCAGGGCCCCAATGCAAAACCTGTAACCGGGCCCCCAACTATAATACTTTTCTCATAGTACTGGGCTACCTATATGGAGAAACATGTCACCATATGTCACTGCAGCCACCAGCTGAAGCTTGTACATCTGATGCAGCAGACGGGCGAAAGCTACAAGCAAACATGTCTCCTTAGTGAGCTGCTGAAGTTCCTAAATCACATACTGCTTATATGCGAAAGCAACGTAGCAGAGCAGTGTGCATGTGACGTGCATGTAGCAGAGCTGTATGTGTGATGTGCATGTAGTAGAGCTGTGTTTATACCAGCTGTACATATATAATTATATACAGGGAATAGCCAGGTTATACCTGCATGCTCCAAATCACCATACACAGGGAGATGAATAACTTATACCAGCTGAACATATATAATTATATGCAGGAGATACCCAGGTTATACCAGCATGCTCCATATGACTATATACAGGAGATGTATAACTTCTACCAGCTGTACATATACAATTATATACAGGAGATCCCCAGGTTATACCAGCATGCTCCATATCACTGTATACAGGGAGATGTATAACTTATACCAGCTGTATATATATAATTATATACAGGAGATACCCAGGTTATACCAGCATGCTCCATATCACTATATACAGGAGATGTATAACTTCTACCAGCTGTACATATACAATTATATACAGGAGATCCCCAGGTTATACCAGCATGCTCCATATCACTGTATACAGGGAGATGTATAACTTATACCAGCTGTATATATATAATTATATACAGGAGATACCCAGGTTATACCAGCTTGCTTCATATCACTATATACAGAGATATATAACTTCTACCAGCTGTACATATATAATTATATACAGGAGACACCTATAATATTCCAGCATGCTTCATATCACTATATACGGACACATTTAACTTATACCAGCTCTCCATATATAATGTTATACAGGGAATACCCAGGGTATACCAGCATGGTAAATATCACTATATACAGGAGATGTATAACTTATACCAGCTGTACATATATAATGATATACAGGAGATACCCATGATATATCAGCATGCTTCATGTCACTATATATGGAGATATATAACTTATACCAGCTGTACATATATAATTATATACAGGAGATACCCAGGTTATACCAACATGCTGAATATCATTCTAAATAGGAGATGTATAACATATACCAGCTGTACATATATATTTATGTACAGGAGATACCCAGGTTATATCAGCGTGCTCCATATCACTATATACAAGATGTATAACTTATACCAGCTGCACATATAAAATTATATACAGGAGATACCCAGGATATACCAGCATGCTTCATATCACTATATATGGAAATATATAACTTATACCAGCTGTACATATATAATTATATACTGCGAATACCCAGGTTATACCAGCATGCTCCACATCACTATATACAGGAGATGTATAACTTATACCAGCTGTACATATATAATTATATGCAGGAGATACCCAGGTTATACCAGCGTTGTCAATATCACTATATACAGGATATATAACTTATACTAGCTGCACATATATAATTTAATACAGGGAATACCCAGGCTATACCAGATCGGTACATATCATTATATATGGGAGATGCATAACGTATACCAGCTGTACATATATAATTATGTACAGGAGATACCCAGGTTATACAAGCACGCTCCATATCACTATATACAGGAGATGTATAACTTATACCAGCTGTACATACATAATTACATAAAAGAGATACCAAGGTTATACCATCATGGTCAATTTTACTTTATAGAAAAAATGTATAATGTACACCAGCTGTACATATATAATTATGTACAGGGGATACCCAGGTTATACCAGCATGCTCCATATCACTATAAATGGGATGTATAACTTACACCAGCTGTGCATATATAATTATGTATAGGGGATACCCTGGATATACCAGCATGCTCCATATCACTATATACAGGAGATGTATAACTTATACCAGCTGTACATATATAATTATATGCAGGAGATACCCAAGTTATACCTGCATGCTCCATATCTCTATATACAGGAGATGTATAACTTACACCAGCTCTACCTATATAATTATAAACAGGAGATACCCAGGATAAACCAGTATGCTCCATATCACTGTATACGGTATATATAACTTATACTAGCTGTACATATATAATTATACACAAGAGATACCCAGGTATCAGCAATATGCTCCATATCACTATATACAGGGGATGTATAACTTACACCAGCTCTACCTATATAATTATAAACAGGAGATACCCAGGATAAACCAGTATGCTCCATATCACTGTATACGGTATATATAACTTATACTAGCTGTACATATATAATTATATACAGGAGATACCCAGGTTATACCAGCATGCTCCATATCACTATATATAGGAGATGTATAACTTATACCAGCTGTACATATATAATTATATACAGGAGATACCCAGTTTATACCAGTATGCTCCATATCACTATATACAAGGAGATGTATAACTTGTCCCAGCTGTACATACATACTTATATACAGGGGATACCCAGGTTATACCAGCATGCTCTATATTACTGTATACAGAAGATTTATATCTTATACAGGCTGTGTATATGTATTTATACACAGGAGATACCCAGGTTATACCAGCATGCTCCATATCACTATATCCAGGGAGATGTATAATTTATACCAGCTGTACATATATACTAATATACAGGAGATACCCAGGTTATACCAGCATGCTCCTTATCACTATATACAGAATGTATAACTTATACCAGCTGTACATATATAATTATATACAGGAGATCCCCAGGTTATACCAGCATGCTCTATATTACTGTATACAGAAGACATATATCTTATAGCAGCTGTACATATATATTTATATACAGGAGATACCCAGGTTAAACCAGCATGCTCCATATCACTGTATACGGGAGATGTATAACTTATACCAGCTGTACATATATAATTATATATAGGAGATACCCAGGTTATACCAGCATGCTCCATATCACTATATACAGGAGATGTATAACTTATACTAGCTGTACATATATAATTATATACAGGAGATACCCAGGTTATACCAGCATGCTCCATGTCACTATATACAGGAGATGTATAACTTATACCAGCTATACATATATAATTATATACAGGAGATACCCAGGTTATACCAGCATGCTCCATGTCACTATATACAGGAGATGTATAACTTATACCAGCTATACATATATAATTATATACAGGAGATTCCCAGGTTATACCAGCATGCTCCATGTCACTATATACAGGAGATGTATAACTTATACCAGCTATACATATATAATTATATACAGGAGATACCCAGGTTATATCAGCATGCTCCATATCATTGTATAAAGGGAGATGTATAACTTATACCAGCTGTACATACATACTTATATACAGGAGATATGCAGGTTATACCAGCATGCTCTATATTACTGTATACAGAAGATGTATAACTTATATGATCTGCACATAAATAATTATGTACAGGAGATACTCAGGTTATACCAGCATGCTCCATATCACTATATAAAGGGAGATGTATAACTCATACTAGCTGTACATATATAGTTATATACAGGAGAACCCCTAGGTTATGCTGGCATTGTCCATATCGCTATATACAGCATGTATAACTTATACTAACTGTACATACTGTATATACCTATATACAGGAGATACCCAGGTTATACCAGTATGATCCATATCACTATATACAGGAAATGTATAACTTATACCAGCTGTACATATATAATTATATACAGGGAATACCCAGGTTATACCAGCATGCCTCATATCACTATATACAGGAGATGTATAACTTATACTAGCTGTACATATATAATTATACACAGGAGATACCCAGGTTATACCAGCATGCTCCATATCATTGTATAAAGGGAGATGTATAACTTATACCAGCTGTACATACATACTTATATACAGGAGATATGCAGGTTATACCAGCATGCTCTATATTACTGTATACAGAAGATGTATAACTTATATGATCTGCACATAAATAATTATGTGCAGGAGATACTCAGGTTATTACAGCATGCTCCATATCACTATATACAGGGAGATGTATAACTTATACTAGCTGTACATATATAGTTATATACAGGAGAACCCCTAGGTTATGCTGGCATTGTCCATATCACTATATACAGCATGTATAACTTATACTAGCTGTACATACTGTATATAGCTATATACAGGAGATACCCAGGTTATACCAGTATGATCCATATCACTATATACAGGAAATGTATAACTTATACCAGCTGTACATATATAATTATATACAGGGAATACCCAGGTTATACCAGCATGCCTCATATCACTATATACAGGAGATGTATAACTTAAACCAGCTGTACATATATAAAAAATATACAGGAGATACCCAGGTAACACCAGTATGCTCCATATCACTATATACAGGATTTATAACTTGTACTAATAATTACTAGTACCAGTGTTTATACCAGCTGTACATATATAATTATTTACAGGAGATACTCAGGTTATACCAGCATGCTCCATATCACTATATACAGGATGTATAACTTATACCAGCTATACATATATAATTATATACAGGAGATACCCAGGTTATACCAGCATGCTCCGTATCACTATATACAGAATATATAACTTATTCTAGCTGTATATATGTATAATTATATACAGGAGATACCCAGGTTTTACCAGCATGCTCCATATCACTGTATACAGAAGGTATATAACTTACACCAACTGTACATAAATAATTATGTACAGGAGATACCCAAGTTATACCAGCATGCTTCATATCACTATATACAGAGATATATTACTTATACCAGCTGTACATATATAATTATTTACAGGGAATACCCAGGTTATACCAGCATGCTCCATATCACTGTATGCAGGAGATGTATAACTTATACTAGCTGTACATATATAGTTATATACAGGAGAACCCCTAGGTTATGCTGGCATTGTCCATATCACTATATACAGCATGTATAACTTATACTAGCTGTACATACTGTATATACCTATATACAGGAGATACCCAGGTTATACCAGTATGATCCATATCACTATATACAGGAAATGTATAACTTATACCAGCTGTACATATATAATTATATACAGGGAATACCCAGGTTATACCAGCATGCCTCATATCACTATATACAGGAGATGTATAACTTAAACCAGCTGTACATATATAAAAAATATACAGGAGATACCCAGGTTATACCAGCATGGTCCATATCACTATATACAGGGGATGTATAACTTATACCAGCTGTACATATATAAAAAATATACAGGAGATACCCAGGTAACACCAGTATGCTCCATATCACTATATACAGGATTTATAACTTGTACTAATAATTACTAGTACCAGTGTTTATACCAGCTGTACATATATAATTATTTACAGGAGATACTCAGGTTATACCAGCATGCTCCATATCACTATATACAGGATGTATAACTTATACCAGCTATACATATATAATTATATACAGGAGATACCCAGGTTGTACCAGCATGCTCCATATCACTATATACAGAATATATAACTTATTCTAGCTGTATATATATATAATTATATACAGGAGATACCCAGGTTTTACCAGCATGCTCCATATCACTGTATACAGAAGGTATATAACTTACACCAACTGTACATAAATAATTATGTACAGGAGATACCCAAGTTATACCAGCATGCTCCATATCACTATATACAGGAGATGTATAACTTATACCAGCTGTACATATATAATTATATACAGGAGATACCCAAGTTATACCAGCATGCTCCATATCACTATATACATGAGATGTATAACCTATACCAGCTGTATATATATAATTATATATAGGGAATACCCAGGTTATACCAGCA
Organism: Eleutherodactylus coqui; assembly: GCF_035609145.1. Taxonomy (NCBI): domain Eukaryota; kingdom Metazoa; phylum Chordata; class Amphibia; order Anura; family Eleutherodactylidae; genus Eleutherodactylus; species Eleutherodactylus coqui. Next base: position 6,111,771 of record NC_089839.1, read on the forward strand.
TGCTCCATATCAGCATGTACAGGGAGATGTATAACTTATACCAGCTGTATATATATATATAAATATAAATATATACAGGAGATACCCGTTATACCAGCATGCTTCATATCACTATATACAGAGATATATTACTTATACCAGCTGTACATATATAATTATTTACAGGGAATACCCAGGTTATACCAGCATGCTCCATATCACTGTATACAGGAGATGTATGACTTATACCAGCTGTACATATATAATTATATACAGGAGACACCTATAATATACCAGCATGCTTCATATCACTATATACGGACATATTTAACTTATACCAGCTCTCCATATATAATGTTATCCAGGGAATACCCAGGGTATACCAGCATGGTGAATATCACTATATACAGGAGATGTATAACTTATACCAGCTGTACATATATAATTATATGCAGGAGATACCCAGGTTATACCAGCATGCTCCATGTCACTATATAGAGGAGATGTATAACTTATACCAGCTGAACATATATAATTATATACAGGAGATACCCAGGTTATACCAGCATGCTCCAGATCACTATATACAGGAGATGTATAACTTATACTAGCTGTACATATATAATTATATGCAGGAGATCCCCAGGCTATACCAGCATGGTCTATACCACTATATACAGGAGATGTATAACCTATACCAGCTGTACATATATAATTATTTACTGGAGATACCCAGGTTATATCAGCCTGCTCCATATCCCTATATACAGGAGATGTATAACTTAAACCATCTGTACATATAAAATTATATACAGGAGATACTCAGGTTATACCAGCGTGGTCAATATCCCTATATACAGGATATATAGCTTATACTAGCTGCACATATATAATTATATACAGGAGATACTCAGGTTATACCAGCATGCTCCATATCACTATATACAGGATATATAGCTTATACTAGCTGCACATATATAATTATATACAGGAGATACTCAGGTTATACCAGCATGCCCCATATTACTATATACAGGAGATGTATAACTTATACCAGCTGTACATATATATTCTTATTGTGAGACAGTGACCAGCAAAGTGCTGGAGGGCCGTTACATTTCGCCTACGATGCTCTCCTATGCGGCTTTAGGGAGCACTTGGGCAGATATGTGCCACCGAACAGCCTGGGCTCGGTAGAGGAAGCCGGCAGTCGGGTGTCAGTAACATTAAGTTACTGACACGTTGTAGTGTGTAAGTGGCTCCAAGCCACAAAATCCGGGCCGGCTTTTCCTGGAGTGGTCAAAGCGAAGGGTGGGATGGCCACTCCCACGTACCAGGTGAGGCTGGTACCAGGCCTTATAAAGCCTGGGCCTACAGCTCCTAAGAGGGAGAGCTGAGATCTTTGCAGGTCTAAGAGCCTGGCTGGCTGTGCGAAGATACCATTTGGTTACCAGTGTGTAGACAGGGATGCTCCATGTTTAGTAAGTGCTCAGACGAGCAGGACTTACTTTATGTTGGCCTGAAGTTAAAGGGGTTGTCTCGCGAAAGCAAGTGGGGTTATACACTTCTGTATGGCCATATTAATGCACTTTGTAATATACATCGTGCATTAAATATGTGCCATACAGAAGTTATTCACTTACCTTCCCTGCACTGGCATCCCCGTCTCCATGGCTCCGTCTAACTTCAGCGTCTAATCGCCCGATTAGACGCGCTTGCGCAGAAGGGTCTTCTGCCTTCGGGTCTGTCCGGCAGCAGCGGCGTTCTGGCCCCGCCCTTTCTACGCGTCATCGCGTAGCTACGCCCCGTCACGTGTGCCGATTCCAGCCAATCAATATGGCCATACAGAAGTGCTTAACCCCTCTTGCTTTCGCGAGACAACCCCTTTAAGGCCTGTATTTTGCTTTGTTTGCTTGGAAATAAACCCAGGCAAAGCCTGGACTAAAGACTTTATCCCATGTGTCACTGTCTCTGACTGCTTATGCCCAGGTTGCTACCGATCCTAAACGCTAATCCCTCACATATGGTGTTTGGATGCGGGCAGCGGTCTTAAAGAGACATACACCAATTAATGGACATTTTGCTGCAGCAGCTGGAGAACCGTTGCTAAGGGCAACCGCCCAAGAGAGATTGACTGGAGAGTGCTGTGACCCCCATGTCCTGGGTGAAAGCTGCAACGGCGCAGCAATCAGACACTGCCAAGATGGAGGAACTGATAAAGCAGCTGGTGCAAATGAACGTGCAGCAGCAACAAACGTTGGCTCAGCAGCAACAAATGACGGCGACCCAGCAAAAGGTCCATGAGGAGGCCATGAGAGCTCAGGCCGAGACTAATGCTCTACTGGTGGAAGCCAACCATTTAGCCTCGCAGGAGCAACAACGGGCTAACCAGCAGCTGCAAGAGCAAGTCCTGGCAGTGGCGCAAAGTGTGCAGAGGTCGTCTGGTTCACTTCCCACCGCCCGTACCACGGTACAGGCGTCCTTACAAAAGATGCCGCCCACAGATGACGTTGAGGCCTATCTCACTGTCTTTGAAAGAGTGGCAGAGAGGGAGAAGTTACCGATGCCTCAGTGGGCTGAGGTAGTGGCGCCTTTCCTGATGGGGGAACCTCAAAAAGCCTATTTTCACCTCTGTGAGCAAGATGCCAAGGACTATGCTAAACTCAAGGGTGAGATCCTGGCACGCTTGGGCGTGAATACCCATGTGCGGGCTCGGCGGGTGCACAACTGGACTTTTGCTGACCACCTGCCAGCTCGCTCTCAGATGTACGACCTGTTCCACCTGGTGAGAAAGTGGCTGCAACCGGAGGAGTCGACCCCAGCAGAGATCGTGCAAAAAGTTGTTCTGGACAAATTTATCCGTTCGTTGCCCCCCGCAATCCAGCGCTGGGTGGGACAAGGGGGCCCCCAGGATGTGGAACAGCTCGTGAACCTCGTCGAGCGGTATAAAGCCACGGAGGACTTATTGCAAGCCAGGCCTCCTGGACATTCCAACCCCGGGAACAGCAAGTCGGCCGGAGCATCTGGTAAGACTGTTCCTTATGTAAGGGGTGTCAAAAGTGTCCCAAAGGGAGGCGGCCCAGAGGGGGATCATTTGAGACAGAAGAGGAGTCCCAACTAGACAGTCCGGTCCCGGGTAGAACCCCAAGGGGACCGGGGCCCCATACTGTGTTGGCGCTGTCGTGAGCCCGGGCATATTGCCGCCAACTGTCCACTCACTGTGGAGCCAATGGACTGTGACTCTGCTCGGCGGAGGTCGATGTTCGCACGGCCAGTATGTTCTGCAGACACTGCGTCAGAGACTGATCGACCATTATGTCACATAAAGGTGAATGACTTTGCGGTGACAGCTCTACTGGACTCAGGGAGCTTGGTTACGCTGGTGCATTCCAGCTTGGTCGATCCCACAACCGTCACCGGCCATCGCATGGGGGTTGTGTGTGTGCATGGGTACACCAAGGAGTATCCTATTGCTCTTGTAAGACTTGAGACTCCGTGTGAACTTGCCACCCATGAGGTGGGCGTCGTAAAATCCTTAATGCACACCGTGATCCTCGGGAGAGACTTTCCCCTATTTTGGGACTTGTGGCGACACCGTGGGTCGTCTGCAAATAAGGTTCATGATGATGCAAATGTGTATGATGTGTGTCCAGAACCGTTTGACCCTGAGGGTACGGTTCCAGCAGTAGGGGTGACCCAAGAGAATGGGGATAACTTTCCCTTAACAGTACTGGCGGTTGAGACGGAGGTACAGGATGAAGTAGTTGCTATGCCTGACTTGGAGGTCTCACGTGCCAATTTTCGGAACTGAGCAGCTCCGAGACCCCACTTTAGTAAAAGCCAAGGAAAATGTTAAAGGGATAAATGGGGAGCCTCAATTCCCAGGGGCTGATACTGTGTTTCCACACCTGGCAGTCAACCAAGAATTGTTGTATCAGGTTGACAAGGTCCGTGGGGAGGTTGTGGAACAGCTGGTGGTACCTCAGTCCTATCGTAGGATGGTCTTAGACCTGGCGCACAAGCATGTGCTGGGAGATCATCTCGGGAGCGAAAAGACTAAGGAACGCATCCTTCAGCGTTTTTTCTGGCCTGGGGTACATGGTGATGTAAAACGTTACTGTGAATCGTGCCCGGAGTGTCAAATAACAGCTCCTATGCCCCATTACCGGAACCCCTTAGTGCCCTTGCCCATCATAGAGGTACCGTTCGAGCGGATCGCTATGGACCTAGTTGGGCCCTTGGTAAAGTCTGCCCGGGGTCACCAACATATATTAGTGGTTGTAGACTACGCCACCCGTTACCCCGAAGCCGTTCCTTTACGCAATACGTCATCCAAGGGTATTGCAAAGGAACTACTTCACATGTTTTCCCGCACGGGCATACCAAAAGAGATCCTGACGGACCAAGGAACCCCCTTTATGTCAAAGGTCATGAAGGAATTGTGTAAGCTGCTGAATATTAAGCACTTACGGACATCTGTGTACCACCCACAGATGGATGGTCTGGTTGAGAGATTTAATAAGACCCTAAAAAGCATGCTCAAAAAGGTAGTCAATAAGGATGGGAAGGACTGGGACTGTCTGCTGCCATATTTAATGTTCTCAATCCGTGAAGTCCCACAATTCTCCACTGGGTTCTCTCCCTTTGAATTAGTTTATGGTAGACATCCCCGGGGGCTCCTTGATGTAGCCAAGGAAACCTGGGAGCACGAGTCCACCCCCTACAGGAGTGTTATTGAACACATCTCCCTCATGCAAGATCGAATTGCGGCGGTCATGCCCATTGTTAGAGAACATTTACAGCAGGCTCAAGAAGCCCAAAGCCGGGTATATAACCGGTCCGCCAAGGTGAGAACCTTCAACCCTGGGGATCGGGTACTAGTGTTGGTGCCCACCCTAGAAAGTAAATTCCTAGCGAAATGGCAAGGGCCCTATGAAATAATCGAGAAAGTCGGAGAGGTAAACTATAAGGTGTACCAGCCGGGTAGGCGGAAGCCAGAACAGTTGTACCATGTAAACCTAATTAAGCCATGGAAGGACAGAGAAGCCCTGACTGCAGTGAGCACCCCCCATGGTGGGGTCCCAGAGGTGTGTGTATCAGGGTCCCTGTCCAAATCCCAACAGCAAGAGTCTAGGGAATTTATACATCATAATTCAGATGTGTTCTCTGATATACCAGGGCGTACTGGTGTCATAAAACACGACATTATAACTGAACCAGGGGTAAAGGTTCAGTTGAAACCGTACAGGGTTCCAGAAGCCCGCAGATGAGCCATCTCAGAGGAGGTCAAGAAAATGCTAGACCTCGGAGTAATTGAGGAGTCGAAAAGCGAATGGTCCAGCCCTATCTTGTTGATACCAAAACTTGATGGCTCTCTGCGCTTCTGTAACGACTTCTGGAAGCTAAATGACGTGTCAAAATTTGACGCATACCCGATGCCGAGAGTGGACGAGTTAATTGAGAGACTGGGTCATGCCAGGTACTTTTCCACTCTCGACCTTACTAAAGGATACTGGCAGGTTCCCCTTACAGAGAGCGCGAAAGAAAAGACTGCGTTTGCCACACCAGAAGGGTTGTTTCAGTACATCTGCCTACCCTTCGGTTTGCATGGAGCCCCAGCAACCTTCCAAAGATTGATGGATATCATACTCAAACCCCATCGTCAATATGCGCCGGCATATTTAGATGATATCATCATCTTTAGCGAAGACTGGGACAGCCATCTACCCAAGGTACAGGCAGTACTGAACTCCCTTAGAAAAGCAGGGCTCACAGCAAACCCAAAGAAGTGCGCCATAGGCCTCGAAGAAGCACGATACCTGGGGTATATAATAGGTAGAGGTATTATAAAACCCCAGATCAATAAAGTTGAAGCCGTTCAGGACTGGCCACAACCCACAACTAAAAAGCAGGTGAGAGCCTTTTTTAGGCATTGTAGGGTACTATAGGCGGTTCGTGCGCAACTTTGCTAGCATAGCAGCACCCCTAACGGACTTGACCAAGAACAGTAAGTCAGTCATGGTCAAGTGGAACCCTGGCGCAGAAAAGGCATTCCAAGAGTTAAAATGGGCCCTCTGTAGACATCCAGTGTTGGTTACACCCAATTTTTAAAGATAATTTGTCGTTCAAACAGACGCATCCGATGTGGGACTGGGAGCAGTCCTGTCCAAGAAGTAGAGGGAGAGGAACATCCCGTGATTTATCTAAGCAGGAAGCTCACGCCACCCGAGAAAAATTACAGTATTGTTGAACGGGAGTGCCTAGCCATCAAATGGGCCCTTGAATCCCTAAAATACTACCTTCTAGGTCGGCACTTCAGGCTGATCACAGACCACTCCCCCTTAACCTGGATGTCACAGGCAAAAGAGAGAAACGCCAGAGTCACTAGGTGGTTCCTGACACTTCAAAACTTTAGTTTCTCTGTTGAACACAGGGCAGGAAAGCTACAGGGCAATGCCGATGCCTTGTCAAGGACGCATTGCATGGCGGCTAAAGGTGTCCGACCCCACAGGCTCGAACAGAGGGGGAGGGTATGTGAGACAGTGACCGGCAAAGTGCTGGAGGGCCGTTACATTTCGCCTAGGATGCTCTCCTATGCGGCTTTAGGGAGCACTTGGGCAGATACGTGCCACCGAGTAGCCTGGGCTCGGTGGAGGAAGCCGGCAATTAAGTTACTGACACGTTGTAGTGTGTAAGTGGCTCCAAGCCGCATAGTCCGGGCCGGCTTTTCCTGGAGTGGTCAAAGCGAAGGGTGGGATGGCCACTCCCACGTACCAGGTGAGGCTGGTACCAGGCCTTATAAAGCCTGGGCCTACAGCTCCTAAGAGGGAGAGCTGAGACCTTTGCAGGTCTAAGAGCCTGGCTGGCTATGCGCAGATACCATTTGGTTACCCGTGTGTAGACAGGGATGCTCCTTGTTTAGTAAGTGCTCAGACGAGCAGGATTTACTTTATGTTGGCCTGAAGTAAAGGCCTGTATTTTGCTTTGTTTGCTTGGAAATAAACCCAGGCAAAGCCTGGACTAAAGACTTTATCCTATGTGTCACTGTCTCTGACTGCTTATGCCCAGGTTGCTACTGATCCGAAACGCTAATCCCTCACATTATATACAGGAGATTCCCAGGTTATACCAGTATGCTCCATATCACTATATACAGGAGATGTATAACTTATACTAGCTGTACATATATAATTATATACAGGAGATCCCCAGGTTATACCAGTATGATCCATATCACTATATACAGGATCAGTTTCCCATCAATTTCCTCCTCCAGATCATTTATAACAATGTTGACCAACACTGGGCCCAGGACAGAGCCTTGTGGTCCCCACTTGATTCATTCTTCCACTTGGATGTGCAGCCATTTATGACCACTGAGCCAGTTGTGAATCCACCTAGCAATTGCCTAACATTCAGCGCATCCCTGGGACCTCTCTGCACCTTTACCAGGCATTCCTCTATGTTAATGTTTCCCAGCTCCGGTCCTCAAGGCACCCCAACAGGTCATGTTTTCAGGATATCCTATGGAAAGAACCCCTATGGCAAAGTCTGAGGCATTTACAATAATTATATCACCTGTGCAATATAGAGGAAATCCTGAAAACATAACCTGTTGGGGTGCCTTATGGGCCGGAGCTGGGAATCACTGCTCTATGTCCCCCTCAGGCAAACACTTCTGGCATAATTTATGCCAGTTGGTGGGGTGAAATATTTATAGATTTGTTGATACCCGTGGCCCCGCCCCTCCTGACAAGTCCCACCCACGCCCCCCTCCTGAGAAAGCTCCATTTACTTTTCAAAAAAGAGTTGGGCTCAGTACAGGTGTTGATTGAAAAGTTGCAATTTTTTTGTGGGCAGCCCTTGTTCAAAATGTTGAGAGCTTTCTATCCCAGACACTGGTGTCCAGCCTTCTTAAGTGACCCCCCCCCCCCCCATATTTATAGAACCAACCGACCCTCTACTGGAAAAACGATAAAAAAGTCCACAAATACAGAAATAAGATTGGAGAAGATAATATAAGAGATATTTCAGGGTAAAGAGCTTCAAATTAGTCCACTGTCTACAAAGAGCATTTCTCTCTCTCAGGGCCACAGAATAATGGCAGCACGGCGGCTGCCCGACTAGAGCCTCCGGTTAACAGAGTGCGATGCCTGTGGGCTCGCTGCCCGGCCGGCTCGCAGATGGCAGTAATTTTTTTACCAGCCATTAATAGGGCCGGTAAAAAATAAATACTGGCTTGGGTGGTAACCCGCCGCTGCCCCATACCTGAGGTGGCAGGCTCAGGTGGTCTCATGGTAGGGGTGCCCCTGTGTGCCATAGTGACGTGTCAGACGTATTGATTGGTGGAGTCCGGCTGCTGAGACCTTAACCGATTGCTATAATGAACAGGCAGAAGTACTTGGCCGAGCTCTGTGCTGATTTGGCTACTTTCTTCCCTGCTTGTTGCAGTTTACAGGCTCTATGGAGCTTCCATGAAGTTCGTAGACCACGGGGGGATAACAGCCGAGCACTTAAAGGGGTTGTACTACAATCGACTTTTACCCCATGTCCCCACTCCTCCTCACTTTGGGCTCACTGCACCTGCGCGGTGAGGAGGAGTTTGAGTGAAGCGCATGCGCAGTACTGCTCCATTAATCTTCAATAGGACAGCCAGAGATAGCGGAACGACCTCCACCCCAGTCAATCCACAAGTCACTGTGGGTGGGTACAGCTAGCCCACAGTAAACAGCATAGTGATGTGCAGGACTGCTATAGGAGGGGAGCTGTAGCCATCACCTTCAGACTCCTATGGGAGAGTGTTGTGGGCCTTCTCTGTGCATTGTGCTTGGAGGTGGAGGAGGTGAGCTGTGACCATCACCTATAGACTCCTATGGGAGAGTGTTGAGAGCCTTTTCTGTGCATTGCGCTTGGAGGGGGAGGAGGTGAGCTACTTCCTATTCCAGTCCCATCAGACTCACCCAAAACAAAAAACAGTTAAAGAGACATACATACCCATAAAATAGCAGTGTCAATTCTTATCCCTTATATACCTCTGGCACAACTAGCGTTATGCTTACTCTCCCTATCGAATACCGAGCAATGGCGCAGCACATTTTAGTGATTATAATCCGTACGTACCGGTATATTCTTCCCGTATATCCGCCGTTATACACTAAATCTGCTGTTACATAGTATAAAAGTCGCGGTCTGATGGACTTTAAACTTCTTTTAGCATAAGCCTGTCGTGCTGATCCGCGATCGCAGCTTCGTAACGGTGCGGTGCCATATTGTCTGGGCTTTAAGCACTCTACAGCTTCTATTAGCTAATGTGTCTGGCGCACAGGCGAAAACAAGTGGGAATACTTTTTCGACTTGAATGGTTCCCTGGTAATCACTTATCATTAACTCGGCTCATAACCAGAAGCTTTATGGTAACTGAGGGGTAAACAAACAAGTTAAATTAAAATGAAGCATTATTCCGTGCTTTCCATCTTCAGATGTCTTAACCTGGAAATTGTGGCAAACGACGCGCAGAACCGTCGATCAGGGGAGAATCCTGAGCGCTCTTTCTCCATAGATTGTGTTTAGCTGATGTATCGCAGATGCACAGGGGGCATTACGGCCCTATAGGTGCCATGATTACGAAGTGGAGTCTCCAAGCCGCAGTTGGTTTGGCACTGGCTAGACTGGGGTGGGACACTAAGAAATCTCCCGGACCTTTAAGAGGTTGTCTGAGATGTTAGGGATTTTTTCTCTTGTTGAGCTATCCTCAGGAAAGGTCATCGATGGATGATCAGTAGGGATCCATCGCTCAGGATCCCTGTCGTTCCGCTGATTCCCAACACCGCCGTCAGTGTAAGGGACTGCAGGAAACAAGTTCGAGGCTTTGTCCAGTTTTCCGGATTGATGTTAACCTGACAGACATGAGGCGTATGACTTGGGTATACCAGAGTCGTTACCTGCTGTAGACCCCCCATGACCTTCACAAGCTCCCATTTACCATCCCCGCACCCACTACTTTTCCAATGATGACAAACGCTTCTTAACTTTTGGATAATTTGGCCACAGCAGCCATTTTATTACAAACAATTTAACATATATGAATGCTTTAACCAAAATCGCTAAATTAATTTAACCCTTCACCAAAGAGGGGAGGTCATTGGAGACCCAAAATCTGATGCTTCACCATTTAAAGGGAAATATCCCAATTGCTTCCAGCCGCACTCCAACTGACTTGAAGACACCACTAGGCTTTACAAGGCTAGACACACCAACATCTCTACAAAGACGCCCTCCTGTGAGAAGCAAGAAGCACCAGACACCAACACACACCATCCAATGAAAGGGGGGGGGAGGTGGCTATTCAAACCCTGCCTCCACCCCTCGATCAATTTTGTAACCGACTCCAAGGACCCCTCCATATGCCTACCGCTGCGACAACAATTAACATTCCCAACCCCAATCCTTGCCCCCCCAAAAAGCATAAACTTATCATTTAATCCCCCCCATTTAATAACAACATTAATAGGCAGGGGAAGGGGGGACTTCCTTATCTTCCAGCTTGTTTCCTTATCAGCTTTCACTCCCCACCCACAATTTCTGCGCACTTTTATAGCTCCTCCTATCCCTCTCCTACCTTCTCCCTTCCTCATAACTGTTAACCCTTTTCTACCACTCCCTGCTAACCCCGTCATGTGGGCCTCCACCCACAGCCCCCTGAGCCTATGTTATGGCCCTTGCTGGAGTTGCTATTGCTGAACAAACAACATCGAGTAACTTCCCCAACAATGCCGCTCTCCGCAAGCGATGTGGAGACGGTCTCCATTTCACCGCAGCCGCGGTCCAAGTCTTACGTGTGCGCTGTGACCTCCGAGACTGGCAGATGCACAGTACATCTGTCCCTGCTGTGGGTAGATAGATCACTTTCAACTGCGCATGCGCTGGTCTCGGAGGTCACGGTGCACACAGAAAACCTGAAACATGGCTGTGATGACATGGAGGACGTCTCCATATTGCTTGCAGAGAGAGGGGCAGCATTGGAGGAGTTACTCAAGTCTCCAGAGACGGTTCGGACAGCGCACCACGATCAGTCTGGCACGCCAATTGGACCAATTGCACGTAATGTCTTGGCCGGCTGACCGGGATAAGCAATAAATGATAATTGTTTTACTAAACCGTCTTCGGGTCTGTTAGTGTGAGATGCCTGGAACAGCTCTACACCCGGATGACCGGGGATGATTCTCTTCCATGCCCGCTGGTGCTTGTTCAGCGTCATCAGAGGGAAAGGAACAGAGGAGCCACTTGGCACTGACTACACAATTAAGCACTCCTTTCCCTGCTTCCCAGAGGAAATGTATTGCTAAAGCCCTGTACACAAACCAGGAGCGACTCCCTTCCTCTGTCCAGGCCTTAGCTGCTGTCTGGACTCTGCAAGCTTTCCAATGGCTTCTTCTTCTCTAGGAGGGAACCATCCTCAGGACTGTACCTGCAACACTGCAGCACATCTGGAGAGACTCCCGCTTCAACCTCTATCCTGTGCCAAGCACCTCTCTCAACTACTTCCTGTATCTTCTCCGGGCTCAGCTCTGTTCCTGCCCTCTCTGAAAGAGACAATACCGCTACAAAGAAAACAACATCATACTATCATTAAACAGCAATAAACCATAACCCCCTTCCATCAGTAGGGACAGCGCAGGAACCAGACAGCTAAGTCCATAGTGCACAGTCTAGGTTGCTATTGCATTAAATTCAATGGGAGTTGCACCTGTAATACTAATCCAAGTCGTTGCACTATGAACAGTGTGATCTCCTCCCTGCAATGTCCATACTGACAGCAGTGCCAGGAATCAGCTGATCATCAGGAATCCTGAGCGCCTGACCCCTGCTAATCATCTATTAATGACCTTTCCTGAGAATAGGTCATCAATAGAAAAAAATTCCCCAGGGCCAATTTTAGACAACCCGTGGGCCTGGGCAGTATTAACCCTTCCCAATCCAATTTGTATCCTGGTTTTCCTAGGGGAATTACTCTTTTTCTGCCGTTATACAATGGCGCTATATGCTGGCTAAAGCCAGTATTGCATGGAGTGACATGTTGGATAGGTTCAGCAGAGAGGCACGAGGGACAATGACAGCCCAGCGATACGTTCAGGACATCCTGCAGCCACATGTGTTCCTCTCATGGCGGCTTCCAGCAGGATAATGCTTGGCTGCACACACAAGGGGGTCCCAGGAAGCCCCCACAACATTGTCACACTTCTGTGACCTACCCGGTCACTAGATTTATTCCCAATAGAACATGTAGGGGACCATCTGGGATGCCAACTTCCACAGCCTACGAGTTTGCATGATCTAGAGGTGCAGTTACAACAAATGTGGAGGTATATGCCACAAGATACCATACAGAACCTGTATGCCTCCATGCCCACCCGTATAACCTCTTGTATCCAAACTAGAGGTGACCCAAAAGAGTACTAGAGCCTCCATGCCTCCCCCCCGTATCACATCTTGTATCCTAGCTAGAGGCGGTACAACAGGATACTAGAGCCTCCACACCGGCCTGTATCGTATCTTGTATCCTAGCTAGAGGCAGTACAACAGGGTACTAGAGCCTTTACATCTGCCCATATCACATCTTGTATCCAAGCTAGAGGTGACCCAACAGGGTACTAGAGCCTCCATGTCTAGCCATATCAAATTTTGTATCCAAGCTAGAGGCGGTACAACAGGGTACTAGAGCCTCCATGCCTCCCCCCATATCACATCTTGTGTCCAAGCTAGAGGCAGTACAACAGGGTACTAGAGCCTCCATGCCCACCTGGATCACATCTTGTATCCAAGCTAGAGGCAGTACAACAGAGTACTAGAGCCTCCATGCTGCCCGTGTCACATCTTGTATCCAAGCTACAGGCGGTCCAACAGGGTACTAGAGCCTCCATGCCCTCCGTATCACATCTTGCATCCAAGCTAGAGATGGTACAACAGGGTACTAGAGCCTCCAAGCCCGCCTGTATCACATCTTGTATCGAAGCTAGAGATGGTACAACAGGGTACTAGAGCCTCCATGCCCACCTGTATCACATCTCGTATCCAAGCTAGAGATGGTACAACAGGGTACTAGAGCCTCCATGCCTCCCCCCATATCACATCTTGTGTCCAAGCTAGAGGCAGTACAACAGGGTACTAGAGCCTCCATGCCCACCTGTATCCCATCTTGTATCCAAGCTAGAGGTGGTACAACAGGGTACTAGAGCCTCCATGCCCAACAGTATCACATCTTGTATCCAAGCTAGAGGGGGTACAACGGGGTACTAGAGCCTCCCTACAAGAGGTCAGTTCTCCACAATAAATGATGCTTTTGCTCTGATATGGTAATTACTTACATATCACACAGAGAAAGTTTAATTGCCTTCCGACAACTTCTCGGGGAGGGATTGGTTTTGACATTGTGTGTTTATGACTAAATGTTTATCAGATTTCATCCCCGGCTGCCATACTTTCCATCTCCTGTGACTTCCTACCTGCTGGACCTGATTTTACGCCTCTACCAGCCGTTTTCTCAGATAAAGATGGTAAAGAATAATGACGCGCTGCAGCGACAGGATCCAGATTTATGACTATCAATAAGTCATATATTATTCCGCTCCATACAACAGACCGTAATAGATCTGAGGTAAAAGTCCAGATTATTACACGAGAGAATGACATCAAGACTAAATATTCCATAGATTGACTCTTGAATACTCCTCGGCATTGATATATGAGATATAGAGATATACGCTTAAAGGAATCAATTCTTGTATTCGTGGAGTGAAAAACAACTCTTAAAGGGGTATCCAGGAATAAGCCATTGATGATAGGGGGTCCGCTGCTTGGGATCCTACCAATCAGATGATAGAAGAGATGAAGGTGTTGTGGTGAGGGAGGGAAGAGGAGGAGGAGGACTCTTAAATGAATGTGACTCACGGTTGTCGTGTAGCGCTGGGGTTCTAGGTTCACATCTGAATATGGACAAGATATGTTCTTATTGTGTTTGTTCTTTCTTTATTTCTCCTTTTCTTCCTCTGGAGAAGGAAGAAGGATTAAGAGGTGTGGTGGCTCAGTCATTAGCACTGTTACCTTGTTGTACTAGGCTCAACTATGTCCAAAGACAATGTTGAAGATAGCAGTTAACAAGGCAGAAAAGAACCCCACGCTCCTTTGCAATTTGGATATTGCAAGAAATATAGGTCTATTGGTTGGAATAACTTCCTTCGTAGAGGAGCCCTGTGGACACACAGGACTCCTCTAGATCCGGGTACGTCCTTAGTGAGCCCAAGAGAGTCCTGGGAGACTTCAATTCCAACAGGTTTACTGGAAGCAAACAAACATATGTAGACACAGGCAATGGTAAAGGAAAGACCAATGGAGTGCAACGCGTTTCGGAGCTCATCTTTCTTGCTCCTTCAAGTACAAATCTGGTAGTCTAAGCTGCTTGTAATGCATAGTGTGTTCTTGACTGCGAGGTCCCTCCAGCGGCAGGCTCCCCAGATGCTCTCCCCAAAGATTGGGGATTCTGCTCTTCTAGATATATTCACAAAGCCTCTTTGGACTGCCAGTGTGGACGCCTGTCATCGGACGGGTGCCCCACACCAGGTAAGTCCCACCTTTTGCATCTCTACACACTTATATATTATCTCATAGTCACCTTCTTGAAGGAATCCTCTAGATTGGAGCACTAGTCTGCTGATCTTTTCAAATGTTGAAGATGTGGAGGACCTGAGAGAAAGTGTAGCAGTTCCCTGGCTGGGATGGAGTCTGCACTCCTGATGTGGAGGGAGCCACAGACTCACTTAGTTCTGTTTGCATGTGCCTATAATTACAGATGGGAGCCATAGTATTTAGTTCCCCACCTTTCATGCAGGAGGGATATTAGGCTCTCATGTCCCGGCTTGGGCCACTTAAGGTCGGGGTACAGGATGGTGTTTGGTCTCATTATAGAACACCCTGGATAGAGAGGAACTGCTGAGGAAAGCTCATTTAGTCGGACATTGTATGATAATAATAAACTTTATTTGTATAGCGCCATCATATTCCGCAGCGCTTACATAGACGGGGGGGATACAGAAAGACAAAAGTACAAACATTACAGAACCACGGTTACATAGTAATCAGCTGATGGAAACAATAGGGGTGAGGGTCCTGCTCCAACGAGCTTACATACTACAAGTAATGGGGTGATACAGAAGGTAAAGGGGCTGGAGATGTACGCAGTATGGCGGGGGGGGGGGAGATGTGCACGGTATGGTGAGGTGGAGATGTGCACGGTATGGTGAGGTGGAGAGTGAGGGATGCTGTACACATAGACAACGGTCAGACATTTTGCTGTGTGAGGGCAGAAACGTTATGACTGCAGGAGCGGTTTATGATGGCTAGCAGGGATTGCAGTCAGTAGGTCAGGGAGCATGTTATCAGGCGGAGTACAGAGAGGTTTGTTTAGAGAATGCGGTATGCCTCCCTGAAGAGGTGCGTTTTTAGAGCACGCCTGAAGTTCTGCGAGTCCTGGATTGCTCGGGTAGCCTTTGGTAGTGCGTTCCAGAGGACCGCTGCTGCTCTGGAGAAGTCTTGGAGGCGGGAATGAGAAGTTCAAATTAAAGGGGCGCTCAGTCTAGTTTCGTTAGCAGAGCGGAGAGCCCGGGCTGGGTGATGGATTGAGATAAGGGAGGCGATATAGGGGGCGCTGTGGAGGGCTTTATGGATGAAGGTTATTAATAACAGTTTAACGTGGACCAATCCCCCAAAATATACGAAAAACAACAAGTCTCTCGTCTCAGGAACAATAAACAGAGCAAGGTCATTAAGGTCATTTGTGACCATAAAATCCTCAGCACTTGGAATTGGTGCACAAAGTCCGTAGGACGGTAGTAATCAGTATCTCAGCGCAGCCGCCCAACCTACGGTTCGTATTATCCAGAAGAAGCGGTCCTCCATTTCCCGCTTACGTATAGGCTGCACACCAGCTGTAGTCCCAACCAAAGCTACAGAACGGGTTCTTTCAGGGGAGGCCATTGATGTCCCCTTTAGAATGCGTGCCAGCAGGGACAGCCTCAAACAGCCATAGGGCAGAGTCTACGCTCTTGGCCCTTGGGGGGGAGCAGCGATACAGCAGCCTACCAACTATGCCTTCCTTCCACCTTCTGATCGCAGAGAAGAGCAGTCACATCCCAAAGCCTCGTCCCATTCTGTGGGGATTTGCTTCATCCCATATGCTGTCGCTCAGACGAGCAATCAACCACACATGCGCATTTGTGAAACGGGAAGTTCCCCTCTGACTGTATCTGAATGGGGTTTTTATATTCTCTTTGTGTTTATTTTTCTCCTTCTTCTCCTGAGCGGTGGCTCAGCTGTTAGTGCTGCTGGCTTGCAGTGCTGGAGATCTAGCTTCTAATCTGACCAAGGACAGCATATGGATGCAGTTTTTCAAGGTTTTTTTTGGTCATCAGTGTTAGACTAGCCGGGGTCTCACTGCCAACCATGGGGGGTTTCTCATGTAATGGTGTGGAGAGTATACAGAGAATGGCGCGATCGAAGAAAGCATCCAGCGAGAGGGGATCCTATGGATGGAAACAACTCATCAGTGAAAGGGGTCGGAGGAGGATGTCAGGAATCGTTCTGACCAACAGGCTGCACAGTCAGCTGAATCCAACGCTGGAGCTCCAACTAACGTGTCCGAACGCACAACTCGCCGTTCCTCCACACGGATGGTATAACAGCGGGCGACCAGTTCCAGCGCCATTGTGTCTAAGAGGAACAGAAAAACTCCAGCGGGCAAAAGAGCACAAAACTTGTATCATTGAGCAGCAGAAAAACATCTCCTGGTCAGATGGAGCCAGATTTCTTTTGCTGATGGGAGGTCAGAATTTGGCGCAAGCAGCATGAATCGCTGACCCCTTCCTGTCAGCCAGTCAGAAGATGTCAGCCATCTGATCTGCAGCAACTACAAGAAGCTTCCTGTCCGCAGGGGCCGATATTCCTGCAGAATCATTCCATCATTGAGTGGAATCTACGCCGCGACGAACTGCTGCAGTTCTGAAGACCAAAGGAGTCCAACGCTGCTGGATGGGGGGTAATAAAGGGGCGCTCAGTGCATGTGGCTGGTGGTGGTCCGTCTATATAAGGTGGTCCGTGTATTCCATCTCCTTGGTATTTATACAGCGTTCTGATCACCCTGCATATTAATCATGCATTTTAATGGTGCTTTACAGCATCTTCTAGATGGGAGTAAGTCATTATTACACTGGTACTTTTCTCAGTATGTTAATTGATTTTTCCTGCATGGCGCACACAGGTAAGTGAAATATGCGGCCATTTAAAAGCGAAAAAGAGAACATAAATGCCCTGGCAGATAATTAGAAAACTACAGCGTTTTCCTTTCCATTCTGTGATATCCGTCTTGCAATAAAATGCACTTTCGCCGTCTCTACCGGTAGCTCGTAATCTGTAATAAGTCTGGAAATATATTTAGATGTCTTTAACGCAGATATTAATATAAGAAAGCAATGGAACTGTACATTTATAAAAATAAAATCAGCTAAAGTTAATAGGGCTAATAGCTTTGCACCATTTTGTAGGATCTC
This sequence comes from Eleutherodactylus coqui, assembly GCF_035609145.1. NCBI lineage: Eukaryota > Metazoa > Chordata > Amphibia > Anura > Eleutherodactylidae > Eleutherodactylus > Eleutherodactylus coqui. The sequence goes on from NC_089839.1 coordinate 6,129,347, forward strand.
ATCCATCAGAGAGGTGCAGGGATTAATGAAGAGTATAGCAGGTGGACACATATGTACCGTGACCTTGTCTCCTGCTGCTTCCAAGCGCACTTACAGCTTAAAGTTTTCCCCGCTAGTTTCTGCAGCTCTTTCTTGCCATTTACTAGCGCAGTTATCGCCTTAGCTGTGTGCGCTTTCAAATAGCTATGGTCTAAGCATATGCAGGGGCTTAACTAAAAACTGTCGGGCCCCGTGGCCGGCCTTAGCTATGTGTGGTTGCACAGGGCAATGGCCACCAGCTTGTAAGGGTGGCATCAGGGGGATGCATGCTAGAGGCGATCGCCCCCCACTAGGTGTGCACGGCCAGATGATCTTCTTCCAATATGCAACATGAATCATCCTCCTCCTGGCTCTATCTCCAGCCAACTGATATTCCGAGGCAACACTGTCAGCCTATCAACACAATCGCTTAGTTCTGCTACTGTATTTATTCTTATGAGCTTGACTCTGGTATTGTATCTATGTACTGAGGTGGGTTTGTGTATTTATGCTATGAACTTGGTTCTGGTGCTGTATTTATATACTGACCTTGGTTGTGGTTCTATATTTATCAACTGAGATTAGTTCATTCAGCATTTATGTTCTGAGCTTGGTTCTTGTGCTGTATTTATGTACTCAGGTTGGTTTGTGTATTTATGCTATGAGCTTGATTCTGGAATAGTATTTCTTGACTGAGCTGTTCTGGTGTGGGTATGCTGCTATCTGCACAAGCAGAATACAGGTAGACTACCTATCCATGCAATATATGTCTTTGTTTTTATAATGGGGGAAGGAGTACAAAACAAATTGTACACAGGGCACTATCTAACCTAAGGGCGGCGCTTTTGGGCCCCAATGCAAAATCTGTAACAGGGCCTCCAATTGTAATGCATAATTAAAAGAACTGACCCTCCCCCCTCCATATGGGGAAAAGAGACTTCATGCCCCTCTCAGGATCTTGGACATTTGTGTGACCGCACGCTCTGACCACATAGCTGTTTCACAGAACTCCTCTGCTGGCCTTTGTTGACAGCTACAGCAGTGACATCACGTCCACAACACATGACTGCTTCACCCAATCACCTCTTTAATATGTAAACATTAAGGTCTTAAGCTCCCCCTAGTGGTGGTTTGCAATATATGGCTTCTTCTTACTTACCGTGTAGTGGCCCGGAGTGAAGTGTGAAAGCTGTGTATGTGTTTGTGTCATGTTATTGTCGAGCATTGTAGACGGTGTGATGTTATGTGTATTGGCTCAGACGGGTCACTAAACAGTTAATGTCTGGTATTGTATCAGCTCAGTCTGGTTATGTGTCTTGTCCTTCCTTACCTGTCTGCGCCTGTGATGTGGAGTGAGTCACATGATAGGGGGAGAAGTCGTAGAAGGAGGTAGTAGTGGTAGTCGGGAGTGAGACGTGAGAGGAGGAGGTTGTAGAGTGGAGATACAATGGAGAGCAAGAACCATGTAAGGAGACAGGAGGTTCGCAGACATGTCCCAAGCATCCTCCTGCAATGATGGAATGCCTGGCTGTGGGAGAGTTTGGGGAGTAAGTTCTGTCTTCCTGGAGTTGGCGGTGGCGTGTACATGGTTCCTCTGTGGACTCAATTATTTGCACCGATCATTGGAAAGGGGCACTGGCATCACAAAGACAAACAGGTATGAAGCGGTTCCTTGCACAGGTGTCCGTGCGCAACTGGGATAGCTGCGCCTAGGGCCTAGAGGGAGAAGATGGTAGAGCCACCCATGACAGAGTAAGTTCTTTACTCCGCCATCTGGCCCCAGCACCTGAGAGTGGCGCCGGGCCGCCGCAACCGCATGATCCACGTTTATCTCCTGAAACTCACATGTAAGGTTTGAAATGTTATTCAACAATTAATATTGGTTTTTGCTTTAATCGTTCCGGCCAAATAAAATCTCCACCTGGAAACTTTTCACACCGTTGTTCATTTTTGGAGTTTCAACAAGGAAGAGGGGGAGTTGTCCCAGTTCTAAAAAGTTTTCCCCATTAATCCAGATCTGTTAAAGCTGTTATTTTTCTAAGATCTCTCACCCAAAGCTTTATAGAGTGACAGTCCCATGACTCTGTGCCCAGGTGTTTTCATGACTTCTGCTAATGTCCTGTACATTAGCTTTGCTCTTTACTTCCGGCCAGGGTAATGTACGGTGGACCACTGGTGACCTCATGTAGAGTGCCTGGCCGGAAGTAAAGAGTCGATTAATAAAATCATGTGCACAATATTGATGTAAGGTGGATGGGAAAACAGTAATAGAGACTACACTGGTGTTTCAAGATGACAGCTTTGGGTATAACGGGCGGGGTTGAAGAACAGGGCTTGATCAGGGTCTAACCAGGGTGGTGAGATCGCAGTCATGTCATCAGGGTCGAATGAGAAGATCCACCACGAGACATCTTGACTGCTGCTTGAACAACTCTATATCAACACACATGAGAAGGTTTGAACCTAAATCAGTCCTTCTTACTTCCTAGCTGTTGGGAGTGCTTTTAGTGTGTGATATATTTCAGCAGCATCTCTCCTGTCCTCTGTAGGGCGCTGCACAAGTCCTTGGCTAGTGGAGACCTCCAGACTGCATCCACACTATTTTCCATCTGTAGTACCTCAGAGTTGGGTACTACAGGACTTTATGGCCACTTCCTATAATAAGGCGTTATGCATTAAATTTGTGTTCTCCTGCAACCTAACCCCACATGACTCTGCAAAATTCAACCTAACCCTCTGCTGTGCCTCTCAATCACTCCTAGCTAGCTCAGTGATTGGCTAGTTAGATAACTAGTTGTTAGGCACCCTGGGATTGGAGGTTGAGCCCTTCACATGGGTTGACTGAGAGAAGGCAGATAAAAGGAGGAGGGGTGGGAGTTACGGGAGTCGAGGAGAGTCAAGACCGAAAGAACATCAAGAACAGCCAGTGCGGTGGGAAGAGGAAGGAAGTGTGAGTACTAACATCACTTCTATGTCAGAGAAGGAGAGACAGCAAGAAGTTGTAGGACTACAGCAGTGAAGGATCAGCACCATTGGAAGGGAGAAGAGTCAGGGCCAAGGACTAAGCTAAATGGGTCAGAAAGTAAAGACAAGGAAAGAAAGAGTAACCTATGTCCCCGTTCAGATAATATCAGGTAACAGAACAAAGTAAAAGTCAAGTCATTGTCTATAGTCTTCCTAAAGTTAAGCAAAGGGAATTTATATTACTATCTCAAAATCAAGTGAAAAAATTTGTATGATGTGCCCCTATGGAAGAACTCTCCCTCCAATAAAATGTTCATCTGTTTGCACCTTGAAACCTGACTCGTGGAGTTCCTCGCCACCAACCCAACATCTTCACTGAGGTCGCACACTACACCCTCCAGGGAAATGGACTACTACCTCAATTTTTTGCTTTATTTTTCCAATTTTTATAATTATTAGAACCCCACCGGGAATTACCATATTACCCTACCCGACTCCACAGGTAGCACCTTAGAAAGAACTGACAAATTGTAACATCTATCTATCACTGGTGTAACGCCACGCCAGGTTGCATTTTTATCGGAGAGGAGCAGCGGCTACACTGTGACTACCATCATTCATTACCCTCACCATCACCCTCTCTGTGGTCTGGCCCATTGCTGCACTGCCCCTCATAGATGGGATGCACATTACGTGACTATGTTCTTCCAAACTACCTGACATTGTCCCTCCAATTAGCCAGCACACCAAAAATGGTTTTCTATTTTATATTGTCTAAGGTCCCCCATGCGGTCTGGCATTGTGGCATCTGGCAGGTAACAGACCCATGGCCAGAAGACCTGGTGATGTTCCATAATCCTGTCATGTGGCCTTCAAATGTATAAGCCCCCGGCAGGTTTACAGGGCATCAGCAGTGACGTCAATGTTGGGCCTTCTATTAGCTGCAGTGGGCACGTGGACTAAGAACCCATGTACCAGCTACAGTACTTGTAAATAGAAGACTGTCAGGGGAGCATCGTGGCAAAAAGAGATGAGCATTTTATCTCTGTAGGCAGCATCCCCCCACTGCCACCAATGACCATGAAAAACCCCTTCAACTAACCAGTTGCAAACACAACATGATGCCATTTGATGGTGCAAATGTCCTCACTAATACTGCTTAGTGCAGACACACCAATACCTGTGTAAGAGAGCGCCCCCTCTACAGGGTAATGGGCCGGAGAGCAGGGTGGAACGAGTGTTAGCTCCTCAGCCAGCGCTAGTAAACATTAGTAATGGCCACCGAGAAGTGGAAGTGACGCTTGAAGAAGTGTGAGACATAAACAACCTGGGAGCTCAGAGGTGAACGAGGAGGAAGATGTGAAGGAAAAGAGAAAAAAGGTACTTGGGAACATTTATTGGAAAATTTGAGACAATAATTTTAGAGGAGGAAAATCCCTTTAAGAAGGTGACTTATTCAGGTGGTTGGAAAGTGATTGGAAACAACAGCCCTCACAGTGTGTCCGTCATGTCAACAAGGACTTATTAGGGCAACTCTAGGCAAACTTACATGATTAGCAAAATGGATCTACTAGGGTCACGTAACATACCGTACCAAGGCTGTCAGCACATTCCGGTCCTCAAAATGCAAATCATCTGCTGTCCTTAACTCCTCAGCACCCTTTCAGCTACTTTGCCCTGCTTTCTGGTACAAACCCAGAAATAAGGCGGCTAAAATGGGGCAGAGAGCTCTTAGTATTGCCAGTGTAATGAGCAGTGAATGCAGGGGGCGGGCAGAGCAGGAAGTCTTTGAGGGGCAACTTCAGCCAATAGCTACAGAGCAGGAAGTAATGTAATAGAAGGGGGCGTGGTTGTGCTAACATCTGCTCCACAGTCCAATAACATGTAGCGGTAGTTGTTATTTCCTGTCCTGGTAATGTTATTTAATATTGTTTTTGCTTTAATAGTTCCGGCCAAATAAAATCTCTACTTGGAAACTTTTCACGCTGTTGTGATTCCTCAGACCTGGCATTTTAGGAAAGAACTAGCGGCCCTGGTCTGTTATATGCCCCTTGTAGCTCTATTTTAGGAATTATATAATTGCCCAGAATTTTTACTTTAAGGTTTTCCAGGACTTAAAATGGTGTAAATAAAGAACAAATGATTACTCAGCTGCCCCAGTGGCTCCCCGTCTAGTGTGGATACCTGAAGCCCACCACACCGCTCGTACCCGGAAGCAGCAGGTGTTCCTGAGCCATTCAATGCGCATGTGACTGCTCAGCCAACCGCAGGCTTTAGTGGTGATGGCCGCTGAAGCTCGTGATTGGCTGAGCGACCTTATGCAGAATATACGGCACATGACGGCCTACTACGTCTTCTAAGTTCGAGCAGTGGGCATCAGGTCTCCAGCACTCGACAGGAAGCTGCTGGATTCAGTCAGCATGCATTTTTATACATTTAATATTTTATTTTTCTATATTTTATCAATTTAAGTCTGAAATTTATTTTCATGTCCTAGAAAACCCTTTTAAGCCAATATTAAGCCATCTTTTTGGGCATCAATTACAATTTCCGTAAAGCTAAGAGGGACATTTAAAGAAATCTAGGTGGGTGAGCTGGTCCACCAGAGCAGAGGGGTAGCTTGTTACCATCTCTCAAGCTAACAGAAGGAGCCTTGAGTGAGTACCCCCTCCTGTCATAGGCTACCTACAAAGCGTGAGACAACCCCTTTAACCCCTTGGTGATGCGCCTAAGGGCGCAAGGCTTTTTTAGGAATTTTCATCTCCACTTTTAAGAAGCCATAACTTTTTTATTTCTCTGTCCACATGGCCGTATGAGGGCTTGTTTTTTGCAGAGCAAGCTGTAGTTTTATCAATCTTTGGGGGGTAGGGAGAAAAAACACATCAATTCTGCCATAGGTTGTTTTTTTTTTGGTGAGGGGGTTCAGCGTTAATCATGCAGCATAAATAACGATTACAACAATATCAAAATTATAACTGTTTAAGGTTTTTTACATATTTGCACAATAAAAAATCTTTTGGGAAAATCTTTTATCTGCATTCAAAGTCCCATAATTTTTTGTTTTTTCCATGGGCGGAGCTCTTTGAGGGCTTGTTTTTCGCATGACGAGCTAATCGTTTTTTTTACCATTTTGGGGGTACATATGACTTTTTTTGAACACTTTAATTGTGTTTTTTGGGAGGTAAAATAAATTAAAAGAAAAGCATTCTGCCTTTCTGTGTTTTTTTGTTCCCTTTAGGGCTCCGGCACACTTGCATTTTTCTTGCACGTTTTTTTTTCACTCAATTGTCAGCGGGACTTTCTAATGTTAAAAACACATAGTTTTTTTTGTGCGATGCGTTTTTAACATTAGAAAGTCCCTTTGACAATTGCGTGAAAAAAACGCAGCAATATCGTGCGAAAAAAACTTGCAAGAAAAACACGCGTGCCGGAGCCCTTATAGCGTTTTCTGTGCAATATAAAAAGTGTGTTTCATTTACTGTCTGGGTCAATATTGACGCGATGATACCAGAAGTTTGTTTTAAAAAATAATTTTAGCAAAGAGGAGAAAGTGTAAAAAAAAGTGATTTTTTTTAAACTATTTTTGTAGCTGTTTTTAAACTCTTTTTTTATTTTATGTCACTGTAGAGGACTTGAACCTGCGGTGCTATGATCGCTCTGATAATACACTGCAGTACCTCAATACCGCAATATATCACTAATCATTGCAATCACAGTCTATGGCAGACCCAGACATCAAAGTCTGTTCTCTAGTTGCCCTGGAAACCTATCAGTCCTCCACGATTACATGGTGGAGGTGCGTTGACATCGCAGAGTTAATGTCCTCGCTTCGTGAACCCCTTACATGCCACAATCAACATTGATCGCAGCATGTAAGGGGTTAACAGCAGGGGTCAGTCACAGCCATCTCCCGCTACAGATAGTGCGGGCTCAGCTTCTGAGCCTGTGCCTTCCAAAGGGCATAACTGCATTCCCATTCGCAGGATCTGCTTCCCACCCCGGGCGTGCATTCATGCTCGGGGATGGGAAGGGGTTAACCCTGTCCCTATCTGCCACCGCAGTGAATGGCCCTTTGGATTATTAGTTTTATTTATAACATAAAGAATCTGTATCATTCCTTAATAATCTCCTCGGCTTTTGTAAGTCTTCTTAATAAAGTGGCGCAGGTTCCACGTCCGGATCCTTCCTGCAATAGACAGAAAATACAATTGGGCACACGAGGAATTAGAGGCAGAAGCCTAAAAGCAGATTGATATACATTAGGAGTCCGTCTATAAGGTACAGTGCTTTTACTCAAATTATATCTGCCGCCCGCTGCATCCTCAGAGCATTAAACGCATTGGAAATGCTTTGTCCTATTTCTGTAATCCGAAGTCTAATAAATTAAACACAGCAACAAAGCTTCAATGGGAAGAAGCTTCTCGCCAGGTTACTGTATTCAGCGTAGGCAGCGGCTCCAGCGCCCGCTACAACTACCGGCAGGTCGGTTCTCACGTGACCTCAGTGCCATCGCACCAAAGGGGGCCAGATAGACTTTGTATTAGAAACATGAAACATGAAGTCAGCTTGGTGCTCTAATATGGATACATCCGACGATTGGATAAGTGAGGTCCATAAAGGCATGAATGAAAGTTTAGAGGGGTTTCCAGGACTGATACATTGACTTATCTTAAGCACAGGTCATCAGTAGTTGATCGACAGAGTCCGACACTCAGGATCCCTGCGATCAGCTGAAGAGGCCACTGCACTCAGGTAAGTGCCACGGCCTCGTCTCAAAGCAATTTGTTTGTCTGAGAGCAACTTAGTCCCGTTCAAGTGAATGGGATGAGCTGCTATACCAGGCATCGCCACTATGAAATGTATGTCACTGTGACTAATGTACTGTGAAGAGGCCACAGAAGCCAGCTAAGTGCTGCGGCCTCTTCTACCAGCTGATTGGTAGGTGTTCCAAGTGGTAGATCCCCACTGATCCTGAACATAGATCTTCAATATTAATGTACCAGAAGATCCCTTTTAGGCCCTGATCAGAACCTACTGTATTAGATGTGCTGTAGGCGAAGCCTTACATTCCAACAATTTTTATATATTGTAAATCTCAGGATGTGTCTTAATGCCTATGAGTGCTCCACCAAATGTCCTACTTTTTTATTAACGTCCACCATTATTTGACTGTACACTCTATACACTTTGTCCACAGAAGTATTGAGACGCACATAAAAGATGATGAAATTTGATTTCAATCCCATTTTCCCCTCCGTGGTGGCCACCTTTGGCCCCAATGACTGCAGTAACCCTCCTAGACATGCTTTACACCAAATTCGCATAGATGTGTGAAAAGATTTGACTCTATTCCTTAAAGGGGTTGTCTCGCGGCAGCAAGTGGGGTTATACACTTCTGTATGGCCATATTAATGCACTTTGTAATATACATTGTGCATTAAATATGAGCCATACAGAGGTTATTCACTTACCCCCTCCGGTGCTGGCGTCCCCTTCTCCATGGCGCCGACTAAAGCTGTCTTCTTCCTGGATTAGACGCGCTTGCGCTGTCTCCCCTCTTCTGTCCGGCTCGGACGCTCACGCTGCGGAGGTCTTCTGCGCATGCATTAATATGGCCATACAGAAGTGCTTAACCCCACTTGCTATCACGGGACAACCCCTTTAAGGAAAGCTTCAGAGAGTGATGTAAGAATGATGGGCATGTTGGGCATGCACAGATATGGAGTTCTCGTTTGACCCAAAAATTTTTGAGGGGATTGAGATCCGGACTTTGGGCCGGCCAATGAAGTTTGCAGATATTCTGTTCCTCAAATCAAGCTTCAAGGCTGCATGCCGTATGACATGGTGGTCGGTCATGTTAGTTCAGACATGGAGCGGTGCCAAACTATTAGCACAAGGTAGGTGATGTCACAGGGCTTGAATTTTACACCTCCAGCAAAGATGATGCTCTGATTGGCTAGCCAGCAACGTGGTCAGCCAATGAAAGCCGGCGCTCGGTTAACCAATCACAGCCATTTAATAACGTCATTGAATGGCTGTAAATGGTTAAGCCAGCACCGGCTTCTAATTGGCTGACGCCAGTGCTGGCTAGCCAATCAGAGCATTATCTTTGCTGGAGGCGGGGAATTCAATCCCCACTTCCAGAAAGAAATGCTCTGTTGGCATGGAGGACATTGCGGCAGCCTGCAGGAGCGATGGGGACCCACAAGCGCACCGGAATGCCAGCGGTAGGTGAATATTAGACCCCCTTCCCCAGCGTGATTACCAGTTGGGAGCTGCGGCACCCCAGTTGGGAATCACTGAGAATACCAGCCTCGGTGTCAGACGGGCGGTTGGGGCTGGTATTCAAAAATACCAGCCTGTAATATGGCCAGTAGAAAAAAAATACCGGCACCAGCCTGGCGGGCAAAATACCGGACAGGTTGGTGAATTACCGGCCAGGTGGCAACCATACCTGAAGGCGTTTGGGAGGAGCCCATTCAATTATGCGTGGTTTCTACCAATGAAAACCATGCGGAGAAATGATTTGAAGAAGCTTTGTGCTTCCATTGCGGTCAAAATAGCCACTTAGTTTGCAGCCCTAAATTCAAGCAGTCGGTGAACCGGTTTGGACCACACTTGGTTGGCTACTTCTAAAGTGCCATGTTCAGTGGAGTTAACTACAGATAGTGGCTGCATGTCTACTGATGAATGTTTGGATAGTGGGTCGGTCATTAATCTGATAGATTTTCAGTTCGCCCTTAAATTTGGGTGAAAACATGGAAAGCGCACTAATCGGAATTCTATTCGCACTATTGATTCGTCTCCGTTACACCTCAAGTTAATAGTTCCGGAGGTACAATTAAGAGTTGGGTGGTGTCATGAAGACGCTATATCTTGTACAAGGGTCTGCCTACTGCTGGTATCCTAGGAATGCCCAGGAAGTTCATAACCCGCTTGTAGACTGGGTTTCTGGAAATATTTCTGGTTGAGGAGACTCTTGTCTAGCTAAGTGCCCCCCGTGAATGAACGCCCCGTGAATGAACGCCCCAACAGTATTTGCCCTCATCCCAATCCTCCTAAAAGAAAGGGTCAAGAAAGTTGCCACCACATTGATCATAAGAAAGGTTGCTTAAGTTGGTTCCTGAGAGTATATTGTGCAAGAGCAAGCTATGTCCTGGTGGATGTGCAAGGGGGAGGAAAGGATCGGATGGGTCATGTGAGGTTTGTTCCCCCAATGGGTTACCTTTCTCAAGCGTCAGTCGACACAAAGCAGCCGTCCTTCTGTTACCCTGTGTTCCCTCCTGTTTACATGTTCTTGAATATGGAATATCTCTGAATCTCTAGATTTGGGGTGAGTGCCACTTGTATCTATGCCTCTGCTTGCTGAGCACCACCTGGTATCCACCTCAGCCATTGATCCCGGAGAAAGAGGTCCAGAGAGCTGCAGTTTGCATTGCTAATGCTGTACTTAAGTACTGACATTAGTTCTGGTGCTGTATTTATGTACTGAGCTTGGTTCTAGTGCTGTATTTAAGTTATGGGCTTGGTTCTGGTGCTGTATTGATCTTATGGGCATAGTTTTGGTGCTGTATTTATGTACTAAGCTCGGTTCTGGTGCTGCATTTATGTTATGAACTTGGCTTTGGTACTGTAGTTAAGCATTGAGCTTGGTTCTGGTGCTGTATTTATGTACCTTATTTGTTCTGGTATCTTTTATGCTATGAGCTGGGTTCTAGTGCTGTATTTATCTTATGCACTTGGTCCTGGTGTTGCATTCATGTACTGAGCTTGACTTTGGTACTGCATTTATGTTATGAGCTTAGCTCTGGTGCTGTATTTATATTATAAACTAGGTGCTGCATTTATGTTCGAAGATTGGTTCTGGTAGTGTACTTATGTACTGAGATTAGGTCTGGTGCTATATTTATGTCATGAGCTTAGTTTGGTGCTGTATTTATGTTATGAACTTGGCTTTGGGACTGTAGTTAAGCATTGAGCTTAGTTTGGTGCTGTATTTATGTATTGAGGTTGGTTCTGACATTTCTTTTATCTATTTGGTTCTGATGCTCTATGTATGTAATAACCTTGGTTCTGGTTCTGTATTTATTAGTTTGGTTCTGGTGCTTTATTTATGCACTGAAGTTGATTCTGGTACTGTATATACTGAGTTTGGTTCTTGTGCTGTATTTACGTTATTAACTTGCTTCTGGTGCTGCTGCATTTATGTACTTAGATTAGTTCTGGCGCTACATAAATGTTATGAGATGGATTCTGGTGCTGTATTTATGTACTGAGCTTGGCTCTGGTGCTGTATTATGCTTTAAGCTGTTTTTGTGTGGATGCCCTGTTATCCTGCTGCTTTCTGTTTCATGTATACTGCCTATCAGTGCAAATTATTACTTTTTCTGTTGAAGGGGCACAAAAAAATTCCACCAAGGCTGCCATCCAGGGGTGTAACTATAGGGGTTGCGGTGTCACCCGGGTCCAGGAGCCTTAGGGGGCCCATAAGGCCTCTCTTCTCCATTTAGGGAGCCCAGTACTATGAATAAAGCATTTTAGTTGGGGGCCCTGTTACAGGTTTTGCGTTGGGGTCCAGGAGCTTCAAGCTACACCTCTGGTACCATCTAACATAAAGCCAGGACTGCTCCTAATAGGGGCGCTAAAGACCCAATTTATAAGGCATTTATGACATTTCTGGTGGATATGTAATAAATATTAGTCATTGAGTCAATAGTTACCATAACGCACAGATGATGCAGTTGCCGATGAAATGACTGATTCCACTCTGCTACATCCGTCCAGCATTGAATACAGAGCAGAGCTACAGAAACAACTGATCGTAAATTACCAGGGTAGAATTATGAAGATTTTCATGCAGCATTAAAGGATCTCCAGCGCCGGCATCCACGGTGAGTGTCCCTTACAAATCACATTACATTCTGCCTGCATTTCTCCTAGGATGCTTTACTGCCACCTAGAAACACCAGCGAGTTTTGTTTCAGGCTGCAAATCTGTCATTCTCTGTTAAGTAAATGGAACTGTCAGCGACGGGCTATATCATTCCTTGTACCGCGCTCATGAGACCAGAGCCGTCCAGTAATGCTGCTCAATATTGGATGCCAGTCAGAATTTATAGAAGGGAAAGGGTTAAAGAACAACTGCAGAAAAATAGTGAAAAACCCAGGCTACGCAGGGATCTCTGGATTGATTGATATGTTGCAGACAAAGGGTTAAACGAGACTCGCCAGATATACACGAACTTTCTAACTTTTGAGAATAGAGACATTCTGAACATGGCGGCCCACGAAGCCCCGCCCAAAATGTTTTACCTTATACCCACTTATATAAGACACCCCCTCCACCTACGGTATTTGAATCACAAATTGCGTATACGACCCCTTCATTACACCCCAAAATGAATACAGGCTCCAGAATAAACTTCCTGCAGGCGATCTATCCACCTTTTTGGCGTAAAATAATTGCTAAATTTGGCACAAGACCCGCTTACACAAAAAATGTGCAATTTTTTTCATCTTACACAAAAATGTATTATTTATGGCAGAACCAGGTGTACATTAAACCAGAAATCTACGCGAGCTGCTAGCTGGTTTCTCTGTGAAGCTAAATTGCGCCTCTTCATATATTAGGCATAATGTTTGAAAGGTTGGTCTTAATAAATCCCCCTTAAACAAATAAAGGCCTAAGAACCAACCCCTCCCTGAAACATAGCAAATCCAGAACAGACCACTTAAACTAATACAGACTCCAAACCAGACCCCACAATCGAATATAGACTCTCAACCAGACCCTCTAATAATGCATAGACCCTCGACCAGTCCTTCTAATTAAATATAGACCATCAACAAGACCCTCCAATCATACATAGACCCTCCTAGACCCTCGACCAGACCTTCTAATCAAATATAGACCCTTGACCAGACCCCTAATTAAATACAGCCCCCAAACCAAACCTCCTAATTATAGTCCCTCCACCAGACCTCTGACCAGACAGCCTACACAATTAGGCTCCCAACAAGACCCTCTATATTAATACAGAACTCAAACTAGACCCCCTAAAGTAATAAAGAGACCACACCAGACTCCCTGCCCCAAAGTAATGGAATGCAGAATCTAGATCAGACCTCCTAAATAAGTGTAGTCCTCCAAGACCAGTACCCCTAACGTAATTCACACCCCAGACTTCCTAAATATATAAAAACAGACCAAAACTCCTAATTAAATATAGACCACCCGACCAAACCGTGTAAACTAATACACAACCAAAGCCAGGCCACGTAAAGTACTACAGACCTCAGACCAGACCGCCTACACAAATCGACTCCTCTGTACTAATACTGAACCCAAACTAGACCCACTAAAGCAATAAAGACCTCATTCCAGACTCTCTGCCCTCAGAGTAATACAGACTCCAGAGCAGGGCTCCTACATGAATACAGACCCCAGAGCAAAGTAAGTGCAGACTTCCCAGACCGCACCTTCTAAAATAATAGAAACCCTATACTTCCTAAATATATATGGTCCAGACCAGACCCTCTAAATAAATGCAGACCCCCTCAGACCAGATCCTCTAATGTAAACAGACCCCCCTCCACTGACCAAACCCCTGAATATAGTCACCAGACCCAATAATTAAATGAACCCCAGCTCCTATACAATAAACAGACCTCAGAGAAGACATGAAGATACTCACCTCTTCCTCATTCCCAGGTGCCCCAACAAACAATATAGGCCCTAGTCCTAGTGTATGGATCAGTGTCTGCGGGGGTGATGAGGACTACAGGAAGGGCAAGAGGTAAGAATAATGTAAAGAGGGAGCAATGCTCAGGAGATTCTCCTACCTTTCCGGGAGTCTCTCACAACTACTATATTACACTCCAACATTATATAATGTGAATTTTAACCAAAAAGTATAAAGTTGGCCATACAGAAGTCAGTTGGGACCTGAGCGCCAGTTTGTTAATTCTACTTCCTTTACTTACAGAGTCATGGGCATTCCTCTGTTCAGTTTTGGTGCCCATTTCCTTCAAAGTGTCAACAGGAAGTGCAGCCATATTGCTTCAAATTTTATAACTAGCTTTTCAGGAAGTAAAAGCAAAAGAGTGACCTTGTTGTGGATGGAATATCCTGACAACACGACTGTCGGTCAGCCGCCATTCTTCATCCAGAGGGACAACCATTACGGTGGCACTTCCTGTTGTCTCTTTAAATAATGGCCAACCACGACCAAAAGAAAAATGCCAATATCTGTTAGTAAATGGGGCAAAACTACTGAATTTTGGCCATTGCTCTATGCATTTGATTCACTCAGAGAGGGCAATTATCACGTTTTCTAAGGAAATCCACTTTATTTGACTCATTTTGATCATTTTAAATTAAAAAAAGATTTCCTGACACCAAAAATGGAATTTTACAGTATTTTTCTTGAAAGAATATTTACATGATGGCAAAACCGACAAATTTCAGGTTTTCTTCAGGGCTGATCTGTATTTGGGGAACCTCAGGCAGCAGACAGAGTAGCCGGGTGCTAATGACGCTGATGATTGATTCCCCGGAGCGGAAAACGCTTGCTTCCAGCAGAAGAAATTATTAGCGAGATACATGGAAAGCGTCATCTGATATATCCTGAGCCGCACCGCTGACAAATGATAACACCAAGGAGATTAAATGATTCACTAATAACGGACACTTTGCATCCCCTTGAAAAAAAAAACCTCTTATTATTTTCATATTAACCCTTGCATATCATCAGGATTGTTGTGTAGGGATCCGGGCGGTTATTATAATGTGTATTAAACATTGGGCAGCGGTAGAGTAAGGGAGCAAAAGCAGAAAGTACAAAACAGATTGTCTATCTCATGTATATCTCATATCTATCTATCCAATATCTATCTATCTATCTATCTATCTCATATCTATCTATCTCATGTATATCTCATATCTATCTATCTATCTATATCCTATCTATCTCCTATCTATCTATCTATATCTATCTATCTATCTATCTATCTATCTCCTATCTATCTCCTATCTATCTATCTATCTATCTATCTATCTCATATCTATCTATCTATCTATCTATATCCTATCTATCTCCTATCTATCTATCTATATCTATCTATCTCATATCTATCTATCTATCTATCTATCTATCTATCTATCTATCTATCTGTCTATCTATCTATCTATCTAACCCATATCTATCTATCTATCTCCTATCTATCTATCTATATCTCATATCTATCTATCTCATATCTATCTATCTATCTATTTATCTCATATCTATCTATCTCATATCTATCTATCTATCTATCTCCTATCTATCTAATATCTATCTATCTGTCTATCTATCTCATATCTATCTATCTATCTATCTCCTATCTATCTAATATCTATCTATCTACCGTATTTATCTATTTATCTCATATCTATCTATCTCATATCTATCTATCTATCTATCTATCTATCTATCTATCTATCTATTTATCTCATATCTATCTATCTATCTACCGTATCTATCTATCTATCTCATATCTATCTATCTATCTCATATCCATCTATCTATCTATTTATCTCATATCTATCTATCTCATATCTATCTATCTATCTTATATCTATCTATCTATCTATCTATCTCATATCTATCTATCTATCATCTATCTATCTCATATCTATCTATCTATCTCATATCTATCTCCTATCTATCTATCTATCTCATATCTATCATCTATCTCATATCTATCTAATATCTATCTATCTCATATCTATCTATCTCATATATATCTCATATCTATCTAGCTCCTATCTATCTATCTGATATCTATCTCCTATCTATCTATCTATATCTCATATCTGTCGATCTATCTATCTCATATCTATCTATCTATCTCATATCTATCTATCTATCTCATATCTATCTATCTATCTATCTATCTCCTATCTATATAATATCTATCTATCTGTCTATCTATCTCATATCTATCTATCTATCTATCTACCGTATCTATCTATCTATTTCCTATCTATCTATTATTTCTATCTATCTATCTCATATCTATCTATCTATCGATCTCATATCTATCTATCTATCTATCTACCGTATCTATCTATCTATTTCATATCTATCTATTATATCTATCTATCTCATATCTATCTATCTATCTCATATCTATCTATCTATCTATCTATCTATCTATCATCTATCTATCTATCTATCTATCTCATATCTATCTATCTCATATCTATCTTTCTATCGCATAGCTATCTATCTATCTATCTATCTATCTATCTATCATCTATCTATCTCCTATCTATCTATTTATCTATCTATCTCCTATCTATCTATTTATCTATCTATCTCCTATCTATCCATCTCATATCTCTCTATCTACACCAGCAGGTTTACCTTAACTGCCCGCCTGCTACATTCAGCTAGGTAACCTCTTTAATCTAGATCAGAAACTGATAAGAAGCTTAGTCCCGCTCCAGAACAGTATATGCCAAGTGCAGGACATGAGCCCCATCTGTAGTTGTATTCAGAAACAAAGCTCTGATCATTATTCCCACTATTTTGAGTACATGACTTGAGAGGAATTAGGTCTCTATGCACATACAGACAAACAGACATGAGATAGATAGATAGATAGATAGATAGATAGATAGATAGATAGATAGATAGGAGATAGATAGATAGATAGATATGAGATAAATAGATAGATAGATATGAGATAAATAGATAGATAGATATGAGATAGATAGATAGATAGATATGAGATAGATAGATATGAGATAGATAGATAGATAGATAGATAGATAGAAGATAGATAGGAGATAGATATGAGATAGATGATAGCTAGATAGCTAGATATGAGATAATAGATAGATAGATAGATAGATAGATAGATAGATGATTGATAGATAGATAGATAGATATGAGATAGATAGATAGATAGATAGATAGATAGATAGATATGAGATAGATAGATATGAGATAGGTAGATAGATATGAGATAGATAGATAGAAGATAGATAGATGGATAGATAGATATGAGATAGATAGATGATAGATATGAGATAGATAGATAGATAGGAGATATATAGATATGAGATAGATAGATAGGAGATAGATAGATAGATAGATAGATAGATAGATAGATATGAGATAGATGGATAGATAGATAGATAGATATGAGATAGATAGGTAGATAGAAAGATATGAGAGAGATAGATAGATAGATATATATGAGATAGATAAATAGATATGAGATAGATAAATATGAGATAGATAGATATGAGATAAATAGATAGATATGACATAGACAGGTAGATAGACAGTTCATAGATAGATATGAGATAGATAGATAGATATGAGATAGATAAATATGAGATAGATATGAGATAGATAGATAGATAGATATCAGATAGATAGATATGGTATAGATAGGTAGATAGATAGATAGATAGATAGATAGATAGATAGATAGATAGATAGATAGGAGATAGATGGATAGATAGATAGATGATAGATATGAGAAAGATAGATATGGGATAGATAGATAGATAGATAGATAGATAGATAGATAGATAGATAGATAGATAGATAGATAGATAGATAGATAGATAGATATGAGATAATAATATGAGATAGATAGATATGAGATAGATAGATAGATATGAGATAGATGGATAGATAGATAGATATGAAATAGATAGATAGGAGATAGAGAGATAGGAGATAGATAGATAGATAGATAGATAGATAGATAGATAGATAGATAGATAGATAGATAGATATGAGATAGATAAATATGAGATAGATAGATAGATAGATAGATATGATATGATATGATATAGATAGATAGATATGAGATAGATGGATAGATGGGTAGTTGGAGTCCTACATGTGGTTTACAGTAATGTATGATGAGATTTATACAATGTAACAATTTCATTATACACACAGCTGAATCCTTCTATCTGAGATGCATCTTGCCTTCTTTCCTGGTCACTCTGCTGTGTGTTGTAATGCATTGCTGCCCCCTATGGCAGGAAGAGGGTTAACCAGATAATGTCCTGAAAAGAAGACTACAAGCAGTATAAGCACAGAGCCCGGCAGATGCACGCGGCTCCAGGAAGGGCCACACCGTAGATTTGTCGCAGACATTCCCGCTATTGAGCCTCGGCTCCCAGCATCTGGATGTGGCTATTTCTGCCGTCTGTCTGTAGATTCTTCCAAGCCCCATTTATTTGAACGGGACGGTCAGAGAGTTCTGCAACACATCTGCTGCATGTGAACAGAACTAACACTCCATTACCTGGAGGTAAGCTATTAGGCCCCTGGATGCCGCATAGTTGGGCACGATGCGGGAGCAATCAGTGAAGTCCGTCGGATGGCCGAGTTTTAGGACTGAAACAAGACATCACTATTTCACTAACATCTGCTGGGCGAATTATTATGTCCGACTGAAACAGGGCGAATGTGAAATGTGTGGAATCTATGCAAGAATGTCTAAATTCACTGACAGCAAGCAGAGACTTGAAAAATTGGACAAAACTGAAACACAAAATTGTATAGATATTAATGACAAAATGTTGCACAAATAACAATGTAACATGTAGGCATGCAGGGGCTATCCATAAATCATGTAGGCGCTATCCATATAGCATGTAGGCGCTATCCACACAGCATGCAGGCGCTATCCATACAGCATGCAGGCACTATCCACACAGCATGCAGGGGCTATCCACACAGCATGCAGGCGCTATCCATACAGCATGCAGGCGATATCCACACAGCATGCAGGCGCTATCCATACAGCATGCAGGCGCTATCCATACAGTATGCAGGCACTATTTACACAGCATGCAGGCGTTATCCACACAGCATGCAGGCGCTATCCATACAGTATGCAGGCGCTATTTACACAGCATGCAGGCGTTATCCACACAGCATGCAGGCGCTATTTACACAGCATGCAGGCGCTATTTACACAGCATGCAGGCGCTATCCATATAGCATGCAGGCGCTATCCACACAGCATGCAGGCGCTATCCATACAGCATGCAGGCGCTATCCACATAGCATGCAGGTGCTATCCACGCAGCATGCAGCCGCTATCCACGCAGCATGCAGGCGCTATCCACACAGCATGTAGGCGTTATCCACACAGCATGCAGGCGCTATCCATACAGCATGCAGGCGCTATTTACACAGCATGCAGGCGCTATTTACACAGCATGCAGGCGCTATCCATATAGCATGCAGGCGCTATCCACACAGCATGCAGGCGCTATCCATACAGCATGCAGGCGCTATCCACACAGCATGCAGGCGCTATCCACGCAGCATGCAGGCGTTATCCACACAGCATGCAGGCGCTATCCACACAGCATGTAGGCGCTATCCACGCAGCATGCAGGCGCTATCCACACAGCATGCAGGCGCTATCCATATAGCATGCAGGGGCTATCCACACAGCATGTAGTCTCTATCCACACAGCATGAGGCGCTATCCATGCAGCATGCAGGCGCTAGCCACACAGCATGCAGGCGCTATCCACACAGCATGTAGGAGCTATCCACACAGCATGTAGGCGCTATCCACACAGCATGTAGTCTCTATCCACACAGCATGCAGGCGCTATCCATATAGCATGCAGGCGCTATCCACACATCATGTAGGCGCTATCCACACAGCATGCAGGTGCTATCCACACAGCATGCAGGCGCTATCCACACAGCATGTAGGCACTATCCATATAGCATGCAGGCGCTATCCACACATCATGCAGGCACTATCCACACAGCCTGCAGGCACTATCCACACAGCATGTAGGCACCATCCACACAGCATGCAGGCGCTATCCACACAGCATGCAGGTGCAATCACCTGGAAAGCAAGAAGTGTTGACATACTTTATGCAACTGTATAACAAAAGTATTGTCCATTGGCCGTAGCATCCCATGCAGATGAAACGTGTTACATGGTAGTCGTTTCTTAGTGGGATGTCTCTTATCCAGGGAAAATGGACAGGAGTTTATGCTTTTCAGTGCAGCTGGTTTATAACCAGTCCGACGATAGAATGAACGCCAAACATATACTGCCGCGTAAGTCTAGCCTAATACTGCCGATGCCGTGATGGAAAGAGGGCCGTGCCTATTTATTCTAATGAGCCCACAGCCCATCGCTCTCCCCTAATGTCACCAAAAATGGAGGCTGCCATACCAAATGACCTCTTGTTGGAATGCAACCGGAAGTGGGGGGTCCGGCTCTATGCGTTCCATTAAATTTAAATCGCCGGATAACCGCTTTAAGAGCAGCAAGCAGCGCCAAATATCCTCCACGGTGCTCAAAATCATACCAACATAGGCCGGGCTCACATGGCGGATTCCAATTGCGGAATCTGCGATTGGCGTCTGTGCGGAGGATCCGTGGAAAAAGGCGGGCATCGAAAAGCAAGTAGTAACACTTTTATTTCACACTGTGGATACAAATGATGTATTCTGCAAGCAGAGGAAACCTCTCAGTATGCTCTATTTGCCACGGATTTCGCGCAGACAGCTTCTATTGAAGTGAATGGAGGCCGTCCGACCCGCAGCCCATGTGCAGTTACATTGTGTATTGGCTGTGGACACCCGCGTCATCACTAAGCGACGGCGCGGGAAATACAAACATTCAGAAACACAAAACGGTACTGAGTACGACCGATGGGGAGCCGCCTCAGTCAAATACATAGGGTTGCAGGCCAGACTCACAGCCGGAATCTGCTGTGGGCCACCGGCATGCGGGATCTGATCCACCAGTGTGAGCCGGGCCAAACAGTGATCAAATAATACCAACATATACCAAACTAAATAATACCAACATGCAGAGCTTGAAATAAAAGCAACATATAGTGACCAGATAATAACAATCACAACATCTGAACCAAACTGCTATCTAATCAATACGTAGATGTGTGGTGGTCACATGGCTTGGTGCCAGGCTCTCTGTGGCGCCCCCTGCACCAGGGGTGGAGGACACACACCTCAAAGACATAGAGGGCATCCGTTAGATATCATCAGTGACAGCCACAGGTAAGTGTCTCCCGGACAGGTGACAGCATGGAGGGTTAAATCCTCCTCCAACTTTAGCTGCCTATTTTGAAAACAAGTCCATCTCAGTCATGTCAGGCGGCGCGGTGAAAGCCTTCACACCAATGTTTGCTCCGCGGTTTATGAGTATTGGCAGTTCGGGTATGTCCTCGCACTGACAGCTCCCTGTCTCCCGGACGCATTGATTTTTTTGGATGTTCCAGGATGGAGCCTTGTCAGCTGATAAGCATCCTGAGTGTCTCTAAACCTGCAGTCTGAAGAGTTTTTCCTCATCGGATCACACAACCTGTCCGCAGAAGAATTGTCTACCTGTCTAGCGGAAAAGAAAGTTTGCTGGATTTAATAAGAGCTGCGAGTCGAAAGTGACAAGGAAGCTGCAGGTGGGAGTTGTATGAGGGGAGGACTAATGATGCATCCCACCACCGACCCCAACAAGACGGTCCCCGTTACCACTTATACTGGGAAGAGAAATGTAACTTGGGCTGGTAAGGTTTACTAGCAGAGAAAGATGATAGATAGATAGATAGATAGATAGATAGATAGATAGATAGATAGATAGATAGGAGATAGATAGATAGATAGATAGATAGATAGGAGATAGATAGATAGATAGATAGATAGATAGATAGATAGATAGATAGATAGATAGATAGATAGATAGATAGATAGGAGATAGAGAGGAGATAGATAGATATGAGATAGATAGATAGATAGATAGATAGATAGATAGATAGATAGATAGATAGATAGGAGATAGATAGATAGATAGATAGATAGATAGATAGGAGATAGATAGATAGATAGATAGATAGATAGATAGATAGATAGATAGATAGATAGATAGGAGATAGATAGATAGATAGATAGATAGGAGATAGATAGATAGAAGATAGATAGATAGAAGATAGATATGAGGTCTGGTGGTGGGATGTCACCAGGTGTAGAGCTGACAACGGGCTCTGGCGGGGGGATGTCACCAGGTGTAGAGCTGACAACGGGGTCTGGTAGTGGGATGTCACCAGGTGTAGAGCTGACAATGGGGTCTGGTAGTGGGATGTCACCAGGTGTAGAGCTGACAACGGGGTCTGGTGGGGGGATGTTACCAGGTGTAGAGCTGACAACGGGGTCTGGTGGAAGGATGTCAACAGGTGTAGAGCTGACAACGGGGTCTGGCAGGGGAATATCACCAGGTGTAGAGCTGACAACAGGGTCTGGTGGTGGGATGTCATCAGGTGTAGAGCTAACAACGGCGTTTGGTGGTGGGATGTCACCAGGTATAGAGCTGACAATGGGGTTTGGTGGTGGGATGCCACCAGGTGTAGAGCTGACAATAGGATCTGGTGGGGGGATGTTACTAGGTGTAGAGCTGACAACAGGGTCTGGCAGGGGGATGTCACCAGGTGTAGAGCTGACAAAGGAATCTGGTGGGGGGATGTTACCAGGTGTAGAGCTGACAACAGGGTCTGGCAGGGGGATGTCACCAGGTGAAGAGCTCACAACGGGGTCTGGTGAGGTGATGTCACCAGCTGTAGAGCTGACAAAGGGATCTGGTGGTGGGATGTCACCAGGTGTAGAGCTTACAACAGGGTCTGGTGGTGGGATGTCACCAGGTGTAGAGCTGACAACGGGGTCTGGTGGTGGGATGCCACCAGGTGTAGCGCTAACAACAGGGTTTGGCAGTGGGATGCACTAGGTGTAGAGCTGACAACGGGATCTGGCAGGGGAATATCACCAGGTGTAGAGCTAACAACGAGGTCTGGTGGGGGGGATGTTAACAGGTGTAGAGCTGACAACGGGGTCTGGTGGTGGGAAGTCACCACGTGTAGAACTGACAATGGGGTTTGGCAGTGGGATGTCACTAGGTGTAGAGCTGACAACGGGATCTGGCAGGGGAATGTCACCAGGTGTAAAGCTAACAACGGGGTCTGGTGGGGGGATGTTACCAGGTGTACAGCTGACAACAGGGTCTGGCGGGGGAATATCACCAGGTGTAGAGCTGACAACGGGGTCTGGTGGTGGGATGCCACCAGGTGTAGAGCTTACAACAGGGTCTGGTGGTGGGATGTTACCAGGTGTAGAGCTGACAACGGGCTCTGGTGGTGGGATGTCACTAGGTGTAGAGCTAATAATGGGGTCTGGTGGGAGCATGTTACCAGGTGTAGAGCTGACAATGGGGTTTGGTGGTGAGATGTCACCAGGTGTAGAGCTGACAATGGGGTTTGGTGGTGGGATGCCACCCGGTGTAGAGCTGACAATGGGATCTGGTGGGGGGATGGTACTAGGTGTAGAGCTGACAACAGGGTCTAGCGGGGGAATGTCACCAGGTGTAGAGCTGACAAATGGATCTGGTGGGGGGATGTTACCAGGTGTAGAGCTGACAACAGGGTTTCGTGGTGGGATGCCACCAGGTGTAGAGCTGACAATGGGATCTGGTGGGGGGATGTCACCAGGTGTAGAGCTGACAATGGGATCTGGTGGGGGGATGTCACCAGGTGTAGAGCTGACAACAGGGTCTGGTGTGGGGATGTCACCAGTGTAGAGCTGACAACAGGGTCTGGTGGTGGGATGTCACCAGGTGTAGAGCTGACAATGGGGTCTGGTGGTGGGATGTCACTGGGTGAAGAGCTAACAACGCGGTCTGGTGGGAGAATGTTAACAGGTGTAGAGTTGACAACGGGGTCTGGTGGTGGAATGTCACCAGGCGTAGAGCTGACAAAGGGATCTGGTGGGAAGATGTTACCAGGTGTAGAGCTGACGTCAGGGTCTAGCGGGGGGATGTCACCAGGTGTAGCGCTGACAATGGGGTCTGGTGGTGGGATGTCACCAGGTGTAAAGCTGAGAACAGGGTCTGGTGTGGGGAAGGTCACCAGGTGTAGAGCTAACAATGGGATCTGTTGGGGGGATGTTACTAGGTGTACAGCTGACAATCGGGTTTCATGGTGGGATGCCACCAGGTATAGAGCTGACAATGGGATCTGTTGGGGGGATGTTACTAGGTGTAGAGCTGACAACAGGGTCTGGCGGGGGGATGTCACCAGGTGTAGAGCTGACAAAGGGATCTGGTGGGGGATGTTACCAGGTGTAGAGCTGACAACACATTCTGGCGGGGGGATGTCACCAGGCGTAGAGCTGACAAAGGGATCTGGTGGGAAGATGTTACCAGGTGTAGAGCTGACGTCAGGGTCTAGCGGGGGGATGTCACCAGGTGTAGCGCCGACAATGGGGTCTGGTGGTGGGATGTCACCAGGTGTAAAGCTGAGAACAGGGTCTGGTGTGGGGAAGGTCACCAGGTTAAGAGCTAACAATGGGGTCTGGTGGGGGGATGTCACCAGGTGTAGAGCTGAGAAATGGATCTGGTGGGGGGATGTTACCAAGTGTAGAGCTGACAACAGGGTCTGGCGGGGGGATGTCACCAGGTGTAGAGCTGACAACAGGGTCTGGTGGGGGGATGTCACCAGGTGTAGAGCTGACAACAGGGTCTGGCGTGGGAATGTAACCAGGTGTAGAGCTGACAAAGGGATCTGGTGGTGGGATGTTATCAGGTGTAGAGCTGACAACAGGGTCTGGCAAGGGGATGTCACCAGGTGTAGAACTGACAACAGGGTCTGGTTTGGGGATGTCACCAGGTGTAGAGCTGACAATGGGGTCTGGTGGTGGGATGTCACCAAGTGTAGAGCTTACAACAGGGTCTGGTGGTGGGATGCCACCAGGTGTAGAGCTGACAATGGGGTCTGGTGGGGGATGTTACCAGGTGTAGAGCTGACAACAGGGTCTGGCGGGGGGATGTCACCAGGTGTAGAGCTGACAACGGGGTCTTGTGTGGGGATGTCACCAAGTGTAGAGCTGACAACGGGGTCTGGTGGTGGGATGTCACCTGGTGTAGAGCTGACAAAGGGGTCTGGTGGTAGGATGTCACCAGGTGTAGAGCTGACAATGGGTCTGGCTGGGGGATGTCACCAGGTGTAGAGCTGACAATGGGGTCTGGTGTGGGGATGTCTCCAGGTGTAGAGCTTACAAAGGGATCTAGTGGGGGGGTCACAGGCCGTTGGAATATCCATTAGCACCAGAACCTTCTGTAGGGAATGGCATGTGAAGGGTTACCACGGATGAGTGGCTGCACACAGCATCACAGCAGTGAAAGCATAGTGGCACCTGCGATGGGGCTTGCAGTGACAGACTGTGAGTGCAAGCAAGTATTGTGGTCAGCTGAAGCACAGTACACCCTCTTCCGATCGGATGGCCACAGTTGGGTGTGGTGGTTGCCTGAAGAGCTGTTTCTACATGACTGCATCATCCCAACAGCGAAGTTTGGAGGAGGTTCTGTTATGGTGGAGGGTTTCTGCTGGGAAGGACTAGGGCTATTGGTTATAGTGAAGTCCACCCTCAACACCAATGGATATAGAGTAGAGATGAGCGAGTGTACTCGTCCGAGCTTGATACTCGTTCGAGTATTAGGGTGTTCGAGATGCTTGTTACTAGAGGCGAGCACCACGCGATGTTTGAGTTACTTTCACTTTCATCTCTGAGACGTTAGCGCGCTTTTCTGGCCAATAGAAAGACAGGGAAGGCATTACAACTTCCCCCTGCGACGTTCAAGCCCTATACTACCCCCTGCAGTGAGTGGCTGGCGAGATCAGGTGTCACCCGAGTATTAAAATCTGCCCGCCCGCGGCTCACCACAGATGCGTTCTGACAGAGATCAGGGAAAGTGGTATCTTGGTGGAGCTGCTATAGGGAGAGTGTTAGGAGTATTTTAGGCTTCAAGAACCCCAGCGGTCCTTCTTAGGCCATAGAAATCGCAGATCGCACCTATCTGCGATCTGCGATTCCTGTTCTCTTCTCTATATGCGCTCAATGGGGCCGGCGGCAGCAGCGCCGACCCCATTGAGAACATATAGAAGACAAATCATTCTTCTCTGCCACAGCTGTAACAGCTGTGGCAGAGAAGAACGATGTTTGCCCATTGAATTCAATGGAGCCGGCAATACAGCAGGTTCCACTGAAAGCAATGGGCTGCCGGCGTGCGCGGGGATGAATTGTCGGGAAGGGGTTAAATATATAAGCCCTTCCCTGCAATTCATCCAGAAATTGAAATCCCCGCCTCCAGAAAGCTACTGTGATTAGCTAACACACGCCGTCAGCCAATCACAGCCATTCAATGACATCATTGTCATTGGCTGTGATTGGCTGAAGGCACGTGTGTTTTCTGGAGGCGGGGATTTCAAGCCCTGCATCCAGAAAGCAATGCTCTGCCGGGGACCAGGAGGGAGCGACATCCTGCAGCAGCGCCGCAGAACGCCAGGGGAGGTGAGTAATGATTTTTATTCTTTGCTCCACTGTATTGCCGGCATATAAGGTGACAGTTGGGGGGTCGTCTTATACGCCCCGTCGCCTTATACGCCGGTATATACGGTATATTTTTTTTTATTTTTACACATTTCTGGATGAATTGCAGGGAAGGGCTTCTATATTTAAGCCCTTCCCGACAATTCATCCTGCGATCGCCGGCAGCCCATTGCTTTCAGTGGAACCTGCTGTATTGCCGGCTCCATTGAATTCAATGGGCTAACATCGTTCTTCTCTGCCGCAGCTGTTACAGCTATGGCAGAGGAGAACGATCTTTATGCTGACAGTGCGGGGGGGGGGGGCACTCTTGCCGCTATTGTGGCTTAATAGTGGGACCTGTGAACTTGAGATGCAGCCCAACATGTAGCCCCCCGCCTGCCCTATCCGTTGCTGTGTCGTTCCCATCACTTTCTTGAATTGCCCAGATTTTCACACAAGGAAACATTAGCGAGCATCAGCGATATACAAAAATGCTCGGGTCGCCCATTGACTTCAATGGGGTTCGTTACTCGTAACGAACCCTCGAGCATCGCGATAATTTCGTCCCGAGTAACGAGCACCCGAGCATTTTGGTGCTCGCTCATCTCTAATATAGAGACATCCCAGACAATGTGGCAATACTTGGGTACAGCTCAGTGTCTCCACCAACATGACCGACCACTATGCCATACGGCACCAGTGTAGAGGAGCAGAAAGTTTATTGTTCATCCCAAAGTTCAGATCTGAATCCCATCGAGCATCTTTGAGATGAACTATACCGTTGTATTCGTGCGCCCAACACGCCCATCATCCCCGCCTCACTATCTGAAGCTCTCCTGGAGGAAAGGATGCAAATCCCTTCACACCTCCATGAGCGTTAGGTTGAAAACTGCTGAGGAAGGTTACTTCAGTCACTGAGGCCAAAGGTGGCCAACACTAGATTGAGAAGCAAGAATTCAATCAAATGTCCTCACTTTCCATGCGCATCCCAATACTTCTGTCATCAGACTGTAACATCTGCTTGTTTCTATTATCTATACTAGAACGCTGCCCCTAGTGGTCAAATCATAATGAAAAGTATATAGAACCCTTGTCAATAATTACTATGTAATAACCGTTCCACTCGGCATCCCTGAACCTCGATTCATCCGTGGAAAGCAGGTGCAGGCGTTAATTCTACGAATAAATAACCTGCCATTACGCTGTCCCTTTAAATGATGTTTGGAATAAGACGACGGCCGCCGTTCATTTATCATCATACTTAAGATAATGAGTGGAATTCTTTCCAGACACATTTTACCTCTTCTATTTCAAACACAAAGCAATTTCATCCAGTCCGGAGGTAGGATGGCTTTTCGCCGATGTGGATGGATGAAAATACGAGGAACCCTTTTACCCTACACCGTGGAGTCCCGGCTTCTATAGACATTTCCAATCTCATGGATCATAAACTATTAGCAAAAAGGACCCATTATTCACTTTGTGCATCATGGAGGTTAAAAAAAAATACAATGGGTGATAT
Source organism: Eleutherodactylus coqui (assembly GCF_035609145.1). NCBI lineage: Eukaryota > Metazoa > Chordata > Amphibia > Anura > Eleutherodactylidae > Eleutherodactylus > Eleutherodactylus coqui. The sequence goes on from NC_089839.1 coordinate 6,157,270, forward strand.
GGAATCGGCAGAATGTAATCAGGAGTCTTTGTGTCGTGTAAATCTGGGGTAATGCAGGACGATTTGTTATAGTAGATCTGTGTCTGCGGCGACGCGTCATTACTTACCGGACGCATCCCGGCTAAAGGGCTTCATTTGGTTCCTTCATTCCCCCGGTGACAACGGCGGCACAATGTGGACAAATAAAGGGCTACAAACAAAAAAGATACATTTGTTGTGTTTCTATTCTTCTTAAGAAAATATCACTAATTAGTTACATCTTCATGAAAAATGTGACGATTAAACACAGAAGTCTACGTTGTAAAAAGGCTTTTACAGGAGTGTTTGGCGCCTTATTAATCATTTACCAGCTAGAATTAGGAAGGAGATGGCCTATTACCCTGCCTTATAGCATCCAGTCCTACAGCGCAGGGAATTACTAATCGTGTCATGAAGAGAACAAGTAACACCGGCGGACAGGGATCAAACATCCCACCATAAAGTGATACTTCCGTATACTGACTGAATAATCGTACTGCGAAGGACTGAGATCACCGTACGGACCGTGCAGTTACTGCATAATACCACCATATAGTGACTAAATAATACCGTCACACTGTAACTGAATAGGGTTGGGCTCACACCACCGTGAGGCCCGCAGCGGATTCCAGCTGGTGACATAATCGTATTGCGTATGACCTCAGAGGCACGCAGGCGCTCATGCACAGTACAGTTTTTTTTGTTTGTCTTTCCCGCACCGTCGCTTAGCGATGACACAGGTATCCGCAGCTTATATGCAATGTAATTGCCTACAGACCGCGGGTATATCCGAGACCGTAGACCACAATGGGCCCTATGTCGCAGATTCCGTGGTAAATTAGAACATGCTATGATTTCCCTTCTGTTCGCAGAATGTGCAGTTCGGACCTGCAGGTGTGAAGGAAAATTCGAAACTACACGCCTTTCAGTTCCCGCATATTACCGCGGATCATCCGTGTTAACAGCGATCTTGGAATCCGTATTTCAAATCCAGTCATGTGAGACCGGCCTAATGCTACCATACAGTTACCGAATAATAATACCAAACAGTGACTGAAATATACCACCATATGGTGATGGAATAATACCACCATACACTAAATGAATAATATAGTCATACCATAACTGAGTATCATCATACAGTGACTGAATAACACAACCAACTGCCATACTGTGAATAAATAATACCACCATGCAACTAAGGACTAATACAACCATACAGTGTCTGAACAGTACCATCATGCAGTGACTAATTAATACCACTATTGTCTGAACCACGACCCAATTATCAAAACTTACCACCATACTGTGAATAAATAATACCAGTTACCTGCTGTAACTGACTAATAAAACCATTCAGTGTTGGAATAATACCATCATACAATGACTTGAACAATACCGCCATACAGTGTTCAACACTTACCACCCAACCTGAATAAATAATACCAGCATACATTAACTGACTAATACCACAATACAGTGACCGAATAATACTACCACACACAGGCGGAATAATACCACCATACTGTGACTGGATAGTACCCTCATACAGTGAATGAAAAATACTACCATACAATGTTAAAAACACACTGTTCATACTGTGATATATTATATTACCATCCCATGACAGAATCATATTGCTTTGACTGAGTTATACCATCATAGTCTAGCGGAATAATACCACCATATTGTGACCAAAGAGTAGCTTCACCATAACGCGACCAAATAATACCGCCATAACACAATAGAATAATTCCACCATATAGTGACAGACACTGAATGCCACCCCCACAGAGTTACCAGATATTACAATCACGGAGTGACTAAATAATATGAATATAGAGTGACAGAATATCACCGCCATCTTGTAACTAGATGATATCACCAGGCAGGCACTTTGCATGGCATCATCCCACAGCTAGCTAAAGAAATATAATACTGAGCATGAGAACAATTAAAGGGGTTGTCCAGCTTTAATTTATTGATGGTCTATCATCAGGATATCACCAGGGTATTTTGTAGACTCGCCCGCTCTCTGGTTCCTGCAGTGCCCGACACTGAAGTCTGCGCGGCACACCAAAATCTAACGCTTTTCAGAATCTTGTGCTCTCCCATAGATGTGTATGGGAGGATGTGCACACACAACTCTGAAAAGAGCCAGATTTTCAAGTGCCACGGGATCTTCATAGGCGGGCACCACAAGAATCAGGAGAGGTTGAGTATAAAAAATGCAGCACTCGGCTCCTTGTCACCTTCCCTAACAGCACCACAATGTAATTTATGGTACTGGAGAGAGGTGACAAGATCCCTTTTAAAAACTGGACAAACCTTTTAAACCCAATAATTCACTCTAATCATTGGCTTTATCCTCCTGTGGACCAGGCCACCATGATGACTTCTTCCATTTATCAAATGCCTCTACATATTTTACAGTGCTAACATATTTGTCCCTCACATTTTCAGCACACCGCCACGCTTCCTGGTGGCACTAGAACTGGTATTTGGCATCTGAAGACTTGGTAACGTGGGGCACGTGCCCTTGGGTGACCATCTGTGATTAGACTTCTCTTGTGCTGCATTAAGACTCTAGAATAGACTCTTAGATCACCCTCTAACGTTCCTGTTTTTGGGGCCCCGGAGCTTCCATTTACCTCTCTGCTTTTCTAATTTCTACTTTAGTTCCAGTTCTTTTCTGAACATTTAGAAATATTAGAATCAGATGCAAAGTTACAAGAAAGTTAATTAGGACCTTCTTTTAAGTGAAGATGCGGTTTGTTTACAGGGAGGACGTTGCTATTCGCATTACATTTTGCTCGTTGTTTACCTGACTTCCCATCAGTTCTTTTTTTTTGTGATCAGAATTTAACTATTTTTAATTTTCTTTTCCATTTTCTTATATCCAGAAGTGAACTTGTTAACAGCTGCACACAGAAGGAAAAAACACAAAAAATAAAAAAAAATAAAATTGGCTCATATGTTAATTGCATCGGGGACTTTATGGTAACTAAGCAACTTTTGCAAACTTTTAATTAACATTTTGACCCAGAAAAGATTGCAATCCTGTAAATAAAATAGGTGCAGGGCCACAATTTTGTTTTAATCTGATCCGGGAGGCTAATTGCAAAAACTCTTTTCTCTTTTCAGATCTTGGGTGTTTTGGATTGACCAAGAAAATGTATAAAAGCGTTCTGCTAGGGGAAATGACATCACGCAATGACATTTTTATGTTCAAATACAAGTTAGGAAGGGGCGAGAGGAAAAAAAAATCTTAATTGGAAATACAATGAAAATGGCAGGAAAAAAAGCCTATCTGTCATATCCCCGTTCATCAGTAGAGGGGGCTGCTGCCTATGAGGGCAAATGTACAAAGGAACAGGTCCTGGTGAGACAGTAGCAGCTTGTTGGTTGATGTAAGGGGGGTATGGTTATGGAAAATCATGTAGAATCCACTTTCCAAGTAATCATCTGGCTTGGAGATAAGTCATCGCTCTCAGAGGTGTACCTCCTGATGAAGACCCCTTCTCTAAAGATAGCTAGTTAAACTATTATCTGATTGCTGCTGGAAGGTTAATTGGCCATACATTGGTCTATAAATGTAGTGCTATATGCCAACCATGTATAAGAGAGGTGGGTGCTTACTCATGGGTCATTGGTGGGAGTCACAAGCAGAGGACCTACCTCTCTGTTGTCCATATACCCTACAGGGCAGAATGATATAGGTTGTGTTTATGAGACCTCCCCTTAAAGGTTCTGGCTTACCTGTGACATGTTCTGGCTCACCTGTGACATATTCCAATGCTTCATATAGAACAAAAAGTGATACAAAGAAAATCATTCTTCAATATCACCAATGTCGAGGAGAGAGAATCATTTTACTGCTTCCGCATGACAGACAAGATACTAAAATATTTTCTGGTGGTACAAAGGAAGCCCCATCGGGAGGACTACTGTTTCTCCCTGCCGAGAGTGCCAAGCAGGTGGAAGGAGACTTATGGGCCATGCAATGCTCTGGGAGATTTGATATGCAAAGCAGAGGGTGTAATGCCTGTGCAGCGCCACCTATTGGGAGTCAGCTTCCCTATAGGTCAGTGTCTGACCTTCAGACTGGACTTAAGTCATGACTAAGGCTAAAAACCAAACCAGAGTCTTCTCCATAAAGAAAAGATACTCATGCACAGACAGCTGTTTTTGAGGTTTTTGCCCTTCAGTTCACAGTAGAGTTCTGGTTCGTTGAGGGAGAAGCCTGTGATTTGGGTTGAAAATGCCAAGTCGTAAGCTGCCTTCCAAGAGGATTATTTGGGGAGTTACTCGTGGGGGACCACAGGTGGTAGTATTGGAGGGGTTATCATTACCAATGGGCTACCACAGGGGGCAGTATTGGAGGCATTACTAGTGGGCTACTATGGGGGGCAGTATTGGGGGATGACTGTTACTAGTGGAGGACCACAGGGATCGGTTTTGGGCCCAATTCTTCTCAATATATGTATTAGTGACCCGGTTGCAGTAAAATATCAATATTTGCAGATGACACAAAACTATGTAAAGAAATTAATATAAGCGAGGATGCAAGGCGGGTACAGGAGGATCTGGATAAGTTGGGGGCAGAAAAGCGGCAGCTGAGGTTTACCACTGATACATGTAAGGTTCTGCACACGGGCAGCTGAAATCCATGTCACCATTACACACTAAATGGGAAACCACTGGGGAACACTGACAGGGAGAAGGACTTGGGGGTTTTAGTTAACTGTAAGCTTAACTGGTGCAGCCAGTGTCAGGCAACTGTTGCCAAGGCATATAGGATCATGGGGGGCATCAAAAAAGGTGTAGGGGCGCATGATGAGAACATTGTTCTTCCTCTTTACAAGTCACTGGTCAGACAACTCATGGAATATCGGGGACAGTTTGGGGCACTCTATTAACTATATATAGATATATCAGGGGTCAGTACAGAGATCTCTCCCATCATCCATTATACACAGGACTGTAACAAGGGGACGCTCTAATAACTATATATAGATATATCAGGGGTCAGTACAGAGATCTCTCCCATCATCCATTATACACAGGACTGTAACAAGGGGGCGCTCTAATAACTATATATAATATATCAGGGTTAGTACAGAGATCTCTCCCATCATCTTTTATACCCAGGACTGTAACAAGGCGGCGCTCTAATAACTATATATAATATATCAGGGTTACAGTACAGAGATCTCTCCCATCATCTTTTATACCCAGGACTGTAACAAGGGGGCGCTCTAATAACTATGTATAGATCTATCAGGGGTCAGTACAGAGATCTCTCCCATCATCTATTATACCCAGGACTGTAACAAAGGGGGGCGCTCTAATAACTATGCATAATATATCAAGGGTCAGTACAGAGATCTCTCCCATCATCTATTATACCCAGGACTGTAACAAGAGGGCACTCTAATATATCAGGGGTTAGTACAGAGATCTCTCCCATCATCTATTATACCCAGGACTGTAACAAGGGGGCGCTCTAATAACTATATATAGATATATCAGGGGTCAGTACAGAGATCTCTCCCATCATCTATTATACCCAGGACTGTAACAAGGGGGTGCTCTAATAACTATGTATAATATATCAGGGGTTAGTACAGAGATCTCTGCCATCATCTATTATACCCAGGACTGTAACAAGGGGGCGCTCTAATAACTATGTATAGATATATCAGGGGTCAGTACAGAGATCTCTCCCATCATCTATTATACACAGGACTGTAACAAGGGGGTGCTCTAATAACTATGTATAATATATCAGGGGTTAGTACAGAGATCTCTGCCATCATCTATTATACCCAGGACTGTAACAAGGGGGCGCTCTAATAACTATGTATAGATATATCAGGGGTCAGTACAGAGATCTCTCCCATCATCTATTATACCCAGGACTGTAACAAAGGGGGGCGCTCTAATAACTATGCATAATATATCAAGGGTCAGTACAGAGATCTCTGCCATCATCTATTATACCCAGGACTGTAACAAGGGGGCGCTCTAATAACTATGTATAGATATATCAGGGTTCAGTACAGAGATCTCTCCCATCATCTATTATACCCAGGACTGTAACAAGGGGGCGCTCTAATAACTATGTATAGATATATCAGTGGACAGTACAGAGATCTCTCCCATCATCTATTATACCCAGGACTGTAACAAGGGGGTGCTCTAATAACTATGTATAATATATCAGGGGTTAGTACAGAGATCTCTGCCATCATCTATTATACCCAGGACTGTAACAAGGGGGCGCTCTAATAACTATGTATAGATATATCAGGGGTCAGTACAGAGATCTCTCCCATCATCTATTATACACAGGACTGTAACAAGGGGGTGCTCTAATAACTATGTATAATATATCAGGGGTTAGTACAGAGATCTCTGCCATCATCTATTATACCCAGGACTGTAACAAGGGGGCGCTCTAATAACTATGTATAGATATATCAGGGGTCAGTACAGAGATCTCTCCCATCATCTATTATACCCAGGACTGTAACAAAGGGGGGCGCTCTAATAACTATGCATAATATATCAAGGGTCAGTACAGAGATCTCTGCCATCATCTATTATACCCAGGACTGTAACAAGGGGGCGCTCTAATAACTATGTATAGATATATCAGGGTTCAGTACAGAGATCTCTCCCATCATCTATTATACCCAGGACTGTAACAAGGGGGCGCTCTAATAACTATGTATAGATATATCAGTGGACAGTACAGAGATCTCTCCCATCATCTATTATAGCCAGGACTGTAACAAGGGGGCGCTCTAATAACTATGTATAATATATCAGGGGTCAGTATAGAGATCTCTCCCATCATCTATTATACCCAGGATTGTGACTGTAATTAGGGGGCGCTCTCTATATCTAGAGGAAAGAAGGTTTTTACATAACATAGAAGGGGGTTCTTTACGGTAAGAGCAGTGACACCAGCTATGGTTAAATTAGCTGCATATTAATCTGCTCTTCTCTATGTATTGATTTGCTAACAAAAAAGGTTAAATAACAGCAGTAGAAATTCATCTCAAGTGCTCAAAAATGCTAAAATCTCCCGATCTCTTGGTGCTTAAATAGCGCCCCCTGCAGAGTATACAGCGTCCAGCCCTCCGCCTGAGATGTGGAATTACCTTGTAGATGCCAGACGCATGCACAGTAAGAGGGGCCCTTAGTCTTAAACATGTAAGCCTTCATTGGCCCTGCAACATCCGGCTTCAGGTTTTCTCTGGGGGCAATATGGCAGGATCATAAGTTAATGTGAGGCGGCGCTGCGGCGCACCTGATGGCGGGAGCGACGGGCTTGGCTGGACTTAGCTGCTCTTGCATTTGATTAGCTGCTGGTTAAGATGCAAGCCTCAGTCGTTCTGCTCGCAGGGAGTCAGCACTTTGGATTTTTTTTTCTTGCCGGGCAGACAAGTTCTTGTCCTTCTGGTGTGGATGCAACTTCTATCGTCCGGCTCACTTCCAGTGCCAGTAAATGATTGTCTGAGAGATGGGCTCCAAGGGCTCAGCAGAAAGCGGAGGGGCCGTCCAGAGCATTGTTGTAGCATCCAGGGTCATATTCAGAATTCATGCTAGCCTCCGCACTTTTAGTTCTCACTCCCCCTATTAGGTTAGGTTAAAGCTGCTGACATGCACTTTAGGTAGGCCAAATGCTCATTGGGCTGACAGCTATCTCTCCTGACTACCCCATATACATGCACACTTGGACAAGCCTATTGCATAGATGCAATACCAGAACCAAGCTTACTACATAAATACAGTGCCTGTATATTGCTACTGCATAGATATGGTAGCAGAACCAAGCTCATTACATACATACGGCACGAGAACCAAGCTTACTACATAATTACAGTGCCAGTATGTTGTTACTGCATATAGATGGTAGCAGAACCAAGCTCATTACATACATATGGCACCAGAACCAAGCTTACTATATAAATATAGTACCAGAAGAGAGCTACTTCATAGATATGGTAACAGAACCAAACTTACAGCAGGGTTACAGCGCCAAAATTAAGCTTACTATAGAAATACAGTACCAGAAGAGAGTTACTGCATAGATGTGCTAGTGGAGTCAAGCTTATTATATAGATACGGTAATAGGACAATGCTTACTAAATAGATACGGTGCAAAAACTCATCTTACTACAGAGAAATTGTGTGAGAACCAAGCTTACTGCATAGATACAGTACCAGAACTAAGCTTACTGCATGAATACGGTAACAGAACCAATCTTACTACACAGATCATTTCCCAGAACTGAGCTTAATACATAGATATGGCACCAGAACCAAGTTTATTGCATAGATACGATACCAGAATCAAGTCTATTTTCTAGATACAAGAACCAGAACGATGTTTACTGCATAGATATGGTACCAGAACATATACACAGAGATGATTTTACACACACACATGAACACACACTTAGGCATATTTTTACATACACTACATACAGACATGTTGCATGCAGTACATACAGACTTGCACGCACACATACTTACCATATTACCAGTGGAGCCCTCAGCCTCAGTACCCCTCTACCATGGAGGAGGTGCAGTTGTTTGGTCCCCCTCACAGCAGCGCTCCAAGCTTCTGCTTTCTAAGCCCCTTTAGTCTCAGTCTATGATTTTCCGGTGTTGTACATTATATTTGGCCTTTTCTCATTGATGTTTTAGTCATTTCACCCCGCTGTACATGTTACAGTTCACAGTGATTGCTTCCTTTCCGAGCTGTAGACATATATCACCTCAATGTGTCTGTAACCTGTAGCTGTAAGCAGAAGCGTTGAGGGACCTGCGGTCACATAATCAGGCGGTCCAGGCCTCCAGATAGCAGTAGGCGAGGCCTGGGGAGATAAGAGTGCACAGTAGAAGTCATGCGAGAACTTTTGAAACGTTCAGTTTAGCTAGTTTGCCAAACTTTTTTAAATCGTTCTGTTTGGTCCAAATTAGTTTGAACCGGAAATTCACCAAAACCCCTAAAACTGGTGTATAACACTGTCCAAAAGCCTTAGGAGCCCCGGATAACACTCTGAGAGTACAGTACAACCTCTACTAGCATTGACATCTACTAAGGCTGATTTTGAGTAAAGTCGTTTTTTAGCCAAAATGTTGTCTCTAGTAACACAGGGTTCTTCTTATCGACCCTTCATCACGTTGGCCATGAAAAGGTCTCATGTCTACAAGATCACCTGGTTTCTCTTACTGAGGACAATCATACTTTGCTCTGCTGGCGACACGGTACCAAACCTTTTGTTTCATATCACTGTTTTAGTGGAAAGGGTCCCACACCTTCTCCTCCACACTGCTGCTGATGAAGAAGCTGGTGAATCCTGGCTTCCTCACTCAAGAACATGATATCTCTGCTCTCACTGCAGAACTCCTCCTGCACATCCGACGACGATGATGACGACAGCCTCCTCCAGATCTCTTCTCCAAATGCCTTCTCTTTCTGTCTAACTCCTGCACTTTCTATCTACTTCTCCCCCTAATATCCTGTCTCAACCTGATCTTTTCCCACCCTGGACTATCACACCATCCCCCTCCACCAATCAGTGACAGCATGACAAGCAGCCAATAAGCAGACAGCTGTTGCCAAGCAGTTTAGCTGGAGCTTGAGAAGAAAGGGAAAAACTGGGGTTTTCTGACGTACAGCACCTTCTATGTGTCCTAGGAGCCCATAGCTAAGTGTTACAGGACAAATGATTGTGACTATTCGGGAGGACCCTCTGGGCCACTACATATTAACAGAACTTTGTTTGCCTGTTTACCGGTACCTAATGTTTTTTCGGGAAGTTGGACTGTGTTTTTTCTTTTGAATAAAGCAGGTTTGGTTAACGGCATGTGGAATAAACAAGAATTTCTACATTTCTCGGCTCAGGCCAGGTGGCAAGGGAGCAGACAGCGATGGAGAGTGATACTGTTCCCTGTGGACTGTAACTGGACATCTGTTGGGTTAACCTTCTTCTTCCCACTACCGCAGCTATGGTCAGCCCTCAGCTTGAGACCCAGCAGCTTAACCTGAGAGGCTGGGATGGAATGGACACTACCAGTACACTTGTTCCTGGGGGGAAGTCCTAGAAAGAGCTCAGGAAGGCCCAGACATCTAGTCTTTGGCACACTTTCCTGTGAGTCTGCGGGTACAAGTGTGTGTGGGTGCAGCATTGGTAGCAAAGGAGAAGCTTGTAAAGAGAGTAGAGTAGAGCCAGAGACAGAGGGATGACGGCTTCCTTGATACCACTTAACATATCAGAACACAGCCACCATTGTGAATGACCTCCAGCATCTCTCATGGGTGGGCAGGGGTTCCTGAGAACATCAGAGGTCAAGAGACGAAGCCAGGAGGAGGAGGTTTCATGTAGCTCCACAAGGCACTGTGGCACGGAATAAGAAGATCATCTGGATGGGTGAATCTAAAAAGGGGTGATCGCCCCTCTACAAGCTGGTGGCCATGTGGGTCACATGTAGCTGAGGCTAGCCATGTATATGCCGGCCCCTTCAAGTCATAGCACAGCAATCTCAAGCACCACTGTGGCTGGCAAGCACAACAATGAGACAAGGAGAGATACGTCAGCCAGCAGGGTATGCAGAGCGGCCGGTAACCTGTTACAGGTACAAGATGGCCATGGCCCCCAAAGAGTTCGCTACTAGAGATGAGCGAACGTGCTCGGCCACGCCCCTTTTTCGCCCGAATACCGCGATTTTCGAGTACTTCCGTACTCGGGCGAAAAAATTCGGGGGGCGCCGTGGCGGCACGGGGGGTAGCAGTGGGGAGTGGGGGGGAGAGGGAGAGAGAGAGGGCTCCCCACTGTTCCCCGCTGCTACCCCCCGCACCGCCACGCCTCTCCCCGCCCCCCGAATCTTTTCACCCGAGTACTGAAGTACTCGAAAATGGTGGTACTCGATCGAGTAATTACTCGAAACGAGTACGTTAGCTCATCTCTATTCGCTACCTTAAATCAAGGTGGGCGCTTCTGAACTTTATTACAATTTATATTCATTGTGACTAACAAAATAACTTTCAGAAAGTTCTTTAGGGACGAATCGTGTTCATCAACCAACGTAAAGAAGAATTCCTGATTTACATACAGTGTGACTTTGTTAAGAACTTGTCACAGCCTTAAAAGACAAACAACATTCAAATACTTCTTAATATAAAATGTGGGTGACAAATGGACTATTGACACGGCGGCTCTGAGCGGCTTACGCAGTGATTAGACTCTGAAGCTGTAATTGCTCTTGTTGCACAATTCCTTCGCAGTCGATATCTTTTCATCATATACATTTTTAATCACATATTAATAAACAAGAAAATGTGTCATATTGATGAGTGGATTAGGTTATTGACTGCCCTGACAGGTACATGTATGGTTTTACATAAGTATTATCAAGGTCACATCTTGTAAGTACAATAAGCCACCTCTAAGCTCCGTCCCGAGATGTAAGCTGGTACAGTCATTGATGGAGACTAATATGTATCACCACCAGGAGACTCGGCTATCTGGATACTAAAGAGCTGTATATAAAGTTGAGGTGGGGCGATAAAATCCCGATAAAAGACATCTAAATGACTTATTTTTGTAACTTTTTAGTACAGTCATTTTTCTGCTCTGAGAATAAGGTGGAATCTACTGTTAAAAAAACCCATTCTTCCTTCAGGTTCAGTCAGACGAGCGTGTGTTTTGCTTGCGCATAATGCAGGCTTCTAAAAGAGCCAATGGGTTCCTATAGAAGTGTTCATATGCGCGGACCTAAAAAAGATAGGACATGCACTGTCTTTGATGCGCATTTTGCACGAGTTTCCATTGACTCCTATGGGAACAGGAAGTAATGTAAACTCCTGCACAGAGAATAGCTTCCCCAGTGCTTACAGTAAGACAGTTAAAAGGTGCTTCTGGCTAGAAGCACCTTTTAAATGTCCCGCTGTTTACCTCTTAGTCCCCGCGGGGATGAGGGGACTCCCAGAGGGTTCTGTTAATCCCCACAGGGAGTCCCCTCATCACTGAACACTGTGACAGCACTGTCACAGTGTTCAGTGATGATGGGACTGCAGTGGGGATGAAAGAATCCCCTGCCACAGCTGTCACAGCTGTGGTAGAGGACCGCGATTCTATCCTACTGCTTTTAATGGGGCCGGCGTTGCTGCCATCCAATTGAAAGCAACCCCTGCAACAATGATTTTCAGGGGGTTGGGGGGGATGCTTGAAATATAAGCCCTACCCCAAAAAGCATCCCTAGCTGTAGAAAAAAAGTGAACTCACCTAGAAGTGCTGTCCGGCTCTTCTCCCCAGTCCTTGACAGTCTTCTTCTGTATTCTGGTGGCAGGGGATTGAAGAAAGCGCTGCCTCTGATTGGCTGAGCGCTGTGACCAATCAGAGGCAGCACTCAGCTGTCATTCAATGAATCACAGAACCAGCAGCAGTGTGGTGATCCAAGAACAGGGACCGGTGACCTGGCAACAACTGCGTTGTGAGTACTGCACCATGGAGGGGGTCAGTGCAAGAGAGTCAACACTTTGGCTGCAACAGCAGGGTGACTACCCAGATTTTGGAGTAATCTCATTTTTGGATTGTCTCATTTTCATGGAAAGACATGTGGGGTTGTTTCTGTTATAGTAAAGTGCTACCTCCGCCTCCGTCTGTCACCGCCGTGCCATAGTACAATCTACCTGTTACATGACGATCAGCTGACTACTAATGGGTCCTTATTTAGAGGAAGGTTTTTAAGCAATTGCTGAACTTTCACGCAGGTGCGCTCGTGCTCCATTGGCCATTTTTGGCAGCTGAAGACGCCCCCATATAGCCCCATATAGTGCTTATTTAATGCTATATGGGGCAGTCTTAAGCTGCCCAAAACAGCTGCTCCAGCGTGAAAGTATAGCTACCCTTTAGAGAATTACAATGAGCAAAACTAACATACTGTTTTATGCCCAGTGACAGGTCTGCATGACACCCGGATTCCCATTTTGTTATTCTTACATCCCATATAATGACGAAGATATACCAAAAGTGTATGGGTTTTCTCTGGAGTGTTCCTTCAAGACAATCTAAGAGTATTCTACCTTCTCTTGGCTTGGTGTGATGTACGGTAAAAGTTAAGCAAAACAAAGAGCCAACTATTTTTGAAACTTTGTCTGGCATTATTAAATAAATCCCTCTATGGATGCCCCCTTGTTGTAGGAGAGGCACTTGCTTGCTCTACTGAGCTTGAAAACTATGCTGGTGGTAGTGTGTTCTGCTGGTAGAGTCACCCATGCACAGATTTCGGCTGAGGAGCCAGACTAAGCATATCTACCAGGATGATGGGCAGTCTGGGCTCAATCGCCTTGGTTGGCAACCAGCCTAGGAAAATAACACCTGTCATCATCCTAACCCACGTCAGATGAGTCCTGGAAGGTAAAGAGTGCAGTGAGTACTGTGCACACTGTACTTCACCTAAAAAATATATATATGGCATGCCCACGTCTACAACCAACCTTAAAGCTCTGTAATGCTGGGCAAGGAGCAAAATGGGGTGGTAGGCACTACTGGAAGCTGTAGTACCCATCCTGCATGCAGGCGGTTCAGGTGTATGGGTCATAGGTGGCTTTCATCTACGACTCCTTGAGCGTTGCCTCAGCACCACTCTCAGTGTTCATTGGTGCAACTTCATTAACAACATTTAAGTTCTCAAACAGGCAGAAATCATTGTAATCAAAGCCATGCTGTGAAGATACAATTATGCTGGGGAAGACGTATTTCCAGGGTGGAGAATCACCGTCTGTCCAAGGTTGTGTTGTATGGCGAGTTCAGAACTGGTCACCCAAACAGAGTGCCCCCAAAGAAGAGGTATAAGGATTCTCTAAAGAAGCCTGCCGTATTGATCACAAGCAGTGGTCTACTCAAGCTTCTGATTGCAGACTTGGAGACACGTCACGTGCCAAGCTGCCTTCGTTTTTAAGAACGCTCGCTGGATTGTTCCCGAAGGCAAGAGGTGTTGGAGAAAGAATCGAGACATTGCAGCACTGAAGTCAGCACAAGCTTTTCCTGCAATCTCTGTGGCCGATTTTGCCTATCTTGAATTTGGCCGTAGAAGACTTGGACAGCCTTCTAATTAAATCTTCGTTAGTGAAGCCAACCATACATACATTACATGAATACCCCCATTAGAAATATAGGTCGAGGCTAATTCCGATCTAAGTATTCCATAGTGTTTGCCATGCGTGGTCGGAGATGAGGCTCCTCTTTCTAGAACACTTTGGAATGCTTTAGATATTCTGCAATGTGCAAGTCAAAATACCAAACTCAAAGAAAACATGAACATGGTACATATGAATAATAACAGAAAAGGCCTATTTTGTATTCTGTTAGAGGTAAACTCTAGTGATGTTCATCACAGTAGCTATTTTCTTCCTCGAGGTGCACCTCAGGCAAAATTACGCTGCTAAAGCGCAAACAAAACAAAACAAAAAAAACACAAACCAAACTTACGTAAATCTAAGAATAAACATAATTTGGCAACCTGGGGATTGGTGTAAATATTCATAAGAAAGTTGATTGCTTGAGAAAGTCTATTAAAGTATTTTTTTTATGCCCTTAATGTAACTTATAGGAATATTCTTCATGTATGAAGGGAACAAAACTTCAGAGATCTTTTTGAGCTTAGGAACTTCACTTTTTTTTTTGTTTTTACCCAGTTTGTAACTTAATTTGCGCAGACGGTCCTCAACTTCCGCCAAAAGACATTTATACCCAACAAGATCCCATAAATGCCACCAGCAAAAGGATGAAAGTACGGCATATAAATCTTCTAAGACGCTGCAAAATCTACTTGTGAGGCGTCAGTTCTCATGTAAGAACAAACACAGCCAGCCTAAACTACATGCGACCCATGTGGTTGCACAGAGCACCACCCACCAGCTTGTAGGAGGGGACACCAGGCGGATGTAGGCTGTGGGCAAATGCCCTCCCTTAGGTCCACCCGGCAAGGTGATCTTCTTCCTCCATGCGGCAGCGTCTTGTGGAGCTACAGGAATCTTCTCCCTTCTGGCTCTGTTTCTACTCTGATATCCCGAGGTGCCACTGCCAGCCCATTGGTGCACCTGCAGTGCAGTCACTACAATAGTTCTGCTATTGTATTTATGTTATCATCTTGTTTTTGGTGTTGCATCTATGAACTGAGGTTGGTTTACATTATGAGCTTGATTCTAGTGCTGTATCTATGTACTGAGCTTGTTTCTGGTGCTGTATTAATTCAATGAGCTGTTGTGGTGTGGGTGTGCTGCTATCTTGCTGTTCTCTGTGCAAGCAGAATACAAGCAGATTGCTGATCAGTGCAATATATATACAGTTTTTCCTTCTGATGGGGCACAGTGTGCCATCTCACATAAGGCTGGCACTGTACAGCACACAGCACTATGATGAATTTTGCACAATGTCTATCTGCTTCGTCTCGTCTTATAAAATCCATGTTAAAGTCTGGAGGACTCCATATAATATTGTACGATGGGATAGGCAATAAGTGAGGTGACTGCTGTCAAGTTAAAGCACTTCTGCCGTTCTCAATCCAATGCCTATGCAGCTTTAGGTCAGTTCCACATGGTTGCAACACTGCTCTTCCATAGACAACAATGGTGAACTAAATTCAAACTTGGGGCTTTAGGCTTTGCGGCTATGATACGGATGCTAAAACTGTAAACAGAATCAACTCTGCCAATCCTGCTGTTTTGTGTATACAGCTCCTATGCAGATCTATTAGTGGTGTGAAGTCTGATCTTGCAATCATTGAAGAACTGGCGTAACAAGATAGCAGAAGACCCTTCTGTAAGCCCAGACTCCAGCAGATTATATTCAACGCTCTTACTTGTGGATGAATATATGGTTTGTATGGATGGAGGGTGGGCCTCAGAATCAGCTCCTTTGGACCCCCTATCCAACACCCCCTTCTTTTACTCTCTGAATATTAACATGACTGCAGGATAAGACATACAGGGTTTGCTTGTAGTCTGTAACTCTGGAAAGGCCTGCATACTGTTTAGTGTAGGATCTTGCATATGGATGCTTGTACCTTTAAGTGGGGACGAAAGTGTTGTAAAACAGTACTGATGAGTGATTAATGGAAAAATTCATTTGTGTCAGTGTCAAGGCGATTTCACAAAAATCACGAATCGGGACGCCTGTTTCTGACTCCCATTAAAGTCAATAGGAGTAAAATTTGGGTTCACTAATTTACCCTCCAGAAGGTCCCCAATGCGGCCAATGCTCCCCAAATTGCATGGGAATACAGCCACATATCTGACGAACACTGTGCTTCTCCCAAAAATTAGTAAAAATAGTGTACAGTGGTATAGGGTCAATAGTGGCCGATGAGCGTCACTGAAAACAGGGAAGGTCCACATATGGTCTCCTAGATCAAAAATTGTGTCAAGCAGCTGTGCTGCTTGTTTTAAAAGCAATGCCATAATTCTTACAGAAATTCGGCCAGGTGAAGACAACACTCCAGCACGGGCCTGCTACAAGGAAAAGCTGTAGAACTAACAAAACTTTTGCTACACAAGACAGCAGCATGTTGCTTGTTTTAAGAGCAAAGTCATAAAGTTTGCAAAGGACGAATTCTACCAGGTGAACAGAATAGCCAAGCACGGACCTCCTCCAAGGAAAGCTGGAGAGATATCGATCATTCTTGTGCTTTAGAAAATTTTTGTTTTGGAAGAAAGAGGAGTAAACATAGAGGAAGCAGGAGGAGAGCAGCAGCACTTTGAGGGCAGGGTATGCTCCTCGTAGACCTGTAGCTCTGTATTTTCAGATTTTTCATTAGTATGGAAGTAGGAGAAGAGCAGCAGTACCACCACCGCCAGCAGCAGCACCATGAGAGCAGAATGTGATCCTTATGGAAACATGATGGATGTACCTCCAACCTTCTATCTTAAAAATATATTTTTCATTTAAGGGAAGTAGGAGAAGAAGCGCAGCAGCACCTTGAGGGTACAGTGCAGTCTTTGATATAAATCTATGATCAGTCATATGTGAGTTAAAATTTCCACCGTGTAACTGATCTGCGGAATCTGCCATGGAGGTTCAGAAGTCCGGTGAAATGCATACATGGTTCATGTTTATAAACGTCAGGCGATCTATATTGTCTGTGGACAGGCAGATGTGTCAGTTATCACCCCCCCCCCCCCCCCAGCTGTGCTCAACATCCTTTCTGGTAGCACACTGGCATCGGAGCAGGCGAGCACCGCTAAAGCATGTTCGGCAAGCTGTAACTGCTCATCCAGCTTAGACACCCAGAAGTCAAAGAGGCTAACGCCATGTCTAAGTACATCCATGTGAGAGCTGACATACTCTTGGAACATCATGGATAGGCATTGCCTGTGACTGTCAGTCCTACCCTTTGCTTTTGCAGCAGGTTGCAATGGGCTCCAAAAATTATGTTATACCTCTGTTACACTTCCCCTGCTACAAGTGGTGGTGCAGCTGCAGCGGTTTCCTGCACGTCTGCCATGGGCCGCAGATCTGCGTTACATTGCAGATGCATTCCTGTAACCATGGGGAAATGCTTTATTCTAGCTGCTTATTAATCGTTCCTCATCGTGCTGCATTTTGAGGTCCTCTACACTGCCAGAATGAGATTTGTCATTTTGCCCTTATAGTGGGGAGTGTTGCCACCCAGTAATAATCTGAAGCTCTGATGTGGGCTATGCGATTGTCCTTCTGCAAGCACTGCCGCATTAAAGCCCTTGTATGCCTTAAAGTCTTAATGGGTGACGCTCTACATTTTTCCGGGTCAGATCTGATCTGCACATCATCACAACTAACCACTTTGGTTGGCCCCTTTGTCACAACTGCCTGGCTTCAAATTGTGCATAGTCAGTTATCTGTCAGCGTGGGCCTGCAGAGCGATCAACAGCTCTTCGGCTGTGTGGCTGCACTCCCCTAGACATATGAGTGCTGGGATATTGGAGAGAGGTTAATGTTGGTGAAGGTGATAGTGATGGTGGCGGCTCAACCTCTGCTCTCTGTTTCTCACTCTTTGCCCTCTGGTCAAGGTGGGTTCTCCAAGACAGCGGGTGGTGGGAGTTCATGTAACTGTTCTGTTACAGCAGTGCTGGGATCGCTGCCAGGTTGACGGAGTCCGGTGCGGGTTTTAGACATGGTTCGGCACCTTCTAGCTTAGTAGGTGTGACACAATGTGCTCACATCTGTGGGTGATTAGCTGGCTATATAGCTGGGATGGATAGAAAGCTAAGGTGCTGTAAATTGTCAGTTGCTCGCTGTCTGAGCTGGCAGTTAGTGGCTCCCGTGGTCAGCGTGGTGTCCACTGTTCCTTACTCTGGACGGCTCTGGGTGCTGTGGCTTATTCTACTAAGGCTAAGTGCTGTGTTTTATTGTGTTTTGCCCTTTATCAGTTTGGCCAAGTAGGGTTACTTAGGTCCCAGGAACGAGTGCAGGCCTGTATCTATTGACGCGATCAGTCTGCAGTGTTAGGCAGGGCCCTCTCCCTCATACGTTACATATTTAGGGAAAGACTTCCCATTTATTATTTGTCCGTTTGTTTTGGCCGCCCCAATGTGAGCAATTATTGTGCACGTCTACAAGTGCTGGCCCAGCACATCCTTTGCAGATGTAACATGTTCATACATGTTGTGTTGAGGTTGTTTATGTCCTTGTTGCGTTTTGGACATTTACAAAAGATCTTCCAGAAGACTGCTCTTCTGCGGTTTCAAAGAATGCCCAGGCTGCACAGGTCCTGTGAGCAGAGTTAACTATGGGCCGTTGGTGCTGCTATGGCTAGTAGTAGGTGAGGGTGGTGGCACTGCCATTTAGTTTTTTTGTGACACCCTACTCCCTGTCTTAGCATGGTTTTGACCTGCAACATCCGCCTCTTCCTCTCCCTCTGCGAGCTGCTATATTGACTCTCCCTGCTTCACCATGTAGAATTGCGTACTTCATCCTCTTCCTCGTTCTTCTCCTCCTAAGTGAAGTCGATGTCACACTGTTCAACAGAAGTCTGGCAGATCCATTTCCATATCCCCCTGAGTACACATTGCCTGTGGATGGCTGACCGCCCTCATCTTCCATTTTGGAGGGAAAAAATGGTTGAGCATCAGTGCATTCCATGTTTTGGTCTTCCCCCTCTGGTTGTTTGGACGCACCGTTGACATCCATGACACTGAAGGATCAAACAGCTCCTCAGACTGATCTGTGTGGATGGCTTTGGAGGGTGCAGGGGATTTGGCATGGGGTGAAGTAGAGCGGGGAATGCTCGTGTCCGCCTTGTGCAGACTGCTGTGTGCCTGCGACTGGGAGGAACAGGAGGTGGTGGTATTTGGGGCATGCTATGTCATCTACGGCCTGTTCTGCGTGCTGCGGATGTAACGCACCGGCAGAACCACTTCTAAGGAATGTCAGTGCGCTTGCCTCTCCTCTAGCAGGACGTGGAGCCGTTACTCCAGTGGGAGCCACTTGAAGTCCTCTACCACCTCCACAACCGACACGTCCCCTACCTCTTGCTTTCTTCATCTTTCCTTTTTATTCATTATATTTTTTATTTTATTTTTGGGGGGTTCACTTTTTAGTGTAGTTTTATGTAACTTATCAGCTAACTTTGCAGTTTACAGAAGCCCACTGCTAACTGCGTAAGGCCTGCAAACAATTCGTAGTGGCCAGACTGGCGACTTTGAACGCCGTCTGAGGCCGCTGGCACGCACTGTGTGTATTTGCTGTTTCACTGTTTGTTTTTCTTTTTGTTTCTATTAACATATAAACCACAATCCCTGCGAGGCCCGATATGTGAGAACATGAGGCCACAGAGTGGAGCTGGCATATTTGTGAGTTGTCCCTGGTTGGTGCAGAGTAATTGAATTCCCCAAACCGCACTGCTAGCTGCGTAAGGTCTGCAAATAATTTGTAGTGGCCGGACTGGCGACTTTGAATGACAAGTGAGGCGACAAACAGAGAACTGCAAGACGTAGTTTGTCTGACGGCGTTACTGCTATATACAGTGACAGCAGCAGAAATATCCCCTCTCCCAATGTACAGACCACGCTTCGTATAGGCATGTGAACGTAATGCAGATTCTTTCTCTTCTCTCTCCAATCAAACCCCTTTTAAGTTCTCTGTTGGTTTACAAGCTTTCATACCAGCACCCATATAGCCTCTGTAAAATATCTGTCCCTAACAACAGACCACGTGTTACATAGGCATATAAACGTGATGCAGCGTCTCTGTCCTGTGCCCAACTGTAGAATGGCCACTGGTTACACTGTGCCTATGTGAGATATTTCTAGGTCATGTGATGCAGACGTCCAATGAAACTGCTGCCCATGTGCATGATGTAGGACACATTTGGTGAAATCAGCAAGGTGCCCTGGCTGCTGATTGGCTGCACACTGACCTCTGCAGCAGTCGTTATGGGAAATTTGGTTTTACCGAGATTTTCACCAAAAAAAAATTATTTTGAACTAACTCAATTCAAGTTTGCAAAAATCAGGATGATTTTATCGGCTGTCCGATCAAGATGAGCAACACTATCAATCAGTTTTTGCATGAGCACGGGAAGTGGTCAGTCTGAAGCAGCTACGCTGCATGTCCACGAGCTAGGAGCTATACTCCCAGGAGTAGCCTGTTGACCCTGAGAGATGGGTCTAGCTCTGCTAGTTCAGCCTTAGGCCCCTCCAACCCCTCCGGAGTGTGGGGATTCTCCAACAACAGACCTCAGCTTCCCTTTCATCAATACTGTGCACAAAGGTGCTTAAAGGGGTATTCCCCCATATAACTATTCTCAGGATAAGTCTTAAATAGCAGATCAGCGGTCATTTGCCACCAGTCATCAACTATTTCCACGAGCCTCTCTCCAAGCGTACAGAACTCTTTTGTTGCTGAAGCAACAGCTCTGTACATTGTGCGGTGGCCTGAGTAAGTACTGCATGCTGAGTCCCATTGAAGTCGATGAGACTTAGCCTACAATATCAACCCAGGCCACTGCACAAAGTATGAAGCTGCTTGCTTCCAGCAGCAAAACAGCTGCATACAATAAGACACTGATCTAGTGATCGCCAGGGATCCAGGGCAGCGATCCTAAGGATGGGTCATCAATAATTAGGAGTGAGACAACCCTTTTCATTTTCCCAATACATAAATATTGATTGCCATACTCCCTACACCCTTTTAGTAATATTAACCAGCACATAAAAATATCCCAGTTTGTAGAAGGTGAAAGCGGAGTCACATTTACTGCATGTTGCAAAACAAAAATACTACATTAATAACGCTTCCCCGCGTCCCCTCCAGCCATGACGTTTGATTACATGGTTTAACAGCATTTTTATTTGTTCCAATTTCCAGTCAGGAGAAGCAGAACATTTACCATAAATTAAGAGATAAAACATAACTATGACATAAATATCTTTAGTGGCCGCGTTGACCTCCCGTATGGGATACGTTCAGCCTCAATATTCAGTTTTCTTACTTTACCGGTTGTCTCTTATCCTCTCTCTAATCTCCTAGTTGCGTCCAATCCCTTTAAATAGACCCCGAGTAACGGATTCTATTATTTACACCAAAGTGTTCGAGTTTTATGCAGGAAATGTAATAAAAAATGAGGACTATATCATCGAAAATAAATTGAGACCCTGGCGTCGTGACTTCAGTCTTGCTGCGGTTTCAGGTAGTGGAAATCAAGGTGACATCTTTATCCCAGCCTGGTCCATCTGGCCGCACCTTGCTTGCCTCTCATCTGTCAGTGCAGGAGATCCTTTAGGTGTCGGAAATCCCTTTGAGTCTCCTTTTGCTGTAAAAGGTCCCTTTGATGTCTTTTGTTGGGAATTCCTCATTGGGAAATGTAACATCTCCTATGATGAATGGATTGATTGGTTGACAGGAAGGTGTGTCCGCTGGCTGGCCAATCAACCTTTACTGTTGTGTATTAATTCCTGCCCCGCCCCAAGCTGGATGTGGGTCATTTTCCTGCGTGTATGGATGCTGTCGGTACCTCTGTTTGTTGTACTCTATCAGATGAGTGATGTCTTAGGGCCTGTTTATATGGGCTAATCATCGATCAGATTCTTACTGGGTCACGGGAATCTGAACGGTAATCGCTCTGTATAATCGCCTAAACTGAATGACGATCAGGCGTGTAAACAGGCAGACACTCATCTATTCCTGAAGGCAGACAGGCTGGAATGATCTCTGGCCCGCTCCGCCTCCATTCACTGATCACTCCTGTGTGAAGGCCGTTGGGATAACTGTCCGGCACGCAAGCGTCCAATAGTCATCCCATGTGCAAGGACCCTTAGTCCCCTGTCCATCCATATGGCTATTGGTGTGTGCATGCATTCTGGCCGAAATGTTGTCCTCTGTTTGACTCAAGGCAAGTTCTGTCTGTTCCCCTCTCTATCATATGGGTGATTGAACTAAAAATATTCCATAAGAAAACTGAGGTGTAAATCTACAGTAGCCTAAAGGCTCATTTACACGGGCCAGTTGTCAGACACAAATGTTTGCCCAAATGTTCATTGGCAAGATAATCAACCCATCTGAATGTGAAAAAGATCAACCAACAAGCAAACACTCTTTCATCATCTGCTCTGCTTGTTTATGCTGGCTGATCGTCTGTACATCCACATTTCTGCCTTGTCCGCTGGCGAAGTCAATGTGTGCCCAGCAAGCTTAAAGTTTGCCATGATTCCTCACCAATCATTAGCCTCCGTTTATAACACATACTCCATATTTACCTCCTCAACATGTGAGGGTCTCAAATCAGGATCAGCTGGTTAAAGGGGTTATCCAGAGAGGAAACGTTCTCTCACATAGGTACAGAGTGGTGGAACAGCATAGGAAAAAGCTATATTAAACTCAATGATGCCCGATCCCTACTGGCTGTAGATCACTACACTTGGCTGTAGAGTGATGACATCCCAACAATGAGCCATGTGAGAGTTACAGCTAATCACCACCTAAAGTGATTCGTGATTGTCTGCAGGTGGTCACATGGCCCTGTAACATTGTATGCTAGGCTGAAAAAAGACAAATGTCCATCCAGTTCAGCCTGTTTCCATCCCCCCATGTTGATCCAGAAGAAGGAAAAAAAAACAATAAAACCGAAGCCAATTTACTCCATTTTGGGGGGAAACATTCCTTCCAAACTCCATAATGGCAGTCAGAATAATCCCTGGATCAACATTTGAAAAGCTCCTACCTGACTCCAAGCCCTGTAGTCATTGATGTCATCTTTCGCTTGCTGAAGCGGGAAGTGAAGACCAGTTTAAGACTTTGCATTGATGAGGTCAGTAGGCTTTGTTTTATTCCACTAATCTGGGACTAGTTGAAAAAAATGCCCTCTCTGCCAAACCGCTTAAACTACACCGATATATTAGATTCTACTGGCTCTTGCATCTCCTCTCTCGGATCTATCCATCACCTTCTTTAGCTATCTTTGAGCATTTTTTAACCCAAAAATCACACAACCCCCTCACTGAAGTCCTAGGACACCCGGTGTATTGACCACCATCTAGGGAAGCTACTCAACTGCCTCCCACAGGGCATGGGATCAGGGAAAACACAGCCTGTCTCAAGAAGATCGGTGATGGGTTCACACAACACCATGGGTGGTCTTCACTATCCTCGAAAGGAAAAACAGGCATAGAAGCAGTGAATCACAAAAGGGTGGAGACCTTCACAACCCCAACCGTCTGTTACAACACCAGTATTCCGAATACACAAAAGCATCACAAACAATGAAGTTCCCCATTTGCCGATGACTCTCCTACAGCAGCAGTAGAGCTTCTTACCCATCACCTTACATACAGTATATAGTAACATATTTTAAAGCATCCCCCCCCCCCCCCAATTCAGTTATCTTTGTTTAAAAAAATCAAATTTTTTAACTAATGTTCTT
Organism: Eleutherodactylus coqui; assembly: GCF_035609145.1. NCBI lineage: Eukaryota > Metazoa > Chordata > Amphibia > Anura > Eleutherodactylidae > Eleutherodactylus > Eleutherodactylus coqui. The sequence continues at coordinate 6,181,207 of NC_089839.1, forward strand.
TGTGGGGAAAGCAGAAATGTGCGAGGAAAACCGGCACAATGTAATAAGTCATATTTAAACAAATTTATCACATACTCAAGGGTACTATAGATCAAAACGGGTCTTTACAGACTGAGATATGCTAATATCGCCTTTTATTCTCAGTCCAAATCCAGGAACAAATTCACTAAAGAGATTAAGGATCTTTGTGCGTGAGATCCATTACCTCCCACAGAAATTTGGGCATCCCAGGCTATGCCAAGCAACGCTCAATTCCAAGATCAATGTAAAGTTTGTGTTCCACAACCTGGAGACTTGGAAGATGCAACATACTTTTCTGTATTTACTGAAAACGGGGGCTCCGATCTGTGAGGGTAACGTGGCTATACAAAAACCAATGACAACAGGAAAAACAGTCGCCCGGATCCAACCACATTGTGGCTCTATTCATGGGCAGCGCCGTGGTGGAGATTTCATAAATCTTAGTTTGATGATGAAAGAGTCAGTTGTCCAACTAATGTGTAGTAGTATCTTCATACTCATGAAAACTATGTATACAATCGTCATGCCGTGGGTGTGGAGCCTCTGTGTCACTGACCAGTTGGGCTTTGGGCTACTCCTGTGGGACGCACTTAACCCTTTTTGAGGGATCTGGTCTTAGCTGTAGAGGCCCCGAAGCCGTTACCCCAAAAGTAGTGGCAGCTAACACAGATAGGTCGGAAGCACTGTAGCACTGTACCGGAGGGACAGGCAGAGGGGTAGTCCATAAAACAGACCAAGGTCAGGATAGGCAGAGTTCATTCAAAATGCAGAGACAGGAAGAGGGTCAGGGCAGGCAGCAATCAGACAATACGTGGTCAAAGAAAAAGCCAAGGTCATGATAGGAGAAGACAGGAAAGCTGGGTGAACAGGCACAGGTCAGAAACAGGAGTGAATAGCACATTGGCAATAGCAAATGGAACCTATTGCTCAGGCACCTTTCAATGGGGAAAGGTACCTTGAGACACTCAGACTGGTCGAGAGCAGGAAACTTGGGTGCGCACGGTAACCCTTTAAAAGGCAAACCAGTTGCACACACATGCTCTATGGGTGGTACTGACAGATGGAATAACAGCACAGTGTCTTTTTGGTCAACTGGCTTTCTAGGAAATTGACTCTAATGTCTGTCATAGACAGCGACATTAGATTGTGAGCTTTGGGACACAGAGATGAGTGATAGCAATCACTGCAGAAAACATTTGCATCAGCCTTAGCGGGAGGCCCGCCGTGATGGGGAAGACCATGGGGAAACCAAGATGGATGTCGCGGGTGGCTCTGCAATCTCTCCCACTAGCGGCACCAGCTTGGTCTAGCTCAGGCACCCACAGTACATAAACGTGGCAGTGAAGAATGTGAATGTCACGTGACGCCAGCGCCTCTTCATGGCCGCTATTCACACTGTGCGAAATAAAGAGTCCACAGTCCAATAATGAATTTTGCAGATAAACGACCAGAGTTGCACCGTTGTACCTTTTACTCACAACTTGGCAGCTTTAGACCTTCATCAACTAGTTACTGGTGGAGAAACAACAATTTTCTGTACAGATTCTTTCTTCATTTCCACACCTTCACCGTTACCTCTTACTAGGAGACACTCTTCCCTCCGAACTCCGAAGTCCTAGTTATCTGATAGCCCGTCCGGGGGGTCTGCGCTCCCGACTTATTAGCAGCATTATTCTGAGACTTCTTAAATGACTTTCCTTCTCTTTTCCTGGCAGGAGGACGTTACTCCACGCTCAGCGTAGTGCAGGCGCGTCCACCTCCTCCGACTACATTTTCTCAACCTTTCCTCCTAAAACTCCATCTCCACATCTCTCAACCACGTCACTCACGTAGTTAAAGGGATACACACACAGAACTCACAGCAGCCATCCATATACATACATACATACGCACTACAGCTTCAGGCCATCACACATTGGGGCAATATAAACAGCAGGAAATAAAGAAACATGAGTCAACAGTGTGATGCAGCAACAAAAAAGGCAAACACAATTCTGGGCAGTATTAACCTTTTCCAATCCAATTTGTGTCCTGGTTTTCCTAGGGGGCTTACTCTTTTTCTGCTGTTATACAATGGCGCTATACAGGGGCGTACCTAAGGGCTCAGGGGCTCGGGTGCAAAAGTTCAGCTCGGGGCCCCCCCCCTGGGCCTCCACCCCACACTCCCCCGTACCCATACCTAGATCGTGCTGTATACGTGATCTCCCCCTTGGCGTAATGTTTCCAAACATGACGCATTTCCTGCACATGAACATTTGTTTGTAGCCCCGCAGGCCACTCTCACACACCGCTTTGTACCGCTATTAGCGCGGTGTCCCGAGTGCCGTACTAACCGCGGTATAACACTCCCAGAGATTTTAATGAGCTTACTTAAACCTGCGCTCGAACACGGTGTTTCTAACGCTGTGATTTTAGAGAGCTGTCTGTTCTATTTTTGCGTTGTCGTGGTTTTTAACACACCTCCTCACAACGATGGGGTGCATTAAAAAGCGCCGTCAGACGCTGTAACCTGTGTTCAAAAATGCTGCTCAAAATCCTGGTAAAAATGCCACGATTTCAAGCTGCGTTTTCTGAACACGTGTCTATCTATCTATCTATATACTATCTATCTATCCCATATCTATCTATCTCCTATCTATCTATCTCATATCTATCTATCTATCTCTCTATCTATCCCATATCTATCTATCTCCTATCTATCTATCTATATACTATCTATCTATCTATATACTATCTATCTATCTATCCCATATCTATCTATATACTATCTATCCCATATCTATCTATATACTATCTATCTATCCCATATCTATCTATATACTATATATCTATCCCATATCTATCTATATACTATCTATCTATCTATCTATCCCATATCTATCTATATACTATCTATCCCATATCTATCTATATACTATCTATCCCATATCTATCTATATACTATCTATCCCATATCTATCTATATACTATCTATCCCATATCTATCTATATACTATCTATCCCATATCTATCGATATACTATCTATCCCATATCTATCGATATACTATCTATCGATATACTATCTATCCCATATCTATCGATATACTATCTATCCCATATCTATCGATATACTATCTATCCCATATCTATCTATATACTATCTATCCCATATCTATCTATATACTATCTATCTATCCCATATCTATCTATATACTATCTATCCCATATCTATCTATATACTATCTATCTATCCCATATCTATCTATATACTATCTATCTATCCCATATCTATCTATATACTATCTATCTATCTATCCCATATCTATCTATATACTATCTATCTATCCCATATCTATCTGTATACTATCTATCTATACACTATGTATACACTATCTATCTATACACTATCTATGTATACTCTATCTATCTAATATCTATCTATCCCATATCTATCTATATACTAGCTATCTATCCCATATCTATATATATACTAGCTATCTGCTATCTATATACTATCTATATACTATCTATGTATCCCATATCTATCTATATACTATCTATGTATCCCATATCTATCTATATACTATCTATGTATCCCATATCTATCTATATACTATCTGCTATCTATATACTATCTATCTAATCATCCATCTATCTATATACTATCTATCTATCTCATATCTATCTACTATCTATATACTATCTATATACTATCTATACACTATCTATATACTATCTATATACTATCTATATACTATCTATACACTATCTATACACTATCTATACACTATCTATCTATATACTATATCTTTACACTATCTATATATACATTATCTATCTCATATCTATCTATACACTATCTATCTATCTCATATTTATCTATATACTATCTATCTGCTATCTATATACCATCTATCTATTCATCCATCTATCTATACACTATCTATCTATATACTATCTATTCATCTATCTATATACTATCTAGCTATCTCATATGAGATAGATAGATAGCATATAGATAGCAGATAGATAGTATATAGATAGATGGATGAATAGATAGATAATATATAGATAGATATGGGATAGATAGATAGTAGATAGATAGATAGTATATAGATAGATATGGGATAGATAGATAGATAGTATATATATAGCAGATAGATAGTATATAGATATGGGATAGATAGATAGTATATAGATAGCAGATAGATAGTATATAGATAGCAGATAGATAGTATATAGATAGATATGGGATAGATAGAATATAGATAGATAGTATATAGATAGATATGGGATAGATAGAATATAGATAGATAGTATATAGATAGATATGGGATAGATAGATAGTATATAGATAGATAGATAGATAGTATATAGATAGCAGATAGATAGTATATAGATAGATGAATAGATAGTATATAGATAGCAGAAAGATAGTATATAGATAGATGGATGAATAGATAGATAGTATATAGATAGATATGGGATAGATAGATAGTGTGTATATATATATACACACACACACACATACATACATACATACATACTATAGATAGATAGATAAAGGAGGGAGACAGACAGACACATACATATGCACTTACCCCAGGGCCCGGTCCACTTCTCCTATATGTAACAGCAGCAGCAAGGCGGCAATTCAGAAGCTTCCCGTTCAGCAGGAAGCAGGGGGAGGGGAGCACATGATCCCTGTCATGTGACTTCTTCCCTCCTCCCCTGCCGTCCCATGTGACTTCCTCCTTCTCCCCTGCCGGCCCGCATATTAGGTATTTCAGCCGCACTTAAGCAGCTTAATATATCTCCAAAGGGGGGTGTGTACCCAACAACCAATCAGGTCGCGGGAATCGCTCACTGCTGCTTAAGTGCGGCTGAAATCCCAAATATGCTGCCGGCCCTCTGCTCTGCCGAGCCTTCCTCTCACGCTGGCCGTTCCGGCTGCCGCATGATGAGAATTTTGCTGCAGTCAGAACGGTCAGCGATTAATGCACTAAATGTGCATGTTGGTTATGCAGAGGGCGGCGTCGGGGCCCCCTGAGCGCAGGGGCCGGGTCGCCATGGCGACCCCAGCACCCCCTGACGCTACGCCTATGGCGCTATATGCTGTCTAAAGCCAATACTGCATGAGGTGATACATTAGATAGGCACCAACAGCAGAGAGGCTGGCAATATACAGTAAGAGAACCCTGATGGACGTCTTCCAACATCGGAGCTGTACAGCCTTAAATCATAATGTCTTCAGACATCAGACAGTGGAGTGGAAAGGGTTAAGAGAAGCATAGAGTCTAGATCACGTGAGGTCATTAATCCCCCTCTACTCTTCCTTAGTCAGACCTCATCTGGACTACTGGGTCCAGTTCTGGGCACCCCACTTTAAAAAAGACATAGCCAAACTGGAGCAAGTTCAGAGAAGAGTTACCAAGATGGTGAGCGGTCTGCAAATCATGTCCTATGAGGAACGGTTAAAGGATCTGGGAATGTTTAGCAGAAGAGAAGGCTGAGAGGAGACTTAATAGCGGTCTACAAATATCTGAAGGGCTGTCACACTGCAGAGGGATCAGCCATATTCTCATCTGCACAAGGAAAGACTAGAAGCAATGGGATGAGACTGAAAGGGAGGAGACACAGATTAGATATTTCTGACAGTGAGGGTGATCAATGAGTGGAACAGGTTACCACTGGAGGTGGTGAGTTCTCCTTCAATGGAAGTGTTCAAACAAAGGCTGGACAAATATCTGTCTGGGATGATTTAGTAAATGCTCCACTGAGCAGGTGGTCGGACCCGATGATCCTGGAGGTCCCTTCCAACTCTACCATTCTAGGATTCTATAAATACAATCATAAACTGTACAGTATTCACCCATTAGAGGTCCCTGCATAGCTGCTCTGGTCACCGCTGCTCCTGCCCTGGAAGCTCCTGCAGAGGTTACCTGCCACTCATCACTCATGCCCAATGCTTTATTTCTGCGGGCTGTAAGATGCCTATTGCCCTATTGAACCAAGCAGGCACTATCGACTAAGCTGAGTCTGCATGTTTATGTCAAGAGGAATAGCTATCAGCTGAAGAAGCATTTGGCCAACAGCTACAGGTATCTAGAGTGGGTGGCCATACAAGATGACCGTATATACTAGATCAGTCGTCCACCAATAGCTAGCTATCCCAACACCCCTGTAAGTATACATTCTCTACTTGGACTAAGCAACAAGAATAAGGCTCACATGACCGGGTCGGATTGCACATGCTGATATCCGCAGCAGAAGGCCTGGGAACGATCACGGACACTGATTGCATATGGCCACGTATGTGTATGGTTTTCTGCGTGGATGTAAGTCGACAGTGTATTGTCCACGGGAAAAAAATTTGCAAGCAGGGAATGACATCAGAAAGTAGCCCACATCACTCAGGCCATCTCTCTCTTCCAAATTCCTGCTTTTGTATCTGGTCTTCGAGCAACTTGTGATTGAATCTGAGCCCATATGCAATATTAATTGTATCTGTAGCTCGAATTGCACTCATCCATAGAGATCAATGGATCCCATACGCGTGGAGTACCCGGTAAAATAGAGCATGTTGCTATTTTTCCCCCGCTTGCAGAATATGCAATCCCTACAAGCAAGTGTGAGCGCAACTTTGAAAGTCCATGCCTTTCAATGCCTCATATTACCGTGTATCGTCTGCGCGGACGGCAATCGCAGAATCCACAGTTCAAATCCGTTCGTGTGAGGCCAGCCTAAGAGAAGAAACTTCCACCAGACTATCTTCCAAGGCAATATGTTTAAATCCAAGATGTTCCAGTACTAGAGAGGCTGCACTGGAGCTCCGGGACATCTAACATTCCCAATGCTTTACTCCAATTTACATTGCCTATAATGTACAAAATTCATTGTGTTAACATGAAAACGAATACAGTTATGTTAAACTGAAGCACACTATTGTCTTTTTGGTGAAATTCTCTGCCAGTTGGATGTATCACACACCGAGCTTCCCATTGGAAAACTTAGAGTTGAATCCAAGATGGCGGCATTCCAAATGGCTGTCATTATGGTGACATAGCCTAACAGGGTTCACCTTTTTTCCTGAAGCATCTTTGGAAAATTGCATCACTGCTGAACCATATTTATTCTATATGGGTATTTCCACACTTTTGAGACACCCGGTATCATTTCCTGTAAATTTCAGCTTTTTACTTACTTTTAGATGTAAGTTGCTATTAAAAAAAAAAATACAAAAATGTGTGTCCTACTGGACTTTTTACTGTTTGTAGTGAAGGCTTTATCATTTTCAGACTTTGGTCAGTCCTATGTGAACACTCCTTGGTGGACCAGGCATGCCGATGAAGGGCTCTCCTCAGGAATGTTGGAGACCATTGTTGGGTTGATGGAAAGACAACTGTAAGATGATCTCATCTGCCAATAACCTGACAGTTGTTAGGCTCCTGACAGACAGGACTTTTTATGGAGCACTTAGGGTTGGCTCAGTAGTTAACGGTTTGAGACATTACTGAGAATGTATATGCATATATAAGTGGAATCGTTTATGTGCCCTGCGAGCTATCTGCCAATAGAGCTTGAGACCGCGCCGGCCAACGTCTCCTTAATGTTATGTATACATTTAGTTTGATGGTTCGGAGCTGGCTCGTAAAAATCTATGATGTGTTTGTAGATTTTGTCCAGTGAGTATGACATAATTGTTCATCGTCAGCGGGACTGTGGCCACATGTCTTCATCTCCACTATATGGGGAAGGTATACAACGCTTCAAAAAGAAACTAAAAAAGTTACATCAATATGATACAATGTCTACGTGTTCATATGTCCTATTGGGGCATTGTAGAGTGCGGTCCCAGATCAGGAGCCGTAACAGAAAGCCGTTCTTTAAGAGCCACTCTCGTTCTTGCAGATTTTGAGTCACCCTTGCATTACTAGAGCGTTCATCATCTTGCAATGGCCACTGATGGGAAAATGCCTGGCTGGCCATGGCGTCCCAAAATCAGTTGTTTTTTGGGGTGCTGGGAGTGGAGCTCAAGGTGGTCAACGGATCATCCCGAGTGCAGCATTGTGAAAGGGAGTGCCCCTTTAAGTCAGAGGTTGATATCTGGTAATAGGGCCCTCACCTAGCATTAACAACATTGGTACGTTACAGTTGTAACAAGCCAGGCTAGACTGATGTGGTGCTTGAAGCACTTATCGTCTTTATCACATTGTATACGCCTGACACCGTTTGTATAGCATGAGTTATTTTCAAGCGATGGCTATGGAAATAGCATAGCCTGTTGAACAGGTGTTAAAGAATACCTGCACTTTCACTTCGAAGCATTCCTGCTCCATTGGCCATTTTCGGCTTTTTCCGGCAGCTGAAGAGGACCCTATATAGCGCTGTATAAGTGCTATATGGGGCAGTCTTAGGTTTCCGGATGGAGACGGAACAGCAGCGCTCCGAAGTGAAAGTGTTTGAATATGTAGCATGCCAAACACTCAGGTGGTGCTTGGTACATCCATATGTGGCAGAGAGGCTTCTGGCCCCCCTTAGACACTAGGGCCCAGGTATGTACCCCTCTAGCAAAGCCCTTGACTTAGATAGGCATTATAATTTTCTGGCACAGCTTATTTCTGGAGGAGGCAATAAGATTGGGCAGTTTAAAGTCTAACCCATCGGGTTGTTGTCTGCCAATGAGGGACCGACTCGCAGCAATTACATTTTGGGGTATACACAGCAGAATTCTGTTGCCTAAGACCTTTATTATAGGAATAGTTTTGACTTCTCATAGGCTAAGTAGATACTGTGTCTACTTCTCATTTTCTCGAGGTATTTGTATGCACGCTTAGGGTCTACAACCCCCAGCAATGGAACAAGATCATTGTATGGTCCAATATTAATGCCTAAAACATCAGTGAAAGTCTGAATCTACTGTCTTCCCTAAAAATGTTTTTGCTAAAATGGAACTTCTTAAAGGGATTCTGTCATCATGTTCATGAAGTTTGACTTGGAGTTGAGCTCTGAGTCATGGAGGTGGGCCACGCTGACCTCTCCTCATCCGTAACATGACAGCTCTCTCCCTATACACAAAAGGGGAAGGAGCTGTCAGTCTGCAAGATACGGATAGCGAGTAGTCAAACTTCATGAACCTGGTGACAGAATCCCTTTAAAAAGTCAGACAGACAATCCTTAAAGTATGGTCTATACCAAGAAGTACTCAGACAAGGCTCCAGGTTTATCCTCGCCCTTCGGGAGCAAATGTTAAAACACAGCACTCCATAGTTAGCCAACCTGAACAACAAGGCAAAAAAACATAACAGCAGATGGAATATGGTTCCCTGAAGTGGTTGTGCTCCACACAACTCGCTATAAGGCCTGTGAGTTAGAGCCGCAGCCTCCACAACTGATGGGAAATACCTCCGTGAAGAGGTCAGCAGTGCTAGATGAAGGGTCTAGTTCAGCGTCAAAGTGTGTAGCCAATAAACTTCTCAGTATCCCGTTTTTCTTGCTAACGTGGGGAACAGACACAGTTAGCCCACTAGTTTATCCCATTCTCAGATTCACAAGAGTAGAGCATGTTTATCCTACTTGCCAGTGGCTCCCAAAGACTAGTGGGCCCGGGCATCCACTCTGGTCTATCAATTTAGAAAATTCATTTTTGAAGTCCTGTTCATAGAGAATGAGATTTCTCTTCCGAGAGTTTCTTAATGTGACTAATCTAATTAAGATCATCCATTGTTCCGAGCGTGATTTTGTATTCCTGCAGTATTTGACGTAAAACGCGTCTAGAGCAGCAAGACTTCGAAACTCTGCCTATAAAGTAAGGCTAACCTTATTTATTAGGTAAATGGCAGGCAAATCCACTGATTTTTCAGGATCAGTTGACTACCTAACATGTATGTGACCGTCTCTTGACATCTGCTCTCAGGGTAAGAAGAGTCAGGTATGTTGGGTTTCAACATATACCCCTAGTATTAGATGTTTTGTTTTCTGAGGAGGTAAGTGCCACTCGAGATGTCCAACATTCCCCAGTTGCTACTGAAATAAATGTAGACATTGGGTCAATCAAAATGTATAAGGCAGTCAGGAAGGGGTTGTCTGGGCTTGTTTTAACTGATCTATCTTCTGGAGAGGTCATCAGTAGTTGATTGATGGTGGTCCACCACTCAGGACCCCCTTCAATCAGCTGATCATTTGGACAACTGTCCACTGCAGCGAGCTGGACATTGTCATCAGTGGGCAGGGGAAGAAGGGGGAACACTGGCTTCATACCCATTGAAATCAATGGGAGCGCCGCACTGCTACTGCACTTCCTGCTTATCTTACAGACATCCTGTCCTGGGCAGGAAGAGCACGGCGCTCCTACTCATTTCAGTGATGCACTTCCTCCCCTGTCCACTAATGACAAATGTCCAGCTCGCCGCACTGAACTATTTACCCCAGAAAGCTGAAAGTATTGTCACTTCTCAACATAATCTCCCTCTTGACGTACGCATTTTTAATAATGTCAACGCCATAACTGTACAGACTCTTCTTTAGGGTTTTTTCCCATTGGAATATCACTGATGCAAGAGCTGCACAGAAGGATAATGTGTGGTCACGGAGAGCGTCCGTCCATGCCAGTGACAATTGACAGAATGAAGGCACCATTCTTGCCGTCAACACTTGTCAAGATCACTTGACAGATTGCCATGTGCACACCTTGTAATTGTCAGTCAACGTGCAGCAACCACCTAGAGGAAACTTTCTGCATCTTCAAGTCTTCATTCAGGAGGGTGTACACAGATCCTACGGAGATGCTGACTTTGCAGCCAATCTCTTCCATTCGGCAGTCCTCCACAAACACTCGCTCCTGATGCACAGTCAATGTTGTCGGACCGGTTGGTGATGGCCAAGGCTCCTTTGGTTCATTCTCACATGACCTTCGGCCTTTTTTAACTGTCCCACCTACAAACGCACATTTTTCACATCCGTGAGACCTTCACCACAGGTCTAACTCAATGGATGATGGATGTCGTTGGGCGTCATTCTACGAAAGTGAAGAAAGCGGATGATTACAAGTTGTTCTTGGAATGTGAATGTCGTCATTTAAACGCTTCCAGCTCCAGCAGTCCTGAGCACTGGAGGACGCTGCCGTCTGTCCCTCATCCCCGAACAATGCCGGCATCTTCTGAAATGTGTTCCATGTTTCTTTCAGCTCCTATTCCTGAGAAAAAAATGAGGAGACCCTAGAACGTGAATGCACCTCGGATTTGAAATAGGAGAAGTGGAAAAACGGTGGCGGCCTACCTAGTGGGAGGGGTTGTCTTTGATTGATCATTTTCTTTTTTTTTAGTAAATTAAGCTTCAACCCCTTAACAGCCTAGGGTGTACATTTACATCCTGGGTGTGCGGGGTTTATATAGAGCGGGATCACGAGCCGATCACACTTCATACAAAGCGGGTGCCGGCTGTCTTTTACAGCAGACACCCGCCGACCACAGCCGCGTTAGAGCTAATAGGGGATGATAAGCCTCTAAATGCCCCGATCATTGTTTTGGGATCCCAAGTGGCCCTGGGTGCCGTTTGGTTACCATGGCAGCTGAGGGCCTTCTGAGGTCCCCCAGGGCTGCCATATATATCTATCAAGGCGTGCCGATGGCCTGTTAAAATGCAGTGGTATTACATTATACTGTAAGAGCGATCAAATAATCGTAAGTTCAATTTTTTTCTAAAGATGTTTTATTTTATTTTAAATAGTACAGAAAAAGTAAAACTATATAAATTTTGTATCGTCACAATCTTATTGACCCACAGAATAAAGTTATTGCATCATTGTTGCCATATTGTGTAGGCTGGGAGGCAAAGCCTCCCCCCCAAAACAAAAAAATGTACTGGAAGACTGAAAGTTTTTTTCCTTTCCACTCCAGTTAGAAATTCTTTTAAGTTTTTCAGTACATTATACGGTACATTAAATAACACCACTGAAATATACAACTTATCCTGCAAAAAACAAGTTCTCAGACAGCGACAGCGAAGGATAAATAAGAGTTAGAATTTTTTGAAAGTGGGTAGGCAAAAACAAAAATTACGGTATATACTGGGGAATTAGCCGAGTCAATAAGTTTTACCACAAAAAACTGGTAAAACGTATTGACTCGAGTATAAGCCTAGCTATACTCGAGTATATACTGGGTAAAGAAAAAATGCAATACTCACCTCCCAGCTGGCATCTGTGTCCCCAGCACGATGGTTTCCCCCGACAGTACGCAAGCTGCTTGAGAATTCTCCCTGCTATCCTCTCCCTGCTCGGCTTTGAATTCCCCTGCCTTCAGCGCTGTGTAAGTAAGTGCTGTGATTGGATCGAGCTCCAGCCAATCACAGCCGGCGTTCGATAAACCAATCACAGCCATTCAGTGATGTCATCTACTGAATAAATGTGAATGATCGAATTCCAGCTGGGATTGGCTGACGCTCGATCCAATCACAGCGCTTACCTACACAGCGCTGACGGCAGGAGAATTCAAACCTGAGCAGGGAGATGATAGCGGGGAGAATTCTCAAGCAGCTTGCCGAACCGCCGGGGAGACCATCGCGTCGGGGACACAGACGCCGGCTGAGAGGTGAGTATTGCGGGGTTTTTGTTGTTGTTTTTTTTTTACCTCACTCGAGTATAGGGGGAGGGGGGGGGCTTTTGCAGCATAAAAAATGTGCTAAAAAACTAGGCTTATACTCGAGTATATATGGTATTTAAAAAAAAAGGGTTGTGTCATTAAGGGGTTAAAGGTGCATTAAAGGACCATTTTAAAAGGTGCAATCAAAAGCCAGATGGTCCCTTTAATAGAATGTCTTGTAGACTTGGCCAGGGCTACCATAGATGTAAAATGACAATGATCTACTGGCTTTAAGATCATTGACTAAACTAGTAATAGTAATTTGTCGAAGAGCTAAATGGGTCGGTGTGAACCAGAGAATACAAGCCTCCTCCTCCGGGTGATTCATGGGGTACTTATTATTATGAGCCGTGTGTGTCAACTGAAAAAGTTTGTCAATCATGAGAAATTAACACGTTAAACATGTCAGCGCTGTTAGTACACTTTGGCAGTAGGAGGGATTGCCCCATTAAACAGTCCTGATGGACAGCTCGGCACTACTTGGAAAACTACAGAAAGATTCGCTCAATAGGAAGGAGGCCTGATTTATAACAATATATTTCATGAATCAAACACTTTTAATGTCACAGCGCAGGAGCCATTCAGCTATGTTAAATAGAGTCATAATTCCAGAAGCAAATAAATGTCAGGAGGCTGGAGAAAGCACAAGTCCTTGTCGTCTCATGACCTGTTATAACTCTTATACGAAGGGCCTCCACTTTTAAATTTCATAAACCACCATTGTGAAGAATTTGGTGAACAGAAGCCAAGATCTCCAACCACCACACCGTTATTCTTCTCTACGACTGTGCATTGGAGCTTCATGATGTGACCTCCTTCTGTTTACAGGGAGGGCTTTGTATTTGGGGGTTGTTGATTGGGTCAAACAATCCTACTGGATCTGGGCCGCCTATTTTGTACTCTAAACAGGTTTTTTTTAGATGTCATGGATAGTATTGAATTGAGGTTCCTTGTGCCCAACCCAGAAAATGATTCTGAGACCCCATCCTCCGTCTATAAAGAACATGTGCACGTCCACTTTGCATTGTATCATAATCTTTGTTGTTGAGTTGCTTTTACGTGGGCCATCTCTGGGCGTTAATGAGTGCTGGTCATCAAGATTTGCTCTTTGCCTTCAGACAGAATCTATAGGGGGATGAATGGTCATTCATGTAATTGTTCCATCCTCATTCAATTTAATTGCTGTCAGCACACATTCCCCATTCAGATGAAGAAATGTGCTACCAAGAATGATTATTTTTTAGGCTGCACAAAAAATGCCACTGGCCAATGAACGAGTGTTTGCTTACTCATCGGCTGATCACTACCCAGTTTATGCTCATTCATGATCATTGCCCCATGTAAAAGGGCCTTTAGACCCTAGTGGTACATTCTTAGCTTCAAAATCATCTCCAAGTAGGTTTTAGTTCTAATGCACCTTTGGGACTCATTATTGTGAAAGAGCATGGACTTCTGGAATGTCCTCCCTCTCTGGTGGATCCGGGCTTCCAGAACATTTTCCCTCTTTGGTGGATCCGGGCCTCAAGAATGTCCTCCCTCTCTGGTGCATCTGGGCCTCCAAAACGTCCTCCCTCCCTGGTGGATCCGGGCCTCCATAATGTCCTCCCTCTCTGGTGAATCCGGGCCTCCAGAACATTCTCCCTCATTGGTGGATCTGGGCCTGCAGAACGTCCTCCCTCTTTGGTGGATACGGACCTCCAGAACATTCCCCCTTTTTGGTGGATCCGGGCCCCTGGAATGTCCTCTTTCTCTGGTGGATCTGGGCCTCCAGAACATTCTTCCTCTTTGGTGGATCATCCTCTCTATCTGGTGGATCCGGGCCTCCAGCACGTCCTACCTCCCTGGTGGCTATTTTTGTTTTATTAGTTGTAGGTCTGAGCCCTGGGGTAACCACCAATCAGCAGTTTGAAGGCTCCAGCCCTCCAATGTTTTTCTTCTTTCTGTACATGGGATTGAGTCTGGTACGTCAACTTCACCCCATGCGGACCACAATGATTGCCAGTCTTCAGAAAAGACCATTTATGAGTATTCCCAGAAAATCCCTATACGCTTAACCACTGTACCTATCACAAAATCTGATATTTGAAAATCTTGGAATCTCAAGAAGTTCAATACATCTTTGCACCATGTAAGTCACCAGTTGGTCCATATTCAAATATAGAGTTCATTCATAGGCAAGAGAAACTAAATAGGCTGGAAGTTGAATAGTCTTATAGAGAATGGGCTGCTTAGGCCATGTCCAGGTCAATATGTTACATATCTTACAGTATCATACATCTGAGTGGGGTTTTACACTGGATGGGTTTTTGTGGACTGTGAATGATGTTTTACACTATCACACCTTCCAATTTTTTTGATAATCAAAGAAGGACACTCATAGTTTTTATACAAAAGATCCATTTTCTATGCGTATCTATATGTTTGAGTAGCAAATATTAGCAAAAAAGTAATCTGAATATTTACATTCATAGGAACCAAACCGCACCCCATGATGGAGTAATACACAAACTGGGGTTTTATATACAGTTAGGAACCATACAGATATTTTATGGGGCAACATAGTGAACATGTTACTGCAATTCTATTTCACAGATGAAAAACAGGGACTTTAAAGGGGCAAAAGGGATGGAGAGACTTGTTGAAAAGTAGGAACTGTCCCTCCAGAAGAGGAACACTTGGGGGATATGCAAGAGAGATTCTTTAGGGACTGTGAATGTGGATTTACACTGGATAGTTAGGGATGGTGACTGTGAGTTTACATATCCTGGAAGAAGCCCTTCAGCCAGCCCCTGGCTCCGGCCGGCTTGTGGTGTCAATGTAGTGGCCCAGAACATATATTCCTGGCCCCTCCATAAGTGCCATGCATGTAATGTCTTATGTAGACGCAATGTGAAGAAATTGTCTAGTCAATTGTTATGTGTATTGCACAACTGCAGCAAATGAAGAGTTAATGTCAGCATGGGGCTGGGATATGTCTGCAGATGTAACAATACATGTTCTGCCATGTGATATGCTTGAGATTATAAGTATAAGTGATTTGGGTGTGGCAGTGAGTCTGAAAGAGCGGGCAAGAGTGAGAGATCTATCAGAGAGTCCATCCGAGTGTGGGGTTCTGGTCTGACCTGGTCTTGGTTTTTGAGTTGAGTGCCAGCCACATGGGGGTACCATCAACTCCCATATGGTGAATAATGGAGGAAGAGGAGCAGTTCCTTGAAGCCTGCTATGCCTGGGACCACTGAGGAGTAGAGAGAAAGAGAGAGTGAGCGACAGAAGAACCTGATCACTGTGCGGAGGTATTGTGTCTAGAGTGTATCTGTGGAGAGTCTATCCCTTCCCCCATCCAGGAGCGGTCCCGGACAGATAACAAGGACTGTCGGGCCGGTGTCATCCTGAGTATATTCCCTTCCAGGAGTGGTCCCATACAAGCATCAAGGACTGTTGGGCAAGCATCATCCTGAGTTCCTCCCAGACCCTTTTTCCCTGTGTTGCCTGCATCGGTGTATTGTTGTGCTTTTGTAAAGTGTTCCAGTTACCTACAGTAAAGTTTGACCAGGCCCTGCTCGTTCCCAGGGACTGAGGTACTTAACTAATATACAGTGTGTGGACGTGTCTTATTATCGCCGAAGTCTTATTCCAGTGAAAAGGGAACGGTGGCGTCACGCGTGACAACCTACAATTCAACTAAATGTTCATTGGCCATCCCTCTCCTAGGGGTGTCTGGAAGAGGCCTAGTGGTACTCAGGCCGAGGTCACGTGTAGCCCTCCGGGGAAGAAGACTGGTGAGTGCCGCTGTGACCGCTTTACCCTCCCAGGGAAGAAGCCTGGTGAGTGCCGCCGTGACCCGTGACAGCTTTACCCTCCCAGCTCCTCGTGTCCTCAATGGACGCTCCGGGTCACCACATCAGCTGCAGCATTTTGCTTGTAGTTGCTATTTATCTGCTTGTGAGTAAAACCACTAAAGAATTTTTAAACTGATTTCAAGCAGCATTACAGGAAGTCTTTATCATACAGAGATGGCGTCATGTTGAAAAAATGTCCGTTTCCCTGCAGTGGATACCTGGAAAAGTGGTGGAGACCATTCACGCTACTGTGTGGTGAGGAGGAGGTGATCCTTGGACTTGTAGTGCCTTCATGTTGAACAGTGAGGTGGATTGGATGTGGAGGCACTCGTGGTTCAGCTCCATTGACATGTAATGTTTAGATTTACTATAGATGCCACCTCTTACATATTAATGACACCTTTTGCTCCTTTACATGTCACATTTGTGTGCCACCTTTTCCCCCTTTTCCATACAGTATGGCCCCTTATAAATATGTAGTCAGCCTGGGCCCTTGTGGGCCCCACCCCAGACGTAGTGGGCCCTAGCACCTGCCCAGGTTTGCCAGGTTCTGATGATGCCATAATGATGTACAATGTACATCAGATAGTAGGAGACGCTGGTGCGGCCATCTTTATTCGTCCAGGCCCGGAGGTCGCTTTAAAGACACTGCACCCTTACAAGGACTTATCTTGCCATACCGAAAGCACTTCACAGAGATTAGAAGGAATACCTGCAAGACCTGACAAATAAAGAATGGGTTATATAACGGAGCATGATATCCGGTCATTCCCGTATCCCGTCCAAGTGATCGGCACCAACTCTAGCAGTATGTGGACCCTTCATAAGTGACAGTGTTCCACAACTTACCCCACTTACCCTTACGATCGCCCACTAGGCCCCGTCCACTCTGCCCTGACCGATAGCTTAAAGTATCCTTCTGTTTGGCAGTTTACAATGTAATAGTAGATTGAAGTCTATGGCGGGCTAGGTGGAGCCGTCTCCGGTGCATCACATGCATCATTTACGAGGACCAGGATTCTAAACTCTCATTAAAATAACAAACGCCATACATTCTTCCACCAGACCAAAGAGCACTTGAATAAATCATGGTGCGTAGAGCAGAGCACCCCTAATCTCCGTGACATGTGTCTCCGCTCCGTGTCATGTCTTAAGACTAACAACTTGGTTGCATATTCTACAAGATTTATAAATTAAAGAAACCCTCCCCTTTTAAGTAATTTCCTTAAAATCCCGCTGCCTGACAGTCCTACTATTTGCTTAGTAACTATAATGGGCGTATTTCCCGCAGCACAGAGAATATAAACTGACATGCTATCGGGCAATGCGAATGCATAATTAATAGGGGCATAAATTAATACGATTAGGGCCTTACTGGGTGCGATCCCTCCCGAATCTACAAAAGGGCTACAGAATAAAACATGGCTGTGTTTTCAGATCTGATAGACATCAATATGTAATGCATATTATCCCTGACGTTCTCATGTTATGTGGCGATGACAGCACTCAACTTAATTGAAATTTTTATCTTCCTGAAGGAAATAGACAGTTCAGACGAGCCATTTGCAGCATATCTGATAGAAGTCTAAGCTGCAGGATACAAGCAGCCGCGTTACAAAATAACTTAGAAAACCACATTCTTGCCCAAATTTTCGGTCTAAGTAAAAAACCTGAAATATTAGTTCTGCGAAGAATCTTCTCTCGAATGAAAAGAACAGCAATTACAACAGTTTCATTGGCAATGGTTGGATTATACCTTTATGCTTTCTGATACATTATAGGGATACACATATCTAGACGTACGATGGCCGGATGAGAAGTAGGTAACTACAGAAGGCCAATCATTCACAGAAGCCCAGAGGATGCGAGAGAATGTTAACATTGTGGGGCGTGAACGTAAAGAGGCTTTCCACACAAAATACAATTGATGACCTGTCCACAGGATAAGTCACCAATAGGTGATCGGCCGGGGTTCGCCAGCTCCCATTGATTTCAATGAGACCCCAGCCTGCAGTTACAAGTGCCAGCCACTACACAGGGGTCGGAGCAACAGCTTCCACTCTGACCTCTGTGTCTGGCTGATCGGCCAGGATGGAGGTCGGTAGACCCAGGCCGGACAACTGTGGATGACTTATTCTGAGCATATGTCATCAATGGTATTTTTCATGGAAAACCCCTTTAAAAGCTCATTAACATGGGTGCATTTGGACTCATGATAACCTATTAAGGCCCATTCAGGCGAGTGTAGTCACAACTGTGCCCACCGGCATGGAGCCTAGTTGTACCTGAACGAGGGGAATTTCTTTCACTTCGATGGCTTTTCAAACTCCGTGCCAGCACCGCCCACTGGGCAGGGGTTGGTCAGTGGTTTCTGCTCTGCTCCTCTGTCTATTGTGGTGCTGACAGCGGGTGCCTGATCAGCTGATCGCTCGGGGTCCAGAGCAACAGACCCCCAACCAATCAACTATTGATGACTGACCCTGAGGATAAGTCATCAAGAGTGTTTCCCTGAAAAACCACTTTAAGTGCAAATCTGCTGCAGAAATCTGACACTAAGGGCTCTTTCACACGAGTGTATATCAGCCGGCCGATATACGCTATGATCTGACGCATTGTATTCCAATGCATCAGATGACATGGCCATATTCCCGCGACATAAAAGCGCCAAGACAGGCCAATATAACACCAAGCGCTTTTATGTCGGGCCCAAAAGATAGTTCTGGAGCTATCTTCCTGGCCGGAATACATCGGCTGCTGCATGGGCTCCTATGGGAGGTGGGAGCAAGTTTAGCAGCATGACTGCTAAACCCTCTCCCTCTTCTCTCCTCCCTTCTGGCCATTTGCAATGGGAAGGGGCAGCGCAGTGTGATGCTAAGCACCGCCCAATCCCACCTCCTCCCATTGCTGGCTGCGGACAAAGGGAGGGGCGGGAGCATAGCTTCGCCCCCACGCCACTCCCTCCCACTGCAAATAGCCATAGAGGGGGAGAGAGGAGGTGAGCTAGCAAGAGAAGGGAAGGGGAAGGGGCAACGGCATGGTGGCCTCGGCATATATGCACCAGGGCTTATGCCGTCTTAACGGGCGCACAAACATTAGATTTGTGCGCCCGTTCACGAGTTTTTACGCCTCAGATGGTAGTGTATATCGTCCAGCCAATCCGATATGCGCTCATGTGAAAGAGCCATAAAGGTGATTATTATGAAGAAACCCATGAGGAACATACAAACTCCATGCAGAAGTTGTCCTTGGTCAGTACTGCAAGGTAACAATGTTAATGAGCCACTATGCTTGTTCTTCCTTCTTTTACTTCTTCCTCTCTCTCCTGAGGAGGAGGAAAAAAGAGGAGGAATAATCAGGAGGAGGAGGAGGAAAAAGAGGAGGAATAATGAGGAGGAGGAGGAGGAAGAAATAGAGCAAAGAAACCAAACCGTTGTCCCTTTAGGTGTTTTTTGAGATTGGGAAACAGAAGGTAGTCAGATGGAGCTGGGTCGGGCGAATAGGGAGGATGGGGCATCAGTTGAAAGCCTAAGGAGATTATTTTTGCAATACTGGCCCCTGCAGTGTGTAACGGGGAATTGTCCTGCAACAGGGTGACCCCTTTGGAGAGCTTTCCTCAACGTTTTTCCTTAATATTTTTCCTCAGCTTTGTCCATAACGAACAGTAATATGCTGCATTGATGGTTGGACCCTTTGGAAGGTCCACGAGCAGAACTCCCTTCCTATCCCCAAAAATGGTTGCCATGTGCTTCTACGCCAACTTTTGTACACGGAACATCTTTGGCCTGGGGGAACCACTGCACCTCCATTCCTTAGACCGTTCCTTTGTCTCTGGATCATAACAGTAGATCCATGTCTCATCACCAGTTACCAGTTTGTCCAGGAAATCTGACTGATTTCTTGCAGAACGCTCCACAATGGCCATTGATGTCTCCACACGTCTCTTCTATCTGATCTACTTGGCTGTAAGCCATCTCATTCCCAAGTCGTTGTGGATAACGGCACCAAGTCTCTCACTGATCTCCCCAGATGTGTAGCCATACTTCTGGCTGATACTCGGCGGTCCTCCGTAATCACGTCACAGATGGCTTCACATTTGCAGGCAAGGAGAGGCAGACCGGCCTCCACTGGGTTTATCACTGTCAACACCGAAATGGACAGTTTGAAAATTTACAACCCAACGTTTAGCTGTTGCCGATGAAGAGCCGCCGTCACCCAAAGCTTGTGACATTCATCATGGATCTGCTTCGCACCTTAGAGAAACAAGAAGTTGATTCTGCTCCTCTGCTCCTCCACACTGAAGGTCTTTGGAGATGCCACCATGTTCACTTTGGGTTGGAAAAAAAAGATAAGTTAAAATCATAGGTGGTTGATTTTTGCATTATGGAATATAGACAAATAGACAAGTACACCCGGCAGGTTACAGCTTCCTAGCTCACTTTTTTCTGGGTAAAGGCCCTTTTACACACAAAGCCATCTTTTGAGCAATAATCGTTGTGTGTAAATGTGCGCCCATCGTGCACTTACCGTGCACTTTTTGTCCATCGATGACTTCAGGTCCGCATGAAATCCATCGTCCCTGACAAAAGGTTGTCAGAGTTCTCTGTGGGCAGCGCTGATAACATTCTTTAACAGCTGCTGTCCCGCTGGAGAACAATAGCGATGTTTTTAGAGAACAGACCAACCGCTGTTCTCTAAATACATGCTAATAAAGCTACTAGCTTCATTCATTACTGATTAGCCCATTAGTGTCTATGCAAAATGATTGCTCAAAACTGTCAGTTCGTGACAAATTGTGAGCGATCATCTGTGTGTCTAAATGCACCTTAAGGCTCAATACTTATCAGCAACCCCTCTTAGTAATCACCTTAATTTATATAGCGCATATATTTATGGAGGAGGAGGAGAAGAAGGACCAGGACTACTTTCATGGCTCTTAGACAGTCTTATACACCAGTGTCAGGGGGATTTCTAAAGTTCAGCTTCGGTGCATTTTGGACCGAAACAAAATTTTTGTCGAAGTTCGTTGAACTGGATAAACCGAACTTTTCAAAAGTTCACTCACCACTATTCTAGAGAAACGATAGGGGGTCGGCTTCAGTTATACGACCCACGGTATATGTACACTAAACCCCAGCCAAATAAGAAAGAGGAAATGATCTAACATGCCTACTGAGTTGTGCCAAATGTATCATGTCTGTATTCCGTTCTGATGAAATTGGAGCAATTTGTGTCATTTTTGCCGACTAATGTATCCACTTAGACTATATTACGAATCACCTCAGAAGTCCATGTAAAAAATGACTGTCGCCTGCAGCCTTGTGCTTCCTATGAACTTAATATCCTGACATCTTACGGCAGGGGTTCCGTCATTCCCATTACAGTCTGCACAGCCATCATCTCCCTATTGACCAGAATATTGCAATAACCACAAGTATAACAATCACGGGGCGACCCACAGAGCTTCCCATAATGTGTCAGATCTGCTTCCCGATAAGAAATTTCACATTGAAATCATTCAATCTCCCGGTGAGATTGGTGGAAAGTTGAAATGTGCTGTTTTATCGGCAGGAGTTTACGATGGCTGGATCTGAAGCAACAGCATGGGGTGGAAATGGCACCCCCTCACTACTTATTAATATAGTTGGCTGGGAATTCTCTGATTTTTGTTGCTTGCCAGGGTGAAATGTGAAGTAGTTGTTGGCTGCTGCGGCCCTGAGGGACTGCGATGAGAAAGACCGACTCAAGCTTCACTTGAACACAGAAATGAAAATCAATAAACAATTTGAACTTCTCAGAAGAGAATTTTTCTACTCTAATGAATATACAAGCTTGGTTACAGCTTAATTTAAAGATTGAATTTACTGTGTATTTCTCTCTGCTCCATAAGCATGACAAACAGAAGACTGCGCTGACATATCCCAGAGGGGACCGAATGGAGGCACTTCGTAAAAATAAAGACCTGACAGCGAGAACATCAAAGCGTTAGTTCTTCAAAAATATGTATCACACAAAGGTGGAATTGGTGCTGAAAAACAGACCCAGAGAGCATATTTTCAGGTATACAATATGAACACTCTGCTTATCCTGAAAGGAATATGATTTGTAGGATTAGGAACCTATGAGCCCATCTGTTATTAGCATCTTCCACTTCTAAAGAACTTAACAGCAGATGTCTTGGCAAGAAATCTTCAGTTATGCCCATGGGGTAAATAATGGGTGATATAGAAATATACAGGTAGGAAGAACAACCTAAAGATCCTCTAGGGCTGAAGGTTGGACCCACCAAAGGGCCAGAATATTCCCTGCTAAACCCAACCGCTACTAGGTTTATGGGTGCATCAGAAGCTCTCCATCAGTAATCATTTAAGAGTTTTAAGGTTGCTTCCCGTGGAACCTCAGACCCACCCGAGGGCCGGAAAATCCCTGTTAAGCCCAATCACTGCAAGGCTAATGGGTCCTTCAGTAGCTCTTTATCAGTTGTCGTTGAGGCCTTTTTTTTGTTATTTCCTGTGGACCCTTTGTTCTGACAAGCTTGGAAAATCCCAGTTTGATACTAGCTAAGGACTAATTTTAAAAGAGCATTTCTCATCAAAACAGCCCCTTTCTGTATTAGGATTTATAGATATCATAGAGCGGGGTGCCCAGCTATAAACCAGGGTAGGGACAGTAAATAAGTTCCTCTAGGGTTGTGAGTTGGACCCACCAGAGGGCCAGAAGATCCCCTGCTAAGCCTAACCACTACTAGTCTTAGGGGTCTATCAGAAGCTCTCCACCAGTTGTCGCTTAGGACTTTTTGGGTTGCTTCCTGTGGGACCTCATTCATTTGTTCTGATGGGCTTAGAGAATCCCAGTTTGATACTAGCTAAGGACTGATATTAATGAAATAAAAGAGAAAAAAACCTCAGCGCTCGCACCGTAGAATAAATGAAAATAGAATGTACTGAAAATACTGAAGTTATGTCACTTACTTCCAGGAGGCGCCTCCTGGAAGTAAGTGACATAACTTCAGTATTTTCAGTACATTCTATTTTCATTTATTCTACGGTGCGAGCGCTGAGGTTTTTTTCTCTTTTATTTCATTTATGTCTTCCTCCTTCATACCATGACTGGAGTTTCCCTCTAGCTGCTCTCTCTTATGAGATTGTTTACAGCACCTACGAATATTCATCTTCACCTGGGAATCAAGACCACTCACCTACTACACTCTCCAGTATCCTTCTAGTGAGCGCCAAATCCTTACCTATCACCCTAAGGACTGATATTAAAAGGGCGTCTCTCATCAAACCAGCCCCTTTCTGTATTAGAACTTATAGATACCATAGAGCAGGGTGCCCAGCTATGAAACAGGATAAGGGCCAGGAAGTGGGATCAGCTTCCTCTCTAGCACACTGGCCCATCTATGTATGACCATCTGTAGCATCCACCAGGATTAATACTTGATTGCTGAGATTCAAGAAATCAGACTTGCTTTTCCGATGTACCCTTCAAATAAAAAATGACTGCCCAGGGCTTGAAGATCTTCAAAGGAATGCTCCAGGTCAAAAACTGATGCTTAGTACAAGGCCTTGTATTTCTAGGAACCTATGAGTCCCATCTTCGACTTCTTAAGAATTTACCAGGAGATGTCTTGGCAAGCATTCTCAAAGTATGTTCATGGGGTTACTTCTGTAAAGGGTGGGTGATATATAAATATAGAGGGAATAAGTACAACCCAAAGAGACTCTAGGGCTGAGGGTTAGACCCACCTGGGGCAAAAACACCTCTTCCTAAGCCCAACCACTACCAAGCTCATGGGTCCTTCAGAAGCTTTCCATCATGTGCTCAGGCCTTTTTGGGTTGATTCATATGAGACCTCATTCATTTGTTTTGATGGACTTGGAGAATTCAAGTTCAATGCTGGCTAAGGTCTGCTATTAGATGTGTTACTCCCATCAATCAGCCCCTTTTTGTATTAGGGTTTATCAAGGACATAGAGTGGGATGCCCAGCTATAAGCCAAATCTGTCTCATGCATCACTCCTCAAGGTCCATGTTGAACAGACTGCTATGCAGCAGGTGTGGACCCGCTAAGGTACTGACAGATTTGATTTAAGGCTTAATCCGAGGGAAGCTCTAAGAGGCCTCTGGTCTTCACCCTTTAATTCCTTTTTTAGAGGTATATGGTCTTTCCTGCAGGGAACTTTCTGGATTGCCAGAAGTGGTCTCAGTACAGTAACCGCCGACCCAGGTGAGTCAAAAGATACTGAAGCATGGTACTGAGGGATCAGGTCAGGACAGGCGGAGTTTGTGCAATAAGTAAACAGGCAGGAGTTCAGGATGGGTAGCGTTCAGGCAAGACGTAGCCAGTAAACTGGCAGAATTTGGGGAAGTTGGATATTCAGGCAGAAGGTCAAAACCAGGAAGCAAACAATATAAACACACCTTTACTGGAACACTAGAAGCCTTATTGCTCAGATACCTTCCAGTGGGGGACATTGCTTTAAATAAACCAGAAAGGGCTGGGATAGGCTGGGGACAGGACAGTTGAGTGCACATGCTGGCCTTTTAAGAGGTGCACTGAACAGCACGTACCCTACAGGTCTTGGTAGAGGCATGAAAAATGATGTTGCTCCGGTCGCACAGCAGATGGGAAGACAGAGGATGCCGACAACAACAATCAGCGGCAGATGAGGTTGAGAAGAGATGCCACTGGTCATGGCTGGGGGCCATCATACACACAAAGCAAATTTTCACAAATTCCTTCATTTTAGTCATGAAATGAAAAATCTCTTCCACTATAACCATGCCAAGAAAACAGCCATCTTGAAGTCAGATACTATTGATTTATTACCTCTTTGTAGCCTACTTAGCATTCACCTGCTAAAAAATTTCTTAAAAGCAGATCAAAAAAATTCAACTTTTCAGTTTCTCGTCTGTTCATTCTTATCACAATGTGAAATATTATTTTCCTTTCTCTGTTTCCCTCATTTCATTTCCATAGATATGTCACTTTTTTTTCTATAATTTTATTTTAAATGTTACTTTGCTGTTCAAAGATGTCCGGAAAGCTTTTCATTTTGACTACAATTATTCTGTTGTCTACTGGGAACCCAATGCAAAGATGATGTCCTGTGTGTTGAAGGCGAGCAGTCTGAATATTAATTACAGAATATTCCTTAATATGCAGAGAAGATGATGATCAACAATCAGTCCTGAGCCCCTACATATTAATTGGCATATCATTGTTATTCCACCAGGAATTATGAGGCCAAACGCAGGTTAGAACTAGTTTAGAAAATCTCTTTTAATTAAAAAACATGAAAGTTTAAGTCCCTGGTTCTCGATATCTTATCATTTCTATAAAAGGCATTATTAGCGTCTTTGGTGGTAGAGCGTATTAGCAAAGGTGATAGCCATGACTGAGAAGAAGACCATCTTGGTATAAATTACATGTTCCGAGGCAAAGATAAGAGTTACATTAATAACTGTAATCAGGAATCACTTGCCCTTTTTGCCTTTTTTTTATCAATTTACACTTTTAACAGCTTATTGAAAGAAAGTGGCAAGAAAAATGGTGTTGGAGGACAGGATATGGACATGAAATAAACCCGTCTGGGCAGGGTGGGTGGTCTGCTCTACAGTAGTTGGTAAGCAGTTGTCAATCTTAGACAATCCCGTTCCATGTGGATTATGACCATCGGGGTCTCAGTCCCTAACAGGTAACGATAAATCCAAGAAATGGTGCAAATCTCCAAAGACAACTTATAAGACTGGTGTAAAATCTAACTTATCTTTTATTTATTTAAAACCAGGTATAAATCAAGTTTTAGTGTGAGCCCCTTCATTGGTCATACCAGGGTGGGTGCAGAGGAGGTATTGTAACAAATCGATACGTACCCAATGGATGGTGAAGGGTTGGCCAATAGGTAGAGAAGCTAAGAGTACATACAGATTCTTACCAATACCTTCTCTGTTCCCACCCCGCATGACTGATAAAAGGGTTCACCTCAATAGCTGGTTTCAAATAACTTAAAGAGAAGTTGGGTTTTACATCCATCTTACAACTTGTTCTTGGAGCTTTGTGCTGGCGTACCAGTTCTTCGGTTTATTCCTACATTTTCACTCACCTAGTGGAGAGTTCACCCGATTGGCAGCACTTCCTTCAATAGCGTTGTTGACCCACCTCAAGGCCTTAACCTTGAGCTTATTCCCAAGGTCCAGGCCTCTTTCACAGTTTGGGTTTGCTCCACTCCTGTCTTTCTGTCTTCATCTACCCAACCGGTAAGGAACGGTTACATTACTGATGTATATATGATGACACTGGTTGACCAAATCACCAATCCATAGAAATGTAAAACAGCTTGAAATAATTCTTACTTGGTCTTTGCTTTGCTGGTTATGACTCTTCCTTGGTCGTTGTTGTAGTGTTCAGTAAAACATGGCTGACAGTTTCCATAATGACTATGCAAATGGTAAACTTCATGTATTTCCCCTTGATCAATATATTTGTTTGCATTGTAAAGCTGAACTCCACTTAAAACCTAAACATTCTGACGCAGCACCAGTTTATCCAACATCTATTTGGACTTATGCAAAATCACAGAAAATGCCATATATTACCAGACCAACAGGGCTGTGACTTCCGGGTTTAGTCCACCGGTCTCGTCTCCTTTGATTCCAGTGCTGATAGGCTGGTTACAATGTTTTTCAGCCCAGTCAGCCTACAATTTAAACTGCCTCCTTTGTATAAAGGACACCAGTTATACTGTTGGCGTTCTGGCTCACATTTTGTGAATCCAAGTTCAGAGGTTTCAAGTTCCGTGGATCTGTGTCTGTGTTCAGCAGTTCAGTACCAGTTTTCTTGGCAGGCCATCGATAGTACTCCTATTATCTGTGGTGTAGCATTCTACGATCTGAGCCACTTGAAGTCTTGCACCTGGATTTCCCTTCTCTCCCATAGGAGTGTCGCCTTTTTCGGGATGGGTGTGCCACTTGAGTCGCGGTCCTGTCTAGGTGGTTCAGCCGATACCAACTTACCATTATCACAGTTCCTGGCGGAGGTCCATTCTAGTTTGCTACATGAAACCATAAAATCCCATTACTTTGTCTCCTGGGCTGACCCTGTGCTTAGCTCTGGAGTTAATTGTCTCTAGTTTTACCAACAAGTTTAATTACACTTGACACCATTCATACAGATACAAGGGAGGTTAAAATGCCAATTCCCAGCGGCATGCAGAAAAGCAAAAACATATAGGTGCAAAATACTGATGTACGGCCAATCACACACCTACAAACCCACATGAAGGAGGTGGCTGCTCAGTATTATATAGAGTGCTAGTCACATGGTTAATGGTAGTGCAGTATGTAGGCTTACAGTCCATTGGTCATGTCCGTATTAGATCAGGCAGACTGTCGTGCACTTTCTAAGTGTATCACACAAAGTACTGACACCCCATCATCACTTTTAACAGAATCAGGGGATGGGCTGGGTGGGAATGGGTGGACTTGGGGGCAACACTCAATGGTACAGCAGTATAATGATGGTGCAGCGTTCTGCCAGTTGTTCCCCAGGTACATAACATAGAGAGGAGTAGCTATTGGGCATATGGACCAAGACCACATATTTCTCCACACAGGAATACCTTGCTGCGGACATCCTTTATTAACAATAGGCAAATAACGTACCATTTCCTTACAGCGTGTTATCGTCAAAGGTGAGTAGCCAGCAGGTGAACAGCCTCTGCGCAGCGTGTTAGTATCACAGCCGGAGAGATAACAACAGGCAACAGCTAGAAAGTTGGCGGTGTGGCCGTGTCTGGTCCTGGGAGCGGGGGCCGGTTACTTCTAGGCTCACTCCCTTTGTTCTGTGAGTACCGCTCCCCCGTAGATAGTCTGGTGGAGAACAGAATCCGATATAGCAGAGCTTAAATTTAGCGGAGTGTAAAACTTCCCCACAGCAAACTTGCAGAAGAACCTCTTACTCTTGCGTTCTCTGTGAGACTGTAGGGTCACCTCTTTTGGGACCTTCCCGCAGCCCCATTGTGCAAGCTTCTCTTAAAGAGACAGCTGCATTACAATATAGCAATACAATATAACATTTAAAGTAGTAACACACAACATGGATCGCAGGGGAACCTCCTTACACCCTGCGAAAATAATGTACATGCCTTCAGCTAATTGCCAAGATGCCAAGGGTGAGTCTTGGGGTGATCAGCTGTTCCCCCACGGCCCCGTGTCGCCATGCAGCTTGGCACAACCCCTTTAACTATTTTTGGGATGTTTTTGCTACCATGCTCTGAGAACAGACTAACACCTTGCAGTACAAATTCTGTACGGAACATTCTCTTCCCCAGAATTTTTTTTTTAAGTTGTGCCATTACTTAAATGATTTTAATATAAAATTAATTTGATAATCAGATCTTCCTTCCTTGAATGCACCTAATAATTACAATAATGTAAGAAGACCGTAATAATTAGAATTCCTACTCAGAAGATTCATTTTGTAATGGGTTAGATAAGAGATTTTTTTCCTGTTTGCTAAGCAGAGTAAATATTTGGAGTGTTTGCACCGAGCTAATTACAATCCATAAATACAATTTAAATAATGCCCGCAGCAAAATGCAAGTAGTAGAGTCAAATTTCAATAAATTAATGTCAACTGTTAAGCATCGATTCGGTGTACATCGAGCATTCATACAACAATTTACCTAATTGTGCATGCAACCTATTACGGCAATTAGAACATATGAGAACAATAGTGAGTCGCCATTAATCTGCAATAATATGGATATTTAGTCCATTTTAGCTAAAAATCACAGCGATCTCCACAAGGAAGCCAAGAATAAAAGCTGCTTTTATAGCAAAAATGCCCGTATCAGAGGGTTCTGTGGGTGATATCATAATACTCTAATGTAATACGCAGTAAGAGGGAGGTAAATCGGACAGAACGGCGACATTTTATATCAAGCAGCAGAAAGAAACATTCAACACTTCAAAAAGAGAGTAGATAAAAAAATGTAATGAACCCGGGGCTCAGATACCCGAAGTCAGGGGGCTCAGATACCCGAAGTCAGGGGGCTCAGATACCCGAAGTCAGGGGGCTCAGATACCCGAAGTCAGGGGGCTCAGATACCCGAAGTCAGGGGGGTCAGATACCCGAAGTCAGGGGGCTCAGATACCCGAAGTCAGGGGGCTCAGACTCATTTTCACAGAGCGCTATTTATAAGGGCTCATTCATACTGGCGTATTTGGGCTCTGGTTTACAGACAGCTTAACCCTTTCCAATCCACTGTCTGACCTCTGAAGACATTATGATTTAAGGCTGTACAGCCCCGATGTTGGAAGACGTCCGTCGGGGTTCTCTTACTGTATATTGCCAGCCTCTCTGCTGTCAGAGCCTATCCAACGTGTCATCTCATGCAATACTGGCTATAGCCAACAGATAGCGCCGTTGTATAACAGTAGAAAAAGAGTAAACCCCCTAGGAAAACCACATCACTGTGGCAATAAGGCTCTTGAGCAAATAGAACCTTATCACTGGAAGGCCTTAGGACTAAAATAAACTTTATTGATATTATAATTTATTAAAAACCACTAACCTTAAGGGAGGTGGTTGAACTAAACAGACATACAATTACAGACAAGGGCACAAATATCAATCGTCAAAAAGACGAGATAAAGGGTAGATTATTATCATCTATATGAAAAACAAAGGCAAACAAAATGTCCGCTTGATGGCAACCAATTTTCTATGCCAGAATGGGCAAATAGTTATATCGTGTGGACACTATGCTGATAATATACCTTTCCCCAATAATAATCTACCCTTTATCTCGTCTTTTTGACGATTGATATTTGTGCCCTTGTCTGTAATTGTATGTCTGTTTAGTTCAACCACCTCCCTTAAGATTAGTGGTTTTTAATAAATTATAATATCAATAAAGTTTATTTTAGTCCTAAGGCCCTAGGAAAACCAGGATACAAATTGGATTGGAAAGGGTTAATCTCCATTTTTTGCGCTGGGGTCTTCAGACGGACGGTTTTTCACAGGTATTTTATGTCCTATTGTGGTCCGGATTATAGACTGAGATTTCCCATTAAAGTCAATGGCATGGAGTAACTACACAGTGAATGTGCAGGATCCGGGCGCAGGACTGCAGACTTATACATGAAGGCAGGAGGAATCACAGCTACTTTCTTGCTTTTTTTTTTGTGCACTTGAAAAATGTAGTGAATGCATGTGGGAAAAGACACAAGTAGTTCAAATACACAGTGAATCCGCACGGTTTTGGTCCATAAAAAAAATGCATATTTCACAGACTGAAACTGCATCCCCCCGTGGAGAGGTAAATGTGACTACTCCTAGCACGGCTCTGGCGCTCTCTGCACTATGATGGGTTTTTTCCCTTCCACGTATTTAGCACCGAGCTTCCTACCTTGGCGGGTGGCTAATGTGCTTAGGTAGGGGGTCGGATCGGTGCCGCCACCTGTGAGCTGCTGAACAGAGCGGCGTGGAGGTGCGCCGGAGCTCAGAATCCAAGATGGCCCCCACTCCCTGTGCTGGCTCCGCCCCCCTCTGCCAAGCGCTCTAGTTACAGATATACCTGTACTAGAAGAGTCTACACTGCATATATGCATATATATCTCATAGATGAAATCCCATGCATGCACCTTTGGTAAAGCCCACCCACGCTTATGCATCAGCTTTCTCTTGTACTTGCTGTGATCTCAGAAGCCTGGGGCGCATGCACCTTGACGGCCATTACTTGCCATGTCACCTGATCTCAGACGCCATCCACTGCATAACACATGTGGCAACTAACGCTACCATTGCAATGTTCGCTGGGATAATATGTGCGTATCAAGGCAGCATATAAGGGGGAAGCATTAGGTGATGGACAGATCAGTAATGGTTGTCGAAGCGCATGCGCACCAGGCCACCATTGCATCTTATGGATGGAAGCACCATTCACAGTGGACAGCAAGCTGGCCATTCGCAAGGGGGGCATGGTTTGAAAACTAAGGACATCAGGACGTATTTGCAATTAAGACTCTCTTGCTAAGTAACATAAACCCAACGACCCACACGTTTCTAAAGGCTCCCTTAAAAGTGGCCAATCCCTTTAAAGGCATTGCTCCAATATATAAAGTTATCCCCTTTCCAGGGGATAGAGAAAACGTTTATGATCAGCGGAGGTCCGACGAGTGGGGTCACATCGATCCAGAAAACAGGGTCCCAACGATCCCTACATGAATGGAAAGAAGGGTGCACATGCGCTCCAGTGCTCGGCTCATTTCCATGACACCACTTGAACTTGCCAAATATGAGCACTCGGCAATCCAGATGCTATCATTGGAATGAATGGGGAGGCTGTAGGCATGCGAGTCTTCCACATCACTGGTGTGAAGACCGTTCTCAGGATAGATGGGAGACACATCAATTGGACCCCCATGGACCATAAAGTTATTCCCTATCTTGTCGTTCACAGAGGGAGCGGGTCTGCCATAACATATGATCGCTAGCAACAGTGATAATACAATGCAGTACAGACGTACTGCAATGTATTATCATAGCAATCATACAATCGCAGGTTCAAGACCCCTACAGGAGCATAAAAATGTATGCAAACAATAATTTTAAAAAAAGGTCATCCATACTAGTGAGGTACCACAGGGAACAGTATTGGAGATGTCACCATTGCTAATTGGGTACCATAGGGGAGAGTATTTGACAGGTCACCGTTTCCAGTGGGGTACCACAGTGGTCAATATTGGGGGGTCACCGTTACTAGTGGGGTACCACAGGGGTCAGTATTGGAGGAGTTACTAGTGGGGTACTACAGGCTGCAGTATTGATGAGGTCACCATTACTAGGGGAGCACCACAGGGCACAGTATTGGAAAGGTCACTGTATTGTTTTTCTGGTGAATTATCTACCATTCTGATATATCACACACCTAACTTATCTTTGAAAAATTTGAGTTGAATCCAAGATGGCGGCATTCAAAATGGGCGTCATGTTGGTGACATGGCTAAATAGGTTTCCCCCCTTCCCCTGCAGATCGTATGTAAAATTCACGGTCTACCAAACTGTTTCTGTTCTATATTGGTGTTTCTACACTTTTGAGACACCCTATATATGGGGGCGTCCAGAGGCATGGCTATTGGCTAAATAAGTGTTCAAAAGAGGTCTCTTAAAAGTCTGCGGCCCCTTCAGCCTCTATATGACTTTATGCAATTTGAAATCCTAGAAAATAAAGTTTAAGGCTTCCCAATAATGATTGTTTTGCTAATTAGATGCATATAGTTTCTCTGAATACAATAAGCTTGGTGTTTTATCAAATAATTGGTTTACTAATTACACTCTCTTACCCTTACATGCTCAAGCACCGAACAGTCCATCTGGTTATCGAGCCTGGTGAGTAGATTTTCAATATTCCGTCACCTGCTTTCACTCTCGAGTATATAATAACAGCCAGACTTTTGTTAGCATCCGATTCTATTTACAAGCCACAGTGGACCGCATTAATGAAATGTAGTCCATCAGGAGGCCAGGAAATCAATCAGTATGTTCTGCCGATTGCCTGATCTGTTGTGTGTTCTTCGGAGGTCTGTAGCCACATTCTCATTTCATTCGTGGGGCAATTTTTTTCTTGTTTGCAATACATTTTTTTAAAGGTTTTGAAACTGAAAGGCCAAACTACCGGTATCGTCCCACTTCTCATGATGTTTTGACTCCACTTAATGAAACTTGGAACATGAACTACTATCTACGTAACCAAAGGTTTATTGACCTGAGGAAAACGTTGATGATGCTTTTGCCCAGTGGCGTCCACCAACTTTTCCCCCACAGTTATACTTACAGGGTCTATAGATCCATGAAAGTCTTCATAGAAGAGGCTCATTCGGTGTGGTTGCAGGTTCAGTTCCTATAAAGAGACTTACTTGGTCTCTATTGTTCCAGAAATCCACGAGGATCTTCTTATAAAGAGGTTCCTTCAGTATGGCTGCTTGTTGAGTTCCTGGTCTTTACCATTCCACAGATCCATGGTAGCCTTCATATAAGAGCTTCTTTTAGCATGTCTTCATGTCCCGCTGCTGTACAGATAGTTACTTGATCTCCATCATTCAAGAAATGCATTGAGATCTTCATACAAGCAGCTCCTTTACATAGCTACGTGTTCAATCATCAGTATTTCAGAGATCCATGGGAGGTCCTCACACAAGATCGTTCTTCAGCTATGGTACTAGGTCTTCACTATTCTTGAAACCCATAAGAATCTTCATACCAGCGGTTCCTCCAGCATGGCTGCTTGTTGAGTTCCTGTGCAAATACCCACCTGGTCTGTACTGTGTCCACAGATCCATGGTAGCCCTCATAGACGAGCCTCCTCTAGCACATCTGTGTGCTGAATTTCTGTACAGTTACTAGATTTCTGTAGTGGCCCAGAGTAATAGGGCCCCTCCATAAAAGTGTGCATGCATTTGTCTAACTGTATTGTTAGTGTCTTTCATGTTGTATGAATATGATGTGTATTGCATAGCTGCAGTACTGTAAGAGTTAACTGTCTGGTATGTGAGATTTTTTTTGGAAATGTATTTTTTGTTTGTCATGTGACCTTGTTAGATATATGTGGATGCAAGGTGCATGAGTGCGTCTGTCTGTCTTTTTCGGGTCTTTGAGCTTGGAGTGCTTGGAGCTTTTGCAGGAGAGTCACACAGAGACCTTCAGCTCTGTGTGGTTCGGGATGGAAGAGGCTGAGGGAATCTAAAGCCTACCCTGGGCCTGCTTTACCCCTAAACACCGAAAGAGAGAAATAGAGAGGATGAGGAGCTGCCATGCAGCACACCCCTTTTCCAAATGTGAGTGATGACCGGTGGAGAGTTGGAGAGAAAGAAGAGTGTTGCCGGGATCAGGACCCACAGCTAACAGGACTGTGGTTTCTCCTGTCTACCCGTGTATCCTCCCTGTCACACCACTTTGAGTTTTACCCTGCTGGCTGTTTTTTCCTGCTGGTGTGTATTAATGAACTGTACCAAGTTATTGCAAGTAAATGAGCTTCACCGACCGTTCCCGGTTTGGCTCTGAAAGTTAACTCCCTGTGTGTGTACTCTATATTGCTAACAACTAGATTCACCGCAGAGGATGGAACGATGGTGTCACACGTGACAAAAAGGACTAAGGTAATCCACCACTGGGTTTCCCTATTTTCATAGCCTGCCCTCGACCCCTTGGACGTGTCCTTGGTTACCCTATGGGTGGGAGGTGTAGAGCCACTACCCTGCTGTCTCTTAGGCTGGGGTATGCTCTTCGGATGCTGCATTTCCATCTTTCAAGAAATGTATTGGAATATTCATACAAGCAGCTCCTTGAACATAGCTTCATGTTCAGTCATCAACGGTTTGGAGATCCATGGGGGGTCTTCATACAAGAGCAGTCATTGCTGCATGATCAGATTCTGTAGAGACTCTCAGAACTATTGTAGGTCTTGACCATTCTAGAAATCCATAAGAATCTTCCTACAAGAGGTTCCTCCAGCATAGCTGTTTATTGAGTTCCTATACAAAGGCTTACATCCATAGTAGCCTTCATACAAGATGCTGCCTTAGTATGGCTACATATTCAGTTCCTGAACAGAAAGTTGTTTGAACTCCAACTTTGCAGAAATCCTATGAGATATTCATACAAGCTGCTCTTTGAGCATACTTTCGTGTTCAGTCTGCACCGCTCTGGAGGGGTCCTCATACAAGAAGGTCCTTCAGCATTCTTGTACATTTTGTTCTCGGACAGAGATTCCCTTGACATTTCAGAAATCCATGCTGATCTTCATACAAGAGGTTACTTTAGCATGGCTACATGTTCACTTAATGTATAGAGACATACTGGATCTCCACTGTTCCAAAAATCCATTAGGATTTTCATACAAGCAGCTTCTTGAACATAGCCCCATAGTCAATCATCAATGTTCCGGAGATACAAAAGTGTCCTTTAGCATTGCTACATGTTCAGTTTCCATACAGCGACTTACAGTACTAGGTCCTCACTATTCTAGAAATCCATGACAATCTTCAGCCAACAGGTTACTCCAGCATGGCTACTTATTGAGTTTCTGTAAAAAGACTTACTTGGTCTTTTCTGATGCGTAGATCCATGGTAGCCTTCATACAAGATGCTCCCTTAGCATGCCTGCATGTTCAATTCTTGCACAGACACTTACTTTGAGTGGCGGAGAGAGTGTTAAGGCAGCAGTATTCAGTCCGAAGCTTTCACTCATGACCCGACGGTTGTGAGTTCAATCCCCGCATTGGATTCAGGTAGCTGGCTCAAGGTTGACTCAACCTTTCATCCTTCCAAGGTTGGTAAAATAAGTACCCAGCTTGCTGGGGGGTAATAAATTGCCTGAAACTGCTGCGGAATAAGTTGCTGCTACACAAATAACAAGTCCCCCCCTTTTCCAGAAATTCTATAGGATCTTCATACAGGCGGATCCTTGAGCAAGACTTCGGAGTCACGTTCTTTGGCCTCAGACATTCCAGAACCATGAGGATCTTTATACGGTTCCTTCAGCATGGCTTCATGTTCAGTCTCTGCCTTTCTGGAAATCCTCATACAAGTTCCTCAGTTCTCATACAAGAAGGTCCAGCTACATGGTTGCAAAAACTTACTTAGTGGCTGCTATTTTGAAGATCCACAGGGTCTGTACGTTCCATCCTGGGCAGAGATTTTTGTGTTCACTGCTGTTACAAAGATCCACATAAGCAGCTCTTTCAGCATGGCTGTCCCCCAGAACCATGGCAACCTTCATGCAAGAAGTCAGTGGACCACGAAAATAGAATATAAAATGGAAGAAGGAAATTTTTATTAGGAGAAATTAGTATTAATTACTTGTATCTGACATAAAAGAAGACGATCAGTCTTGATTTTTTCAGTAGGAACAAGGTTAGATAAATAAATATCGGATTTATGACTAGTCTACGTCACAAAAAAATATACATTAAATGGCCATTTTATTAGGGCCCCATCTAGTAGTGTGTAGGACTTCTTCTGAACTTCAGAAACACAGCAATTCATTGTGGTGTCCATCCACAGGTATCGGAGGACCCAGGGAGCGCCAAGAAAACCCTCCCCACACCATTACTGCACCTCCACCAGCCTGATAGGAACAGGTCATCACTTTGTGCTGCTTGGGCCAAAACTGAGCGTCCCATCAGAAATCTGGATCCATCTGACCAGGCAATGTTTTCCCACTACTCAGTAATATGGCTGGAAGCTATGCTGGTGGTAGTATATTCTTCCGGTAGGGCCATCCATGCTAGAAAGGTTGCAGCTGAGGAGTCAGACTAAGTGTATCCACCCAGACTGGAAGGCCGGACTCATTGGCCTTGGCTGACAACCAGCCTGAGAGAAGAACAATTCTGATATAAAAACCTATGACCCGGTGGCCTCGCTGTCACCATCCTGGCTTGTAGGCCCATGTCAGATGAACCCCGGATGTACCTTTCAGTGATACGTTCCTTCCTTCAACAGGATCCCCTTTTGCTGGATGTTTTCCTGGATCGCGCCACTCTCGGTATACTCTCCACCCCGTTACATGAGCTAACCCCCCGTGGTTGGCAGTGAGACCCCGGCTAGTCTAGCACCGATGACCTGGCTTCGTTGGAAGTCACTCGAATTGCTGGATTTTCCCATCTAATGTGGATTCACACTGAAACTGATCCGCGGAAAACTTGTCACGTGATTTTATGCTCCGGGGTCACGGGGGGAATTACCTAATGAAGAACCGAGGCTTTAATAAAGGGCTGAGAGCAATAATAAAGGGCCAGGAGCTCTAAAAAAGGTGCTGGGGACTCCGATAAGGGGATCGGGGGCTCTAATAAAGGGGCAATTCAGTATATAAACTATTTAAAATCCAAATGATAAAAGAATTAGAAATGATTATAACATGGTTATCCGAAGTGTTGTAGGCGGCGCAGCGTGAGGCTCGGGACGCTTCTTCTAAGCTTCTATTCCCCTCACATATTTTCCGCTGTGACATTATTGAGCCGGTTGATATAAAACGCAAACACTGGTAAATGAGAATAGAGCTGGTTACTAATTCCCGGCCGCAATATTTTCCAATGAGGAATGTTTCTTAAATGGATTGAGCTTTTTTTTTTTTTTCCCAAACAGCTCAGAAAGAAATTTGATTTGGCCCGCTGACCCCTTGGTAAGCACACGTATCTTCACCTGTCACATAACACACTGACACTTGCTTACTTTTGAGCAAAGACTATTGATTTTGCTTATTGGCTCTAGGCTAGTCTATAAAGAACAAATTACA
This sequence comes from Eleutherodactylus coqui, assembly GCF_035609145.1. NCBI lineage: Eukaryota > Metazoa > Chordata > Amphibia > Anura > Eleutherodactylidae > Eleutherodactylus > Eleutherodactylus coqui. The sequence goes on from NC_089839.1 coordinate 6,218,986, forward strand.
AAGTCAGAGGTCCTCAGTTTGCAATTTCTTGCATGATAACAGGGAACTCAGCAATATTCCCAGAGTGCACTGGAGACGCTCACAGTGACAACATTTTGGCTTGAAAATGAACGTTGCCGCTGCGGTGAACACTGCGAAACCTCCAACTAGCGGGCAGCCGTTTACAGCCAAGCGCAGAACAGACTGACCGACCGCATGGCTGCACTGCAGAGGGTTATAAACTCTAGTCAGCACTTGGGTAAGACGCACTAATACCAAGTGCAATTATACTACCTGCATAATGAACAGCATCATGCAGTCGCAAGAAAAAGTAAGTGAACCCTCTGGAATTACCTGGATTTGTGAACTGATTACTAATATAATACGTTGTGATTCTTATTGGCGTCGCAATTCTAAATGGATACAATGTATCTAACTTAATAACACGCAGACACAGTGGTGTGCCGCCAATAGAGGCAGACCAGCAGTAGTATATATATATAGTCCATGGCAGCATACCATGTGTATAAAAAATTCAATGTTTATTCCTCCATACAATAAAAAACTGGTCTTTATCAAGCTCAGCGATAACATGAACGGGACATATAAGTAGTGATGACATAAATTACAGTAACTGATTACAGCTGTATGATGATCACCGGACTCCAACAGCTTCCCAGCTGCAGACAATATCTATTTCAGCACTACATTTAAGGGTTTATTCACACAAGCGTATATCGGCCGCCCTTTTCACGACGGCAGATATACGCTACCATCTGATGTATCGGAATCCAATGAATCAGATCACATGGCTGTATTCCAGCAGCGTAAAAGCGCCAGGGTGGCAAATATAGCGCTGGAACAGTGCCTGAAATACATCAGATATCCCAGAACGTCATTCAAATTGGAAATGGAGAGGTAGATGTGGACACTTTGTCCAAGCTGATGGTGACTATACCCAGACTAATACAGGCAGCTACAAGAGGCTCCAATCATACATATGGTGGAGTGGATATAGACAAAAAAGAAAAGAGAAAAAAGTCCTCAGCGCTCAAATATATGGATACAGTATAGCTGAAAGTATGATGAAAATATGCATAAGATAAACTTACTTCCCGGAGGCGGCTCTAGTGAAGACGCCCCCAATCCCAGCAGACGTAGCAGATTACCGTTGGCAGCAGCAATCGTAGTTCCAAATATTTCTTTCAGTGGTAGACGCGTTTCGGCCATACAATATTTTGGCCTTCATCAAGTACATCGGCCGGAGGAAAGGAGAGAGGAGGTGAGCTGGCAAGGGGGAGGGAAGGGGAGGCAATGGCATTGCGGCCTTTGCGTATATGCGCCGGACCCATGCCGTCTGAACGGGCGCACAAATGTTAGATTTGTGTACCTGTTCACGCATTTTTACAGCGGCGGGCGCACATAAAAACACCTACGCTTATGGAGAAGAGCCCTTAACTATACACATACCCAATTCATTTAGCAGAGTAATCCCCAAGGCTGACCGCCATCTCTGCTGTATGGACTCAATTAGTTAAACACCATAACGGCGTCTGTCACTGTAAGTGCGCAAGTGCCAATCCATGGCAGCCCTATTTGTGTATCCCGGCCGTCCCATCTATTTGCACATGCGCGGGACCAGCACATTCTCGGCCCGAAATTAAAACGTCATATGGGCTTCAAGCGCCGCTACCGCGCATGCGTTAAAGCGCTCCATAGCAACAAACCACCAGCACTGCACCGCCGCGAGGCTGCAAACATCTCACAATATCTGAAGCGCAAATATCATGATGGACCTACAATCTATACATCGAGCATAACGCCCGCATATCAGGGGCCGGGAGAAGTTGTAACGTGATTGTATCCCCAACGGAAAAGCCTCTTCTTAGATATAAACGTTATTTTACAATATTATTACTATACCTCTGTGCAATAAAGCAGATATCCGTCAGCGCTCACCATGTCCCGTATGCCCAAAGGAAAAAGGGGATCATTCGCACCAAGCTGGTATTCCTATCAACATTAATGCAGGACAATTCTTTATACCTGCTGCATACATGAATCCCGTAAGCTTATAATCAATTGGTAATTATAGAGTATCGCCCTTTGCACGGTATCTATCCAGGTTTTAGCAGATCTTAAAATAAAAGAATCTGTTTTCACCATCATGCACAAACGGGGGTTTTTTAAATAAAAAAAGGGGAGAAAACCTTGATATTTGCACAAAAGGATATGGAATAAGCATAAAAATGTTTACAAAAATAATATATCTTCACACGGAGACATAATACCGCTCACAATACATGGTTTATTATTACACATCCCTAGTCAGCCAATAGGGGAACAGTCATTTAGGAATGAGGCTACGATGTTCATTCCAGCAGAGATGGCAGATCCAGACGTCCCGATAGACACAAGACCTGTGGATAATAAAATCAAGAATTAGCAGGATAATATATAATGTATCACATCCTTAATATACTGGAAGAGATACCAAGAAAAAAAGGGGGTCAAATATAGGGTGCAAAATGATATTCGAGATTCAGACCCTCCTCGGGCACAAGAGTATCTCAGGTGTGAATCCACCTCCCCTCTCCAATGGTGGCACAGGATCTTAACTGGCCGATGGCATGCTTGTGTTCTACAGAATGTTTGGAGATGGGTAACTCAATATTCTTCGTCCGAATGGAGCTTTTATGTTTCACCATTCGGGAGCGCACTTCTTGCGTCGTCTCCCCCACGTGACCCATACCACAGGGGCACGTAATGAGGTAGATCACGAAAGATGATCTACATGTATATCTATCTCTAATGTAAACCTTCTTTCCCGATAGTGGATGTCTAAAACTGTCATCTCGCAAACTATTTCCATAGCACAAGCAGTTGAGACAAGCAAAGCTCCCTGGTTTACAAGGAGTTAATGTTTTCTGGATTTGCGTCGTACCTATTTTAAATAGAGGACTAATCAACCAATCCCGTAAATGCAATCCCCGCTGGTAAGCCATCATTGGATCTGACACAAACTAAGGTACATTCTGGCAACCCTTAGATAGTAATGGCCAATATTTGTGTAGGATCTCACTAATCCTACCATAAGTGGAGACAAAGGGGACCCTGTATGGTCCAGGTCCCTTAATGCTAGGCCTCAACAATTCTGCCCGTCACTTATTAATTACCCGATCTTTAACTTTTCTAGTAAGGGTTCTCTATTCTCAAATTTCCTGCACATTTCCATCAGTCTGGCCTCCACCTGTTCCTCGTCAGTAATTCTCACTCTAAGAAGCTGACTACATGGTAGAGATGCCACCATTTTTCTTGGGTGGTTGTTGTCAAATAAAAGGATGTTGTGTTTATCGGTAGTTTTTATATATAAATCCGTGGAGCGCCTTCCTGACTGCTGGTGCACCATAACATCTAAAAATTGTAGCGCATGATTAGAGTAAGGAACTGGAAATAGCAAACCGGGATCAATGCTGTTCAACCAACTCTTAAAACTCAACAATTGTGTTTCAGATCCATCCCACATCACGAACACGTCGTCGATGTAACGCCGCCAACACTAAATCGTCGGATCGAAGGTAGAAATGTACATGGGATTTTCTTCAAAATATCCCATGAAAATTTCCGCATATGTTGGTGCGATGTTGGGGCCCATGGCAGTGCCCTGTGGCTGCCGGAAAGACCTCCCACCAAACATAGAATAGTTATTAGTGAGAATCTATTCCAGCAGGACAGGGCAAAACTAGTGTCTCCACCGGGAGGTCAGAATTTTCAATATAATGTTTAACTGCCTCAAGCCCTTGGGTATGTGTAATCGAAGTCTACAATGGTACAACATCAAATGAAATCAGCAACATTGTATTCGTTACCTCAATTTCCCTAATTGTCATCAGAAAAAGGCTCGGGTCCCTGTTATATGAGGCGCATCAACCGCAAACCGTCTCAATATTTTGTCCAAAAATTCAAAAATATTGCAAAAAAACTAAATACACCCGGATACAATGGGTCTCCCTGGTGGATTCACAATGTCTTTGTGGATTTTTGGGAGTACATACAGCATAGGAATTCTAGGAAATTCAATGTCCAAAAATTTAGAGTTTCTCATATATATCGGCGTCATTCATTTGTCTCAAAACTTCTGCATTATATTTATCAGCATCTAATACTGCCCCCCCCCCAGCCCCCCCCCCCCATCCGCTGGTTTAATCACTAAACTCCCGTCTTTTGCCAACGTATTTAATGCTACATGCTCATCCATAATCAAGTCGGATTTCATTTTATGTTTTTTTTATTTCGTTCCCCTCCCAATTTACCACCTTCATTCTTCACAAGATTAATATAGGTCTCAACCGTAACATTTGTACATGGCGGCTGGAAATGGCTTTTGTTGCGCGGTCCAACCCCAACCAGGGGGAAAAAAAAACACGGAGGTTGGACTGCGCCACAACCGCAGATCCAGATGCTTCCGCTGAAAGCAGAGCTATTAACATAGATTCCTAAAAAATCTCTTAAGCTCATGTTTGACACCACCTCTTCTCTTGCCATATCCTTTCCATCTCTTCTTGGTACTCCTGTCACTTGAGATTGTCCTAAAAAGAACTGTTAGTCATAGATTCTCTTATTCAGAGAAATAAAAGGTCCTCTTGCAGTTCCTTTGCTGTCTTTTCCTTGAGCGGCCTCCATTCTGTCTGGTTGTCACCATCTCTTTAGAGGAGGTATAAGAGGTAGGCCAATTAAAAATGTTCCCAGTACCATAGTCATTGGGCATCCCTATACCACTTCATTCTCTGTGTAGTCCAGAGGCGGACCACATGACTGTGATGCCCCGCCCCTCCCCTGCTCCACTCACTGAACCTTTATTCCCGAACCAGGGGAAGCATTCAGCTCCTTTCCAGGAACGGCAACCAGCCGCTGTGGTATAAATGTTGTCCAATAGAACATATATAGAATTGTTTTTCAAACTTGGGGGGGGGCCCAATTCCAAGTTTCACTATGGGGCCTCATGTGTTCTTTGGACGCCCCCACACAGACAGCTGAACTGGTTCATATCTTTCAATGAGCACATTGAGTAAACACCTACAGTGCATGGAGAAAAATTAAGTGAACCCCCGTTTTAAAGGAGTTGTACCAAAATTGACTTTTACCAGCTGTCCGTAGGTGGAGAGAAGAAAGCTGTTTGCTTCTGCAGAAATCTTCTCAGTGCATGAACACAGCGGCCGGGGAACAGCTGATCAGCGGGAGTCCCATATGGTGGACCCCTGCCAATGTACTATTGATGGTTGGCCCTAAGTAGAGGCCATTGATAGTTTGCAACTGGAGAATCCCTTTAAGCTTCCAGAAGCTTCATGTCTGTAGTTTTCGGAGAAGTTATAATGTAACATTTTGTTTCCTATTTCATTCCATCGGATCCCCGTCTTATAATGCGGCCGACGTAATGTGTCCAGCAGATCCAACAGCCCGGGTATGTTCAGCTTTACATGGAGCAGAAGAACATTCGCACCAAGCGCCGATGAGGCCTGGAAGCAGCACATTTTATGATATTCTGCAACGGCCACTTTGTAATTCTGCTGTAAAATCTGTAGAGCATCTGGAAGGGGAATTGGAGAGAAAGAGGCCAGAATAACATTCATTTTAAATGCCCATCCCTGCCATAAGCAGCCGACCATCCCGAGACAGATCATATGTCCTGAGCCCCGCGCACATCTCATCACATTTCATGGGAGAGCGGAAAACTGCTGATACAAAAGGGGGTTGGAGATGATAAAAGGCGAAGATAAAAATCTGCAGGTGGAGTTTTAAAAAAAGATGGAGTTTGGGAAGCATAAAATAGGTAAACACGGATATAACTTTATAGACAAATGTTAAGCCAAACACATTACCTTAAAAAGAGCGCAAATTTATACGTGTACATTAAGTTCTATAACACAAGAGGGGGCTGTAAAGGGGGGATTAGTAGACACCAAGATGGCCTTTTAGGTACAAAATTAAAAAGAAGGAGCTGTTAGGGCACCTTGTAAGGCGCTCGTTAATGATCGCACGGTGCGAGGCAGCGGCAACGGGGGGACTGCAGTACCGCTGACTTAGTAAGGGAGAAGGCTGCTTTATAAAGAGTGCAAGCAATGTATATATATAACGGTCTTATCCTCTATTTAATGGTGTTTTCGAGTTGTAAACTACTTTTGGCCTATCCTTAGGAAAGGGCATCAATTGTGGATTGGCAAAGATCTGCTGCCAGGGACTCCTGACGATCAGCTGTTTACTGGACCAGTGCACCCATGCACTAAGATGATTCCTGCAGTCAGCTCCGTTCCCACTGCAGTGGTCAGACTTGGTATTACAGGCATTGAAGTGAATGAGAACTTTGCCTGTAATACCAAGCCGGGCCACTGCAGTGAGAACGGAGCTGCCTGCTTCCTGCAGAAATTAGTTCAGTGCATGAACGCATTAGACCGGTAAACAGCTGAATGGCTGGGGTCCCTGGTGACAGACCCCTGCCCATCTGCAACTGATGATATATCCTAAGATAAGTCATCACTAGTTTACAATGGGACAACCCATTTGAAGAGGACCCAACATGTAAGTGGGGCCGGCCATATAGTTTTGCTATCACTGTGCAGCTGTCTCAATACTCAATAATGTGAGTCAATACTCACTTTGTTCCCTTGTACATGAAAGGAGCCCTTGAGGTGTTGTAGGGGCCTCTGGCAGGAGGTTTACTGGTGGTCTGCAGGGTCCCAGAGACTGTCTATAGGACACTGGAGGGCCAAGGGGGGCTGGGCAAAGTGGGCCCTATCACAAGGGTGAAACATCATACTTGCGGGCAGGCAGTGAACAATCACATTAGACACCGTCCAAGCTCCATCTGTGGTTGTGAGACGCACTTTATTGCATGTCTATTCGAAGCTCAGTGACGGCGCCTGGGGAGGACAGCGGAGCGACTGCAGTCAGGTGGGTACCACCGAATCCTCTGCTTGAAGATTCTTCTTGTGATGGGAGAGATCTTCTTACTCTCTCTCTGCTTTCTAACTCCCATTGTGGAGACCACCCAATGGCCACCATCAGTCACTGGGCGATGGTCTTCCCACATGCAACAAACTCTCTGCAAACTCTTCTCTTAAGGGAACTCTGGACCCTCCTTATACATGGCACGCCTGGACACCCATCTCTGCTTCCTCCCCTGTGACCGCCGGGCCCTCCTTATACATGGCACACCCGGACACCCATCTCTGCTACCTCCGCTGTGACTGCCGGGCCCTCCTTATACATGGCATGCCCAGACACCCATCTCTGCTACCTCCCCTGTGACCACCGGGCCCTCCTTATACATGGCACGCCCGGACACCCATCTCTGCTACCTCCCCTGTGACCACCGGGCCCTCCTTATACATGGCACGCCCGGACACCCATCTCTGCTACCTCCCCTGTGACTACCGGGCCCTCCTTATACATGGCACGCCCGGACACCCATCTCTGTTACCTCCCCTGTGACTGCCAGGCCCTCCTTATACATGGCACGCCTGGACACCCATCTCTGCTACCTCCCCTGTGGCCTTCGGACCCCCCTTATACATGGCACGCCCGGACACCCATCTGTGCTACCTCCCCTGTGACCACTGGGCCCTCCTTATACATGGCACGCCCGGACACCCATCTCTGCTTCCTCCCCTGTGAGCGCCGGGCCCTCCTTATATATGGCACGCCCGGACACCCATCTCTGCTACTTCCCCTGTGACCGCCGGGCCCTCCTTAGACATGGCACGCCCGGACACCCATCTCTGCTACCTCCCCTGTGACCGCCGGGCCCTCCTTAGACATGGCACGCCCGGACACCCATCTCTGCTACCTCCCCTGTGACCGCCGGGCCCTCCTTATACATGGCACGCCCGGACACCCATCTCTGCTTCCTCCCCTGTGACCGCCGGACCCTCCTTATACATGGCACGCCCAGACACCCATCTCTGCTACCTCCCCTGTGACCGCCGAACCCTCCTTATACATGGCACGCCCGGACACCCATCTCTGCTACCTCCCCTGTGACCGCCGGGCCCTCCTTATACATGGCACGCCCGGACACCCATCTCTGCTACCTCCCCTGTGACCGCCGGGCCCTCCTTATACATGGCACCCCCGGACACCCATCTCTGCTACCTCCCCTGTGACCGCCAGACCCTCCTTAGACATGGCACGCCCGGACACCCATCTCTGCTACCTCGCCTGTGACCGCCAGTAGCCAATTAGCTTCTACAAAGGTAAAACATGAAAATAACTTAATACAGACGCCATGTCTCTTCATGGCCACTAGAGGACAGGCACATTCTTAAAATAAAGCAACCTGTTGCCATTAACGCAGTATTATTTAAGAGGACTGTGGGGGCACCCCGCTACATATGACCTCCTCTTAGATTCAGCTTCTGGTGCTGGGAGTGTGTCAAGTGGGCGGTTCCAACAGCTCACTGTCAATGGGTGACATCAGATTGACAGTGAACAATGGGGACCGCCCACTTGATAGATTGCAACATCAGGAGGCAAATCAAAGGAGAGCCGATACAGGGGGGCTGGGGGGAGCATGGACCAAAGAAGGGCTGTGATGGAGTCAGCTACAAAGCTATACAGCCAGCCCTGGTGACACGAGGTCATCTTTAAACTGCACCTCTTCCAAAAAGTTACTGTATGCCAGTCATTCCTCCAGGTTGCTGACACGGCACCATACCCACCCACCATAACCAGCCAAGCTGAAGAGACTGCCAACACATCCCGCCACTGGCACCATAGAAGTCCCAGGATCAGATCCCAGTAGGACAGGACCGCAATCTTGTTTCTCTGTCCAGTTTCACAATGGGGGAATTTACTAAAGACGGCTGAACTCCTGCCAGTCTGTACCAGCTGGTGCCAGAAAATAACAGCCCGGTTTCTGCTGTAAATTATAGTAAGTTTAGGCTACAAGGTGACTTTGGCCACAAAGAAAGATGGCAGCGAAGCCCTGTGACCTGGCAAGCTAATTGTAGACAATGTGGCCACAGCCCAGTTTACAAGCTGCCATGACCGTGATCCACTGATCGCCAAGAAATCCTACATGGGACATTCGGGTGTGCTGATGTGCTTGGGATCACTGGGGGTATCAGTGGTCAGACCACCGACAATCAGACATTTATCCCCTATCCTGTAAATAGAGGTTAAAGGGGTTGTCCAGTTGTAAACTATTGATGTCCTCTTCTCAGGATAGGTCATCAGCAGTAGGTCAGCAGGGGTCCATCTCTCGGTACTCTTGACGAATTTTGCAGGAAGCAGACAGCTCCATTTTCACTGCAGTGGCCAGGCTTGGAATTGCAGGCCAACTTGCCATTCATTTCTATATAATGCCAAGCTTGCCCACTGCATTGAAAACAGACCTGTTTTCTTCCTGCGGAAATCATCTGAGTGCACAAGTAAACCCGTACAGAGAACTGTTGATCATTGGGGGTCCCTGGCAATGGACCACTACTGGTCTACTATTGATAGCCTATTCCTAGAATACGCCATCAATAGTTCACAGGTGGAAAACCCCTTTAAATGTCTTCATGGGAAACACCTTTAAGGGCCAGTTGCACCAACCATGATGTTGATTCAGGTAAAATGCGATGCACCAAGACTTTTTGATCTGAGATTTGCTAAACTAAGTTCAAGTGATCTATGATGAAAGGTTGAACCCAGAAGAAATGTATCGCGCATGGTAATTGGTGATGGTGGTCAGGTGATCTTCCAGGCATTCATAGTGATAGTAAAAACATGGCTGCTACCAGCAGCAAACGTGGGTGTAATGTCACCACCGAGGAAAACCCTCTTAGGCTGCCAGCCAGGCCCGCCATCTTGGGTTTCGTCCGTTGAACTTAGATCAACGCATTTCATCCGCCAAAATCAGGGGATCAAATTGAACCCAGACTGGCGCAAGGGCTTTCTATTTCATCGCAGATCAAAATGTTGGTGCCACCAGCTCTAAGTCCTACATTTCCAAGAGGAATAACAGAGGAACAGCACAATGCAGAGTTCTGAGAAAAGCTGTTCCTGGAATGTTATTTCATGGGGAACCCAAGTGTTTCCTCAGACTTGTGAGGAGACGTGACGGATCCCCTTTAAGGACCAAAGGATATAAGTGGAAGTTAAACAGAACCCTTCCTGCACATTGAGCGATCCCCTCCTCGCCCGGCCTCCTTCTGCGCGGTCTGGTTACAGACGCCGCTGATAGAACGCTCGCAGTCTCAGCCACAAATTGAAGCAATGACTACATTTCTTAAAACACTAATGACCTGCGAAAAGGTGGCACTTTAGAGATAAGGAATATTTTCTAATATTTTTTGACTTCTCAAAGAGGAAATTCGACGTTGGAGATAAACATTATTACGCTCCTCTGTATTAAAATTTAAAAGGCCGTTTGCAACAACAAAAAAAGCGGCGCGGCGCCTGATTTGGTCGTATGATTCACGTGTAATTAAAAGGGGATCATCTGAAGTGATAGAATTTAGATTTTTGCACGAGCCCTAGCGGCGCACATCCTACAAAGCGGAGATAAATAAGTGTGTAGTGGAGCCGACCGCACTGAGATAAAATAATCTCAAAATATGAGCTTTTATGTCATCGCTGATGGCTGCTGATTGGTGGCTTTTAATTTGCAGTTTAATTGCTTGCACTGAAGGCTTTAGTCATTTTTTTCGTGTCCAGCGAGCAGTCTGGTCTCGGCGGCAGGACTGTTTATAAAGAGACGCTCCGCTCTCAGGAAGGAAATGTTTTTATGTAACACGCAGCTCTCCTATATGTTTTCTGTATCTACGTATCACGGTTTTCAACATCTCTGCTTGCTGTCACTAGTGCTCGACACATTATATTACACGGTGGCGGATTGTCCATTGAACCCACTGGGAAAGTTCCTCGTGGGTGGGTCAAGTCCTAAAATCTATAACCAATGGCCCTATTCCCTCCAAGCATTCCCTCCAACCGGACCCCGTTGTCAGCTCTGCACCGGGTGGCATCTGATGGTTTCATTACTGGGATCTCTTGTGTGATCCTTTCCTTTATACCTGATGCTCACACATCACCTGACCGCGCTGGACTGCTGGGGGGCCAATACTTTTGTCAACCCAGTGTGAGTAAAAAACAATACCCCCAAAAAATGTCCGTAGTCTTTAAGGCCTTTTCATCTGTTGAGAAGTTTCATTGGAAAATACATTTCAAAATTCACCCATAACACAAGTATAAAGGTATAAAATAGCCGTAAATCTTCGGTTCTAACCTTTTTTTGCCTTAGTAGGGACCGTCGTTTATTCTGGTATTTCTTCTGAGATGACACCTCGTGTCGCAGGGAAGCAGCAACATTCAGCCGTACAAAAAAGAAAAAATCCATAGCGATCTCACCTTCATCTCTCCACTATTGGCAGTTGTCACTCAAAGTGTGATATCATATAAACACCTTCCGATCTGCGGCTTAAGTTTCGAGACGAGGGCAAAATCCTGTTAACTTCTGACACCGTCAGCTTTCAGAGAACAGCGCTTTTTTTTTTTGCTATCCATCGACAGATTTCCAAAGCAGGCATATTGTGGATTACATGCTGCGGCCAAACATTACTTCTTGCTGAAAAAGTTTCTAAGAGATACAAAGTACAGACCCAGCGACATCACAGGACGTAGACCAGTCGCATCCTGGGGAGTCATTATATCATTAGCTTCATATTATATCCTTTCCAAAGTGCCCCACCCCCTCACTCATAAGAAGAAATATATAATAGGCAGTTTGTGAGCACAACAACCACCTCTTAACATAAATACAGCAGCAGAACCAAGCTCAGTACATAAGTACAGCCCCAGGACCAAGCTCATAAAATAAATGTGGTAGCAGAACTAAGCTATTGTGTTGCGGAGGCACTGACAGCTGTGTTTAGGAACATCAGAGGGGAGGAAGAGGATTATCATAGCTCCACAAGAGGCTTCTGCACAGAGGAAGTAGATCATCTGGCCAGGTGGACCTAAAGGGGATGATTGCCCCCAGTCTACATCTGCCTGGTGTCCCCACCCCCATGAACTGGCAGCAGCGCCCTGTGAAACCACCAGAATCACAAATAGCTAAGGCCGGCCATGACTGAGGTCCTTACAGATCAAGTGAAATCCGATCAGCAAGTGCAGCGCCATCAGAGGGGAAATGTAGCATAACTTCTGCTGTATCGAATTAATGAGTTATTTTCTGTGTGGATGGATGGTAATATGATGAGGCCGGTTTGAATGAGGATAGTTTTTTCAGCAAAACTTTAAAATTTGCTTTATATATCAAACAACAAACAATCCATGTGGCCCTAAGGGGCTACTACATGCAAAAGCACCAAGACAGCTGATGTCTCTAACTTGGCCCTTAATACAAAGGGGACCCCTCTGATATAGGGGCGATGACAGGATGGCTGCTCTATCTAGGGGCCACTGCTCCACACAGGGATGTCCATTCTTTTTACCTACAAGTATGGGCTAACACATGGGCTGAAGTGATAACTTTTATTGGCCCTGTGGCGCTAACCCTGTTGCTTCCCTCCTTCTGGACACGGCAACCTCAACTTCCCATTGGCACCAGGATTGATCTGCTGCCTGGTCACCTCTACCCAAGCGAACTCTCTCTGTGCCACATGGATGTCACATATGCCCTCTAGCCAACCACAGCCGCAGTGGAAGCTCTCCAGCAGGCCCCATGTGTGCATTAGCAGCTAGTCGCCTGCGGGGCTGCTGGACCTTCTGCTCACTAGGTCCTAGTGATTTCTTGGGTCATGCCCTGTTGTAGCCCCCAATAGGGCTGGACCTGAACCCTACTGAACATCTCTGGGACAAACTGGAACGCCCGGTCTGGAAATATGAACAGTGTCCACCTTCTTTGAGGAAACCTGCCTGGCATTTGCAGGATGAATGGAGGGAAGTACCAGCTGAAGTGTGTCAGATGTTGGTAGAAAGTATCATTAAGGCCAAAGGAGCCCCAATAAGTATTAACACCCACACTCATATTATAAATGCGAAAGTAACTCTGCTTGTTACCTTTTCACGGCTGAACCACTGAAGCCATTTTGATGACATTTGGCAGGGAGATGGCTCACATCTTGAGGAAGGACATCGGCTATGTTTTATCCCGAAAATGTATAGGGCTCTCTAGGGAGCGTGACAAGACAGATTTATTTGGTGGTGCGCATGCGCACCTCCACTCCTCCAATGCACCGTGCAGCGAGGTGGAGAGGAAGGGGGCGCACATCATAAGCTACACCCACACAATTCCTGTATATGCCTGTAATACTACTCCGGGCCACTGTAGTGGGAACGGAGCTGTCTGCTTCCTGCAGAAGACAGGTCAGTGCAAAAATGCATCGGCCCACAAAATAGCTCCACTGACCTGTGCGGATCTACTATTGATGACCTATCCTGAGGATGGGCCTTCAATAGTTTACATCTGGACAACCCCCTTAACCCCTTCCTATAATATGGTATACATGTAAGTCGGGGTCATCAGGCGCATACCTACTGATGTAATAGTCAGAGTGGCTACTATGAGTCTATGGGTGACCCACTCAGGCTGGTTTCTATTGGTTTGATTTGATTGGTGATATGGATTTGAAATGCAATCATGTGCAATTCAATCATGATGTAAAGGAAGGTGCTGCCATGTGCAAGGAGACTGTATGCAAATGGCAGATGCAATACCTCTACAGCACCCCCTCTTGGAAGGGAGCATCCGTATAAGTCAACCGACCTTTTAACGGGCCTTGTAACATGACTAAGGAAGAAACCGGTTTGTCTTCTATCCTTAGTCATATTACAAGTACAGCTAAAAGGTTGGACATTGACTTATTGGGAAACTACCTTCCAGTAGGTGGCACTGCAAAGGCATTATACCATCTCTCATTTGCATACCAAAATTCCCAGAGGAGCATTGCATGACCTATAAGTCCCCTTATGCCTACTTGTTGCTCTCCACAAGGAGAAACTGCACCTCTCCTGACCCAGGACTCTGTATGGTACAGGGAGTGCTTACATACAGGCTCGGACTGGCCCACAGGGAAGCAGTTGAATCCCCCAGTGGGCCCGAAGCCTCCACACAAGTGATGCACTACATACAGGGAGCAGTATCCCAGCCAGTCCATACATCCATATAATAAGCTAGGTAGTTTATGGATTCATATAGACACAATCTGGCTGAAATGACAGCTAAGGGCCTGCATCCTCCTTCCTTGGGCCATGTCTACTCAACAACATCGCAGGGGCCGCTTTTGCCAATCATTTTGCAGCTCCCTGTTGTTTGCAGTCTGGTACTATATGAGCATGTATGCTTGTGTAGTGGCCCGAAGTCTATATATCGGGCCCCTCCATAATTGTCATACATGCTGTGTCTTTAATGTGGATGCATTGTGCAAAGTGTCTTGTCTGCTGTTATGTGTATTGCACAGCTGCAGCATGTGAGAAGTTAATGTCTGAAAGTGGCTGGGATATGTCTGGAAATGTATCAATTTATGTCCAGTCATGTGGTATGCTAGACACTATAAGTATGAGTGTCAGAGAGCGAGGGGTGGTCTTCAGTCAGTCCATCATCTTCTACGGTAAAGAGTGGAGTGGAGTGCCGGCCACATGGGGGTACCTTCAACCCTCATATGGTGAAGAGTGATGGAAGAGAAAGAGAGGTTTCCTGAGTTCCCCAATTCCAGAAACCATTTGTGAGAGAGAGAGAAGAGAGAGCAGTGACGAGTCCGCCGTGCAGAGATCCAAGTCTGAGTCAAGTAAGTGTCTGCAGAGAGATCCTACCCTTATCCTCCTCCGGAGTGTTCCCCTTCCAGGAGCGGTACCTGACAGATAACGTGGCCTGCAGGACCGATATCATCCTGAGTTTCCTCCCTGACCTTAAGTCTTCTGTCTTGCCTGCTCCGGTGCGTGATTAAGCTGCAATCTGTGAAGCTGCAAGTAAAGTTTTGCCAGTCCTGACCGTTCCCAGGGACTGAAGTACTAAAAGTTACTGTGTGTGTGGACTTCCTTTATTTCTCTGCCGATGGTCATTTCGGTGAGTAAGGAACGGTGGTGTCACACGTGAGATATTTACAGTCCACCACATGTGCATAGATCATCCCTGTCCCAGGGTTGTCCGGAAGAGGCCTAGTGGTACTTGGGCCAAGGTGGCGTGTGTGCCTCTGGGGAGGAGACTGATAAGAGCCACCGTGGCAAGTGCCAACTCTACCCTCCCAGCTCCTCAGTGCAGGCCTCAGGTCCCGAGTGGCCATCTGGTCACCACACTTGGTTCATATAGCTGAGAGGACCCCTAGTCCAAGGCAGAACCAGGGAGACGGCTATTGAGAGGGCCTGCAGGAGGGTAACAGTTTGTGATAATGGCCAAACAGCCAATAGTCTACTGCAAAAGGTGTGTGGGGGGAATGTATTGGTGTGGATGCGGGATGTATTGCTAGGGGGGTATGTATTGAGGTGGGGGGTATGTACTGGTGTGGGGGATGTATTGGTGTGGGGGGGATGTATTGGTGTGAGGGGATGTTTTGGTGTGGGTGAGGTATGTATTGGTGCGGGAGGGATGTATTCGTGCGGGGGGATGTATTGGTATGGCTGAGGTATGTATTTGTGTGGGGGTTGATGTATTGGTGTGAGGGGATGTTTTGGTGTGGGTGAGGTATGTATTTGTGTGGGGGTTGATGTATTGGTGTGGGTGCGGAATGTATTGGTAGGGGGGATATGTACTGGTGTGAGGGGATGTACTGGTGTGAGGGGATGTATTGGTGTGGGGATTGATGTATTGGTGTGGAGGTTAATGTTTCGGTGTGGGGGGGGTGTATTAGTGTGGGGGGAATGTATTGGTGGGGGTGAGGACTATATTGGTGTGCGTGAGGGGTATATTGGTGTGGGTTGATGTATTGGTGTGGGTGAGGGGTATATTGGTGTGGGGGATGTATTAGTGTGTAGAGGGATGTATTGGTGTGAGGGGATGTATTAGTGTGGAGGTTGATGTTTTGGTGTGGGGGGATGTATTGGTGTGGGGGGATGTATTGGTGTGGGGGGGTATGTTTTGGTGTGGGGGGGGTGTATTGGTGTGGGGGATGTATCGGTGTGGGGTGGGTATGTATTGGTGTGGGGGGATGTATTATTTGCAAATGAAATACATTATCCTGGTGGACCCCAGTCCGACACGGCTTACATATGTGGATTACCAGCATGTATGTACAGCCTGAGGCACATAAGTGACATAGCAAGCCTCAATCCATCAGAGAGGCAAGGTGCGGCCCACGGGGTGATATTAGTGCTGTAAGAGGGACCCCTACCCCACAGCAGCCTGCATGAGGCCGAGCATGAAGGCAGAATTAGGGGATAAGCTGTAGAATAGCTAAGAAGCCAATAATACAGGGCAGACAATGCAACATATTTCTTCATCAGATATGATCTTTGCCGCCAGGAGATAACAGTGAAGTAACACAAAGCATTTATTACCCCGGCCGCAAGAAGAAAACACTGAATAGATCAAGAGCCCTTAAATGGGAAGCAGCTGTCCCGAAGCACTTAATCTCCGCCACCAGCCTCCTGAAGCTATCAGAGAACATGGACTGTTGTGTCTCTCCCAGCCGTTCTCTAAATCCAGGCTTAAAATCTGTAAGTGTTTAATTCTCACACGAAATCTGTTCTCACATGTGATGAGACGGCGGCCAAAGCCGGGCGAGATGACTGCGCCGCCGCCGCCGCTGCACTGCCAGGGTCTCTTCGGATTGTGGTGTCCATAGATACAACAGAAGCGTTTGATGCTTTCTTCCATGCAGCTGAACAGGAGACAATGCAGATACTTGCAGATACATGGAGATACTTTACAGATACTTTACAGATACTCGCTTACAGTCTGACGGAAAGTGTCACATAGATTCGTTGTCGCAGTTAAAGCGACCCTCCGGTTTCAGGACAAAATCCTGTAGGAGCCCGGGGGGCGGTGGTATACTACTGGCAGTTGGTCTTCTCTGCCGTCTGTCTGATCTGATGGTTTTCGGTCCCATTTTTGGTCATCCAAGATATCCGATGGAACCTTCAGACCACCTCATCCTCTTTGTGAAGGTCGCTTCATGAAACATTTTCCATTTTACTAATATGTATTTTTTCCTGATTGTAGATTTTTTATTCTATGTTCTGTACATAACTACAGGGGAGGTCATCCTGCCTGAGCTGCAGTTACAGCCTCATGGGCCATAGACACAATGAGCACTGATCACTGCCTGTGATTATAATGAGATGAAGGCTGAAAAGTTTTCTCTACAGGACAGGAAGTGTCAGACTATTATTAGGCTTAGTGGTCAGTGTGCAGGGAGGGGAGGAGGTGAGCTGTGACATCACCTATTCTTAGTGGTACGTCCTGTGCTACCTGTATATATAGCATATGAGGGAACCCGTTCACCATAACAGGCTCTGTCCAGTTTCTGTCATAGTTTCCCTAATTTTACTGGGGAAAAAACGCGCCGCTGCGCTGTTCTTTCTAACATTTCTGATGGAACCCATGAGGAAAGCTGCGTGATGGAAATGTGAACAAAGTCTTACTCCTCATTCTCCTCTTCTTCTTCATCCTCCTCGGAGGGCTGTTCATTGCTGTTACTATTATTATATATTATTTGTCTTATAATAATTATTACCTATTGTTATTCATATTATCCGGACGGCTTTGACCCTGTTCCCACCTGAGATTACTATGTATCATTACTTGCATCATTACTGTGTATCATTACTTGTAGTATTACTGTGTATCATTACTATGTATCAATACTTGTATCATTACTTGTATCATTCCTATGTATCATTACTTGTATCATTACTATGTATCATTACTTGTAGTATTACTGTGTATCATTACTATGTATCATTACTGTGTATCATTACTTGCATCATTACTGTGTATCATTACTATGTATCAATACTGTGTATCATTACTATGTATCAATACTGTGTATCATTACTATGTATCATTACTTGTATCAATACTGTGTATCATTACTATGTATCATTACTATGTATCAATACTGTGTATCATTACTATGTATCATTACTATGTATCATTACTTGTATCATTACTATGTATCAATACTGTGTATCATTGCTTGTAGTATTACTATGTATCATTATAATAATAAACTTTATTTGTATAGCGCCAACATATTCCGCAGCGCTTACATAGACGGGGAATACAGAAAAACAATACAAACAGTACAGAACCGCGGTTACATAGTAATTAGCTGATGGAAACAATAGGGGGTGAGGGTCCTGCTCCAACGAGCTTACATACTACAGATAATGGGGTGATACAGAAGGTAAAGGGGCTGGAGATGTGCCCGGTATGGTGAGGTGGAGAGTGAGGGATTCTATACACATAGACAATGGTCAGACATTTAGCCATGTGACGGCAGAATCGGTATGACTGCAGGAGCGGTTTATGATGGCTAGCAGGGATTGCAGTCAGTAGGTCAGGGAGCATGTTATCAGGCGGAGTACAGAGGGGTTTGTTTAGGACATGCAGTATGCCTCCCTGAAGAGGTGCGTTTTTAGAGCACGCCTGAAGTTCTGCGAGTCCTGGATTGCTCGGGTAGCCTTTGGTAGTGCGTTCCAGAGGACCGGTGCTGCTCTGGAGAAGTCTTGGAGGCGGGAATGAGAAGTTCGAATTAAAGGGGCGCTCAGTCTAGTTTTGTTAGCAGAGCGAAGAGCCCGGGCTGGGTCATGGATTGAGATGCGGGATACAATGTAGGGTGGTGCTGCGCTGTGGAGGGCTTTGTGGATGAAGGCAGCGAGTTTAAATTGTATTCTGTATTTAACGGGCAGCCAGTGCAGTGTCTGGCACAGGGCAGAGGCGTCCGAGTAGTGGCTGGACAGGAAGATGAGCCTGGCTGCGGCATTTAGGATGGATTGGAGAGGGTAGAGTCTTGTGCAGGGGAGACCAATCAGCAATGAGTTACAATAATCGAGTTGGGAGTGGATGACGGCAACAGTAAGCGTTTTAAACGTGTCCACAGTGAGAAAAGAGCGGATTCTTGTGATGTTCTTGAGGTGCAGCTGACATGTTCGGGCCACAGATAGGATGTAGGAGGTAAAAGAGAGGTCAGAATCGAATATGACCCCAAGGCAGCGGGAGTGTTGTCTAGGAGTTATGGTGGCACCACACACTGAGATGGAGATGTCAGGAGGAGGTCGGTTAGTGGAGGGTGGAAATACCAGTAAGTCAGTTTTAGAGGGGTTTAGTTTTAGGTAGAGAGAGGACATAGTGTTAGAGACAGCAGACAGACAGTCGGTGATGTTTTGGAGGAAAGGTGCAGAGATGTCACGGGCAGAGGTGTATAGCTGGGTGTCGTCAGCGTAGAGGTGGTATTGGAGGCCAAATCTCCTGATGGTTTGCCCAATACGGGCTGTGTAGATAGAGAAAAGGAGGGGGCCGAGGACGAGCCCTGGGGAACCCCAACAGCAAGGGGGAAGAGGAGGGGAGGTAGAGCCAGCAAAGGAGACACTGAAAGAGTGGTCAGATAGGTAGGAGTAGAACCAGAAGAGAGCAGTGTCCTTTAGGCCAATTGAGCAAAGCATACTGAGGAGGAGTTTGTGGTCAACAGTGTCAAATGCTGCGGAGAGGTTGAGGAGGATCAGTAGGGAGTAGTCATCCCTCCATTTGGCTGTCAGTAGGTCATTGGATACCCTTGTAAGGACAGTTTCTGTCGAGTGTTGAGGTCGGAAACCAGACTGTAGGGGGTCTAGGAGAGAGTGCTCTGATAAGTAGCTTACAAGGCGGGAGTAAACCAGGCGTTCTAGTAGTTTGGAGATGAAGGGGAGGTTTGAGATGGGTCGGTAGTTGGCAGCATCAGTCGCGTCCAGAGTCGGCTTCTTTAGCAGTGGGGATATGATGGCGTGTTTGAAAGAAGAGGGAAAGATGCCAGAGGTCAGAGAGAGGTTGAATATAGTGGTGAGATGGGAGATGACCACTGGGGAGAAGGAACGGAGGAGGTGTGAGGGGAGGGGCTCGCTAGCGCAGGTGGTGGGGCGAGCAGAGGAGAACAATTTGGAGACTTCTTCCTCTGTCGTTGGTCTGAGTACAGACAGTGAGCAGGAGCTAGATGCAGTGCTGACAAGACTAGGGTCAGGGCTAGTCTGGGATTGGGAAGATATTTCCTGACGGATGTCATCAATTTTCTTTTTGAAGTAAGCAGCCAGCTCTTCAGCACTGAGATCCGTCACCGGGGGCTGCGGTTTAGGGCTGAGAAGGGAGTAAAAAGTATCAAAGAGATACAAGTATCATTACTTGTATCATTACTGTGTATCATTACTTGTATCATTACTGTGTATCATTACTTGTAGTATTACTATGTATCATTACTTGTATCATTACTGTGTATCATTATTTGTAGTATTACTGTGTGTCATTACTGTGTATCATTATTTGTAGTATTACTGTGTGTCATTACTGTGTATCATTATTTGTAGTATTACTGTGTGTCATTACTGTGTATCATTACTTGTAGTATTAGGGCTTAGTCACACGGGCGTTTATTGCCGCGATTTGCGCATGCGCATGCGTCCGGCGATTTTTTAAAACCATTGCTTTGCAATGGTATCGGACACATGAGCACTTTTTATGCGCTCGTCCGATAAATTAGAGAACAGAAATCGCAGATCGCACCTATCTGCGATCTGCGATTCCTGTTCTCTTCTCTATATGCGCTCAATGGGGCCGGCGGCAGCAGCGCCGACCCCATTGAGAACATACAGAAGACAAATCATTCTTCTCTGCCACAGCTGTAACTGCTGTGGCAGAGAAGAACAATGTTTGCCCATTAAATTCAATGGAGCGGCAATACAGCCGACTCCATTGAAAGCAATGGGCTGCCGGCGTGCGCGGGATGAATTGTCGGGAAGGGGTTAAATATATAACCCCTTTCCTGCAATGCATCCTTAAATGTGAAAAAATTTAAAAAAAAGGATGTACTCACCAGCTCCCGGCAGCTGGAGATCCCGGCGGCCGGCCTGCAGTGGGTGTGAAGGGGTGTGACTCAGACTGGCCCCTGATTGGCTCAGCCTGAGCCAATCAGAGGCTGATCTCAGTCACACCCATTCATGAATTCATGAATGGGTGTGACTGAGACTTGCTTCTGATTGGCTCAGCGCTGAGCCAATCAGGGGCCAGTCTGAGTCACACCTCCTTCACACCCACTGCAAGCCGGCCGCCTGGATCTCCAGCTGCCTGGAGCTGGTGAGTACATCCTTTTTTTTTATTTTTTCACATTTAAGGATGCATTGCAGGAAAGGGGTTATATATTTAACCCCTCCCCGACAATTCATCCCACACTCGCCCGCAGCGCTTGCATTCAATGGAGCCGCTGTATTGCCGGCTCCATTGAATGCAATGCGCTGGACAGCTCCGGCCCGTTTCTAATGAAACGCGGCTAGGAGCAGATTTTCGGGCGATTTTTGGGCCGATTTTTCGGCGCCGGTCACGCGATTTGCGCATGCGCATCCGTCATGCGATGCGCAAATCGCGTGAAAAAACGCCCGTGTGACTAAGGCCTTACTGTGTATCATTAGTTGTAGTATTACTATGTATCATTACTGTGTATCATTACTGTGTATCATTACTATGTATCATTACTTGTAGTATTACTATGTGTCATTACTGTGTATCATTACTTGTAGTATTACTATGTGTCATTACTGTGTATCATTACTTGTAGTATTGCTATGTGTCATTACTTGTAGTATTACTATGTATCATTACTTGTATCAGTACTGTGTATCATTACTTGTAGTATTACTGTGTATCATTACTGTGTATTATTACTTGTAGTATTACTATGTATCAGTACTGTGTATCATTACTTGTATCATTACTATGTATCATTACCTGTAGTATTACAGTTCTGTCCTATTATTAGTATCACTCTTGTTGTTACATATTACTTGTTGTTATTTGGGTCATTCTGCTTCTTCCCACACATTGTCTGTATTACTATTTGTATCCTTGCAGTTATTACCTTTTATTCATACAATTATTATTATTATTAGGATTTTATTATTGTCGTCTTTATTATTATATATTTTCACTGTAACAAAATAAATACCAGGAAACATCGACTCCATCAACAAGAAGATGGAAGGGGGGCATAAAAAAAGAGCAAACACAAGGAAAATGTGCCACATCCTGACTACAGGGAAATAGTGCAAAACATCTAAT
The DNA here is from genome assembly GCF_035609145.1 of Eleutherodactylus coqui. Classification (NCBI taxonomy): domain Eukaryota; kingdom Metazoa; phylum Chordata; class Amphibia; order Anura; family Eleutherodactylidae; genus Eleutherodactylus; species Eleutherodactylus coqui. Next base: position 6,241,178 of record NC_089839.1, read on the forward strand.
CATGACAGTGCCAGGAAACTTAGACCTGTCTAGAAAGATCCCCGGCTCTCAGGGTTTAATTGCTGTTGATGGCTGCTGGTCAGTCATGCATGACAATATGTGTGTGGCGCTGCCTGCTGCCGGTGCTCATTGCTGTCACCCGTCACTCCAGGTGATGAGTTCAGCAACTCTGACCATGCTGGAGAAGAAGAAGATACAGCCTCCCAGACACGCACACACATGACAGGGGCCATTACCACATGCTACATGGACACTTGTTTACCCGCCATGACTGACACACAACGCATCAGTCCGAATCACCAGAAAGGCTTCTTCTTCTAATGTAAATTTGCATGCGAAAAAACAACTAAATCCGATATTGGGGTTCCTCATTGCAGGGGAATCGCTGCCTTAACCCTTGCTTTGCCCAAGAACCTTTGTCATTATAATGTAACTGTTCGCTACAATTAGCACTCGCCCAGGTTTGGTATAGCTGAAATCCAGAGTTGCTGCAGATGCTACCATCAAAGCTGATAGCTTTATATAGTTTTGGGCACAGAAAGCTGTGTAGGCGGTCCGGCGCTGCGGCATCTGACAGGTGGAGGCTCAGTGCCGTCCAATAAACCTGCTATGCAATGTAGATACCTGCCCCTGGCAGGTTTAAGGGACATCGTAATGGCATTCTCAATGGCCCTTCTATTGGCTGCAGCGGTAAACAACCCATGCGGCCGCTGCAGCACGTGTAAACAGAAGAGCGGAGCGAGATGGCGGGGAGCATCGTGGCAGGAGGCGCTGAGTATTGTGTTTATTTTTGTAGGTTCTCTGCATCCCACCACTGCCACCAATTACCTCGGAAGACTCCTTTAATATTACTACGCTGTTTAATATTCATTCAAGTGATAGCTTGTAACCAGCCGTGCAGGAAAATATGTATATTGGAGAATACTTGGCTTCCCATAAGCTAGCAAAGTACAGATGTAGCAATCGTTAACATGACCGGCACATCATCATAACTCAATTTACAGCATTGTAATACATTGTAGTTAAACGAGCGTCCATTTGTAAACTATTAGTGGCCTGACCTTAGAATAGGCTATCGATAGTGGATCGGTGAGGGTCTGCCGTCCGGGGTCCCGGTTGATCAGCTGTTTGTTGGGCTGCTGTGTTCAGGCAATAGAAAGTATTGATCTTCATTGACTTACCTAAAGTCTATTCATTGGAAGGCTGCGCCGGGCTCCAGGCTCTGTATTCACAGTTGTCATATGCAATATTCTACGCCCACCTAATCGGGGTGTGGCGACTGACCAGGTTGGCTGCACCTCAGCTCATACTTCACCTCCAAGTCTTACCCACAGGGTCATTCAAATCCTCCTCAACCTTTAGGCACAATTCTAGGATTGCTGCACCCACCTTTCCTGTTCCATGTCTAAAGGCAGAGGATGGCGGACGCCGTGGGAACATGATTGAGGTGAGTGAGTTTATTATATTATTTTATTGCTGGGGCATAGTGGGACTTAAAAATGATTTAGGGGGCACAGTGGAACTTTATTAATTACTCAGGTGGCACAGTGGGGCCTATGAGTGACTCAGAGGGTACAGTAGGCCTATAGATGACTCGATGGGTACAGTAGGGCCTATCAATGATTGAGCAACACAGCAGGGCCTATAAATTATCAAGTGAGCAGAATGGGTCCTATAAATAACTGAGGGAACAGAGCAAGACCTATAAATTACTAAGGGAGTCCACTGTGACTCTGCCCCCCGAGGGCACATGTAAACATGGGGCTGGCCCTGATGAGCCCTAACATGTGGGTAAATTCAAGTGTTTGCAATAAAGCTGCTAATGTACCTCTTCACTGTCACAACTGGAATGAAAAGGAAAAACAGAGCATGACTATACCCTTATGTTTAAATGAATGCACCATCTGCATGGCATAAGGTTTCTTGGCCACCAGGGACCATTGCGCCATTAGCTCAGTAGGGCATTGTTACTTCACTGCATTACTAGTTGTCCAGAAATGTAATACTATACCACTAGATCACCAGGGAATAGACAAAGACTACAACACTAAGTCATTAGGTCTAGTATGGATCTTTGCGCCCTATGTACCACTAGGTCATCAGGGACTAGGCACTTTGTATATGACTGAGATACATAAGAGAAAAAGCTACCGGTATATCCTAGATTTAAATAAACAGAAGATTTGCATGTTGTTAATTTCACTAGTCCAGCAGTGATGAGACATTGCAACACTAGCTCAGCAGGACTACAGTAGTTCACTGCACCAATACATCCCCAGAAATTAAATTTGACACCACTAGATCACCAGGGAACAAACAAATACTACAACACTACTGTAGGTCATTAGGTCTGTATGAATCTTTGCATTCTGAGTACCACTAGGTCACTAGGAATTAAGCAATTTATGTATAACTGTGATAAGTAGTGTGACTATAGCCTTAGCTTTAAATACAGACATGGTCTACATGGAAATAATGTAAGTAGGCCACCAGTGATAACACATTACACAACCAGCTCAGCAGGGCTACAACAATTCACTGCACCAATAGATCTCCAAAAATGAAACACTATGCCACTATATCACCAGGGACTAGGTAATGTATATACATAATAATGAAAAGTAAGGGAAAGGGGTACATTAAATAGCTCTAGGTGTAACAAAAGCACATCTGCATAGAGGCAATGTCACTGGATCATCAGGAATGAAACATCATTCCACTAGCTCAGCTGGGCTACAATTGGTCACTTCACCACTAGGTTTTCAATAATGAAGCACTGCACTACTACATGACCAGACAACAGGCAAAGACTACAACACGGAATGATCAGGTGTGGTACACTATATACATAATTTCATCTAAGGATATTTAGATGTTAGGTATCACTAGGTCACCAGGGACTCAACGTTTTATAACTGTCTGAGGAACTTGACCAGTTGAGTTTGAGTATAAATTACCCTGCCGCTCAGTGGATGCGCATCTTCAAGTGACCAACATATATACAATTCCAAAAGTCTTGAGAAAACTAGTAGGCATTTTGGGTCTAAAGATTCTTAAGGACCACAAATGTCTCGCTAGATCTTTGGTTGCACAATCATTGCTGTGCAAAAGGGACAATCATTGACCGACGAAGAGTGAAAGCTCGTTCATCAGCTGATTGTGGCTTTTTAGCATAAAAGTGCTCCCTGGTTCGTTGTATATCTTCCTGTTTGAATGGAAAGATGTATAGTCAACCAATGTCAACTCTATGGGGATGAACGATCCTAGTAACAATTGTTTGTCCCCATACCAGCGATTCCTGACCTGTGTAAGAAGAATCTACTAAGATGCTTTCTCAACCAGCACTTGTTATATCCGGCTGTGATAGGACCTGTGTAATACGGCCATTAAGGGACATTTGTCATAGCCCAATGATCAGGCAAGAACATTCCTAGAAATACTTGTCCAATCATCAAGCCTTGTGAAGCCAATGGATGAGTGAAAGCTCATTCGTCTTGTGATCTCACCTTTCGTGCTACATCAAAATGGTAGAATTGATCGTTGTCGGCAGTGCAACATGTGGGATCTTCTGCGGACAATGATGTAATGAATATTTGTCCAGCACAGAGTCTGACTTAACTGATGTGAAGGCCAGGTAGTTAAGTGCCAACTTTGATTGTTCCCATAACAGCGGTTCTCAACCCATGTAAAGATAATCTAAATGGTGATTGGGAAAGAACCTTTCTAGGAACATTCTTTTGTCCATTGATGGAGCTTTGGGAAGTTCCATGGATTACCTCACCTGACAAATGAGCAAAACGTGATCTCATCTCTTGTGACACCAAAAATGATCACTGTTGGCAGAACATCTCCCCATGTAAATGAAGGGGGTGCTGCCGACAATGATGAAACTCTGTGGGGGACAAACAATGAGGTATGAATGATCCTCTGTCCCCAACAGAGTCTAATTTGACCAATGCCAAGGCCATAGAGTTAGAAACTACAAGTATGAAGGCCAGGTAGGTGAGTGTTAATTTCAATTGTCCCCATACCAGTGATTCTCAACCTGTTTAAAAAGAATCTAGATGATGATTGGGGAGAACAGTCCTGGGACCATTCATTTGCCCCATTACTGAGCCTTGGGAAGGTTCCATTGATCACCCGACGAATGAGCAAAAGGTCATTCATCTTGTGATCTCACTTTTCATGCAGTAACATTATTGCTGTTAGCAGCACATCTTCACATACAAACGGACTGGTGTGCTGCCGACCATAATGAAACTATGGGGAACAAACAGTCACATGAATGATCATCGATTCCCAATAGAGTCTGAATTGACCAGTGTGAAGGCCGGATAGCTGAGCGCACATCTCGATTGTCCCCATATCAGCAATTCTCAATCTGTGTAAAAGGAATCTAAGTGATCATTGGGGAGGAACATTCCTACGAACATTCCTTTGCCCAATCATCACCCCATATAGGCGGGGAATGTGCTGTCAACGATGTTGAAGCTCTATGGGGGACAAACGATGGCATAAACGATCATTTTTCTCCCCCAAAGTCAGAATTTACAGCTGTGAAGGCAAGATAGATGAGCACCAATCTCGATTGTCCTCATACCAGCAATTCTTCATCTATGTAAATATTATCTAAATGATGATTGGGCAAGAACTTCCGTAGGGAAAGTTCCATCAATCACCTCATGAACGAGCAGAAGGTCATTCATCTTGTACTCTCACCTTTCATGTGGCACCAAGAATGATCATTGTTGCTAGCACATCACCCCATGTAAACAGGGGGTGTGCTGCCGACAATGATGAAACTCTATGGGGGACAAAAAATGCGATAAACGATCATTTGTCCTCCATGGATTCTACATTGATCAGTGTGAAGCCCAATAGACAATCGCCAATATCGTTGGTCGACACTCGCCATCGGAACCAGATCTTTCAACATAAAAGGCCCATGACTGTTATATAACTCCATGTACACAGTTGTAAAAATGCCCAAAACTCCCCGTCTCCTCATGTCCACCAACCAGTAACCCTACTCCTAGGTTCATTTCTTCAGGATTTACAACTATGTCCGAAACTCAGCTTTTTTTGAATGCAGATGATGCAGACCGAACATTTTGTCTAAATTAATGGAATGAAAACAAAGGCCTTTGAGACAGGCTTTTAAATATCACCATTAGTACACAATTTATTCTCCCAGCCAGACAAGGAAAATATAATTGCATGATTACATTTATAATTAAAAACATTATCTTAAATTAAAGGATTTTTCCTAAATTGAGACGGGAATTTATTCCCCAAAGCTTTTGTTAGTTCAAACTATATTACAGGCTGGTTATTAAATTGCGCCATATAAAGGGGTCGGCTTTGTTCCCACTAAACCAGATGAAAGAAGAATTGATTTTAAAGTTAAGCACTCAATGCTATCATATTGTATGAAATCCATATAGAAGGAGAACTTATTCTGTGGCTACAACGCTTCCCGAATGATGATAGGCTTTGCAGGTGGCCACCAGTAGAGGCCTCTAGATATAGAGTAGCTCAATGGATATATCCATCTACAAGTAAGAGCTCGAGATGGCTCATCACCAACCCAACCAGGAATCCTGGTCCATAGCAATAAAACAGCTCTCGGTGACAGCCCTCCCATAGCCTTCAAAAACATGTCTTCATATGTGTGTAAAGGGGCTTTACAGAGCCTCATGCTTCTATGGGGGTACATGAAGCAATTTACACGCACTCTTTTCCATATGTGTGATTTTTGGGTAATTGTTGCTTTAAAGGGGTTTCACTTTTTTTATGTCCTGGAAAACCCCTTTAAGTTTAAAATATTGTGCCCATGGGTTGCCAGAGAGCAAAGACATGTAACTCTTCGTTTCTGAATGGTAATTAAATCTAAACCAGTGCCGGAATGTATTTTTTACTAGCCAGCAACCTGACTCCATCAAGTATTTGACTCCCTTATTAGAAGGCCTGACTACAAATTGGGCCCATGGAAAAGCAAGGACCACAGAGGGAAAGGGACTTGTTATTTGTATAGCGCTTTCAGGTACTCATTTTACCAACCTTGGAAGGATGGAAGGCTTGAGCCGGCTACCTGGACCAAGCGGGTATTGAACTTGCCACCTTCCGGTCATGAGCGAGAGCTTAGGACTGCATACTGCTGCCTTATAACTCTGTGCCACATGAGACTATATTAATTGTAGTCACCATCTTGCTGCTCAGAAACTTCTAATAAGACAAGATCTAAACTTAGCAAACACAACAGTTCCGGTTGTATAAAAGTCCACCCCATTTATTGAGTTGAAAATGTGCCCACTAGGTGAAGAAAAAGTCCTTAATAGTCCTGGCCTGCCAGGAATAGGTACTCACACACTTCCACGTGCCACTTCTGGGCGGCTCAGTTGATGTCGCAGACCATCAGTACTGTCTGTACAAATAATGATGTAGGGGTGGAGTGAGGCAAGCTCGGTGTCTGCCCAGGAGTTCAACCTTCTGCAAACTAAGCTTATCACCTGTCTGAGCTGAACCAGGAGTCCATATGCCAGTAGGGCTACTCCCGGGAGTATCCCCAGCTCCTGAGCATGCAGCATATCTGCATTACCCTGAGCTCCTCCTGACCTGCACAGAGCTTCAGCTTCTTTACTCCCTCCTTAAAGGTACAAGAGGTATATCTCACATAGTCAATGCACACATCAGCAAAATTGTTAGAGCACCCCTATAACACCAGCGACCAGAGCTAGGGGCGAACCCGAGAATGCGGAGCGCCTGCACCAGCTCCTTTGTAAAGACCCTACTGGTGCTCTATGGACATATCTGGTAAACTAGACTGGACATCGGGGTAAGGCCTCCTTCCCACGAGCGTGACGGGCTCCGCAGCGTAATATTCCGCTGTGAAGCCCGTCACGGCGCCCCCCAGAGCCCCTATACTTACCTGCGGGAGATAGCGTGAAATCGCTTCCCCGCCCACCGCCGCGCGTCACCGCCCACCACCGCCGCGTCACCGAGCGTGTCACGTGCACGGCCGGCCGTGTCACGTGACGCGGCCGGACCGCGTCATTTGGCGTCATATGACGCTCGGCGGTGGGCGGGAAAGCGTTTTTTCACGCTATCTCCCGCTGGTTACAGCGGGAGATAGCGTGAATGGACGGCTTCCATTGACTGCAATGGAAGCCGTTAGTGCGTACAGCCCGTCCTCACCCGCAGAAAATAGAGCATGCTGCGGGTGAGGACGGGAGAAATCGCGGTGCGTAATTCCGCGGTGGAATTCCGCATCGTGAGCATTGTGCTATTAGGTTCAATAGAACCTAATAGCTGCGGGCAACGCAGCGGATTTTCGCCGCGAATTACGCGGCGGAAATCCGTTCGTGGGAAGGAGGCCTAAAACCATAAGTGCCCCTCTTTTTACCTCCTGTGGCCTCGAAGCTCGTGTCAGTAAATTTGAGGTGTTGGAAGATGAGTGTTGGCCTAACCCATGGAGCAGTATGTTAGTCGGCGTGCGGTAGGCTTTACCTCTGATCACAGCTGAAGTCTATCTGGGTCCTTATAAATAATTCCGTATGCTTTTTCATGTTTCGTTATTCCGTTGTCGCCGACTCCTCGCTGCTCTTACCTCAGCCATGACAGGGGAGCATTAAGGATGACAAAACTAGGAATTTCCCTCCAGTGAGATAAAACAGAAATTCAGCATACTTGATCATCTTTTTTGGGTCTTTCGATAAAAACTGACAGACGTGTCAAAGGTACGAGGGCTGCGAGAATAAGTCCTGACAAGAGGGACCTTGTTTCTCCATGGAGCCTTGGGTGAGGCGTCTGCCTGGAGTGACATGAGAGCAGACATCACAGACGCGTTCCTCCGCACCAGCACATTCACATCCCTCCTATTTACTGGATATCTTCTCATCCTGATTCCTGAAGTGCCGACTGCGTGGTTACACCGCCGGACCGGAGGGGTGCGAGAGGCTCTATAACATGTATGTAACATGTAACAACATCAGATACATGTTATATGACTGCGTGGTTACACTGGAGGACAAGAGGGGTGCGAGAGGCTCTATAACATGTATGTAACATGTAACAACATCAGATACATGTTATATGACTGCGTGGTTACACCGAGGGGTGCGGGAGGCTCTATAACATGTATGTAACATGTAACAACATCAGATACATGTTATATGACTGCGTGGTTACACCGCCGGACCGGAGGGGTGCGAGAGGCTCCATAACATGTATGTAACATGTAACAACATCAGATACATGTTATATGACTGCGTGGTTACACCGCCGGACCGGAGGGGTGCGAGAGGCTCTATAACATGTATGTAACATGTAACAACATCAGATACATGTTATATGACTGCGTGGTTACACCGCCAGACCGGAGGGGTGCGAGAGGCTCTATAACATGTATGTAACATGTAAAAACATCAGATACATGTTATATGACTGCGTGGTTACACCGCCGGACCGGAGGGGTGCGAGAGGCTCCATAACATGTATGTAACATGTAACAACATCAGATACATGTTATATGACTGCGTGGTTACACCGCCGGACCGGAGGGGTGCGAGAGGCTCTATAACATGTATGTAACATGTAACAACATCAGATACATGTTATATGACTGCGTGGTTACACCGCCAGACCGGAGGGGTGCGAGAGGCTCTATAACATGTATGTAACATGTAAAAACATCAGATACATGTTATATGACTGCGTGGTTACACCGCCGGACCGGAGGGGTGCGAGAGGCTCTATAACATGTATGTAACATGTAAAAACATCAGATATATATTATATGACTGCGTGGTTACACCGCCGGACCGGAGGGGTGCGAGAGGCTCCATAACATGTATGTAACGTAAAAACATCAGATACATGTTATATGACTGCGTGGTTACACCGCCGGACCGGAGGGGTGCGAGAGGCTCCATAACATGTATGTAACATGTAACAACATCAGATACATGTTATATGACTGCGTGGTTACACCGCCGGACCAGAGGGATGCGAGAGGCTCTATAACATGTATGTAACATGTAAAAACATCAGATACATGTTATATGACTGCGTGGTTACACCGCCGGACCGGAGGGGTGCGAGAGGCTCTATAACATGTATGTAACAGGTAACAACATCAGATATATGTTATATGGCTGCGTGGTTACACCGCCGGACCGGAGGGGTGCGAGAGGCTCCATAACATGTATGTAACATGTAACAACATCAGATATATGTTATATGGCTGCGTGGTTACACTGCCGGACCAGAGGGGTGCGAGAGGCTCCATAACATGTATGTAACATGTAACAACATCAGATATATGTTATATGGCTGCGTGGTTACACTGCCGGACCGGAGGGGTGCGAGAGGCTCTATAACATGTATGTAGCATGTAACAACATCAGATACATGTTACATGACTGCGTGGTTACACCGCCGGACCGGAGGGGTGCGAGAGGCTCTATAACATGTATGTAACATGTAACAACATCAGATATATATTATATGACCGCATGGTTATACCGCCGGACCGGAGGGGTGAGAGAGGCTCTATAACATGTATGTAACATGTAACAACATCAGATACATGTTATATGACTGCGTGGTTACACTGCCGGACCGGAGGGGTGCGAGAGGCTCTATAACATGTATGTAACATGTAACAACATCAGATACATGTTATATGACTGCGTGGTTACACCGCCGAACTGGAGGGATGCGAGAGGCTCTATAACATGTATGTAACATGTAACAACATCAGATATATATTATATGACTGCGTGGTTACACTGCCGGACCGGAGGGGTGCGAGAGGCTCTATAACATGTATGTAACATGTAACAACATCAGATACATGTTATATGACTGTGTGGTTACACCACCGGACTGAAGGGGTGCGAGAGGCTCCATAACATGTATGTAACATGTAACAACATCAGATATATGTTATATGACTGCGTGGTTACACTGCCGGACCAAAGGGGTGCGAGAGGCTCTATAACATGTATGTAACATGTAACAACATCAGATATATATTATATGACTGCGTGGTTACACTGCCGGACCGGAGGGGTGCGAGAGGCTCTATAACATGTATGTAACATGTAAAAACATCCGATACATGTTATATGACTGTGTGGTTACACCGCCGGACCAGAGGAGTGCAAGAGGCTCTATAACATGTATGTAACATGTAACAACATCAGATATATGTTATATGACTGCGTGGTTACACCGCCGGACCGGAGGGGTGCGAGAGGCTCCATAACATGTATGTAACATGTAAAAACATCAGATATATATTATATGACTGCGTGGTTACACCGCCGGACCGGAGGGGTGCGAGAGGCTCTATAACATGTATGTAATATGTAACAACATCAGATACGTCTTATATGACTGCGTGGTTACACCGGAGGCACGGAAGTGTGCGAGAAGCTCTATAACATGTATGTAACATGTAACAACATCAGATACATGTTATATGACTGCGTGGTTACACCGCCAGACCGGAGGGGTGCGAGAGGCGCTATAACTTGCATGTAACATGTAACAACATCAGATACATGTTATATGACTGCGTGGTTACACCGCCAGACCGGAGGGGTGCAAGAGGCTCTATAACATGCATGTAACATGTAACAACATCAGATACATGTTATATGACTGCGTGGTTACACCGCCGGACCAGAGGGGAGCGAGAGGCTCTAGAACATGTATGTAACATGTAACAACATCAGATATATGTTATATGACTGTGTGGTTACACCGGAGGACCGGAGGGGTGCAAGAGGCTCTATAACATGTATGTAACATGTAACAACATAAGATACATGATATATGACTACGTGGTTACAGCGGAGGACCGGAGGGGTGCGAGAGGCTCTATAACATGTATGTAACATGTAACAACATCAGATACATGTTATATGACTGCGTGGTTACACCAGAGGGGTGCGGGAGGCTCTATAAAATGTATGTAACATGTAACAACATCAGATACATGTTATGTGACAGCGTGGTAACACCGGAGGACCGGAGGGGTGCAAGAGGCTCTATAACATGTATGTAACATGTAACAACATAAGATACATGATATATGACTACGTGGTTACAGCGGAGGACCGGAGGGGTGCGAGAGGCTCTATAACATGTATGTAACATGTAAAAACATCAGATACATGTTATATGACTGTTTGGTTACACCGCCGGACCGGAGGGGTGCAAGAGGCTCTACAACATGTATGTAACATGTAACAACATCAGATACATGTTATATGACTGCGTGGTTACACCGGAGGGGTGCGAGAGGCTCTATAACATGTATGTAACATGTAACAACATCAGATACATGTTATATAACTGCGTGGTTACACTGGAGGACCAGAGGGGTGCGAGAGGCTCTATAACATGTATGTAACATGTAACAACATCAGATACATGTTATATGACTGCGTGGTTACACCAGAGGGGTGCGGGAGGCTCTATAAAATGTATGTAACATGTAACAACATCAGATACATGTTATGTGACTGCGTGGTAACACCGGAGGACCGGAGGGGTGCAAGAGGCTCTATAACATGTATGTAACATGTAACAACATCAGATACATGTTATATGACTGCGTGGTTACACCGCCGGACCGGAGGGGTGCGAGAGGCTCTATAACATGTCTGTAACATGTAACAACATCAGACACATGTTATATGACTGCGTAGTTACACTGCCAGACCGGAGGGGTGCAAGAGGCTCTATAACATGTATGTAACATGTAACAACATCAGATACATGTTATATGACTGTGCGGTTACAGCGGAGGACCGGAAGGGTGCAAGAGGCTCTATAACATGTATGTAACATGTAACAACATCAGATACATGTTATATGACTGCGTGGTAACACCGGAGGACCGGAGGGGTGCAAGAGGCTCTATAACATGTATGTAACATGCAAAAACATCAGATACATGTTATACGACTGCGTGGTTACCCCGCCGAACTGGAGGGGTGCAAGAGGCTCTATAACATGTATGTAACATGTAACAACATCAGATACATATTATATGACTGCGTGGTTACACCGGAGGACCGGAGGGGTGCGAGAGGCTCTATAACATGTATGTAACATGTAACAACATCAGATACATGTTATATGACTGCGTGGTTACACCGCTGGACCGGAGGGTGCGAGAGGCTCTATAACATGTATGTAACATGTAACAACATCAGATACATGTTATATGACTGCGTGCTTACACCGCCGGACCGGAGGGGTGCAAGAGGCTCTATAACATGTATGTAACATGTAACAACATCAGATACATGTTATATGACTGAGTGGTTACACCCGAGGGCCAGAGAGATGCGAGAGGCTCTATAACATGTATGTAACATGTAACAACATCAGATACATGTTATATGACTGTGTGGTTACACCGCCAGACCGGAGGGGTGCGAGAGGCTCTATAACATGTATATAACATGTAAAAACATCAGATGCAGGTTATATGACTGCGTGGTTACACCGGAGGACAGGAGGGCTGCGAGAGGCTCTATAACATGTATGTAAAATGTAACAACATCAGATACATGTTATATGACTGTGTGGTTACACCCGAGGACCAGAAGGGTGTGAGAGGCTCTATAACATGTATGTAACATGTAACAACATCAGATACATGTTATATGACTATGTGGGTACACCGCCAGACCAGAGGGGTGCGAGAGGCTCTATAACATGTATGTAAGCATGTAACAACATCAGATACATGTTATATGCCTACGTGGTCATCTATCTATTTATCTATATACTTATTCATCTATCTCATATTTATCTATATATCTCATATCTATCTATCTCATATCTATCTATCTATCTATCTATCTATCTATCCATCCATCCATCCATCTATCTATCTCATATCCATCTATCTATCCATCTATCTATCCATCTATCTCATATCTATCTATCTATCTTATATCTACCCATCTATCGATCTCCTATCTATCTATCTATCTCATATGTATCTATCTATCTATCTTATATCTATCCATCTATCTATCTCATATCTATCTATCTCATATTTATCTATCTATCTCATATCTCATATTTATCTATCTATCTCCTATCTATCTATCTATCTATCTATCTATCTATCTATCTATCTATCTATCTTATATCTATCCATCTATCTATCTCCTATCTATCTATCTCATATTTATCTATCTATCTCATATCTATCTATCTATCTATCTATCTCATATCTATCTATCTCATATCTATCTCCTATCTATCTATCTATCTATCTATCTCATATCTATCTATCTATCTATCTCCTATCTATCTATCTATCTATCTCCTATCTATCTATCTATCCATCTATCTATCCATCTATCTCATATCTATCTATCTATCTTATATCTACCCATCTATCTCCTAACTATCTATCTATCGATCTCCTATCTATCTATCTATCTATCTCATATGTATCTATCTATCTATCTATCTCATATCTATCTATCTATCTATCTCATATTTATCTATCTATCTCATATCTCATATTTATCTATCTATCTCCTATCTATCTATCTATCTATCTTATATCTATCCATCTATCTATCTCCTATCTATCTATGTATCTATCTATCTCATATATATCTATTCATCTATCTCCTATCTATCTATCTCCTATCTATCTCATATCTATCTATCTATCTTCTATCTATCTATCTCATATTTATCTATCTATCTCATATCTATCTATCTCATATCTATCTCCTATCTATCTATCTATCTATCTATCTATCTTCTATCTATCTATCTCATATTTATCTATCTATCTCATATCTATTTATCTATCTCATATCTATCTATCTATCTATCCCATATCTATCTATCTCATATATATCTATTCATCTATCTCCTATCTATCTATCTATCTCATATCTATCTATCTATCTATCTATCTCCTATCTATCTATCTATCTATCTCCTATCTATCTATCTATCTCATATCTATCTATCTCATATCTATTTATCTATCTCCTATCTATCTATCTATCCATCTATCTCCTATCTATCTCATATTTATCTATCTCCTATCTATCTATCTATCCCATATCTATTTATCTATCTATCTATCTATCTATCTATCTCATATCTATCTATCTCATATCTATCTCCTATCTATCTATCTATCTATCTCATATCTATCTATCTATCTATCTCCTATCTATCTATCTATCTATCTCCTATCTATCTATCTATCCATCTATCTATCCATCTATCTCATATCTATCTATCTATCTTATATCTACCCATCTATCTCCTAACTATCTATCTATCGATCTCCTATCTATCTATCTATCTATCTCATATGTATCTATCTATCTATCTATCTATCTCATATCTATCTATCTATCTCATATTTATCTATCTATCTCATATCTCATATTTATCTATCTATCTCCTATCTATCTATCTATCTATCTATCTATCTATCTTATATCTATCCATCTATCTATCTCCTATCTATCTATGTATCTATCTATCTCATATATATCTATTCATCTATCTCCTATCTATCTATCTCCTATCTATCTCATATCTATCTATCTATCTTCTATCTATCTATCTCATATTTATCTATCTATCTCATATCTATCTATCTCATATCTATCTCCTATCTATCTATCTATCTATCTATCTATCTATCTATCTTCTATCTATCTATCTCATATTTATCTATCTATCTCATATCTATTTATCTATCTCATATCTATCTATCTATCTATCTATCCCATATCTATCTATCTATCTATCTCATATATATCTATTCATCTATCTCCTATCTATCTATCTATCTATCTCATATCTATCTATCTATCTATCTATCTATCTATCTATCTATCTATCTATCTCCTATCTATCTATCTATCTCCTATCTATCTATCTATCTCCTATCTATCTATCTATCTCATATCTATCTATCTCATATCTATTTATCTATCTCCTATCTATCTATCTATCCATCTATCTCCTATCTATCTCATATTTATCTATCTATCTCATATCTATCTATCTTATATCTATCTCCTATCTATCTATCTATCTATCTTCTATCTATCTATCTCATATTTATCTATCTATCTCATATCTATTTATCTATCTCATATCTATCTATCTATCTATCTATCCCATATCTATCTATCTATCTATCTCATATATATCTATTCATCTATCTCCTATCTATCTATCTATCTATCTCATATCTATCTATCTATCTATCTATCTATCTATCTCCTATCTATCTATCTCCTATCTATCTATCTATCTCATATCTATCTATCTCATATCTATTTATCTATCTCCTATCTATCTATCTATCTATCCATCTATCTCCTATCTATCTCATATTTATCTATCTCCTATCTATCTATCTATCCCATATCTATTTATCTATTTATCTATCTATCTATCTCTGCAGTTACAGTCAGACCGCTTTATCTAGATATTCTATTTCATTTTCGCGCAGCCTATAGGTTTCGTACGTGTAAATAAGTGGAGCACGAGAGGTTTGAGAATTCCTTTTTCCACCCACATAACATGGAGATGTTTGATTTTTGCCGGCAAGCAGCAGAGGGAGTCTTTAAAAAGATAAATGTGTTTGGTTTTTGTGTGGCGGTACACAGCCTGACAGGAAACAATGATTCCATTCCGCCGCCACGTTGGGTTGTAAGATTGAAATGTCATTTTTATTCCTGGTGATTACTGTATACGGCTTTATGAAAATTAAATTACTCTGATTGCCAAAGGGGTTTTGAAATGTTGAAAATATTCCGACTCTGCCGTATTCATCCCAGACGTTCGGCAAGTGTTTGTTTAAGCCGGTTATATTACAATCTCGCTGCATTCTCTCTCTGGCTTCCAGAATCAGGATTTGTGATGTTATTAAGACCAAATAATAGATGTGTGAGGAGGAGTGCTCCCTGGTGCTCCATAGGTTCACATCAAATCAAGGCAGCGGAGAGCGGCGCACCTGCTAGACCGCAAGCGGTAGACCCTCAAGTGTCCGTTAGTCATCTACAACGCCAACAGTCCTGGACCTCTTCACCCGCGGGGCCTGCAGGAAGGGCCAGAAACCTACAAAGCTGTTGATTGTGATGCTTCACTAAGGAGGGTCCAGGGGTGCACAGAAAGGGGGCTGCATAGTAAAGCTCAATTTGGAGCTCCCTTAATGATGCCTGTTCGACAGGGCTTCCAGGTCCGATGCAGGATGGGCAGATCGGGCCCCGGGAAGAGAGCCTACATGAGATGTTGGGGGCATCTGTAGTGGTCCGGCAGCGGCTTGTGTTCAGCCCCGGCCCACTCATGGAAACCGTACCCCAAGTGCTCTGGCTCCGGCTTCCGCCATGTCTGTCTCAGAAAATGGTCCAGGCCAGTGCGTAACAGTAGTGTCTTGTGGAACTACATGGGTCATCCTCCTCCTGGCTCTGCGTCTTCTCTTGTGATGTTCCGAGGCATTGCAATGACTCCATCAGCAACTCTGCAACACAGTTGCTTAGTTCTGCTATTGTATTTATGCTTTGAGCTTTGTTCAGGGACTGTATCTATATACTGAGGTTGTTTTTAGTTGTATTGATGTTATGAGCTTGGTTCTGGGGCTGTATTTATATACTGAGTTGGGTTTGTGCTGCATTTATGTTATGAGTTTTGATCTGGTCCTGTATGTTATGTATTAGCTTGGTTCTGGTGCCATATTTATGTTATGTTCTTGGTTATTGGTTTGTATTTATGTAATGATCTTGCTTATGATATTGTATCTATGTACTGAGTTTAGTTTGTGCTTTATTAGCATACGGAGCTTGATTCCGGTACTGTATGTATGCGCTGAGGTTTGATTCTGATGCTGTATTTATATTATAAGCTTGGCTCTGGTACAGTATTTATTCACAGAGCAGTTCTGGTGTTTGCATGCTGTTGTCTTGCTTCTTTGTGTAGGAGCAGAATATAGGCAGAGAGCCCATCAGGGCAATATTTAAAACATTTTTTTTCTTATGATGGGGGCACAGAAAACCCTTCCATGCAGGGCGCCATATAATGTAAGGTGGGCACTAAGCTTTACATTGGGAAAAAAAGCTGCAAGAACAGAATCTTATAAAAACAGCTGAAAACTAAATGCCTCGTCCCATTCCTTAGAAAAACAGTCCTCTTTAAAGGGTCAGATATGTACGGTCCTTGACGCACTCGCAGGACCCAACTCAAGGACATGGCAGTAACTGAGGCAGACGCCAGCAGAAAGCATTAGAAAGTGTTACTCCACAGAAGAGCAGCAGATTCAGTAGCTATAAACGTGATGATTACAGAGTCTCTAGTACAGTCAGTTTGTCAAGTGGGCGGTCCCCACAGCTCACTGTCAGTGGGGGATGTTGGATTGTCAATTTAGTCTAATGCCATTCATTGAGAGGGGGAGATGGGGACCTCCCACTTGGCACATTGGCAGCGCTGGGGACTGGACCTAAGAAGAGCCCATTTGGGCGAAGACAGGGGAGTAAGGGGATAGAGTCTGTCGGGCTACAGTGCCATGCAGCCAATCCTGCTGCCTTCATCCAGGGATGGGTCCTGTGTAAGTAAATGGGGCTCATCGGCAATCCCAGACAAGGCATACGGGCAGGAATGGCGCTGTTTGTAGAAAAAGCCATGTTTTCTTTAAAAAAGATCCACACTGTGTAAAGTCCCGCTGGGGCGCGTTCACAGGACGGAGGCCGCTGGGGAATTCTCCATGCAGAACCCTCCTGTAAAACTGCGACAGAAGGGCAGGACTATTCTGTCGCAGTACCTGCTTTGGATTTGCACGCTGATTTAGTCCTGTCAATGGGCAAAATCCACATTCCGAATTTCTAACACGTTTACACGCGGATTTGCGAGAAAACTGACATATTACTTCTTCTTGCGAATCTGTGTGAAAATGCATCAGAAATTCCACGTGCGGAATTGGCCCAAAGACAGGAATAAACGCACAAATGGATCCACTGTGGAAATAGCCGCGTCTTTCTGCCACAGCAAAAACACACAAGCGTATGGGGTGTAGATGCGCATGAACTGGGTTTATGTTTTTTGGGGGTCAATCAAACTCTACGCTATAGTGCGAAAGTTTAAAAAATACAGCAAGAAGAGAGGTCCCGCCCCGTCAACCCGCACGTAGTATTAACGGGCCAGAAAACCGCTAATGAACACAAAACCATTAACATCACGGCTGCACGATGGACTAAATCACGCCCATGTGACGCAGCCCTGAGGGCCCTTTCACACGAGTGTATGTCGGATGCCATTTTCACGGCCGATATACGCTATAATGAGAGGTGTAAAAACTTGTGAACGGGTGCACAAATCTAATGTTTGTGCGCCCGTTCAAACAGCATGGGCCCCAGCGCATATACACTGAAGCTGCCATGATGTTGCGCCTTCACCTTCCCTTTTCGTCGCCGGCTCACCTCCTCTCTCCTCCCCTCCGGCTGATTGCAATGAAAGGGAGTGGACAAGGGTGGAGCTAAACACAGCCCCACCCCACCCCCTCCCAGTGCTGGCTGCAGACAAGGGGTGGGAGCTTAGCTCCGCCCTGTCCTGCCCACTCCCATTGCAATGAGCCGGAGGGGAGGCGAGAAGGGGGAGGGAGTTTAGCAGTCCTGCTGCTAAACTCCCTCCACCTCCCTTCTCCGGACGCTGTCATTGGTTCCCATAGGAGCCCACGCAACGGCAAACGTATTGTGGCCCAAAAGATAGTTGCTGGACTATCTTTTGGGCCTGACGTAAAAACGCCCGGTGCTATATTGGGCTGGCCAGGTGCTTTTACGTCGAATACGGCCATGTGATCTGATATATTGGAATCCAGTGCATCAGGTCACAGTGTATATCAGCCGGCCGTGAAAACAGCGGCCAATATACGCTTGTGTGAAAGAGCCCTGACAGGCAGGTTCTGCACTAAAAATCCCATGTTGACATCTGCAATGTAAGCGTAGCCTTAGGGTTCACACGGGACGGAATTGGTGCGGATATTCCACAGTTGCGTTTTAGACACCCGGTCTAAGTAAAAGTGGTGCCAGCGTGCTGTGAACCAAATGCATAGAGAGGCACAGGCCACGTAATATATTCAATGCATCGTTTGGGCTGTCTGTGCACCAAAGCTGAAAGCTGCACTAGATAGGAACTATTATAGGTTCGAGCTATAATTAACACCTGTTTCAGGTGTAAATTATAGCACATTTTGGCCACACCCCCTTTTGACTAGCCACACCCCCATTTAGACAAATTTGCATACAAAGCTTCATAAGTATGCCCCATTATTCTACCTAGAGACGTAGAGGCACCTCATTCCCATTCCATCCACCTCGCCATCAGGCGCAAATCTTTTTAGCTTCTAAACGGACTGAAAAATAATTTTGACTACAAGGTGAAAATTACCAGCCAATAAATAATTGTTTTTATCTGTACATTTCAGCCATAAATCTGTCTCCAGATGATCCCCCTCTTTAATTACAGCAACATCAAGAAAATTAATTTGATTAAAGTTACAAGTCAAGGTGAATTTAATTGCATCATGTTTATTATTAGTAGACGGGATAATTAACTTGGAATCTTTAATAGTGCCGTCCTATAACAAGATCGCATCTTTCCATATATTTCCCCAGATTTCAGCCGGTGAGGAATATCTGTGCGCTCATTAAGGGCGCAGTCCAATTTAGTATCAAAATGAAATAATGACATTAATATGTTTAATAGGATAAATCTCGCTGATTAATTCCCCACAAATCAGACAAGAGCCGATTATAAAAATGAAGTGCAAAGTTACAGATAATTTATGCTGAAAATGTGACTTTACAAAATTTCCCCGCTCTCTGGAGCCGCAGGCTGTGATAGGGGAGGAACGACACATGAATATAATGATGTTTAGGCTGGGATGTACCAAATCCACAGCACATAGGGGTCAAAGCCCATCACTAACACCACTGTCTACATACAAAATGTATATACTAAAAAGTTTAGTCATTGGACACAGACATAACTTATCCTGTACTGCTCCTGTATTATACTCCAGAGCTGTATTCACTATTCTGCTGGTGGAGTCAATGTGTACATACATTACTTATCCTGTACTGACCCTGAGTTACATCCTGTATTATACCCCAGAGCTGCACTCACTATTCTGCTGGTGGAGTCACTGTATACATACATTACTACATACATTACTTATCCTGTACTGACCCTGAGTTACATCCTGTATTATACCCCAGAGCCGCACTCACTATTTTGCTGGTGGAGTCATTGTGTACATACATTACTTATCCTGCACTGATCCTGAGTTACATCCTGTATTATACCCCAGAGCTGCACTCACTATTCTGCTGGTGGAGTCACGGTGTACATACATTACTTATCCTGTACTAATCCTGAGTTACCTCCTGTATTATACTGCAGAGCTGCACTCACTATTCTGCTGGTGGAGTCACTGTGTACATACATTACTTATCCTGTACTGATCCTGAGTTACATCCTGTATTATCCTCCAGAGCTGCACTCACTATTCTGCTGGTGGAGTCACTGTGTACATACATTACTTATCCTGTACTGCTCCTGAGTTACATCCTGTATTATACTCCAGAGCTGCACTCACTATTCTGCTGGTGGAGTCACTGTGTACATACATTACTTATCCTGTACTGCTCCTGAGTTACACCCTGTATTATACTCCAGAGCTGCACTCACTACTGTGTCACTGTACAGTAGATTTATTTACAATCTTTGTGTGTATGATGCAATTGCTGTATTGCGGTATTTCATTCTATTGTTATATGGTTCCATTATTTAGCTAGTGTAGGGCAATATTATTCAGTGACCGCTTGGCATTATTATGCAGTCAGTCATGGGATGGCGCTACTCTTCACTTCCTGTATTATGATATTATTTAGTTGTGGTTCGGCAATATTGCTTTACACTCGGGTATCTAACTTAGAAATTCTTGGCCCCAAGACAAAATCTGTATTATCTCCCCTACTTACTGTGTGCCTTTTATAATTCTGGTGTCCCCTTATGTGCCCCTCTGAGGGGCAGCCATACAATTCGTGCGGGCTCATTGCAAAACTCGACCTCGGCCGACCGGAAGTTATCAGCACTCTTCGCGGCCATTTTGTTAACACTGCCACCAATGTGGACATGAAATTAATTTATGCTACCATTTAAACGGGCGACTCCTGGGAAGAAGGACCGTACCAAAAGGGATATCAAAATATGTCGGCCCCCATCCGGAAGTTACCATATATGTGGACGGTATGCCATTACCCGCTTTGCTTGACACCGGATCACAGGTGTCTACCATTCGTAAATGTGACTTTCAAAAATACTGGTCCCCCGAAGTTCTCAGCTGCCGCCCAAGCAGCTCATCATTGTCATAGCCAGTAACGGTTGCCCGTAATAGTTAGGTACTGTGAGCCTACTGTCATAGCTGGCAATATGCCCTATATCATCAGGGCATATTAGTAGTCGATGTTCAGACAAAAATGCATCAGTCATTAGTATCCTCAGGAACTGCTATGCAGAAAAGCTAGAGGCTCTCCAGAGTCATATATCTGCAGCATCCCAGGCTCAGTGCTGCCGGCTCAGCAACGGCTTACTAACCCATAGGGCCATATTTATCAGGCCCATGTAAAGGACATTAGACCGGTTCTAGAGTCTGATCGTGTGCTATAGTGCCAGATATGTTTGGACCTACATGGTAGCAAGTACGGGGCTTTTATTGAGCCCATTCCCATTGATGGTCATCCATTCTTACTGGCTGCCCGGAGCCTAGTCACTGTCAGGGATGGTAGAGTACTAATCTGTTTAATTAATATTGGAAATGTCCCAATGCAGCTAAAGAAATATACTGCTGTAGCGCCGGTATCCCTGCTCTCACCTAACGATGTACTTCAAAAAGAGACTGACAGCGTCCTACAGATGCACAGTCCACCCAGCCAGATCCTGCTAAGCTTCCTTCCTGGGTGTCGGACATTCACATTGGGGATCCACAGACCTCTGCTGACCAGATACAGGGGATAAAAGACGTAGCTGTAGAAAAACAGAAGGCCTTCAGTCAGCATAGTATGGACTTTGGCAGGGTTAGAGACATTTACCACTCTATCCCCACTAACAGTCATGTGCTCATAAAAGAGAGCTATAGGCCCATTCCACCTTCTTCCTATCAACAAGTAAAAAATATGATTTAGGAAATGAAGGACAATCAAATCATCAGAGAAAGTCCTAGTCCCTGGGCCGCTCCAATTGTCCTCGTTAAAAAGAAGGATGGAGGCATCCGCTTCTGTGTAGATTACCGCAAGCTCAATAGTGTCACACATAAAGAAGCCTATCCATTGTCTGGCATTGAAGAGTCTCTAACTGCACTAGGTACTGCCTCTTACTTCTCCACCCTAGATCTGACCAGTAGCTATTGGCAGGTGCCCATGAGTGAGAAAAGACTGCCTTTACCACTCCCATGGGGTTATTCAAATTTAACTGCATGCCCTTTGGTCTCTGCAACGCCCCAGGCACATTTCAACGACTAATGGAGAGATGTTTAGGTCACAGAAACTTTGAATCTGTCCTACTGTATCTAGATGACATCATAGTCTACTCAAAGAACTATACAGATCATCTCCAACACTTCAGAGAAGTATTCCAAGTCCTCATAGACCATGGCCTGAAAATAAAGCCTTCCAAATGCCATTTGCTACAAACCAGAGTGCGCTACCTCGGACATATTGTCTGTGCAGAGGGAGTATATCCAGATCCAGACAAAGTTTCTGCGCTACACAATTGGCCGACCCCAAAAACGCTCAAATACATTAGAAGTTTCCTAGGATTTGTGGGGTATTATAGAAAATTCATTCCCAAATTTGCACAAATTGCAGCCCCTCTCCAAGAAGTTTTGCGAGGACACCCTAAGGAAAATCATAAAAGGCCACTTCCCACTAACTGGGAAAAAGATCAAGAAGAAGCATTCCAGATGTTAAAGGTAAAACTGACAACCCCTCCTATACTTGCTTACCCAGATTATGTGCTCCCATTCAATTTATACACAGATGCCAGCTTCAAAGGTTTTAGGTGCCATACTCAGACAAATACAAGAAGGCAAAGAAAGAGTCATTGCCTATGCCAGCCATTCACTAAAAGGCTCAGAAAGGAACGACCAAAACTACAGTTCTTTCAAATTGCAACTACTTGCCTTAGTCTGGGCTGTTACTGAAAGGTTTAAAGACTATTCAGCTGCGGCAAATTTTACTGCCTACACTGATAACAATCCAGTTGCCCATTTGAACTCGGCCAAACCAGGAGCATCAGAACAGAGTCGGCTCTCAAGACCAGAAATTTTCAACTTCAAAATAAAATACTAATGCTGACGCTCTCTCTGGGTTACCAGACTCAGTAGATCATTCCCCTGAAGATGACTTATGGGAAGACATTGAAATGCCAGACTTCACAACTCACCAAGTTCAACAGAATTGTCAGACTGTATCCAATAATTCTAATTCTTTCTCTGAAACTACAGAGACTCTGCAAAGATGGTTTCTCTTACAAGACAGCAGAACATTTGGAGAATTGCAAGATTATTTAACAACAGGAACCATTCCCAGGGAAATTCTACATAAATCCATGGACCCTGAATTGCAGCGCTTGTGGAGACACAAGAAAAAACAGTTTCTAAAAAAGAATTTAATCTTCAGAAGTTCTATTGATCCGGCCTCTGAAAGTCGCCTACACCAAATATTGAGTCCTCGCAGAGATGCCAACCAAGTTCTACTTGCCTATCATGACCAATCTGGACACGTTAGAGTACATAAAACAGAAGCAATTATCAGACAACACTTTTATTGGACAGGCATACGTAATGATATTGAAAGATGGTGGCAAGAATGTACAATCTGTGAAACTCGCAGGAGAGCCAAACATGACCAGAAAGCCTCGTTACATCTTATTGTTTCCACTAAACCACTTGAACTCTTAGCAATTGATTATTTGAAAATTGAAACTAGTAACTAGTTTAGTTATGTGCTCACTCTAATTGATCATTATACCAAATTAACAGTTACCATACCAGTAAAAGACTTGACCACCAAAACTACAGCCGCCATTGTATGGAAACACTTCATTCTGAATTATGGATCAAATTCTATCTGACAGAAGACCTGCATTTGAATCCCAGTTATTCCAAGAACTTTGTGATAACAATGACTGCAAGAAACTTAGAATGCCTACCATCCCCAAGGAAATGGACTTTGTGAAAAAGCAAACCAAACAATTCTGGAATTATTAAGGACTATTCCACCCAAGCAGAAAGCTTATTGGCTCACCCTATTGCCAGAACTCCTCTACACCTATGCTAACACTCCACATTGTTCTACAGGATATACCCCTTACTACCTTATGTTTGGACCACAAGGAAAATTGCCAGCAGACCTCAGACTGGGAATTCAAGTTTCTGACAACACCAATCCTTTGCCCAAAACAGAATAGATCCAAGATCATCAAAGACGTCTAGAAGAATCCCAAGAAATTGTTGACACCCGTCTAATTGGAGTAAAAGAAAAACAAGCAAAAGACTTTGACAAGCATGCCCAAGCGTCAGATCTACAACTTGGAGACCAAGTATGGTTACGCAAAGAACACTGCACTGGAAAATTAGATACCAGATGGGAACTTCAGCCCTATAATGCCATTACCATCATCTCACATGAAAAAGGACTTTACCGTATAGCTCATCCAAATAGTACACAGAAATCACCTCAAGATTTGTTTGGCCTAACCTTCTTCATCAGATTCAGGTACTGAAGAAATAGGCTCTGATTGAGACACTGAAATAACAGAAAAACCAAGTACCAAATGCCCTTCTTTTTTTGATCTTGAAAATCAAATACTGTGGTACCAGAACCTGTTTGCTCGACTGATGTATCAGCCACCAGCACCAGTACCACTAACACCAAGTTCTTCGTCAACAACAGATTTTGTGAATTCAACTTCGCAATCATCAGCCCCTTCACCAGTCGTCTCACCCACTTCAAGAAGAAGACTTCCTGGACTACCAATTGTTCCCAGAAGATCTACCAGATTCACTCATGGACAACTACCTTTGAGACTACAAGGCTATTGTATAAAGAACCTTCATAAAGCCTATGGATTCTTCATCAGTTTAATTTATTGCAACATTCACAAGTTCATCAAGTGTTTTGCCCTGAGAGACTTCCCAGTGTGATCTCCAAGTTCAGTAACGTTTAAGATGTGCACCTCAAGAGACTCCTTGATGAGTTATACAAGTTATTGTTATTTTTGTTTTTGATGCTCACCCTTGCTTTCACCTCTTTCAGAGATGCTTGATTAGTGACCCGCACTACCGCATCATGGACTTTGTGTTTCCTGTACTCATACTTCTGGACTCACACGTACCCTGGTGGTAAGGTAACCACTTTTCCAAGAGGTTTGCCAAGAAAAGAAGAAAACTCCTGTCTTTTATTGCATGCTTTTCATTTGCAGGTTGTACATGCATATATGGACTTTTGCACAGGACTCTAAAGTAAAGTGATGTGACTGTTGCCTTTTTTTAATTATTTCCTCTCCTAACAGGTTGCCTACTCTACAGAGCATTTCCCGAAAAATGTCAGTTATTGTTTGCATTTATACTTGTGCATATTCTGCTTGTCTGTCTGGAGAAGAGCTATGTAGGTGCCCCAAAGCTAGCTGGGACCTAAGATTCAGTCTTATACCAACGTGAGTCCTAAAAACTTGCAAGTACACTAAAACTCTGAAATTATGTGCTGTCATGCACTTAGTAGGCACACCTTTCCACCCCTTGCAGCTCAGTACAGCCAAAGGTGGCTGTTCTTTTAAGTAGGGGGGAACTGTAGTGACCCAGAGGGTCTTCCAGAACAGTCACATCAACCTCTGTCCTGTCACACCTGTCTATGCACTTCTCTTAAGCATAGAAGGTGCTGTGCATCAGAGAAACCCTGTTCCTCCCCTTCCTGAGCTCAGAGCTTAGTGTTGGCAAACAGCTGGTTTCCCATTGGCTGTCCGTCACATCTCCACTGATTGGAGAGCGGGTCCACGGGCGGGAAACCTTTACATGGGGCTCTAAGGAGAGTGGGTAGAGAAAAGAAAGTGTTCAGAGTGTGGAGAGAGAGGAGTGAGGAGTCGGAGGAAAAAATATGTGTGCAGCAAGTCGTGGTCAGAGAGGAGGAGTGCTAGCAAGCTGGACATGTGTGTAGTGTTTCCTACAAGTCTAGCAAAGGTAGCGAGGTCCTTTTCTGCTCCCTTGTCTCCACTGCAGTGAGGAGATCTGAGTTGGAGGCCAGTGTTCCACAAAACAGTGAGTGTGACTACCCGGTGAATTCAAAGTCAGGATTAGTCAGTGGCCATCTTTAACTCCCATTGACACCTGCATCCTACACTTTTAGTAAACCCACTAGCTAACTAGTACTGAGGGAAAATCTTTACTGAATTACCTCTAGGGAAAGAGAGAGAGAGAGCGTTAAAGAAATTGTTGTTTTCAAGTACAAATCCATTGTGTTCAACATATTCAATTCCTGCATTACTGTTGGCTCTGCCACGGCTTTACTGCTGCACAGTTTTATGCTATTACCAATTGTTATCATCAAAAGCTTCAGTAAATCTGCATGCTCCCAGTTTACTAAAACAAGCTACTTGACTCGCCTCAAGTTATTCCATCATCTTTAGGCTTGGGAGTTCAGGGTGGACTACTGGCATCATCCATGACAAAACAACTGTTTATTGTAGACGTATCGATATACGTTAACCTTGCCACTGCACGATAGCTGAGCAGAGCACCCTCAACGCCACTGTTGGGAGGGATTACAGAGCCACCCATGACAACCAACTTACAATACCCATGGTCTCACCCGCTTTGGCATGCTCAGCTTGGCAGTTGCACAGGCAACCCTCCCTGTGGCCCCCCATATTTCAGGCATCACCCTCTAGTTCCACCATAGTGCAGGCGTTACCTCTGTAGCCTCCCCAACTTCCCATAGTGCTGGCATCCCCCTGTGGCCCCCTTAGTGCAAATGTCCTCCGTGTTACCACCCCATAGTGCAGGTGTCCACTCTCTGTGAGTCTCTTAGGTCTTCACTTACATTCCTGCTGCCTGAATGTCTCTGCTCTCTCGGTGCATGCAGCTCCTCCCTTCTCCCTACCGTGCAGTGCTGCCTAAAAGATGGGGGCGAGCAGAAGCATCCTGGCAGCAGGAATGTAAGTTACTGAGAAACATAAGCTGCTGGGGCATTAGGAGCAGTGGGAAGCAAATCAGTGGTAGGGTAAAGGCCATTGGACCCCAGACCCCCTGGTCCCACCAGCCCCATAGCAGTTCATTAGCAGCACACCACTGCCCCCTCTTTACCTTGGTGTGACCGCTACCTTTGGGCTTCCTATAGCTACATTGCGCTTTACTTTATAGCGGTATTATTCAGTTGCAATATGGCAGTATTGTTTGGTCAACCAAGTTAAGAAAAAATGTTAAACAATCAAAAGAAACTAAAGTTAAAGAAATTAAAGAAGTCACGTGGGGGGGGGGGGATTGGAATCGCCTTTTGGAAGTCCACCAGTCCGGGCTGTAGGTTGGTATGTGTGTTGGATGCATGTGTGGTCTTACTGTGTTCCACATTTTTTCACTCCTTATTGTACCTTATTGGGTTTTACACTAAGTTGACCACTTGTTATACAATCTGATATTCGCTTCTCCCTTAATGAGCAAATAAAAAAGTGCATGAAATCTGTGCCCCCCCACACACTAATCTGGTGAATCTAGGACATCATATTCCTATTAGGGCTCTGAGAATCTCCAGGCTTTCTCCAATTCATAATGTAATCAGTAATAGCTGCAGGGCAAAAGCTAAATGAATAAAGGGTCCAATTCACCCTGAAACCTCGGGTAAAAATAATATATGTATGGAAGCAAAAACATTGCAATGTGCACCTTTAACTCATGTAAAACAGAAGGTGTGACAGAGATTTATCTTCCAGTCTTCCTCCTTTCATCTGGGTCAAGAGCTAGACCAAGACATATTACAGGCCATTTGTTATGCATGCCTGGCTGGCTCGCCACCGGTGGCTCTAGAAACTGTTAATGATACAAGATCTGTAGACCTGACTTCTGTCTGCTTCCCCATATAGGCAGAACCATTCGTGATGACAGCATGAGCCTCAGGGCTGACCAATAGAGTGTGTCCATGTCACCACGTGGGAATACATAGCATGCTACCAATTAAGATTTTTACATGCTGCAGGGGCCGCCTTGTCATATTCTCTTTATTAGTTTCCATCTCATTGTACAATTATGCACCATTTGTATCCCTTCCTCCCTCTTCCTACGGGTCCCAGAGGTCTACATCCTGTATTCCTATTTTCATATTCCCCATCTTCACACCAGGTAATGCTTCTGGACAGAGGGAGGGGTCCCTTTAAGAGATCATGCATAAATCAGAAGACACAACATTCCCTGGTGTGTCATTGATTCGCATTGCGCGCCATCTGGAAAGTTGTCTTCCGTAGGGACGTGACACAAAACGAGAGCAAGGAAAAAAATATAGGGAACTATGGAGAATAATAGGATGTTTACGGTTTAATACGGAGAACATAGACGTCATCTATACTGCGCACGTCTTCTGTCTCCGAAGGAAGTGCTTCTTCCCCGTTTGGAAAGCAAATGAGTTATTGGCACCGAAAAGAAAAGAATATTTTTACTTAAATGGTTTATCTTCAGGTCCCAGCGTCTCAGGGCTCGATGTCTTCCTGAAAGCTCTTTGTGGGTAATGTGCTCCTTTAAAGATCGCTGCTTCATAGGAATATTAATGGAGCTAAACGCACAAGGCAGGAGGGTTGATCAATTTTTGGTATTTTCTAATGTGCATTTTTAGATATCTGGCTTTAAATGAAGAAATTTTCTCATTGACCATTTGGGCATTTGGGCAAGTGCTCAAAGCTCATGGCCAATGGGGCACAAAGCCTCTTGGTCAGGTAAGGCACTATTTTAGGTGATAAATGCTCCTAAAGGGGTTTTACCACAAAAATAAGTTATCCCTTATCCATAGGATAGCAGACAACTTGTGGATCAGTAGGGTCCGACAGTTTGGACCCCAACCGATCCCGAGAACAGTAGTCCAAAGAGGCCCAGAATGAACAGTATGGCAGTTGCACCTCTGCGCTCTCACGCCATTCACTTCAATAGTATGTTGGAGATAGCCAAGAGCTTGAACTTGGCTATTTCAATTAATTTGCGTTCGCTCTGGAGTCCCGTCCTTCATACATAGGGTCCCAGACGTTGAATCCCACCTTTGGATAAGGGATCATTTGCTTTTGTGGTAAAACTCCTTTAAATTTACATTATTACTCTGAACCAGTGGTATCAATCAAGGCGATAGTGGTTGGTCAGCGTCTCGTTGATCTTTAAAGGGGTTGTCCCGCGCCGAAACAGTTTTTTTTTTATTCAATAGCCCCCCCCGTTCGGCGCGAGACAAACCCGATGCATGTGTTAAAAAAAAAAACGTTTAGTACTTACCCGAATCCCCGCGCTGCGGCGACTTCTTACTTACCTTACTAAGATGGCCACCGGGATCTTCACCCACGATGCACCGCGGGTCTTCTCCAATAGTGCACCGTGGGCTCTGTGCGGTCCATTGCCGATTCCAGCCTCCTGATTGGCTGGAATCGGCACACGTGACGGGGCGGAGCTACGAGGACCAGCTCTCCGGCACGAGCGGCCCCATTCACCAGGGAGAAGACCGGACTGCGCAAGCGCGTCTAATCGGGCGATTAGACGCTGAAATTAGACGGCACCATGGAGACGGGGACGCTAGCAACGGAACAGGTAAGTGAATAACTTCTGTATGGCTCATAATTAATGCACAATGTACATTACAAAGTGCATTAATATGGCCATACAGAAGTGTATACCCCCACTTGCTTTCGCGGGACAACCCCTTTAATGCCTATCAGGTCCAGATTGCCCTCAATCCATTCCAGGGTTTAATGGGGCATTCTTGGATATTCATATCGACAACCTATCCTTAGAATAGGTCATCAAATATCAAAATATTGATATGTTACTGTGCAGCCCCTCTATCAGGTCATTGATAAATATATTGAACAGAATGGGGCCTAATACTGAACCCTGTGGCCCCCACTAGCGACGGTGGCCCAATCAGAGTACGGGACATTTATTACCCCCTCTGCTTTCTATCATTGAGCCAATTCTTTACCCAATTACACACGTTTTCACCTAATCCGAGCTTCTCATTTTATATATCAGCCTATTATGCGGCACGGTGTCAAAGGCTTTAGAGAAGTCCAGATATACGAGATCCATAGACTCTCCCCGGTCCAGCCTAGAGCTTACTTCATGTAGAAGCTGATCAGATTGGTCGCCCATGATCGATCCTTCATCAACCCGTGCTGGTGAGGTGTAAGAGCAGAGCGGCTCTCGCAGTGATTTCAATGGGAGTGAAGCTGATGCTCCCACTTCCTACGGTGACGGCTGATGATGACATTCGGCCCAATGCCATCATAGCGGACTGGACAGTGAGCTGATGGACGGAGACCCTGAGCGTCAGACCTTGCCCATCAATGCTTGATGCCCAATGCAGAGGATACATCATCAGTTCAAATAGCCAGGAATACCCCTTTAAGGATGCACCATATGGTGGCACATTTAGGGGGAAGTTCATAAACATTATCAATGCAATTTCTGGTGTACAAAAGTCGCTAAATATTGCACAAAATTTTGCGATTTTTCGATTGCTGTACCGCTGTCTGCCACTTTCCTGAAAGAGGGGCGTGGCTTGTCAGGAGGGGCGTGGCTGCTCCAGGCCAACATATTTGTTTATGATTTACACCTTAAACTAGCGTAAAAAATACCAGACATGTATGACAGATTGAGCCTTGTGCACATTTCTGCGTAGGTGCGTGGAGAAGCCAAGAAGCAACAAGTATATGAAGAGGCGTGCAGCTCTTCATACATTAGGCGGATTGTGCAGTGGAAATAATGCTAAGTCCGGCATTTAAAATGCTGGTCCTAATATATTTTCTCACAGTCCATAGGGCTGCGAATAA
The DNA here is from genome assembly GCF_035609145.1 of Eleutherodactylus coqui. Taxonomy (NCBI): domain Eukaryota; kingdom Metazoa; phylum Chordata; class Amphibia; order Anura; family Eleutherodactylidae; genus Eleutherodactylus; species Eleutherodactylus coqui. The sequence goes on from NC_089839.1 coordinate 6,272,315, forward strand.
GCAATGGCTTACGGCAAATGCATTGAGGACCCCCACTCACACTGCCTGTAATCCCAGAGCTACAGCATTGCCTGTATGTACACTACCGTTCAAAAGTTTGGGGTCACCCAAACAATTTTGTGTTTTCCATGAAAAGTCACACTTATTCACCCCCATGCGTTGTGAGATGAATAGACAATAGAGCCAAGACATTGACAAGGTTAGAAATAATGATTTGTATCTGAAATAACATTGTTTTTACATCAAACTTTGCTTTCGTCAAAGAATCCTCCTTTTGCAGCAATTACAGCATTGCACACCTTTGACATTCTAGCTGTTAATTTGTTGAGGTAAGCTTGTGAAATTGCACCCCACGCTTCTAGAAGCATCTCCCACAAGTTGGATTGGTTGGATGGGCACTTCTGGCGTACCATACGGTCAAGCTGCTCCCACAACAGCTCAATGGGGTTCAGATCTGGTGACTGCGCTGGCCACTCCATTACCGATAGAATACCAGCTGCCTGCTTCTGCTGTAAATAGTTCTTGCACAATTTGGAGGTGTGTTTAGGGTCATTGTCCTGTTGGAGGATGAAATTGGTTCCAATCAAGCGCTGTCCACTGGGTATGGCATGGCGTTGCCAAATGGAGTGATAGCCTTCCTTATTCAGAATCCCTTTTACCCTGTACAAATCTCCCACCTTACCAGCACCAAAGCAACCCCAGACCATCACATTACCTCCACCATGCTTAACAGATGGCGTCAGGCATTCTTCCAGCATCTTTTCATTTGTTCTGCGTCTCACAAACGTTCTTCTTTGTGATCCAAACACCTCAAACTTGGATTCAGCCGTCCACAACACTTTTTTCCAGTCTTCCTCTGTCCAATGTCTGTGTTCTTTTGCCCATCTTAATCTTTTTCTTTTATTGGCCAGTCTCAGATATGGCTTTTTCTTTGCCACTCTGCCCTGAAGCCCAAAATCCCGCAGCCGCCTCTTCACTGTAGATGTTGACACTGGTGTTTTGCGGGTACTATTTAATGAAGATGCCAGTTGGGTACCTGTGAGGCGTCTGTTTCTCAAACTAGAGACTCTAATGTGCTTATCTTCTTGCTTAGTTGTGCAACGCGGCCTCCCACTTCTTTTTCTACTCTGGTTAGAGCCTGTTTGTGCTGTCCTCTGAAGGGAGTAGTACACACCGTTGTAGGAAATCTTCAATTTCTTAGCAATTTCTCGCATGGAATAGCCTTCATTTCTAAGAACAAGAATAGACTGTCGAGTTTCAGATGAAAGTTCTCTTTTTCTGGCCATTTTGAGCGTTTAATTGACCCCACAAATGTGATGCTCCAGAAACTCAATCTGCTCACAGGAAGGTCAGTTTTGTAGCTTCTGTAACGAGCTAGACTGTTTTCAGATGTGTGAACATGATTGCACAAGGGTTTTCTAATCATCAATTAGCCTTCTGAGCCAATGAGCAAACACATTGTACCATTAGAACACTGGAGTGATAGTTGCTGGAAATGGGCCTCTATACACCTTTGTAGATATTGCACAAAAAACCAGACATTTGCAGCTAGAATAGTCATTTACCACATTAGCAATGTATAGAGTGCATTTGTTTAAAGTTAGGACTAGTTTAAAGTTATCTTCATTAAAAAGTACAGTGCTTTTCCTTCAAAAATAAGGACATTTCAATGTGACCCCAAACTTTTGAACGGTAGTGTAGGTGTACGTATGGCGCGGCGGCCAGGACTACGGCCAATACCGCCCCTGAGTAATCCGAATAAGGTCGACGTCAGTCTTCTTATTTTTTTGCATGTCTGAATTGTGACGACTGCTGTTTGCGGAGTTGTTCACCAGACGGATTGATATCACTGCACTCCTTCCAGACAAGATGTCAGCTCTTAGCCAAGAGTGATATAGATCCGCCATAGGTGCTATGGAGGCCGAACATGTCACAGGAGTGAAGAGTGTGTAAATGTGGTGCGTGGGGGATGCGCAGCCACAACGAGCCCAAACAACGAAACGCCTCCTGGAAAATTTATTATTGCCCTCCGTTAATGTCCTCCAAATGCAATAAGAGGATAATAGAGATATGTAGGAGCTGCTGAGAAGTTACAACCGGAGCTGCAGACCCGTCATGTGATACAATTATTACAACGCAGTGATATTTAGTTACTTTATTCCTTATCGCTGCTTATTTGTATCTATATGTATTAATTAAAGGGCTTTTCCATTTTTGTCATGTGATGACTCAGACCTACAGAACTTGTTACACAGTATCAGAGTTTGTTCTGGTCCCCTGGTGGAGAGGAGGGTCCCAGTCCTGTAGGAGATCGGTGTCTTACCCCGGGGGTCAGTGGCAACCACTTGAGATTGGCCACCCGAGGGTCCAAGCTGGGTCCTCATTTTACCGACCTCAGAAGGATGGAAGGCTGAGTCGACCTTGAGCCGGCTACCTGAACCATGGGGGTTACATATCTAATTAAGTGTAACATCAAGAACAGACAAGTGCAAGACATGGCCCCTTCGTCAGTTCTTGTAATGAGTCCTGCAGCCGGCTGACAGCAACTTATCATGGCAGGTTTTTCAACTTCTGGATGTAAAGAGGATTATTTTCATTCGCTAACAGCAAGCAGAACTGTTAAACACAAGTGCATGAAATCCAACACATCATGAAATCTTTATAGAGACGTAACTCCCATATAAGCCTGAAACTTCTGGAGTGACTACAATTAAGAAAGCTGCCCCATCAGGACAAATCTTACCCATAGACCCTATTAGGGTACATGGACATCACAGAGGTTGGGTCCAGAGTAGAAGGCCACTAAAGTACTCAGTTCACTCATGCATTAAATGTATAGCTTGCTGCATCTGTACAAGGTGGTCTAGGGAGCTAAAGTGCTGCCCATAGACGTGCATAAGACTCATCCTATAATACTCGTCCAGGTCACTATGCAATGTGCAGAGATATCTGTATCCGGGAGCAGAACAGCTCCATGCACTAGGAGACACTGACCAAACAGCAGCGAACCCCTGATGACCTGCCATCCAAGACCGCACTAAGACACTGACCCAACAGCAGCAGACCACTGATGGCCTGCTATCCAAGACCGCACTAAGACACTGACCCAACAGCAGCGGACCCCCGATGACCTGCTATCCAAGACCGCACTAAGACACTGACCCAACAGCAGCGGACCCCTGATGACCTGCCATCCAAGACCGCACTAAGACACTGACCCAACAGCAGCAGACCCCTGATGACCTGCTATCCAAGACCGCACTAAGACACTGACCCAACAGCAGCAGACCACTGATGGCCTGCTATCCAAGACCGCACTAAGACACTGACCCAACAGCAGCGGACCCCCGATGACCTGCTATTGAAGACCGCACTAAGACACTGACCCAACAGCAGCGGACACCCGATGACCTGCTATTGAAGACCGCACTAAGACACTGACCCAACAGCAGCGGACACCCGATGACCTGCTATTGAAGACCGCACTAAGACACTGACCCAACAGCAGCGGACCCCCGATGACCTGCTATTGAAGACCGCACTAAGACACTGACCCAACAGCAGCGGACCCCCGATGACCTGCTATTGAAGACCGCACTAAGACACTGACCCAACAGCAGTGGACCACTGATGGCCTGCTATCCAAGACCGCACTAAGACACTGACCCAACAGCAGCAGACCACTGATGGCCTGCTATCCAAGACCGCACTAAGACACTGACCCAACAGCAGCGGACCCCCGATGTCCTGCTATTGAAGACCACACTTAGACACTGACCCAACAGCAGCGGACCCCCGATGACCTGCTATTGAAGACCGCACTAAAACACTGACCCAACAGCAGCGGACCCCTGATGACCTGCTATCCAAGACCGCACTAAGACACTGACCCAACAGCAGCAGACCCCCGATGACCTGCTATTGAAGACCGCACTAAGACACTGACCCAACAGCAGCGGACCCCCGATGACCTGCTATTGAAGACCGCACTAAGACACTGACCCAACAGCAGCGGACCACTGATGGCCTGCTATCCAAGACCGCACTAAGACACTGACCCAACAGCAGCAGACCACTGATGGCCTGCTATCCAAGACCGCACTAAGACACTGACCCAACAGCAGCGGACCCCCGATGTCCTGCTATTGAAGACCGCACTAAGACACTGACCCAACAGCAGCGGACCCCCGATGACCTGCTATTGAAGACCGCACTAAAACACTGACCCAACAGCAGCGGACCCCTGATGACCTGCTATCCAAGACCGCACTAAGACACTGACCCAACAGCAGCGGAGCCCTGATGACCTGCTATTGAAGACCGCACTAAGACACTGACTCAACAGCAGCGGACCCCCGATGACCTGCTACTGAAGACCGCACTAAGACACTGACCCAACAGCAGCGGACCACTGATGGCCTGCTATCCAAGACCGCACTAAGACACTGACCCAACAGCAGCGGAGCCCTGATGACCTGCTATCCAAGACGGCACTAAGACACTGACCCAACAGCAGCGGACCCCCGATGACCTGCTATTGAAGACCGCACTAAGACACTGACTCAACAGCAGCGGGCCCCCGATGACCTGCTTTTTAAGACCTATCTTTCACTAACTAGAATTGGGACAACCTTTTTTTTGGAATCCTAAGATAATAGACAATAGTCTAATATTCAGAATCCGCATTATCAGAGTACTAAGCACGTAAATAAGACTTCTCATTCTGGAGGTCCCGGTTCATCCATGCGATAATAGCGCTAAAGTCTAGCATAAAAAAATTATAAGGATTCAAAATCCAATTTATCGATATGCATTAAAGATTCATGAATGCAAGCATGATGGTATCCGCTTATGTGTACAGAACACCCCAAAAAGCAGGGTCCTTTAAATAAGAATCCATTTTGGGGGTTTAATACACGTAAGTGGGAACCACCATGTTTGCATTCATACATTTTTCATGCATATCAATTAGTTTTATTTTTAACCTTTATTCATTTTTTTTCTGGTGCGGGACTTCACCCTCGCTGTTACTTCATGTTTCACCTAAGATCCGTCTCAGCGTGTGTCCGTGCATCAACATACTGTCCACGGATGAGTGCTGCAGTGGGAATGAGCTACTTATCTATTTACCTTCTTTTACACCTATGCAATACATGGACTGTTTATTGATTTCAATGAGAAATGTGTAATACCTCATTTCACCTGTGGGGGTGCTGCAAAAAGTAAATGATTGCTGTTTTCTTTCCACATAGATTACAGATGATTGTAGAAGTTGGGCATCCTGTGATCAGCTATCATTGGGGACGCTTCTACCAACAAGGAATCACCTAAACAGACACTCTCTTACAACTGTTGACTTGCACTACCGGGGTTAGAAACTAAAATAGTGCCACGGCGTCTTGTCGTTGCAATTAACCTGTCACTGTAACCGCGGTTGGCACTGCTATCCTCCATGTCCTACATGCAGCAATCCCTCTGCATCCCTGGTTTCAGTCCATTGGACTCTGGAACACTCCCATCTCCTTTCTTATCCCCTCAAGGACCAGGCTGTTTTGTACCTTAAGGACCAGACACGTTTTGGGGATTTTACCCATGTGGCGGTTTTACTGCCATATTTTGTTTCCTTTAGCTATTAAAATTATTTTTACTGCCTTTCTTTTCCGTGACATATAGGGAGATTTTTAAAATATCTTTTTCACTGACTTTTTTCTGTTTTTTAAGTTTTATTGGGGGTAAAATGCTAAGTAAAAAATATTTTTTTAACATTTATAGTTATTTTTTTTATTAGTATATTTATGCTAAAATGAAGTACAGGAACGGGTTCCTCTATTTGTTTTGAACGTTTTGATATATAATCTGTATGGTTTTCGATTACAGGGCGCGTATAGCGATGGTTTTGGTTGGCGTCGGCTTTGGGTTATTTTCTTTCTTATGTATATATTGTTGTTTACTTCTGTAATTAGTATTTACTTTTGTATGTAATCATGTTTTTTTTTATTTTCTATGTCCCCCATGACGTCATATAAGACCTCTGGGGGACATTCACTTTTTTTTTTTTATTTGACACTTTCCCACTGTAGCTGCTTCCATAGGAGCCCCAGTTACAGGAGAAACAACCCCTGGAGTGACATTAGTCACTGGCAGAGCTGGCCAGGGTCTAGTATGACCCTCCAGCTCTGCTGTAGCAGGAAACCCCGGCGGTCACATGACCCCCCCCGGCCCCCGCAGGGGAAGACACCCTTCCACTTTCACTTTCAGTACACAGTGCTCATTGAGCGCTATGTACTCTGCAAAGGAAAAGGCAGAAATGGTTAAAACCCCTCCTGCCTTCTCCTCCGGGTTATCAGCTGTCACTAACAGCTGATAATCCATCCTGCCTCTGATTGATTCCAGAGCAGGAGGCTTAAAGCACTGCTGTAATTTTACTATCGGCGGGGTTTTAAGCCCAGGACCAGCCGCCGTATATATTTACCGCGCCTGGTCCTTAATGGGTTAAAGTGCCAGCATACGCTCCCTAATTCTATCTTCAGCCAATCCCACTTCACCTTTCGCTCTTTCAAGCATTCTTCCTGCATGCAGGGTGTCTAAGCAATGGGTCTCTTTCGACCATTTGTGACACAGCCTGCATGTCTGTGAATTTTGGTTCCGGACAATTCTGAGTTCTGTGTTCCCTGATCTCGACTTCATGATTTCTTGTAGCTTGTCCTGACCTTCAGCCTGGACCCCATTTACGCACCTGTGCCACTAGCCCTGATCTTCAGGCTGTATTCTTGCAAGACTCCTGCTCACCCCTTCAGGTATCGAGCCTTGGACCAATGCAGCGTCAGCAGCCCCATTATCAGGACCATCTCGATGGGACCCCGTGGCAAAGATTGTATGCTGCTTAGAGGGGTCAAGGGTGAAAACTAGGGTACACCAGGTGTTGCCACCCCAGCCCACAGCAAAACTAGTATGTGGCAAGGCAAATCTGCAGCCGCCTGCCTGACACAAAGCAAGAACTGCAAGGAGTTTGCGTGTCCTTCCCATGTCTGTGTGGGATTCTGGGTGAATTATCAGGTTTCCCTTACTAATGGATCAATTAGCTATATATAAATTTTGCTCTAGAGTTTATGTATGCACCTGAGATAGAAAAACTAGACTGCATGGCCCAATGGGTTCAGGTACTGGAAGAACCTACAGGAAAGCTCTGAGTTCAAAAACAATATTGTTACATAGCTGTTGTGGACCCACCATGCAACTGGAGGATTGGACTTTGGGCTCCTCTTGAAGACTGCTCTAAGAGCTCCTCTGGGTTTCGCCTTCTAATCCCTTTTTGGGGGATCTTTTCTTTGCTGCAGGGAACCCCCAGGTAGTTTCCCCAGGAGTATTCTCTGGCCCGGTCAGGTCAAAAGGCACCAGAGCGTAGTACTAATGAGACATGCAAGGATGTAGTCAAAAACCAGGCCAAGAACAGCACAGTTCCTGAAATACAGTAAATCAGGCTTGAGGTCAGGGAAGGTGGTGTTCAGGCAAGATGTGGTGAGTAAACTGGCCAAGGTCAGGCAGGCAGAGTTTGGGAAAGCTGGCCATTCAAGTGGAGGGTCAAAACTGGGAAGCAAGCAAAACGCAGACACATCTTCACTGGAACAGTAGGGACTTAATGCTTAACAGACCTACAGGGGGTGGTGCCTTTAATAAGCCTAGAAGGGCTGGAATAGATTGGGGACAGGAAATCTGTGTGCGTGTGCTGGCCCTTTAAGAGATTGGCTGCACATGTGCCCGCAGGCCCTCTGGATCCCGGCAGGAGCAGGAGGAATGATGCAGTATTGGCTGCACAGCAGACAGGAAGGCAGAGGATGCTACAACATGTAGATGTAAGTAAAAGGAGCCACCACGGGGCACAGCCCATAGTCATTCAGATGCTTTGGGCTATGCCAAGAGCAGGGAATGTAGGGGCGGCGCATTACAGAGGGATTGAAAAACACCAAAGAAACAATCATGCACTGCCCCTTCAGGCCACACTAGGCATAGCACTGTGCAACAGTTTGAATCAAAATGATTTTAATCTTTTCCTCACCAGGACATAAGTTTATGTCACAGTTGGAAAGAGGTTACTGCAAATAGATGCAAACTTATGTGCTCCCTCTGTGACATCATTGGCCCCCCACCATGTAATTACAGAAGGCCAATGGGTTGCCATCGCTAGATGTCTTAGTCTGCCATGGTCTATGAACACTATATATAGCGATAATGCAGAAGTACTACAGTGTATAATCAGAGTGATCATAGTATCGTAGGTTCAAATCCCCTACAAATACATGAAAAATGTTTTAAAAAAATGTAAAAAAAAACATGTAAAAATAGTGAAGGATTAAAAATAGAGATGAGCGAGCATACTCGTCCGAGCTTGATGCTCGTTCGAGTATTAGGGTGCACGAGATGCTCGTTACTCGAGACGAGCACCACGCGGTACTCGTCTCGATTAAACGAGCACTGACCATTGAATTCAATGGAGCCGGCAATACAGCCGGCTCCATTGAAAGCAATGGGCTGCCGGCGATCGTGGGATGAATTGTCGGGAAGGGCTTAAATATATAAGCCCTTCCCTGCAATTCATCCAGAAATGTGTAAAAATACAAAAAATATATATACTCACCTTGACCCGGCAGAACGATGTTAGCCCATTGAATTCAATGGAGCCGGCAATACAGCCGGCTCCATTGAAAGCAATGGGCTGCCGGCGATCGCGGGATGAATTGTTGGGAAGGGCTTAAATATATAAGCCCTTCCCTGCAATTCATCCAGAAATGTGTAAAAATAAAAAATATATATATACTCACCTTGTCCCGGCAGACGGAGTTCAGCGCGGCTGGCCTGCAGTGGGTGTGAAGGGAGTGTGAGTCAGACATGCCCCTGATTGGCTCAGCGCTGAGCCAATCAGAGGCAGATCTCACTCACACCCATTCATGAATTCATGAATGGGTGAGTGAATGCTGCCTCTGATTGGCTCAGCGCAGCTCTCAGCTGAATGACAGCAGTTCAGCACAGTGCAGGGGACAGCAGGAGAACACGCGCTGTGCCCTGGCAGCTGAAGGGAGGTGAGTTTCTATTTTTTTTGTTTTTTAAATCACTTTTAATTCATTTCCAGGGAATGGCTTATATGTAAAGTCCTTCCCTGAAAAAGAATTCAGGTGTGCCAGCGGACCATTGTCTTCAATGGAGTCGCCGGCAGCAGCAGCGGCTCCATTGAAGAGAATGCCTGCATTTTTATTCTTTTTTACACTAAAATTTTTCTTTTTCAGGTAAGGGCTTATATTTTTAAGCCCTTCCCGAAAATTCATCCCGCGCTCGCCGGCAGCCCATTGCTTTCAATGGAACCTGCTGTATTGCCGGCTCCATTGAATTCAATGGGCTAACATCGTTCTTCTCTGCCACAGCTGTTACAGCTGTGGCAGAGGAGAACGATCGTTATGCTGACAGTGCGGGGGGGGGGGGGGGGGGTCTCACTCTTGCCACTATTGTGGCTTAATAGTGAGACCTCGGAGCCTGAAATGCAGCCCTGCATGTTGCTCCTCGCCTGCCCTATCCATTTCTGTGTTTTTTATATGACTTTGGTGATTTGCTAAGATTTTCACAAATGAAAACCTTAGCGAAGCACCAGTCATATACAAAAATGCTCGAGTCGCCCATTGACTTCAATGGGGTTCGTTACTCTAAACGAGCTCTCGAGCATCACTGAAAGTTCAACTCGAGTAACGAGCACCCGAGCATTTTGGTGCTCGCTCATCTCCTTTTTTTGCGCACTTTCCCTTCTTTGTTTAAGAAAAACGAAATGTAAAAATCCATGTTTGGTATCGTCGCACCTGTACTGACTGGTACAGTAAACCGAGCAGACTTTTAAAGGGGTTCTGACATGAATAATGTTTTTATGCTTTAGCAGCCATTGTTCCCTGGTCTGCCTAATGGACACAGGGAACCCACGATTTAATGGCTGTTAAAGCATAAAAACATAATACTTACCTTTTCTCCTGTTGTTGTTGACATCGGGGGGTCATCTCCCAGCAGGCGCTGTTCTTCTTCTTCTTCCTCCACGAGCCGCGCCGCTCCGGGATCGCGCGCATGCGCAGTGAAGAGGTGCCCTCTGACAGGAGTCAGGACAGGCCGCGTCTCCCCTGCGCACACGCAGAATCTCGGAGTTCAGCCAGGACGGACGGGCCGCCCACAGCAAGCACTGCTTGTGACGTGCTTGCTGTGGGCGGCCCGTCCATTCACCTCGGAAGTGGCTGACGGACGGAGCAGAGAAGGAAGCGGTCATTTTGACCGCTCCTGCTCTGCTTCTACAAGCCACAGAAGAAGATGCCAGACGGAGGGGACATGCCTGGCGATGGGTCCTGGCCGGCAAGGTGAGTACAATTTTTTTTTTTTTTGTGTCAGAACCCCTTTAATGCTGCACAGCACATGCTATTAAAAAAAAGGTTAAAAAAAGACCAAAATGCTTTTTTGGTTCATTTTTCCTGCCAATTAAAGGCACTAAAAGTGATCAAAAAAGACATATGTACCCCAAGATGGTAACGAGAAAAAAATCTAGCTCATCACGCAAAAAACATACCGCCCTCACAGAGCTCCGTCCATGGGAAAATAAAAAAGATATAGGATTTTGAATGCAGCGATGCAAGAAAGAAATTATTTTAACCCTTTCCAATCCAATTTGTATCCTGGTTTTCCTAGGGGGGCTTACTCTTTTTCTGCTGTTATACAATGGCGCTATCTGCTGGCTAAAGCCAGTACTGCATGAGGTGACACATTGGATAGGCTCCGACAGCAGAGAGGCTGGCAATATACAGTAAGAGAACCCCGACGGCCGTCTTCCAACATCGGAGCTGTACAGCCTTAAATCATAATGTCTTCAGAGGTCAGACAGTGGATTGGAAAGGGTTAAAAAAAGCTTTTAATTGTGCAAAATTAGAAAAACCTAAACATATATAATTTTATTATTTCAGTAATCGTAAAAACCCGCGGAAAACAATTATCATGTTATTTATGCTGCATAAATTACGCTGCAAAAACAAACAAAATAAACTATGACAGAATTGATGTTTTTTTCCTCCATCCATTCCAAAAACATAATAAAAGTTATGTAGTATATTGTATGTATCCCAAAAATGGTGCGAATAAAAAGGTATGGCTTTTGTAAAAAGTGAAGGTGTAAAAAAATCCCTAAAAAACTAGTTACATTCTTAGGGCTTATTGACATGGAAGTATATCAGCCGGGTTTTCACGCCTGGCCGATATATGCTGCCCCTCTCTGCAAGGGTGCTGAGCTCCTGCCACTGCTTGCAATAGAGGGGGGGGGGGAGCTACAGTCCACCCTGCCCCTTCCAATTGCAAACAGTAGTGGGGGGCGGAGAGGGGGCGGGAGCTCAGCATCCTAGCTTCTGCCCTTGCAGAGAGGGGCAGTGTATATCGGCCGGGTGTGAAAACCCGGCTGATATACGTCCATGTGAATAAACCCTTAGGACCGAAATAGGCCACGGCACTAAGGGGATAATATACAGAATTCCGTGTACAGCAATATGGTGACACAATATTAAAAGTCAGGTATTAACCCCCGCAGCATAAAACGTAAGTGAAACGTGAGACCATTCAAAGACGTTTTTGCAGAAATGACCATTTTCTAATGTTCTGCAAGTTTGTAGTTTGCACTGATTTATTGTCCTGACAACACTCCAAGACTCTCGAAGCACAAAGGTTGCCTAATTTAGAGCCCATCTTGTCAAAGAGCAAATAATTAGAGTAATTTACAAAAGCTGTGTGGTTAGTTTGATTTTCTTCTTCACTAATGGTTTTGAAAACTGTAATTGTAAATTAATGTAGAGAGAAAGCCGTGATTACTCGTTATAGAATTGTAACTAATTGCCACTTAGAAAAGTTAACTATTTGATTAGACTTGTTTGCGGTAATGAGTCCTGTATGGGAGCACCTCGGACCGCCATCACATGGCGGAGGATCAAGCTGTACTTCCAGGCTGCCCTCCTCCTCCGCTGGAAGCCGCCGCTTCAGAGTTATAAAATTCTGCATTTTTTTATAGCAGATAATAAAAATAAGAGAATACTAAAAACGGACTTATATTCAAAAGCATAATCATAACGCCAGAGAGCAGACACTTCACTCCAGTAAACAGACAGCTTCTACACAGAACCTCAAGGATATATCTCATTTATGATGGGACGTTTTTCTCTCCTTAGTAATCAGCCTGTTTATGCTTGGTGGTGAGAGGCAGGCGGCCCGGTGTAATATACTGTATAGATGGATGTGGACGTCCCGCACTGTTATACTAGTATGGCAGATTTCCTAGCATTCAGCTCTATTTAGAGAGATTTAGTGCATTACCATAACAGAATGCAAATAATACCACCATACAGTATAAACCAGTACTACACAGAGACTACATAATACTGCCATGTGGCGGCTATACAGTACAAAGCAATGTACCACAACTGAGCAGATGATATTGGTGAAACAGGTGATATTTTACATCCTAAAGACCACTTGAGAAATACACTCTGATAAATATAAAATAATACTGCCCCCTGTGTACAAAAATATAGCTATTATAAAACATCTCCTATTAATTAGAATATACTTCTATAATACTGCCCCCTATGTACAAAAATATAACTACTATAATACTGCTCCCTATGTACAAGAATATAACTACTATAATTCTGACCCCTATGTACAAGAATACAACTACTATAATACTGCCCCCTATGTGCAAGAATATAACTACTATAATACTGCCCCCGTATGTACAAGAATATAACTACTATAATACTGCCCCCTATGTACAAGAATATAACTACTATAATACTGCCCCCTATGTACAAGAATATAACTACTATAATACTGCCCCCGTATGTACAAGAATATAACTACTATAATACTGCCCCCTATGTACAAGAATATAACTACTATAATACTGCCCCCTATGTACAAGAATATAACTACTATATTACTGCCCCCTATGTGCAAGAATATAACTACTATAATACTGCCTCCTATGTACAAGAATATAACTACTATAATACTGCCTCCTATGTACAAGAATATAACTACTATAATAAGGGGTCCTACATACAAGAATATAACTACTATATTACTGCTCCTATGTACAAGAATATAACTACTATAATACTGCTCCCATGTACAAGAATATAACTACTATAACACTGCCCCCTATGTACAAGAATATAACTACTATAATACTGCCCCATGTGTACAAGAATATAACTACTATAATACTGCCCTCCATGTACAAGAATGTAACTACTATAGTACTGCCTCCTATGTATAAGAATATAACTACTATATTACTGCCTCCTATGTACAAGAAAAAAACTACTATAATACTGCCCCCTATGTACAAAAATATAACTACTATAATACTGCCCCCTATGTACAAGAATATAACTGCTATAATACTGCACCCTATGTACAAGAATATAACTACTATAATACTGCCCCCTATGTACAAGAATATAACTACTGTAATACTGCCCCCTATGTACAAGAATATAACTACTATAATACTGCTCCTATGTACAAGAATATAACTACTATAATACTGCCTCTTATGTACAAGAATATAACTACTATAATACTGCCCCCTATGTACAAGAATATAACTACTATAATACTGTCCCTATGTACAAGAATATAACTACTATAATACTGCTCCCATGTACAAGAAAATAACTACTATAATACTGCCCCTATGTACAAGAATATAACTACTATAATACTGCCCCCTATGTACAAGAATATAACTGCTATAATACTGCTCGCTATGTACAAGAATATAACTACTATAATACTGCCCCCTATGTACAAGTATATAACTACTATAATACTGCTCCTGTGTACAAGAATATAACTACTATAATACTGCCCTCTATGTACAAGAATATAACTAATATAATACTGCCCCCTATGTACAAGAATATAACTACTATAATACTGCTCCTGTGTACAAGAATATAACTACTATAATACTGCTCCTATGTACAGGAATATAACTACTATAATACTGCTCCTATGTACAAGAATATAACTAATATAATACTGCCCCCTATGTACAAGAATATAACTACTATAATACTGCTCCTGTGTACAAGAATATAACTACTATAATACTGCTCCTGTGTACAAGAATATAACTACTATAATACTGCCTCCTATGTACAAGAATATAACTACCATAATACTGCCCCCTATGTACAAGAATATAACTACTATAATACTGCTATCCTGTACAAGAAAATGCAGTAATTACTATGTGAATGACTACATGGATTTGGGTAGACAGAGGTACACATCTAGCTGGAATGGCTCTTTGGACCTTTACTACCATTTCAGAAAATGAAGACTTACCTGGAGATATTTCACCCCGTGTGGCGGTTTTGTTGTCTCTGGAGTCAAGTTGTTTCTCCTGTGCTTCCGTGGACACGTGTCCATATATCTCCCACAACAACCTTCCCTTATAAGCCACATTATCATTGGCGCCTGTGATTTGCGAGCAGGACGGCGCAGAGAGAATATAAGCCGGGGTCACCGGTAATTAAAGTGTGTCAGTGGTCAGGAAGGAAAATGCAGTTCAAGCCAAAATGAAGTATTTGGATATTTTACTGCCGCGATCCTTCAGTCCTCTCTCAGCTTATAAATATTAATTTAAAGACTCCCAACAAGGACAGTAAACGGATTTCGACATAAAATTTCCTGTCACTGGTGATTTATTCCCAATAAAAGGAGAGCTGAACACAGAAAGCTTCAGGAAATTTATGAGAAATGTTGAACGAGGGCCGTCACCATAAAAAGGCTTACACCACTCTGAGCCCTGATCCAGTCGCCTCTTCTTACATACCTATGTTTGTAGGGTATTGTGACGGAGGCCGGTGAGGGCAGAGCCGGAGGAGTAGGACAACATTTCCAGGAATACTTCAGTTATGCCTAATTGCAGGTCCTAGGGGGTGGTGCTGGTTTAGATTGTTGTGTTTGTCATGCCACGCCCCCTCGGAACCTGCACTGGGAACAGTTTTTCTTGGAGTGTTCTTTTAATTCACTCCAGATTCCTGGAGAACACACTATGAAAGCCACCCTTAAGGTGACTACCCACTACAGTTTTTTTTCACTACGAAATTTGCACCGCTTTTTTTTTCTGCAGGGGTCTATGGGACTTGTAATGTTAAAATCGCGATCACGCAAAAATCGCAATTTACCGCAAAATCGCAATTTTAACATTACAAGTACCATAGACTCCTGCAGAAAAATAACTGTAGTGGGTAGTCACCCTTAGGCCGGCTGCACACGGCCGTGACGGGCTCCGCCACGGAATTCCGTGGCGCAGCCCGTCACGGCGCCCCCCAGAGACCCCCAAACTTACCTGCGGATCCGGCGTCCTCGCTCCCGCATGACGCTTCGGCCACGTCACATGACACGCCTACCGCGTCACATGACACGGCCGGCTGTGTCATATGACGAGGCGGCGGTAGGCGGGGAAGCGGTTTCACGCTATCTTCCACTGTGCTACAGCGGAAGATAGCGTGACGGAAGGGCTGCCATTGACTGCAATGGAAGCCGTCCGCGCGTACACCCGCGGCGAATAAAGCATACCGCGGGTGAGGTCGGGTGATTTCACGGTGCGGAATTCCACGGTGGTACGCACTGAGCTATTAGGTTCAATAGAACCTAAAAGCTGCGGGCAACGGGGATCCGCGGTGACTTCTGTCGCTGTCCCAAGCTCTGCACTGCTGTTTTGAGCTATCAGCAGCCGGGGATTGTGCTCAGCCAATCACAATTAGAGCTACCAGCAGGTGAGTATTCAATTTTTTCTTGTTTTTCCCACTATTTTGAAAGACTTTTCAGCGAAGGGCTTATGAAGCCCTTCCCTAAAAAGCCATTGACAGCTGCCGGAGCCCAGCAGCAACTTATGCAGCTGTCCCCGGCATGGTTGCGCTGCTGAGCTATAAGCAGCCAGGGATTTAATATCCCCGCCTGCTGGTAGCTCTGATTGTGATTGGCTGAAGTGCTCAGCCAATCACAATTAGAGCTACCAGCAGGTGGGGATTTTAAATCCCCGGCTGCTGATAGCTGAGAGCTACAAAGCCGGGGACAGCTGCAGGAGCCGCGGTTGAGCCCTAGCAGGTGAGTATTCAATTTTTTCTTGTTTTTCCCACTATTTTGAAAGACTTTTCAGCGAAGGGCTTATGAAGCCCTTCCCTAAAAAGCCATTGACAGCTGCCGGAGCCCAGCAGCAACTTATGCAGCTGTCCCCGGCATGGTTGCGCTGCTGAGCTATCAGCAGCCAGGGATTTAATATCCCCGCCTGCTGGTAGCTCTGATTGTAATTGGCTGAACTGCTCAGCCAATTACAATCAGAGCTACCAGCAGGCGGGGATTTTAAATCCCCGGCTGCTGATAGCTCAGAACTACGGAACCGGGGACAGCGCCAGAAGTTGCAGCTGAGCCCCGGCAGCTGAAGGGAGGTGAGTATTGATTTTTGTATACACTCTTTTAAATGGCTTTTAGGGAAGGGCTTATGAAGCCCTTCCCAGAAAAGCCATTGACGGGGATGCCGGCAGCAGGATTCTCTACTGCAGCTGTCATGTGAGAATTAAAGAATTCCTCTGCTGCATTTTCCACAGATGTGGCAGATGTAGCAGCAGGGAATTCTTTTAACTAGCGGGGGGGAAGCAAGCATCTGCCGCATGCAGCAGATGTGTTCCTCAAGCCCACGGGGGTCACGTCAGCGGCGGAGAGGTAAGTTTTTTTTCTTTTTTTTGCACTAAAATGTTTCTTTTTCAGGGAAGGGCTTATATGTAAAGCTCTCCCCTGAAAAAGAATGCAGGGGTGACGGCAGAGCATTGTTTTCAATGGAGCCGCCGGCAGCAGCCGCGGCTCCATTGACAACAAGCACGCAGCTGTGTTCACGCGTGTTTTTGCTCGTACCTAGGTGAAGACGTATGTACGCACCTAAGTGAATGCACCCTTAGGCCTCGGTCAGACGGGCGTTTTTTCACGTGATTTGCGGATCGCATAACAGGTGCGCATCCGCAAATCGCGTGACCGGGGCCAACGATTCGCTGAAAAATCTGTACCTAGCAGCGTTTTCAGCGAAACGGGCAAGATCAAAGGAGCGCTGTCCGCTGTTCGCCCATTGAATTCAATGAAGACGGCAATACAGCCGGCTCCATTGAAAGCAATGGGCTGTCGGCGAGCACGGGATGAATTTTCGGGAAGGGCTTAAAAATATAAGCCCTTCCTTGAAAACCATCCTGAAATGTGTAAAAAAAAAAATAAATTATACTCACCTTTTTCCAGCAGCCGGAGTTCAGCAGTGTCCGGCCGGCAGTTCTCCTGAACTGCTCTGTGTAGTATTCAACAGGTGGGGATTTAAAATCCCCACCTGCTGAATGGGCTGCCTCTGATTGGTCACAGCCCTCACCAATCAGAGGCAGCTCTCACTCACCCATTCATGAATTCATGAATGGGTGAATGAGTGCTGCATCTGATTGGCTGAGCGCAGGGACCAATCAGAGGCAGCTCTCAGCTGTCATTCAATAGCTGAGAGCTGCCTCTGATTGATCCCTGCGCTCAGCCAATCAGAGGCAGCTCTCACTCACCCATTCATAAATTCATCCTGCGCTCGCGGCAGCCCATTGCTTTCAATGGAGCCGGCTGTATTGCCGGCTCCATTGAATTCAATGGGCGAACATCGTTCTTCTCTGCCACAGCTGTTACAGCTGTGGCACAGGAGAACGATCTTTAGTATATGCTCTCAATGGGGTCGGCGCTGCTGCCGCCGGCCCCATTGAGCGAATATATAGAACACAGCGATGCGCAGAACGCACATAGGTGCATTCTGCGAATCATTGTGTCCTATAATTGATCGCACATCCGCATAAAAAGCGGACATGTGATCGATCCCATTGGGATGCATTTGGTCTATGGATCTGCAGATCGCAAGCGCGTCTGCAGATTGGACCAAAAAACGGTCGTGTGACCGAGGCCTTAGACTGTGATACCAATACTAGAGCCTGGATATAAAATAAACAGGATAGGCAGTCGCTAAGACTCAGCTGTCTTACCACGTGATACCGACCCACAACATAACAGTGCGCAGCGTCTCATAGAGTGACCCCGGACACATTGCATACACTGAGAAGCTGGGAGGCAAGATTCTGGCTTGTCACGGCGGCACTTACCACGCTCCCTCCTGGAGGGACACACGCAGCCATGGCCAGGGCAGCGCTGGGCCTCTTCCGGACAGTTTTAAGATAGGGATTCCCAATAGATGGTAGAACAGGGATTGTGGTTGTCACGGGTGATGCCATCGTTCAGGTATCCACCAGCATGAGCCTCGGCAGAGAATAAATGAGCCACAGACAGTAGTAAAGTACCATAGGTCCTTGGGAATGGTCAGGGCCTGAAATAACTTTACTTGAGTATAACTTCAACAATGCAAGCACCATAGACAGTACTTCCAAGTGCAGGTAAAGATATCACATACAGAGTTAAATAGGAGTACCTCCACACGGTGATCCTAACTCCGGATGCCTGTGTGTGAAAATAATTGAAGACGCGAACCTCCACTCAGCAATTCATGGCTTCAGGATGCTCGAGTGTGAAATAACTTAAAAATGAGTACCTCTACCCTGCGGTCTTAGACTTTAGGATCTGCAGGCATGAACAAGTATGAAAATAGTACCTCTGCACTGGACCTTGCCACAAGAACACGCATGCTCCATTCACGCTCTCTCCCTTTTGGGGTCTCACTCCTCTAGAAGCTTTTCTGGTGATGTGTGGGAAATCTTTCCTCTTCTTCCATTTTCACCACCCGAGGGCTGAAGGTGCCCCCATGTGGCTCTGTACTTTCTCAGGACGGAAGCTCAGATGGAAGACAAGATGGAACCCCTTTACCGCTCTCAAGCACTCACATTTATAGCCTCACTCATACCACGTAACAGGACATGAATTGATAGATATACAGACAGTCAGCTAAGACTTTGCAGACATTAACCTCTCATTTGCTGCAGCTATGCAATACACATAACAGAATGACTAGACACTTTTGCATCTACATAAGAAGTACATGTATTACATTATGGGGGGGACCAGGAATGCATGTACTGGGCACTACAAGTGTAGGAGCAGAGAGCTACTAGTTTGCTCCCTCCGGCTGCTCACAAATACTTCTCTGCATGTCAGGCGCTGTGAGTGGCGGTGACAGGGCTGGGAGAAGGTGATTTGGTGCACTGTGCAAATTAGGAAATTGACATCATCCCACTAGAATGTTCCCAGGGAGCATGCTCAGTTTGGAGCAGCCATCTTGGTGTTTCATTGTGAACAGCAGCCAACAGTGAGCCTTGCACCTCCATTGGCATCCCCACCGATCAGCTGATCGTTCAGCCCGCATTCAGTGCAGTGGGACTGATATCCTCTTATGTGGTCAGGACTGGAAGTGTAATAGCTGCTTAACGCCCACTTAAATCAATGAGAGCGCCGTCTCCATCTATATGTCCTGCTCTGACCGCAATGAAGAGGATTGGTCATTATTAGGTAAAGTCCCGGGTTACCTCTCTAAGACTTGCTGCATAGATATAAGGTCTCGTTCACGAGGGGTGACAAAGTCGCATGATTTCGTAGCGTTGCTACAAATCCCATGTATGTGAGGCCCATGCTTTCCTCTGGGTTCCTTCACACATGCGATGTTTTGTAGCATGTGACAACCTGACAGAAAAACCTCGCTGCTCACATTAGATCACACATATAATAATAATAATGACAAATAATCCTGAAACCCTTGTGAGGCCTTGTTTAACTAATGGCACCTTACTTTAGGACACTAGTGTTACCGGTAGCTCAGTCCCCATGTGTCCTTCATCCACACCCCGGCCAGGGATTTTACTTATAACCGTCCAGGGTGATTTGCACATGAACAAGTGCCGGCAATTCCTCCCCGAGTATCAGCATCTCATAGTCTGGTCTCTCCTGAACCTTGGCACCACAGCCTCGGTGTCCGGAACTGGTGGGGAGGAGAGTACCTCTCCCCCCCCCCCCCCCCCCCACACTCACTGTGGGGTCCTTTACCCCAGTGATTTAGCTAGTCCACCATTCAACCGTCTTTTCAGTCTCGGGGTCATCAGTGCCCTTTTGGTCTCTGGAAGTCTCAGTCCTGGCAGCTCCCCAACATGGGCACTCTGCTTGCTGCACTGTCTTTAGGCATGGTCTCTGCCACTATTTCTTCAGACCTCTCTGTGTTGCTTCCTCCTCTCACACACTCATCACAGTTCCAATATGGCTGCGGGCCCTTGCACACTGTATCACATGGGGTCTTACGGTCAATCAGAATTCCTTCTGGAAACTTCCCCATACAGCCCCAATTGCTCTATTCACTTGTATTAATAATATCCTTTGGTTGTGTTGGAGCGCCCTCTTCTGAACAACGCTGATATTGTAATATGCATTATTGCAATTTTGGCCTAGATGCCACAGAATGGCTGATAGAGGCAGTGGACAGAACCTTGCTCAGTATATGGCCGCAGAGCCACTGAAATGCATGAGAGGGGAGCAGGGCACTTCTCACCCCTCTTACAAACCCACAGCAGAACTTTGAGGGTCAGCCTCAGAATTCTGCTGAGGATTAAACTATCAGATCCACATAGGAAAAATCTAACTTACATAGACTCAGGTCTTCCCATGCCTTTTGGCGCATGAGGCGACAAAAGAACGCCATCGTTGGTGATCAAAGGCAGCGGTTTTGGCATTATCGCACAGAAGGCTGCGCAAGTCCTTTATAAATGTGCATCACCAGGTGATCTTTTGCCTTCCCCGTCGCGGATGCTTCCCATTTTTTGGATTCCATAGGAATCCATGTATTGTATTGGGAAATTGTCATGTATTCTTCCCTCTTCCCGATACAACACGGAACGTTATGTACATTGGTGCTTGTACTGCAGACAAACCAGCAGTTGTTGGTTGACTGATTGAGGCATTTGTGGATATAATGTATCCAACTCACATAATCAGTGTCTTCTCGCAGTTAATCCTTAAACCAACCATCGCCGCTTCTTCCCGAGCTGATGCCGTTTGGAGGGATGGTGTGATGACAAATCTGACATGGATCTTATAATTAGTGCACAGTCTGAACACGGCCGAAGGGTGGCGCCACGCATGGCGTAAAACTCCCCCACAAACAGATCTGCATCAAAACCCTGAACGACTTGCAGATTTGGTGCAGAATTGCTGCTGTTTGCATGGCTAAGCTCGGACTCCGCAGCATTTATGTGTCATTTCCTCAGCAAATCTGCACCAAAATCCACACTGAGACGTTCACATCCCAGCTGCCCTCGCGATGGGCTTCCAATTTACTAATATGCAGCCGTTTGGGTGACTCGTTATCTGCTTTTGCACATTTTCAGATCACCCCCGAAAAATGTCAGTCTGTGTCCAGGCAGCCTTACAGCAGCTGTAGATCTGCATAGAGCAACATTTCTTCCTGGCAGATCGATGGTCTTTGTTCCTCTGCAGTCTGGGCTGGAGGCAGGAGCAGCTGTCAATCATTAATGACCCCTGTAATTGCTGAACATTACAGATGGCTGAGGAGTCGTTTACCCGCTCCACATCCGAGGTAGAAGACACGTCTGTCTGGATGCGCCCTTAAGAATGCCGGAGAGTTTATAGAGAGATGCAGAAGATTGACGCGTTAACCCTTCATTCGCTTATCAAGTTCCAGTTCTGTAGAGCTGAGGAACGCGGCGGTACTACAGTGCCGTGATGTGTAGATCTGCGGATGGCATCCATTGAAGCAGTGTGCCCAGACTGTACCCTCTAGAGAGGCGTTGTTGGAGTCAGTGGGCCGCACTGACACGAGGGGTTAAACTAGCCGCTGACACGAGGGGTTAAACTAACCGCAGGCATGATAGATTTTTCAGTCATCAGTGTTGACTCCCTAAGGGCTCCTTCACATCGGCGTTCGCCATATCGCCGTGCGAAAATTGTATTCATGCGATTTTTGAGCATCCGCAGTGCTTTTTCTTGTGAACAATCGCACAACGCCCGCAATTTGTCTCGCACGATAAAAGTGCACAAAAGTCAGTAGGAGTTTCTAATGTTAAAAATGCATCGCACGAAAATCGAGGAGGCTCCATAAAGAAAACATCACAGAAAGATAGGGCACGTCGCGTGAGTGAAAACATCCAAATGGGAATGAAACCAAAGAACATCATTTGTCTCATAATTCTGCGTTTTCATTCACAATCGAATCGCGCAATTTTAGCACAAATGTGAAGGAGCCCTTAAAGCAGTCATCATTTTCTCAGGTGAAACTGATTGGCCCCTTTATTAGAGCCCCCTCCCTCTTACGATTGGCGCCCCCTGTACGGTAATTCTCCCCGTGACCCCGGAGCATAAAATCACATGACAGTTTTCCGCGGATCAGTTTCAGTGTGAATCCACATTAAATGACAAGATCCAGCGATCGGAGCGACTTCCCACGAGGCCGGTCATCGACGCTGGACTAGCCGGCAGTGGCGTAGCTAAAGGGCGCACAAGGGTGGCAATTGCTTCGCAGGGGGCTATAGGGACAGTATATTTAAGTAACACTAGATGGCAGTGTGGGGAGGGATGGAGGTGTTGGGGGGCTTCTGGAGAGATTGGTAACCCCCTAGTGATGAGCCTATTCTTTGCTTTAGAGGGGTTGTGTGGTTTGAATATACAGATGTTTACAGCTGGCACCGCCAACCGGCTCCGTGATTGGCAGCGACAGCCACCTCACTTGTGATGGCGGAGGCCAGGGACGGAGCAGCAGAGCCGGTAAGCGCTGGCCGAGAACAGGTGAGTATATGTTATTATTTATTTTAACACATGCCGTAAACCTCCTTATAATAAAACCACACGGCCCTTTAAGGACCCCGTGATTCTCAGAGTCATACTGCTGACCCCTAACTGGTTGGCAGCCGTAGGAGGATTGGTCTTGTGGGGCGAGCTGTATACATCACTGGCCGCCCTCCGGGGTCCATACAATGTGTTCTAGAACTTTTTGCAGGTGGGAGATGGAAAAAACGTCTGGAAATTCCCTCAATGTTTTTGGATTTTGTTTTTACAGCTTTCACCATTCAGTAAAAATAACACAAAAACCTCTTCATCCGATCGGTATAATTACTGCGACACCGAAGTTTCTGTAGTTTTTTTTTATTTTTTACAACTTTTGCACAATAAAAACATGTTTTGTAAGTAAATGAATGGACTGCACGGCCGCGTTCCGAGGCCCAGGGCATTTTCCTTTTCTCTGCCACCATGTGACTTCCGGATCGCCTTTCTTGCATTACTTTTTTAAATAATTTTTTCACCGTTCACCATGTGAGATCAATAACAAAATATTCTCCTTGTCTGAGCCGGTACGCATGTGGTAATATCTATTGTGTGCGGTTTTTGGTTTTTTTTAAATGTATTTTATCCATTTAAAAAGTGCATTTTATGGGGAAAAATGTGTATTTTTTCCTCCTAAATTTGAACTTTTTTGACTCTATTTTTAAGCACCTTGAGAGGTCTTGATGATGTGGTCGCTCCATGGCTAGGATAGTACACTGCATTACTTATGTAGTACATTCTATGACAGCAGCCTATTAGATTCTGTGGGAGGCGGGGCCTAATAGGCTGAGTTACATGGCAGACATGGAGGCCTTTGTCAAACTTCTGGCTGCCATGGGAACCTATTGATACTTGGCGACTGCACTGCAGGGCACAGAAAGAGCTACTCCCCCCCACCACCAGTCATTTGCTTACATGCTGCAGTTGCTATTGATTGTGGCATGTAAGGGGTTAAACTGCCACTCCATTCCTGGCAGTTAGAGAAGGCGCCCGGCTGTCAGTTGTCAGTCAAGTCATCGCCTTAATGTGCAGATTTAAAGTCCCCTAGTGAGGACAGTAAAAGGCGTATTGGCAGTCACTAAGGGGTTAAAGTGACATCCCGTTGATAGAGCCGTGGGGTAATTGGGGGGAGATTGGCTGGAGAGACAGAACACTTAAAAGGGTTAACCGGGGTCTTTTGTAATACAGCAGAGCTTCCCTGCCATAAAATAACAAGTAGAAATATACTCACCTGAACTTTTCACTCGGGCCCCCCAGTCTGCAGCTATATCACTGCGTGCCAGGGGCTCACTGCCAACCCCGGGGGTTTTCTCATGTAACGCTGTGGAGAGTATACAGAGAATGGTGTAATCAAGGAAAACATCCAGCGAGAGGGGATCCTGCGGACGGAAACAACTCATCACTGAAAGGGGTCGGAGGAGGATGTCAGGAATCGTTCTGACCAACAGGCTGCACAGTCAGCTGAATACAACGCTGGAGCTCCAACTAACGTGTCCGAACGCACAACTCGCCGTTCCTCCGCACGGATGGTATAACAGCGGGCGACCAGTTCCAGCGCCATTGTGTCTAAGAGAAACAGAAAGACTCCAGCGGGCAAAAGAGCGCAAAACTTGTATCACCGAGCAGCGGGAAAACATCTCCTGGTCAGATGGAGCCAGATTTATGTTGCTGATGGGAGGTCAGAATTTGGCACAAGCAGCATAAATCGCTGACCCCTTCCTGTCAGCCGGTCAGAACATGTCAGCACCGCCATCTAATCTGGGGCAGCTACAAGAAGCTTCCTGTCCGCAGGGGCCGGTATTCCTGCAGGACCATTTCATCACCGAGTGGAATCTACACTATGAGGAACTGCTGCGGTCTGAAGGCCAAAGGAGCCCAACGCTACTAGATGGGGGTAATAAAGTGGCCCCTGACACCCATGTGCTGTTGGCCCTGATCACTGGTTTTGCATTTGTCACATCTTCTGACTCCTGTAACCTCTTCCTGCCGCACTGCACACCAGACAAAAATCTAAAAAATACAATTCTATCTTTTTTGTATCATTTCTGTATTTCTTTGTTTCTAGCAAAAAATTTGAATCAGAAAACAAAAACGACAAAAAATGCTGTTTTTCTTGCCTGTGGCCTCCCCATAAACGCCTCGCCGGGCTTTGTTCACCGCCGGGGCGTCAGCCGCCCCCCTTCTCTCTCAGAACAAATGAGGAATCCATAAAACTTTGTTTAATTCGTGGAATTTATGTGCCGCTGACCAGTAAGTAGAAAGTTCTTCTCCCCGGGGCCCCACTAGTGATTCAGGATTACTTGTCAGTAAATTCCGCGCTCTCAGAACATAACAGCCGCGGTTATATCCCGGCTCCCAGAGCAGCTTTACTGCACCCATGAAACACTGTAATCTTTAAATTCCCTCACTGTTAACATCTGTTGAAGCATTATTGGTCCCTGCATAGCCAAGCTGCTCCGAAATTGCATTTAACAAAGTAGTTAACACCAACGGGATCGTTCTGGAAGCAGCCATGTTTAAAAATGTTTTATCTACGGCAAATGTGTGCAGGAGAGCGGGCGCCGCGCCTTAATGCGCTCATCTCTGCCTTAACGCCACCCTCGGTCTAGAGCCACATTCATCTGACGCTCAGAGACAGATCTGCGCAATGCGCTACAATTCAATGCCAAATGTTTGCTTTAGTCGTCGACTATCTGTTCCAAATCTTTTTGAGAATCTCTCATTAGGGAGATACAAAAGGCCTCTTGTTTTGCCGACCCCCCCTGTCATAGTGACGGGGCCGGCGGTCACCAACCTGTGATGTATGGCACCCAGGGGCGACTGCATGATCGACCTATTCCCAGCTCCCCGCATCCTACACATGTGCAAGATGGAGCCTAAATCACACCCCACATGGTTAAGCATGCCCCAAACTTCACTGCCACCACTGACTGTTTCCAACAGGTAGGTCAGCCACATCAATTCTGCTAATTGAGGAGAGGCGCAGTTACTACAAATGTGGAGCAATACAGTACAGGATACCATACAGAACCTCTGTGGCTCCATGCCCCCCATATCACATTGTGCATCCAAATTAGAGGCAGTACAACAAGGTAATGGAGCCTCCATGCCCACCCGTATCACATCTTGTATCCAAGCTAGAGGTGGTACAACAGGGTACTAGAGCCTCCATGCCCCCCGTATCACATCTTGTATCCAAGCTAGAGGCGGTACAACAAAGTACTAGAGCCTCCATGCCTGCCCGTATCACATCTTGTATCCAAGCTAGAAGCGGTACAACAGGGTACTAGAGCCTCCATGTCCGCCTGTATCACATCTTGTATCCAAGCTAGAGGCGGTACAACAGGGTACTAGAGCCTCCATGCCCATCTGTATCACATCTTGTATCCAAGCTAGAGGCGGTACAACAGGGTACTAGAGCCTCCATGCCTGCCCGTATCACATCTTGTATCCAAGCTAGAGGTGGTACAGCAGGGTACTAGAGCCTCCATGACTACCTGTATCACATCTTGTATCCAAACTAGAGGCGGTACAACAGGGAACTAGGGCCTCCCTAAAACAGGTCGGTTCTCCACAATAAATGACCCTTTCGCTCTGATCTTGTAATCACTTATATCTATGTTACAATCACACAGAAAGTTTCATTCAGTTCCGACAACTCCCCACTGGTGTTTAATCTTTTTTTGACAATGAGTGTCTATGCATAAAATAAATAAATGAAAACCCAATTAAATATTTCCTACATATTTCCTTAAGAGGAGGTCCAGGAGGGAAACTATGGCTGCCATATCTAAAGCCATGAATTTACCAACAATTAGACATCAAACACCAGATGTAAAAGATCATTATTCCAGAGGATGTGTGATTCAACGAGTTCTGGGGATCACACAGCAAAGGGAGTGGATGCATTGTGTACGCTCCCAATTCTGAAAATATAACCGGTGTTTGGCTAGGCTTCTTAATTTCTCTTGGTCTCATCTCAGTAGCTGGATGTCCTAGACAGCCAGTCTAAGGAATGTGTATTGGAAGAGCAGGAGGAAAATAGTATCACCTGTAACAAAGGGCATCCTGGTCTGTCTAAAGCAAAGCAGATGGGATACCCCCCCCCCCCCCCGTACAGGTGTGAGAGGAAACTTAATGAATATTGATGAAACTTCACACACTTGAACATCTGCCATAATCCACCCAACATTCCCAGATAACGGGTGACTAGCTGAAATGCGAAGATAGGTAATTCTTCCAGTATCGCCCCATTACACGCACACCCTCTTCTCTCATCATGGTGGGAGCCATTCTCTGATCAGTTTAACAAAATTGCCGTGTCAATGTGAAGTGGGGAACTTGTTTCCATCAGCAACATGTTGATTCATAAGGCGCAGCGGCTGGCGGAATTCCTCATGCCATGAGATATTTCTTCCTAACATATCTTTACGTCTGACAGTTATTATAAGCCACCTTCCCTGCTTTCAGGATTTATTTGATATCAATATCATATGGCAGAAGATGGCTGGCGCTGAGCGACGAGCGCTGCTCGTAATTCATTCAGACAGCTTTATATAGGTACAAAAAAAGAATCCTATGGAGTTTTCTTCGTGTTCTGAGAATTTCACCATTAAAAAAAATGCATTTCAAAAGACACTTATTCTGCTTGTGGAGATCCAGCTGGCAGAGGAATGCATCCTGGGAAAAATATGCAAAATAGCTCTTCTCTACAAGAAAGAAAACTGTCTTTTTCATGTCCCCTATAGGTAGCTAAGCTGTAGGCGACTCTAATTTGGCTCTCCTGAGATATCTGTTTTATTAAAGAGGTTGCCCCAAGATAACAAGTTATCCCTTATCCAGAGGATATCCACAGGGTAGAGGATAACTTGCTGATTGGTGAGGATCTCACTGATGAGACCCCTGTCGATCTCAAGAAGGGACTCTCATGTCACTACCAGGTCACTTAACCCCCACAGTAACGTCACTGTGAATGGAGGACTGGCCAAGTGTTACGATCGTGTGGGCTAATAAACACAGGGCCCACATGATCGTGACCAGGAGATGGATACACACAGGGTTCGGACAACTGGTCCTGTGCTACAGGAAGGATGACATGGCCCTACCTGAGTGGGGACATCGCCCTGATAAAGGGTGGCCCAGCGGTCTTCGGATTTGGGCCCTAGCTGCTCCTAGGAAGCACGCCACCAGAACAGGACACATACACATGCCACATGACAGGGACAGAACAACAGGACACACAGAGCCAGAAAACACAGCATACAGCAACCAAAATGCAACCCACTAGTAGCAGGTAGTAAAGCTGAATAAAAATACGAGGTATTAGTTGACATTTTGATCAAAACGTGGAAGCTAGTGGGCCACTTCACGGCTCCTGGCTATACCGCTAGTCCCTACACTAACCAGAAGTCCAGCAGCACTGGACACAGTTCACACCACAAGCTGCAACAGCACAGACAACAGAACACAAGTCACACAGCAAGCTGCACAGGACTGCTCACACCAGACTACAACATATAGTGCAAACCACACGGACTCCACCCTGAGCTCACATGCACACAGATGAAACACCACAGAAAGTCTAACAGTGTCCTCATACCAGGGGGATAGACAGTCAGCCACCGTGCTGACATAAGGAACTGTGTCAGGGATCCACCAACTGACACGCAGATGAGACATAAGACGTTTGGAGGCCGCACCTGTCAGGGGCAGGGAAGAGGGGGTCTGCATATGATACAGACAAGGTCTACAGGTGTCCAAGCCATCCTTAGGGAAGTAGAGAGACACAACAGACCTACATGCAAACACAGATCTGAGTGGGAACAAAACAGATACATCCAAACAGTACAAGACCAGCAACAGCTACTGACAGGAGCTGGGTTTATATGTGCTGCAGGCTAAAGGAGATTGGCTGCTGGGGAATACCACACCCAGCCAGCTCAATGAACCCCAACCTGTGGAGCTGTGCTGCTATGAACCTTAGTACTACAGATCCCAGCAGCACTCCCTAACACCAAGCTTGTGCCATGCTGACAAGAATTGCCAAGGTATCTCCGCAGTTCTATTGAAAGTGAAAGAAGGACTAGTGCACTTCCACGACCAGCGCTCCCTTCAGTCTCCTCCTCACTGTGGGGATTGCAACTAGCCCTCAGCGAGGAGGATGGGGGACACGGGGATACTATTCTTGGGATTGGCGGAGGTCTAGACAAGTTATCCCCTTTCCTGTGGATACCCTGCGGACACGGAATAACTTGTAATCTTGGTGCAAGTTCTTTAAATACCTATATTCCCCTTGAGATAACAATTCTGAAGGACCTTTCCTTAGAACTCTGAGCTGTGCCATTCCTGTGTTAAACCTCATGGAAAATTACGAATAAATTATTAACTGGATGTTATCTTTGAGATAACTCTGACTGGACAGTGTCAGATTGTGAGGGGACCTCCCCCTGGTAACACCCAATTGTCAATTTAATCATAAATTTCATGGAGAAATAACAGAGTAAAGGCACAATGCAGAATTCAAGGAAAAGATACTTCCAATATTTTGGGAAATGCAAGTATTTACCAAGGCGAGCATGTCAGGAGTGGTGGCAGGTCCCCTGCAAAGGGATTATCTCAACCGTGCGCAGACCAGCGACAAGGAAAAAGCAGCGGGGAATAAGGTGTTTGTCAACAGTGGCTCTGCTGCTGCCCTCTAATGCAGGGAATCGTGGTCTATGCCAGTAGGCCACATGCAAGAGTGGTAAAATTGGTTAACATGAAAGAATCAATAGTATTTTGTGATGCCAGTCTGTATCTGGGCATAACCCATTCTGGATTAAAACACTAAGCCCCAAATGAGGATAACTCACTACAAAAGAGAGAAAGGAAAATGAAGGTGGTAATTCTTACGCTCCAGCAGAATTGGGTGGTACCTCAGTGCTGTTGCAGATGACAGGGAAGTAGTCCAGCAGACAGGTTTTAGATTAAAGTAATTTCCATATTTTTATTTCAGGGAAGAGAGGGGGTTGCGGAATGTTGCAGCAGCTAAACACAGTTCACATTCAGATGCAATAATTACTAAATCACATTGACTTGAGGTAGAAAATTACTGGTAGTTACTTGAGTAGACTTTGCATTGAAACACTTTCATAGGGGTCTGTGGCAACGCATTGCAGTAAAACACTTCCAGCTTTCATCCCTGGCTCTGACTAAGGATTGACAGACGAATTATAAACTTATTTTCTCCTCCCATGTTTCCTCTGTTTTTTTCCTGTTCTCTATCCCTCTCTCTGCGACTATCTCTCCGACCTGATTGGATTTCTGCTCTTTTCACCTTTGTCCTTTCTCTTTCTTTCTTTCCAAAATGCTAGTTCAGCTTGTACTCACACCTTGTATCCAGCTTCCCACTGCACTGTCTTAGACTAGATCTTCCTTTCTGTTCTCTCTTGCGTAGGCTAGGCTTTAGATGAAACTTCTTGGAACTCCGCGGTCTCTATCTCAGGTTTCTCTGGACTTGACTCTCTGCAGGCCTGGCCTAGACTACCTAAACCCGCTCACTCTACTCCTTTTATACTCTCCTGTCGGCCAATCCTGAACTAGGGCTACGCTAACTGACAGATCCCTAGGCTATCTAAGGAAGATTGACGGGGAAGAGGGGGTTAGGTTGCATTCTACTGACTCATACAGTGTTAGGTAATCCACACATCAACAATTAACTCTTCATTGAGCAAACACACCTACCTCCACATAATCAATATATACATACAAAAGTTACCTGTCTTTTTCTCAGAATATACACATGCAAGTGTAAAGTGCAGCAGTGACAGAAGTGCTGTGTGACCCAACTCGGGGGTACTACGTCTGTCTGCTGGAACCCCCACAAAGCTTCAGTGTCTACTAATGACCACTGGGAACAAGGCTTTAGTGTGTCCTGAAGTGATAGCAGCAGCGGACAAACACATGCTTACCACTCTATTCATTTCAGAGGAAACTCCTCACCACACAAGTCTGTCATTTTTTGGTGAGGGGAGGAAAGCTGTTTATAGAGAGGTATTGTGTCCACAAGGCTGAGGTTCCTGTGACATGTCAAAAGTTTTGCTCGGTGGGTGTCTGGGAGCTAAAACCCCACCGATCACCGAAACAAAGGGACAGACTATGTTGATGAAAGTACTGGGACTCCCAGCAATCCTGTGACTGACATGTAGACAACATCAACATGTTTGAAGTTAAAACTCATTTTTTTATAACCCTGGTCAACTTATATTCTACACTATGTTGACAAAAGTATGGGAACCCCACCAATCCCGTGCTTTCAGGTGAATGGGATGCCACCAGGTTTAGTGCTGACAACGGGGTCTGGTAAGGGGATGTCACCAGGTGTAGAGCTGACAACGGGGTCTGGTGGTGGCATGTTACCAGGTGTAGAGCTGACAATGGGGTCTGGTGTGGGGGATGTCACCAGGTCTAGAGCTGACAACGGGGTCTGGTGCGGGGGATGTCACCAGATGTAGAGCTGACAACGGGGTCTGGTGGTGGGATGTCACCAGGTGTAGAGCTGACAGCGGGGTCTGGTGGTGGGATGTCACCAGGTGTAGAGCTGACAGCGGGGTCTGGTGAGGGGATGTCACCAAGTGTAGAGCGGACAACAGGGTCTGGTGGTGGGATGTTATCAGATGTAGAGCTGACAACAGGGTCTGGCGGTCTGATGCCACCAGGTGTAGAGCTGACAATGGGGTCTAGTGGGGGTATGTCACGCTCTGTAGAGCTGACAACAGGGTCTGGTGGGGGAATGTCACCAGGTGTAGAGCTAACAACGGGGTCAGATGGCGGGATGTCACCAGGTGTAGAGCTGACAACGGGGTCTGGTGGGGGATGTCACCAGGTGTAGAGCTGACAACGGGGTCTGGTGGGGGGATGTTACTAGGTGTAGAGCTTACAACGAGGTCTGGTGGTGGGATGTCACCAGGCGTAGAGCTGACAACAGGGTCTGGTAGCGGATTGTCAGCAGGTGTAGAGCTGACAACAGGGTCTAGTGGGGGAATGTCACTAGGTGTAGAGCTGACAATGGGGTCTGGTGGCGGGATGTCACCAGGTGTAGAGCTGACAACGGGGTCCGGCAGGTGGATGTCACCAGGTGTAGAGCTGACAATGGGGTCTGGTGGGATGATGTCATCAGGTGTAGAGCTGATAATGGGGTCTGGTGGGGGGATGTCACGAGGTGTAGAGCTGACAATGGGGTCTGGTGGTGGGATGGCACCAGGTGTAGAGCTAACAACGGGTTAGCTTGTACGAGCTGTGAAGATATCACACAGATCATCTGCCCTCCCTCATGAGGTCTCAAAGGACATTGGAACATGTATTAGCACTAGTACCCTCCGTAGGGAACGGCATGTGAAGGGTTACCATGAACGAGAGGTTGCACATGTCATGGAATATAAAGTGTTAAGTTTCAGAATGCAATAAGTCTATGTTTCTTACCTTATTTTGGACTATTGACCCTTAAATGGAAGACTAAAACCTATGCTTTGTAGTGCCGGGAACTAGGATTTTAAGATAAGAAGTCAACAGACGAATTAAATAAGGCTGAGCTATGTTAACAGAGAAGACACACAACTATAGCAGAAATATTGTCTAATGCAACAGCAATATCCTGACTTAGGTAATTTCTATGTCTGAGATGGGCCTTAAGAGCTTTGAGACTATTTGGTAGATGTCAATAAGTCTTGTGATCAATAAGTATTTTCACCTTTGTAGCAGTAAACTACGTAACACTAATCTATGTACCAGGCAACATTTGGATACGCCTTCTTCTTTCTGTATAAGAGTTGGCAATGTTCATAATAAAGTAGAATTCATTGAGAAGTGTCTTGACATAACTTGGAGTGACTTCATGCTATTGATAGATAATGCTAGCAAAGTCTCCTCATCACGGGCTTCCATATCTACCAATTTGGCACCTGGCAACGAGGTCATGAGATCGGTACTGGTGTGGTCCGATAACACACACAACATCACAGCAGTGAATTTACAGCGGCGCCTGCAATGGGGCTTGGACTGTAAGTGATTGGAAGGAAGTGTTGTGGACAGATGAATCACGGTACACTACCTTCCTATCGGATGACGGCACTTGGGTGTGACGGTTGCCTGGAAAGCAGTTTCTATGTAACGGCATCATCTCAACAGTGAAGTTTGGAGGAGCTTCTGCTATGGTGTGGGGGGGGGGGGAGTTTCTGCTGGGAAGGACTGGGGCCATTGGTTTTAATGAAGTCCACCCTCAACACCAATGGGTAAAGAGACATCCCAGACAATGTGGCATCACCCTTCCTTGTGGTAATACTTGGGTACAGCTCCATGTCTCTACCAACTTCACTGACCACTATGTCCTACGCCTGCAAACTTCATTGGCCGCCCAAAGTCCAGATCTCCATCCCGTAGAGCATCTTTGGGATGAACTAGAATCCATGCGCACCAAACAGCTGATGCTCCTCCAGGAATGGAGACAAATCCCTGCACACATCTATGGGAATTTGGTGTAGAGCAGACCAGGAGAATTACTGCAGTCATTGAGGCCAAAGGCGGCCAACACCGGATGGAAAATGGGAATAAAATTTAATTTCATCACTTTCTGTGTGCTTCCCGATACTTCTGTCTACATTGTGTATGTTTCTCGTATTCAGTGGACAACTTTAGCGCTGCCACCAGTATCTTATGTGGCGGAGTTTACTTTGGGCACCGAGGCTTTGGAGCGGATGCTACTTCGGCACCCCTATAGCCACTCCCCTGTGTGTATATATGTATATGCTGTATATACACCTCCCACCAAGCTGTGAGTGAGCTGATCTTCCCTCCTATGAGCGGAGAATTATTTATTATGTGCCTGTTTGAAGTAAAAGGCTCTTACATTTTAATGAGCACTAAATAGGCACGAAGAAATATTGTTCATTAGCTGTAATCTGCGGAGCTGCTTGAGTGAACTTCCTTCAGAAGCTTCTTTAAGCGTTTCATTCACGTAAAGCAGTTTGTATGGTAATTAAGGGACGGCATTTTCTGTCAACATCTGTGCTGCTATTAATACAGCTGAAGGTGTACGCGGCTCCCGGTGCTGCGCCAGCGGGGACGGGACGGGGCCTTGGGCACGGAGGCTTTATTTTTAGAGCGTCACTCTTGTCACTTGCAGGATATTCTTCCCTGTTACCTGGCTGCGAACCGCGCCGTGTTATTACAGTGACATCTCTTCATTAATCATTTTACTGGCTGTGGCCAGGTAGGTAGATCATGCTGGTTAGCAGATGTGAGCAGACTGCTGTCTTGGCAGAGTAACCCACCTTGCCCCATGCCACATCAGATCTGCCTTGTCACGGAACGGGCCACAACTCCCTGCTTGAAGGGCACCTTTAGGGATATTGCAGAACTAATTAAAGGAGCCTTTAAAGACCAGCTGATATAAATAATAGATGGATAATTATCTGTTTATCCTTCTTTCTTATATCTGCAGTTGATATAAAAAGTCTTCACACCCGTTAAAATCCCAGGTTTTTGTGATGACTGATTTCAGATATATCCCCCTCCATGCGACCCGTTATCTGGACAATCCCATTGGGAAACAAACTGGAATCTTTTAGAGGGTAAATATTAAATAATAATAATGTGTTTGCCTAAATATACACACCCTAAAACTAATACTTTGTTGATGTAACCTTTGACCTTATGACGGCATTCAGAGTTTTTGGGTCGGTTTCTATCAGCATGGCACATCTTGACTTGGCAATCTTTTCCTGCTCTTCCTTGCAGAAGCTTCAAATCTGTCATATTGCGGGGGCATCTGGTGTGTAGCGCCCTCTTCAGGTCACCCACAGATCTACAATGGGATTTAGGTCTGGGCTCTGGCTGAGACATTCCTAACCTTTGATCTTCTTCTGGTGAAGCCGTTCTCTTGATGATTTGGCGGTCTGCTTTGGGTCGTCATCGAGGTGAAAGGTGAAACTCCTCTTTATCTTCAGCCGAGGCCTGAAGGTTTTGGGCCAACATGGACTGATATTTGGAACTAAAATCCCCTCCCCCTTGACTAAAGCCCCAGTTCCTGCAGCAGAACAGCCCCCACATAATGCTGCCCCCACCATCCTCACTGCAGTCTGGGGATCTTCTGGTTATGGCAGTGCTGGCTTTACACTCAACATCCCTTCTGGAATTATGGCCAAGTTCCCTATCGGTCTCATCAGACAGAACACGTCCCCCACAGACAGAACACATTCTACACAGACGTCTGGCAGACGGAATGGAGGTTATGGTAAAACATGGCCGGGCTTTTATGTTCTTCTTTGTTAGAAAAGTCTTCCATCTTGCCCCTCCTCCACAACCCAGACATATGAAGAACATGGGAGGTGGTTGTCACATGCACTACACAACCAGGACTGCCAGAAACTCCTGCAGCTCCTTTAACTCCTAACGCCACAGGGCGTAATGTTATATCCTGTTGCGTTACGTGCATAGCATGAGGTCAGTAGAGATCCCGAGCCATCCGGCAGCAGGTGACGGCTGTTACTGATAGCCGGCCTAGTGCTGCAACAGCGGGGATACATGAGGACAGCGCTCCCCACTGTTTACCCCCTACATGCCGTTATCTATGTAGATCGTGGCATGTAAAGGATTCACAGAGGGAGGGCGTTCCCTCTGTGATGTTATCAGATGCCCGCGATGTAATCGCTGAGGGGCGACGGGTTGCCATGACAACAGGATGCCAGATACAGGCGTCCTGCTTTGCCATTGCTATTTGTGATCGCTATTAGAAATGATAAGGTATTGTAGGACATAATTCCTGCAATGCTTTAGCATAGTGATCATAGGTGCTATGCATGGTTAAGGTCCCCTTCAGGGACATAAAGAGTGTAAGGAAACAAAAAAAATGTAAAAGAAAAAACATGCAAAGAAAATATTTGAAAAAAAAAACTTTTTTGCTTATTTCCCCCTATCTGTATTAAAAAATTACGAATTTTAAAAAATCCCCACATATTTGGTATCATCGTGTCCGTAATGACCTGTACTATGATTAGAATGTAATAGAATTGTACAGAAAACAGAGAACACGAAGGAGAAATATATCTGAAATCATTCATTTTTGACGGATTTTTTAATATGACAAAACCATGCTATTCTAATAGGGGTGTGTAGACTTTTTATACTTTATCTATCTATCTCATATCTATCTATCTATCTATCAATCTATCTATCTATCTATCTATCACATATCTATCTATCTATGTATCTATCTATCACATATCTATCTATCTATCTATCTATCTATCATCTATCTCATATCTATCTATCTCCTATCTATCTATCTCATATCTATCTATCTCATATCTATCTATCTATCTATCTATCTATCTATCTATCTATCTATCTATCTATCTATCTATCTATCTATCTCATATCTATCTATCTCATATCTATCTATCTCATATCTATCTATCTCATATCTATCTATCTATCTATCTATCTATCTATCTATCTATCTATCTATCTATCTATCTATCTATCATCCGGCAGTGCTCTAGATTTGCTGAACGGCTGTAGAGGAAGTCTCAAAAGCCTACAGACTTTCTCCACTTTAAATTCATGCTCAGAACCTACAACTTCGCCCTCTACCGTGCCAAACAAATCTACTTCACCTCTCTCGTCTCATCACTATCCCATAACCCTAAAAGACTCTTTGACACTTTCCACTCCCTTCTCAGCCCAAAATTGCAGCCCCCCGTGACGGATCTCTGTGCTGAAGAGCTGGCTACTTACTTCAAAAAGAAAATTGACAACATCCGTCAGGAAATAACCTCCCAATCCCAAACTAGCCCTGAACCTAGTCTCATCAGCACTGCATCTAGCTCCTGCTCACTGTCTGTACTCAGACTAATGACAGAGGAAGAAGTCTCCAGAATGCTCTCCTCTGCTCACCCACCATCTGCGCTAGCGACCCTCTTCCCTCATACCTCCTCCGGTCCCTCTCCCCGGTGGTCATCTCCCACCTCACCACTATATTCAATCTTTCTCTGACGACCTCTTGCATTTTCCCCTCTTCATTCAAACACGCTACCATATCCCTGCTGCTAAAGAAACCGACTCTTGACTCGATCAATGCTGCCAACTATCGACCCATCTCAAATCTTCCCTTCATCTCCAAACTACTAGAATACCTGGTTTACTCCCACCTTATAAGCTATCTCTCAGAAAATTCCCTTTTTGACCCTCTACAGTCCGGCTTCCGCCCCCTACACTCGACAGAAACTGCCCTGACTAAAGTGTCAAACGACCTCCTGACGGCCAAATCGAGGGGCGACTACTCCCTACTGATCTTCCTCGATCTCTCTGCAGCATTTGACCCTGTTGACCACAAACTCTTCCTCAGTATGCTTCACTCCATCGGCCTAAATGACACTGCTCTTGCCTGGTTCTCCTCCTACTTATCTGACCACTCCTTCAGTGTCTGCCTTGCGGGCTCTAACTCCCCTCCTCTCCCTCTTGCTGTTGGGGTCCCCAGGGCTCAGTCCTCAGCCCCATTCCCCGCTCGTTGTTGGGGTCCCCCAGGTCTCGGTCCTTGGCCCCCTCCTCTTCTCCTTGCTGTTGGGGTCCCCCAGGGCTTAAATCTTGGCCCCCTCCTTTTCTGCATCTACACATTGGACAGACCATTAGGAGATTTGGCTTTCAGTACCATCTCTATGCTGATGACACCCAGCTATACACCTCTTCCCGTGACATCACAGCGCCGGTCCTCCAGAACACCACCGACTGTCTGTCCGCTGTCTCTAACACTATGT
Organism: Eleutherodactylus coqui; assembly: GCF_035609145.1. Taxonomy (NCBI): domain Eukaryota; kingdom Metazoa; phylum Chordata; class Amphibia; order Anura; family Eleutherodactylidae; genus Eleutherodactylus; species Eleutherodactylus coqui. The sequence continues at coordinate 6,310,009 of NC_089839.1, forward strand.
GTTCTCTACCTAAAACTGAACCTTTCAAAAACTGACCTTCTCCTGTTTCTGCCCTCTACTAACCGACCTCATCCTGACATCTCCATCTCAGTGTGTGGCACCACCATAACTCCCACCACGCCCGCTGCCTTGAGGTCATATTCGACTCCGATGTCTCCTTCACCCCCTACATCCAATCTCTCGCCCGAACATGTCAGCTGCAACTCAAGAACATCGCTAGATTCGCCCTTTTCTCACCATGGACACGCTAAAAACGTTCACCGTTGCCCTCATCCACTCTCGGCTCGATTATTGCAACTCGCTGCTGATCGGCCTTCCCCGCACCAGACTCTCCCCTCTCCAATCCATCCTGAATGTGGCAGCCAGGCTCATCTTCCTGTCCAGCCGCTACTCGGACGCCTCTGCCCTGTGCCGGTCACTGCACTGGCTGCTCGGCAAATACAGAATACAATTTAAACTCACTGCTATCATCCAGAAAGCCCTCCACAGTGCAGAGCCGCCCTCATCTCAATCCATCACCCAGCCCGCACCCTCCGCTCTGCTAATGAAAACAGACTAAGTGCCCCTTTAATTTGAACCTCTTATTCCTGCCTCCAAGACTTCTCCAGAGCAGCACCAGTCCTCTGGAACGTGCGACCAAAAATTATCGGGGCAATCACTGACGCACTTAACTTCAGGCGTGCTCTAAAAACACACCTCGTCAGGGAGGCATACCGCATTCCCTAAACCAAACCCCTCTGAACTCCGCCTGATTACATGCTCCCTGTCCTAGTGACTGCAACCCATGCTAACCGTAATCAACCGCCCCCTACAGCCATACCGACTCTGCCACTATACGGCCTGACCATTGTTTGTGTGTATAGCATCCCTCACTCTCCACCTTGCCATACCGTGCACATCTCCAGCCCCTTTACCTTCTGTATAACCCCACTATTTGTAGTATGTAAGCTCGTTGGAGCAGGACCCTTACCCCTACTGTCTCCATCAATTAATTACTTTATGTAACTGTGGTCTTGTTTTAATTCCCCTTTATTGTAAGCACTACCCAGAATATGTTAGAACTACATAAATAAAGATTATTATTATCTATCTAATATCTTATCTATCTATTTATCTATCTCATATCATCTATCTATATATCTCATATCTATCTATCTAATATCTATCTATCTCATATCAATCTATCTTCTATCTATCTTTGAAAATTCCTGGAGAACAGGAGAAGTCACAGAAGATTGGAAAAGGGAAATGTTGTCCCTATCTTCAAAAAAGGGAAGAAGGTGGATCCAGGAAACTACAGGCCTGTGAGCCTGGCTTCTATACCAAGAAAGATCTTTGAGCAAATTATTAAACAGCATGTATGCAAGTACTTGGATGAAAATTGAGTAATTAACCAGAGCCAGCATGGGTTTGTAAGAAACAAGTCATGCCAGACGAATCTAATTTCCTTCTATGACAGAATCACCGACTGGGTTGATCAGGGAAATGCGGTGGATATAGTATATCTTGACTTTAGTAAAGTATTTAACAAAGTACCTCATACTATACTTATTGAAAATGACCAAATATGGGATTGACAAGGCAACTGTTAGGTAGATTCACAACTGGCTTAGTGATCATACTCAAAGAGCGGTCATAAATGGCTGCACATCCAAGTGGAAGAATGTATCGAGTGGGGAACCACAAGGCTCTGTCCTAGGCCCAGTGTTGTTCAGCATTTTTATAAATGATCTGGAGGAGAGAACTGATGGGAAACTAATCAAATTTGCCGACGACACAAAGCTAGGAGGGATAACTAACACTAGGGAAGAGAGGGAGAGTATTCAAAAAGATCTAGAAAAGCTTACACAGTGGTTGGCGACTAACAGAATGGTATTTAACAAGAAGAAATGCAAAGTCCTACATCTGGGCAAGAAAAATAAAGAAAGCACATACAGAAGGGGAGGAATTGGGCTAAGCAGCACATGTGAAAAAGACTTGGGTATACTAATAGATCATAGACTGAACATGAGTCAACAATGTGATGCAGCAGCCAAAAAGGCAAACACAATTCTGGGATGTATTAAGAGAAGCATAGAGTCTAGATCATGTGAGGGCATTATTCTCCTCTACTTTTCCTTAGGGCTCCTGCACACTTGCGTTTTTCTTGCACGTTTTTTTCATGTAATATCGCTGCGTTTTTTTCACGCAATTGTCAATGGGACTTTCTAATTTTAAAAACACATCGCACAAAAATAGCAGAAGCACAAACTTGCGATTCATTTTTAACTTTAGAAAGTCCCATTGACAATTGCGTGAAAAAAACAAGCAAGAAAAACGCAAGTGTGCAGGAGCCCTTAATCAGACCTCATCTGGAATACTGTGTCCAGTTCTGGGCACCCCACTATAAAAAAGACAGAGACAAACTGGAGCAAGTTCAGAGAAGAGTTACCAAGATGGTGAGCGGTCTGCAAATCATGTCCTATGAGGAACAGTTAAGAATGTTAAGCTTGCAGAAGAGAAGGCTGAGAAGAGACTTAAAGGGGTTGTCCCGCGCCGAAACGTTTTTTTTTTTTTTTCAACCCCCCCCCCCCCGTTCGGCGCGAGACAACCCCGATGCAGGGACGTACAGAAAGCTCACCGGAGCGCTTACCTTAATCCCCGCGCTCCGGTGACTTCTATACTTACCTGTGAAGATGGCCGCCGGGATCCTCTGCCTCCGTGGACCGCAGCTCTTCTGTGCGGTCCACTGCCGATTCCAGCCTCCTGATTGGCTGGAATCGGCACGTGACGGGGCAGAGCTACACGGAGCTACACGGAGCCCCATAGAGAACAGGAGAAGACCTGGACTGCGCAAGCGCGGCTAATTTGGCCATCGGAGGGCGAAAATTAGTCGGCACCATGGAGACGAGGACGCTAGCAACGGAGCAGGTAAGTGTAAAACTTTTTATAACTTCTGTATGGCTCATAATTAATGCACAATGTACATTACAAAGTGCATTAATATGGCCATACAGAAGTGTATAGACCCACTTGCTGCCGCGGGACAACCCCTTTAATAGCTGTCTACAAATATCTGAAGGGCTGTCACACTGCAGAGGGATCAACCCTATTCTCATCTGCACAAGGAAAGACTAGAAGCAATGGGATGAAACTCAAAGGGAGGAGACACAGATTAGATATTAGACAGTGAGGGGATCAATGAGTGGAACAGGTTGCCATGGGAGGTGGGGAGTTCTCCTTCAATGGAAGTGTTCAAACAAAGGCTGGACAGACATCTATCAGTCTTCATTCATTGTGACTACTCACCCAGTGACACTCGTGACTCTTCGACAGCCACTGAAGCCTGTGACCGCCCACTGCTTCTTCCTGGTTCCATGTTGCAGGCAACAGGGCTACAGCACTGGGCAGAAAGCCACTGGGATAGATGAATATTCCATTTTTCTTTATTTGAAGCCCTTTTAACTTATTTTTAATGCTCCAGCAAACCCCTTTACCTGCATGCTATACTGCAAAGGTTTCATTTTTATCTTGTACTGCAGGCTGTGTGAATGTATAGACCTGGATGGAGCTGGTTGTTGGAAGATGATAGAGCTCAGCTTAGAAGGCGATAGAACAGCCCGAGTGATTGAGCTCTCTTCAGTCTCCTAGCTCTCAGCCAATCAGCTTCAGCCTGAGGGGATTCAGCTGGAAGATTCTAGAAGGGGAGGAGCAAAACCCTGCAGTGTTATAGGAGTTGGAGAAGATAAACAGTAGCAGTAGTGACGAGTGCAAAGACAGCTGGTTTGAGGGACATTGTTCTTGGATCTTATGCTTGCGGAAGAAACGTGCTTACTGCAGGCTGCAAGAATCCCGGGGCCCTGGTGAAAAACCCAGGTAAGTAGTATGGGAGCTGACAGAGGGGCAGCAGCACTGCCAGCCACCACCTTCAACAGGATTTGAGAGCTTGGACGCTGATCCTTTCATCACCTGGATCTTAAATAAACACATGAATTATATGTTACCCTGCCAGACTCTCTGGATTCTCTTCTACTGGAGGTCACACAAAGCTCTACACCAGGACATCACACCCAGGAGCTGAGGCCAGCTGGTAGCATCATTCCTTCAACTTTTTAACTACAGTGTAGCCGGGTGAGAGAAGGACATTTACAATCTCAGCCACGATGATACTAACCTTCGACTCCTGCACACTACATTACCACCTGCTGCAGACATGATGCCAAGCCAGAAAGCAGCTTGGGACATCAATCCTGAGGACCCTACACCTATGCCTCATGGACAGGGGCCTCTAAGTCGCTAAAATTCTTTGACCCGTGTTCTGTCGCCGCCTTCTTCACATCACACCAAAGATGTTCTAAGAGATTCAAGTCTGTGACAGCCACTCCAGAGTCTTCCAAGACCTCTTCTGAAACCACACTTTTGTGGACTGTGGGGTCTTCTTGGAATCATTGTCCAGTTGGAAGGTCCAACAGGGGGCAGTAATACAGTAGTTATATTCTTGTACATAGGGGGCAGTATTATAGTAGTTATATTCTTGTACATAGGGGGCAGTATTATAGTAGTTATATTCTTGCACACAGGGTCTGTATTATAGTAGTTATATTCTTGTACATAGGGGGCAGTATTATAGTAGTTATATTCTTGTACATAGGGGGCAGTATTATAGTAGTTATATTCTTGTACATAGGGGGCAGTATTATAGTAGTTATATTCTTGTACATAGGGGGCAGTATTATAGTAGTTATATTCTTGTACATAGGGGGCAGTATTATAGTAGTTATATTCTTGTACATAGGGGGCAGTATTATAGTAGTTATATTCTTGTACATAGGAGGCAGTATTATAGTAGTTATATTCTTGTACATAGGGGGCAGTATTATAGTAGTTATATTCTTGTACATAGGGGGCAGTATTATAGTAGTTATATTATTGTACATAGGGGGCAGTATTATAGTAGTTATATTCTTGTACATAGGGGGCAGTATTATAGTAGTTATATTCTTGTACATAGGGGGCAGTATTATAGTAGTTATATTCTTGTACATAGGGGGCAGTATTATAGTAGTTATATTCTTGTACATAGGGGGCAGTATTATAGTAGTTATATTCTTGTACATAGGGGGCAGTATTATAGTAGTTATATTCTTGTACATAGGAGGCAGTATTATAGTAGTTATATTCTTGTACATAGGGGGCAGTATTATAGTAGTTATATTCTTGTACATAGGGGACAGTATTATAGTAGTTATATTATTGTACATAGGGGACAGTATTATAGTAGTTATATTCTTGTACATAGGAGCAGTATTATAGTAGTTATATTCTTGTACATAGGGAGCAGTATTATAGTAGTTATATTCTTGTACATAGGAGCAGTATTATAGAAGTTATATTCTTGTACATAAGAGACAGTATTATAGTAGTTATATTCTTGTACATAGGGGGCAGTAATATAGTACTTATATTCTTGTACATAGGAGGCAGTATTATAGTAGTTATATTCTGGTACATAGAGCCAGTGTTATAGTAGTTATATTCTTGTACATAGGGGGCAGTATTATAGTAGTTATATTCTTGTACATAGGGGGCAGTATTATAGTAGTTATATTCTTGTACATAGGGGGCAGTATTATAGTAGTTATATTCTTGTACATAGGAGGCAGTATTATAGTAGTTATATTCTTGTACATAGAGCCAGTGTTATAGTAGTTATATTCTAGTACATAGGAGGCAGTATTATAGTAATTATATGCTGGTACATAGGGGGCAGTTTTTTAGTAGTTATATTCTTGTACATAGGAGGCAGTATTATAGTAGTTATATTCTTGCACATAGGGGGGGCAGTATTATAGTAGTTATATTCTTGTACATAGGGGGCAGTATTACAGTAGTTATATTCTTGTACATAGAAGCAGTATTATATTAGTTATATTCTTGTACATAGTGGGCAGTATTATAGTAGTTATATTCTTGTATATAGGGGGCAGTATTATAGTAGTTATATTCTTGTACATAGGGGGAAGTATTATAGTAGTTATATTCTTGTACATAGGGGGTAGTATTATAGTAGTTATATTCTTATACATAGGGGGCAGTATTATAGTAGTTATGTTCTTGTACATAGGGGCAGTATTATAGTAGTTATATTCTTGTACATAGGGGGCAGTATTATAGTAGTTATGTTCTTGTACATAGGGGCAGTATTATAGTAGTTATATTCTTGTACATAGGGGCAGTATTATAGTAGTTATATTCTTGTACATAGGGGGCAGTATTATAGTAGTTATATTCTTGTACATAGGGGGCAGTATTATAATAGTTATATTCTTGTACATGGGAGACAGTATTATGGTAGTTATATTCTTATACATAGGAGGCAGTATTATAGTAGTTATATTCTTGTACATAGCAGGCAGTATTATAGTAGTTATATTCTTGTACATAGAGCCAGTGTTATAGTAGTTATATTCTAGTACATAGGAGGCAGTATTATAGTAGTTATATTATTGTACATAGGGGGCAGTATTATAGTAATTATATTCTTGTACATAGGAGGCAGTATTATAGTAGTTATATTCTTGTACATAGAGCCAGTGTTATAGTAGTTATATTCTAGTACATAGAGCCAGTGTTATAGTAGTTATATTCTAGTACATAAGAGGCAGTATTATAGTAGTTATATTCTTGTACATAGGGGGCAGTTTTTTAGTAGTTATATTCTTGTACATAGGAGGCAGTATTCTAGTAGTTATATTCTTGTACATAGGAGGCAGTATTATAGTAATTATGTGCTGGTACATAGGGGCAGTTTTTTAGTAGTTATATTCTTGTACATAGGGGGGGCAGTATTATAGTAGTTATATTCTTGTACATAGGGGGCAGTAATATAGTAGTTATATTCTTGTACATAGGGGGCAGTATTACAGTAGTTATATTCTTGTACATAGAAGCAGTATTATAGTAGTTATATTCTTGTACATAGTGGGCAGTATTATAGTAGTTATATTCTTGTACATAGGGGGTAGTATTATAGTAGTTATATTCTTGTACATAGGGGGTAGTATTATAGTAGTTATATTCTTATACATAGGGGGCAGTATTATAGTAGTTATGTTCTTGTACATAGGGGCAGTATTATAGTAGTTATATTCTTGTACATAGGGGGCAGTATTATAGTAGTTATATTCTTGTGCATAGGAGGCAGTATTATAGTATTTATATTCTTGTACATGGGAGACAGTATTATAGTAGTTATATTCCTGTACATAGGGGGCAGTATTATAGTAGTTATATTCTTGTACATAGGGGGCAGTATTATAGTAGTTATATTCTTGTACATAGGAGGCAGTATTATAGTAGTTATATTCTTGTACATAGAGCCAGTGTTATAGTAGTTATATTCTTGTACATAGGAGCAATATTATAGTAGTTATATTCTTGTACATAGTGGGCAGTATTATAGTAGTTATATTCTTGTACATAGGGGCAGTATTATAGTAGTTATATTCTTGTACATAGAAGCAGTATTATAGTAGTTATATTCTTGTACATAGTGGGCAGTATTATAGTAGTTATATTCTTGTACATAGGGGCAGTATTATAGTAGTTATATTCTTGTACATAGGAGGCAGTATTATAGTAGTTATATTCTTGTACATAGAGCCAGTGTTATAGTAGTTATATTCTAGTACATAGGAGGCAGTATTATAGTAGTTATATTCTTGTACATAGGAGCAGTATTATAGTAGTTATATTCTTGTACATAGAAGCAGTATTATAGTAGTTATATTCTTGTACATAGTGGGCAGTATTATAGTAGTTATATTCTTGTACATAGGGGCAGTATTATAGTAGTTATATTCTTGTACATAGGGGGTAGTATTATAGTAGTTATATTCTTGTACATAGGGGGCAGTAATATAGTACTTATATTCTTGTACATAGGAGGCAGTATTATAGTAGTTATATTCTTGTACATAGAGCCAGTGTTATAGTAGTTATATTCTAGTACATAGGAGGCAGTATTATAGTAGTTATATTCTTGTACATAGGAGCAGTATTATAGTAATTATATGCTGGTACATAGGGGGCAGTATTATAGTAGTTATATTCTTGTACATGGGAGACAGTATTATAGTAGTTATATTCTTGTACATAGGGGGGGCAGTATTATAGTAGTTATATTCTTGTACATAGGGGGCAGTAATATAGTAGTTATATTCTTGTACATTGGGGGCAGTATTACAGTAGTTATATTCTTGTACATAGAAGCAGTATTATAGTAGTTATATTCTTGTACATAGGGGGCAGTATTATAGTAGTTATATTCTTGTACATAGGGGCAGTATTATAGTAGTTATATTCTTGTACATAGGGGGTAGTATTATAGTAGTTATATTCTTGTACATAGGGGGCAGTATTATAGTAGTTATATTCTTGTACATGGGAGACAGTATTATGGTAGTTATATTCTTGTACATAGGAGGCAGTATTATAGTAGTTATGTTCTTGTACATAGGGGCAGTATTATAGTAGTTATATTCTTGTACATAGGGGGCAGTATTATAGTAGTTATATTCTTGTACATAGGAGGCAGTATTATAGTAGTTATATTCTTGTACATGGGAGACAGTATTATAGTAGTTATATTCTTGTACATAGGGGGCAGTATTATAGTAGTTATATTCTTGTACATGGGAGACAGTATTATGGTAGTTATATTCTTGAACATAGGAGGCAGTATTATAGTAGTTATATTCTTGTACATAGGAGGCAGTATTATAGTAGTTATGTTCTTGTACATAGGGGGCTGTATTATAGTAGTTATATTCTTGTACATAGGGAGCAGTATTATACTAGTTATATTCTTGTACATAGGAGGCAGTATTATAGTAGTTATATTCTTGTACATAGGGGGGGCAGTATTATAGTAGTTATATTCTTGTACATAGGGGGCAGTAATATAGTAGTTATATTCTTGTACATAGGGGGCAGTATTACAGTAGTTATATTCTTGTACATAGAAGCAGTATTATAGTAGTTATATTCTTGTACATAGTGGGCAGTATTATAGTAGTTATATTATTATACCTAGGGGGCAGTATTACAGTAGTTATATTATTGTACATAGGGGGCGGTATTATAGTAGTTATATTCTTGTACATAGAGGGCAGTATTATAGTAGTTATATTCTTGTACATAGGGGGCAGTATTATAGTAGATATATTTTTGTACATAGGGGCAGTATTATAGTAGTTATATTCTTGTACATAGGGGGTAGTATTATAGTAGTTATATTCTTGTACATAGGGGCAGTATTATAGTAGTTATATTCTTGTACATAGGGGGTAGTATTATAGTAGTTATATTCTTGTACATAGGGGCAGTATTATAGTTGTTATATTCTTGTACATAGGAGGCAGTATTATAGTAGTTATATTCATGTACATAGGGGGCAGTATTATAGTAGTTATATTCTTGTACATAGGAGGCAGTATTATAGTAGTTATATTCTTGTACATGGGAGGCAGTATTATAGTAGTTATATTCTTGTACATAGGGGGCAGTATTATAGTAGTTATATTCTTGTACATAGGAGGCAGTATTATAATAGTTATATTCTTGTACATAGGAGGCAGTATTATAGTAGTTATATTCTTGTACATAGGGGGCAGTATTATAGTAGTTAAATTTTTGTACATAGGTGGCAGTATTATAGTGGTTACATACTTTTACATATCAGGCAGCATTATATTAAGTGTAGTTTGGAATATAGGGGGCAGTATTATAATAATTATTAACAATTGTCAGTAAGAATGACGCAGTTAGGATATACAGCAGTTATAGACGAATGCTTATCAAGAACAATATAAATATAGAGTCTCTTATTCTGTAGTCTGCACTTGGCATTGATCTGAGGTCATTCATACTCGGCACACTGCAGCTATCTCAATTGCTTTTTCATGCCCACCAATTTTGTGTTGTATTCATGGTGATTAATTCGTTTGCGATGAAAGTTTATTAGGTTTTTTTTCTTTCAATCAAGGCACATTGCATTTTTACTGTAAAGTGGCAACAAAGTTAACAAGTCTGCCTGTTAGAAGAGTTTGTATTTTACACTCCTTTCCATATAACCAGCCAGAGAAGGAGAAAAAGTTCCTGCGTTGAACCGCCCGGCGCACGGCCAGCGTTAGCTGCATGTGGCCCATGCGATGGTGCTGACCACCAGCCTGTAAGGAATTCACCAGGCGCATGTCAGAGGCTGTATGTATGTCATGTCATGATCCTGGTTTTGGTACCGTACCTATTCCCTGAGCTGTGCTGGTGTGGGTACGCTGCTACCTCTTGCTGCAGACAGACTGACCATCAGTGTAATATATATTGCGTCATGTACCATCTAACCGAAGGCAGCCACTGCCTCTAATAATCAGTCTTGTCTGGGTTTATGTGAGATTTCACCCCTCTGAATGACTGCTGTGAAATCTGCTGTGAATCCACTCAAATCCACATAGAATACATTTCACATGAAAAATGAATTTTTATGCTAAATTTACTTCTCTTCTGGACCCGAAGAATCCGTAAAGTTTACCTTTCAAACATTGTGTGTTTTGGCACCTTGGTGGTTAATTGGTGCGTATGTAGATTCGGTTAACATAAGAATTGTGGCAAACATGGAGGGGGATGACATTTGCTATTATGCCCATTTCTTAATCCAGTTCTGGGCACCTTTGGCCTCGATGACTGCAGTTCCCCTCCGTGGCCTCTTCTCTCCAGATCCCCATAGATGTGTGCAGGGATTCGCCTCCATTCCTGGAGGAGCTTCGGATAGTGATGGGGGGATGATGGGAGTGTTGGGCGCACGGATACGGCGTTCTAGTTCATCCCTCTTGATGGTATTAAGATCCAGACTTTAGGCGGCTAACAAACTTTGCAGGTATTCTGCCCTCCCACACTGCGTGCCGAATGACATGGTGGTCGGTCATGTTGGTGAAGACACGGAGCTGTACCAGAGTATGACCACAGGGGAGGTGATGCCACAGGTGTAGAGCTGACAACAGGGTCCCCCACCAGTCCCCATTGTCAGCTCTACACCTGGTGACATCCCCCCACCAGACCCCGTTGCCAGCTCTACACCTGGTGACATCCCCCCACCAGACCCCGTTGCCAGCTCTACACCTGGTGACATCCCCCCACCAGACCCTGTTGTCAGCTCTACACCAGGTGACATCCCCCACCAGACCCCGTTGTCAGCTCTACACCTGGTGACATCCCACCACCAGACCCCATTATCAGCTCTACACCTGGTGACATCCTCCCACCAGACCCCGTTGTTAGCTCTACACCTGGTGACATCCCCCCACCAGACCCCGTTGTGAGCTCTACACCTGGTGACATCACCCCACCAGACCCTGTTGTGAGCTCTACACCTGGTGACATCACCCCACCAGAGCCCGTTGTCAGCTCTACACCTGGTGACATCCTCCCACCAGACCCTGTTGTCAGCTCTACACCTGGTGACATCCCCCCACCAGACCCCGTTGTCAGCTCTACACCTGGTGACATCCCCCCACCAGACCCCGTTGTCAGCTCTACACCTGGTGACATCCCCCCACCAGACCCCATTGTCAGCTCTACATCTAGTGACATCCCCCCATCAGACCCCATTGTCAGCTCTACACCTGGTGACATCCCACCACCAGACCCTGTTGTTAGCTCTACACCTGGTGAAATCCCCCCACCAGACCCTGTTGTCAGCTCTACACCTGGTGACATCCCCCCACCAGATCCTGTTGTCAGCTCTACACCTGGTGACATCCCCCCACCAGATCCTGTTGTCAGCTCTACACCTGGTGACATCCCACCACCAGATCCTGGTATCAGCTCTACACCTGGTGACATCCCACCACCAGACCCCCCTGTCAGCTCTACACCTGGGGGCATCTGATGGTTTCTGTATGATCCTCTCCTCTATACCTAATGCTCGCACATCACCTGACTGCGCCGGACTGCTGGAGGCCAATACTTTTATATCTTTTAGTCTATATTGTGTATATTATACAGCTGGTAATTAACCCTATGTTGTTTGGAGCATAATGCCATTGCTATGTGTTACCTCTATTCCTCGCTGTGGACCTTCTGTCTTTGTTCCCTACACTTTCTGCTGCCAGGGTTTAAATGTTTACATATGCAATAAAATCTATGGCTGATCTCCGCATCCTTCATGCCGCTTTGTGCCCCTTTTGTAATAAACATGCCCTTTTAGAGCGAAAACCCCCTGACTTTTGTGTCGTGCGCTAATCATAATATTCATGAGCCCATCCAATCAGCAGCCAAAAGTGAAAATAAATTGTGCTTTAAATAACAATTTATCCGCCGTCCAATACTTACTAAATAGCGATACTTAGAGTCGGGGCATCGCACTCAATTCTCTGCAAATTATCCAATAGCGTATTTGTCACATCTAATTGTAAGTTATCCCGGGCCGCCTCTAAAAACACAAACAAAAATTCGGTAATTTGAAAAAGAGAGAAGATGTTTCATGAGGCCACTAATCTCCGGGTTATTGGAGGAAATCGCCTGTAAGCTCCACTGGACAGATATGGAAATGAGGATGATGAAGTGGTGGGAATTTTTCTTACTTAGTTTTCTTATTTATTTATGAGGCGCCGCTTTGTGTTTGTGCTTTATGTAGATTTATGTAGAAAACACGAGGAGTTTGTACTGCTTTATGCCATTTATTTTTATACTTCTCCTTTATGAAGCGTCTGATAGATTTCGAGTCTGAAGCTCCTGATTAGAAAGGAAAAGGTTTTTATCATCTTATTTATTTTTATGTTTTTTCTTTATAAAAAATCTGATATTTTTATTAATTGTTTTTTTGCATTTATAAAGCTCTGCTTGTTACGTATTTATTTAGTTATTAAACACCTTATACACCGGATGGCCACTTTATAAGTCCTTCTGGTCCTTTATTAGAGCCCCCAGCCCTTTATCAGAGCCCCCAGCCCTTTATTAGAGCCCCCAGCCCTTTATCAGAGCCCCCAGCCCTTTATCAGAGCCCTTGGCGCTCTCACGATTGGCGCCCCCTGTACGGTAATTCTCTCCGGAAGCATAAAATCACATGACAAGTTTTCCGTGGATTAGTTTCAGTGTGAATCCACATTAGATGGAAGATCCAGCGATCGGAGCGACTTCCAACGAGGCCGGTCATCGGTGCTAGACTAGCCGGGGGCTCACTGCCAACCGTGGGGGTTTCTCATGTAATGATATGGAGAGTATACAGAGAATGGCGCGATCAGGGAAGACATCCAGTGAAAGGAGATCCTGTGGACGGAAACAACTCATCACTGAAAGGGGTGACCAAGAGGCGGATCCTTAGCTGTCTCGTTAGCTCTCACACTGCACCACCACAAGATGGCGCCAAACATCCTCATTTTTAGCGCCATCTGTAGTCACCTAATTCAAAAAACGCACCAGATTAAAACATATTGACAGTAACCATAAAGCCATAGTAATACCCCCACAGCTCGTTGGTACACACACAGTACAACCCCAATTCCCCCCCAAATTAGGTTGCTGTGTAAAATGTAGAAAAATGGAAAGGAAAGAAGAATGTAACAATGTAGAATGATCATCTAAGCAGATTTCGACCCCAACAGGACCTATCAGGGGGGAGCGGACATTTTTCCATTTGATTAAAAAACAATTAACTGACTTGTAAATTAATGGCAGCGACGCATCTCACAAAAGTGGGGGCAGGATAAGCGAAAGGCTGGAAAAGGACAAACTGTGGCGCATCAGAAAATATATATTAGGAGTGTTTATATAATATATACTCTGCCAGTAAGTGTGCCCTTCCCTTACAGGTTTAGGAATAGTGTAACCAACAGCACCGAAGGTTCCCCAGAAAGGACCTGCAGATTATATTACATACTGTATATAACGGGCGCAAATATAACATTACCAGCAATCATATTCCTGCCAGCGGGCAGAACCCACAAGATCCAAACTAACATTACTAATAAGACCAGCAGATCTAACCAGCACCGAGTGCGGCGCCTCCCAACTCCGGGCCTCGGGGCCCCACAGGTCGTGTGTTCAGGATCGCCTCAGGTGACGGCATTATTGTCAGACATTACCACAGGGGTTCTTACTATAGGATATCCTGAAAACATGACCTGCTGGGGTCCCGAGGACTGGAGTTGGCAAACACTGACAGAGTGACTGATACCAGTATGGCAGCTCGACAAAGACCAACGTTACCAATAATATCCCTATATGGGGGCCAAATAATACGGTTTGTGGAAAGCACCAAGAAGGTAAGGGAGGAGACTTATAAGGCCATGCATGCTCCTCTAGGCAGTATGCAAATCAGGGAGATGGAACAATACTTCTGCAAGCGCCACCTAATGGATGGCAGCATTCCTGCAAGTCAATGTCTGACCCTTTATATGGGTCTTATAACAATGAGTGGGAATTAGAAGCCAGATCCCATCCACAGACGGCTGTTTGGGAGTTTTTGCCGCTCATCAGTGTGCAGGTGGATCCTGGAGGCCTGTATAAAGGGTCAGGCACTGATTTGCAGGAATGCCATCATCCAATAGGTGGCGCTGCAGAGGGATTGTTCCATCTCCCTTATTTGTTATATAGTGAAAGCAGTTGTACAGAGACGCTCCGCAGAGGTATAAGTGACTACAGCCCCGTTATATCCATAGGAAGGTGGAAAACACAACAAGCTCTATACTTGTGCCCCGGCGTATATATACATTATACGATACATTGTGATTGGTCTGTTCAGATACTTTATGTTTTCTAACCCGCGGATTATTTTTGCGTCTTCCTTATGTCTCCGTGTATTTCTGTCGCGCTTTCTGCTATTATCGCACGCGGTGATTTATTTCTGCGCCCATCGAGGTGAGCGGGACTTCAGGTGTTAGAAGCAGAAAAGCAAAACAGAATGAATGTTGAGTTTGCATCTCCCGAAATGTGTTGCCCAAAGGGCGGCGGAGGTTTGGATTGCATCTCTCCGATCCTTGCTGGCACTTGCGCCCGCAGCCTCCTCGCTCCCTAACTGGCGACCTGCCTGCGCGAACGGAGGAAACAGATTGCCTCTTTGCTGAGCACTTAGACAAGGTAGTGATGTGACGAGTGTGGACAAGCAGCTGGGAGCCGGGCGGACAGGCTGTCACACACTGACAAATCTGCTGTTCACATCCAGGCTGGGTGTGCAGTGAGATCGCCGCACGTTCCGCGCAGACCGCAGTCAGCGCCCCGAGAGAGGTCCTGCGACCGCCGGAGAGACATTCCAAGTGTATGGTAGACACGCTGCGCAGGTAGATCCTCTCCTGTAAGCCTCATTCACACGGGCGGACGCAATTCTGGTCCGTCAAAACGTCCCTGTTTACTGCGGTCTTTACACTCGCAGACCAAACACGACACGCTGCCACTGTCTTTACGTGCATAAAAAACGTACACCTGGATACCCCAATTTACATCAACCGGTCCGTATTCAGTCAATAGGGGCTTATTCAAACAGATAAATGCAATTTTGGTTCGTGAAAAACGCCCGGTTTTCATTACGCGTGTTTGTGCGCGTTCAGGAAGGAAGCTCGCCTCTCTGCTGGTGGTGAGAACTATAGGAAGGCCCCCCCTCCATCCATTCTTTAGGAGGTGCATCTGCCATGATGGAAGTTGGGCCGCTCACCTGAAGCAGCACCACCTTGCAGGACATGGGGTTCGTGTGGCGGTCAGAGCTGATATAAAGCAGTTGCAGTGTCAGTGCAGACTGTGTGTAAGCAGCGGCTAGGATGAACTGCAGCTCTAGAGCACTTAGTGCAGCAGGTGGGTTACACCTTGGGGGCCTTTGAAGACTCCCAGGTTTGCCGTATATCCCTATAGGCTGCTGATAAAAGTACATTACACCGCAGTACAGAAGTATTGTAGTATATCGGATGAGTGATCAGAAGATCGCAAGTTCAAGTCCCCTATGGGGACTAAAAAGAGTAAAAATTAGCTTGATAGTTTTTATGAGGATTAAAATATTAGAAGTCAAAAAACCTTTTCCGACCATAAATATAAACAAATCATAATCCCTACTGTCACATCTGTAAGAGCCTGAACTATCCAACTATAGCATTATCTATACGTCACAGTATGGGCTCCCACACACTTTGAAAACGCATCGCAGGTTGTGATTTTTGTGTGATCCGTTTTTAACATTAGAAAGTCCCATTGACAATTGTGTTAAAAAAAACGCAGCGATATCGCAGTGTTAAAAAAACGGAAGTGGGTGTGAGCCCTAAATGTCCTAAAGATGCAGAATGCCAGAATTGTATTTTTAGCACCCTTTCACTCCAAGTTCCCGCTGGCGATCGCAGAAAAACACGCTTTCTACTGCGTTTATTTGTGGTCTCCATACTATATTAATGGAGATCTCCCACCACGGAACCTAATAGCTGCGTTATTCCACCGTGGATTTACACCGCAGGGAGCGCGGTATAAACCCGTCTGTGGGCATTAGTCCTAGAAACTGATCAAAATGTTGCATGTAGCAAAAAGTGGCTGCAAAAAAAACTTACAGCTCGCTCTGCAGAAGATGCACCTCACAGGGGGCCCATCCGGGAAAACAAGTTATAGGTCAGAATGTGGTGACAAAAAGTCATGTTTTCAAGGAAAGGATTTTTTATTTTTTTTTAAGACAAAAAAATATAAAATGGGCATCGGCGTAACTGCACTGACCCCCAGAATAATGTGAACGTGTCCTTTTTACTGCACCGTGCATCCAGTGGTAATAGTTCCTCCAGTAGTAATAATGACCCCTTAGTGAACGCAATAATAAAAATGCCCCCTCTTTGTGCCTTCCCCACCCTTGTACCTCCAGCCGGGCAACAACAACACCATGAAGTACTTTGACTCACTCTCTAGCTCCGATCCAGCCACCGCTGATGTAATCGGAGACTGTGGCCCCTGAACCCTCCTCCTGCATTTGCGTTCTTGCACGCTCTGTTCACAGCTGAAGATTTACTTTTACTAGCCATTAATATGGCCGGGAAGAACTAATTCCTGGCAGTGACCTTTGGATTAAATTCCCGGCTCGGCCAGCGATCTATCTGCCAGGTAGTAACCCTAATAGAGCGTTGTCGTCCTGAGACAACCCTTTACGAATTGATGAAGATGTCAAATCCGTAAAAGTTTCAAATGATTCCACGCCAATCTTAGCGAACGCTCACATAGCGGATTGTTGCCTTGGAGTTTGATGCAGAATCCGTGACAATTACTTGTCAAATTCCGTAGCAAATCTGCATCCAATTGGAATGCGCACCGTAGTGACACGGCACGGCTGGTGCCACACACCGATGTCAAATCGGTGTACAGAAAATAAAGAAGTTCCATGTCGCTTCTTGAAGCAAGAGTAACACTGTTTCTGAAAGAAAGCCTCCACGTTTTTCTAATCTGATCGAACCTTTTAGGATCCCATACAGGAGTCCTAATACAGTTATGTGCATGGGGCCTGAATCACTGACACGTAACCTTTGGGATGAATTCTGCAGCTATTTGATATTAAAGGGATTATCCAGTTGTAAACTATTAATATTATAACTATTATACATTTCCTCAGGATAAACCATCAACAGAAGATCCGCAGGAGTCTGCCACTTGGAACACCTGCCAATCAGCTTTGACAGGGCCAGTGCACTTGCAGGGAGCTGACAGCTCCATTCCCACTGCAGCGGCCGAGCTTGGTATTACAGGCCAAGTTCCCATTCATTTCAATGCATGTAATATCAAAAGTGGCCACTGCAATGGGAACGGAGCTGTCTGCTTCCTGCAAAATCAGATCAGTGCACAGGCTCTAAAAGAGCCCTGACAACTAGGGGCGATCCAAGATGCCGAAAAGGCCTGATGACTGGGGTCCAAAAATGACAATGTACCATGTGGAAGGAGAGGGAATCTTCCCTCCAGCAGCAGACTCAGCGGGAGACAGTGCCATGGATCCAGATGCAACCAAGCTACATCCAACAATTATTGAGTGTGCACACACTAGGGACTATGATGGACTAACATGGACTGGGAGAGTACCTACCAGAGGGGACTGTAGTTATGTGGGAATCATGATGCGATGTTTGATGTTTATGAAGAGAAGACGATATGTAGGACACAGTGTGACTAAGTGACGCCATGTACCTATGCTATATGTAGATATAAGAACGTTACAATTTATACCATTTATCTACAAATTCAGCAGTTTTAGCAACAATAACCTTTATTCTCTAAATTATGGGATCAAAACATGTGGCTGAAGAGAAGTCGCCCCACCGGGTCGCGTAATCCGATGACTTTGGAAGGTTCGGTGTAGAACATCATTTAGTATTCTCGCATAGCGCCCGGGTCCCTGATACTCTGCACCGCGTGACGTCACCCCTACTCTCTCTGATTTGTTTCTCAATTTAATTAAAGTCTATGAGAACATAACAAACCATAAAAGAGGACGGCGCATCCATCTCCATCACTGAGCAGATTAGAACCTGCAGGAATGATTGCAGCGGGGCTTCATCATATATTAGAGATCATTCACATAATTAGCGGCCCACCAAACCTAATATTCAGATATGAGCTCTAAATAATTCTATTGTAAAGCGGCTGCTAATTATACGTAACGCTTGTAAATCCTTTTGTCATAATAACCTAGATGAGAACTTGAAAACATAATCAAATCTTCTGTCAGTCCCATATTTGTGCCCAGAGGTGTAACGTCAGCCTCCTGGCCCCAGTGCAATGTCTACAACAGCGCCCCCACCTGCCATGTGCTCTTCACTGGTGTCTTATGTGGCAGAGGGGCCTCCAGGGCCAATGCGACTTCTAGCTCTGCACCTCTTGGGTGTTATATCTGAGATCCAACCAATATCAAGATATTAAGTTGCAATCAAAATTAACCCCCCCCCCCCCCCGTTACAAATTAGGTTTATTTGTCAGATTTGCCAACCTTTTGCAAAAAAACAAAAAACAAAAACAAGAACAATTTAAAAAGCTGAACCTGACTAATATAACAAGCGGCTTCTCCAAATTTATCACAAAATGCCAATACTGCAATCTGAGGATTATTCACCCCCTGATTACAATTCCACATAGGTGTATACATTTGCAAATCGGATGTTGTCTCAAGCACACCTGATGTAACTAATCAGGGGTTCGTTAGTTGTATCAGGTGTGATTAAGATAAAACACATCAGACTCCTGCACTGCTGAGGGCTTTGTTGTCTGTAATGTTTGATGGTATGTTAGAAATATGGCTAAAGCCCCATTTACGCACAACAATCACATTGCTCAACAGCATTTTTGCATCTGGTGTGCAATATATCAATTCTTATGGATTTTTGGGTGTAGAATCCGAATTTACCTTTAGAAATGATGTATCACGTAAGGTTTTTATGCAATTTAGATTTTTCAATTTTTTTAAAAAGGTTTTTGTGTTTGTGCTCATTTTCTGGTGAATTATTTATATTAAAAAAAAAATCAGTGATTCAGCTAAACTCTTTATGTGAATGTAACACACAGTGGGTGAAGTTCTAAAAAAGGTCCCTAGATGGCAGAACAATGTAGTTGAGCAGGAAGGTTACCGACATGAGCCGATCTGCACTGATGTTTGGGGTTTGCTGTAATCTGCATGAAGCCCTTCTCTTCATTCTTATCTCAGCAGATCGGGATTCTTGGAGTTTCATTCACAGATACATCAGCAGAAAAACATTACTGAGTTCTGAGTGGTATTTTTTTTGTATTTAAAACCAGACAATATTTGGCAATCCTGTATTATTGTCCATGTGATAGTGCTGAGTATCTCAGAAATGTGACGTGATCGATAGAATCTGATTCTTCCACTAAATTCAGCACCCCAGAATTAGTAAGATTAACCTGTTTCCAAACCGGATACAGACATTTCTTTTTGATTTGTTGACCGGTGTTATTGTTTGAACGCATAAAAGACTGAACGAATGAACAACTGTTTTCCATAGAAATGTCAGCATTAAAATGTACAAATAATCCTGTGAAATTCTCTCCATTCCCCTCATTAGCTGAAGTAAAGGCGGTAGCTGTTGTTTGCTCAGGTGGTCGTGTGTTTATAGGAGGAATCTCTGGCTGGCAGGGTTTTAATTAGCGTGAAGATAAGCCATTGTCTTCTGCCGTATGAGTAAACAAGTAGACATTGTGTTCATACAAGGCAAACAATCACCGCTCCCCTTAAGTTGTTCAGCCTTTCAAAGACTTAATGAATACCATTTAAATGAAGCGAAAAACAAACGAACTAAAACTATTTTTATGCAGGTTGAAACTTAAGGCCTATTTAGACACAACGATTATCGCTCAAAAGCCGTCTTTTGTGTCTGGCTGCACTGACATCCGGCAGTTGTCTTTTAGTGTGCTGACAATGAGCCTTATCGGGGATTCACAGCGGGATACAGCTGATACTATTGTTTCAGCTCCCTGATAACAGGTTGAGTATGAAGAACAGAGCGGTCCAGCTGTGTTCTTCATACCTGGCACGGAGCGCTTGGCTGTATAACAGCCGGGCGCTTCGAGCAGAAAACATTTGGATGCAGAAGACAAGTGGGGACACCCTGCTTGTCTTCTGCATCCTCCACTCTGAGCGCCAGGCTGTATAACAGCCGGGCGCTCGGAGCGGGGAACAGCTGGATGCAGAAGACAAGCAGGGACATCCCGCTTGTCTTCTGCATCCTTTGCTCCCAGCGCTTGGCTGTATAACAGCCGGGCGCTCGGAGCGGGGAATAGCTGTCTTCTGCATCCTCCCCTGGCAGCGCAAGGTGATCGCTCATCTTGAGCGATCATCTTGCGCTATAAATTATACAACGATGATCGCTCAAAAGAGCGACACCTTTTTAGAGATTATCATTGTGTCTAAATGGGCCTTTAGCGATAAATGACAAATAAACGAACAGCGCACGATGGCTTCACATTTACAAGTAACAATTATTGGGCAAATTCGTTCGTTTGAGCGATAATCTTTGCGTGTAAATGGGCCTTTAGTTGGAAGAGTGGTCTAAAAAGTTATAGAAGAGATCATTGGGGGGTTGAATAATTTTGATTGCAGCTGTACTAAAAAGATCAGTTGGCACAGAATTTTAAACGTATTTTGATAAAATAAAAAGTTGTTTAGGATCGTGGCACAAAGGATCAACAGATTATGATGTAATAATAGCGCCCATCAGGTTTCAAGCAAGAATTGTGCCGCAGACTATCCGGATCTTGACATCAAAGATATTCTAGTGTGAACTAAGCCTAAACCCCTAAATCTCTGATGGCCGTCACTTAGGGGCTTCATTCCAACTCATAAGCCTTTTCACCAAGCATTGGAGTAAGGCCGAGTTCTAATGGCACCCGGACTCCTGATCTAATGGCCTGGATTGCAGAAACCTCCTGGCGGTTTAACCCCTCAGATGCCAACTATAGGGAGGGAGCCCCCTCTGTACCCCATTGGTCTCAGATGGGTTGTTATGACCTTATAATGGCCTCCAAGCCTACCATCTGCAGAGGCCTATTGGGCCCTACAAGGAAGGAACAGTGCAATGAATTTTATCAACAATTGAAGTAAAATCAAGTTAAACCCCCTCAGTAAAATCAGGGAAATAAAAACAAAAACAGAAGGCCGTCCCTCTTTATTATGTAAAAATATAAATAAGATACCATAAAAGTGGCATCACCGCGTTCACAACGACCGATCCAAATGCACAAGGTTTCAAATTATTATTGTGTTCAGTGAACGCTTTGAAAAAAAGCCAAAAAGTGGTAATTTTTTTATAATCCTGACTCACTAAAAAGCAGATCAAAAACTATCAAAAAGTGAAATCTACCATCAATTGCCCCAGTAAAAATACCACCATCAATGGAAAACACGAAATGTGACGCCACTAAGTGTTTGTGCTTTCATTGTGCATTAAGATCCTATATGTGTGTATAATGTGGTGGTCGCCTCCGCCCGGCTGACCTGCAGAATAACGTTATCATGTTGGCATCACTGAAAACTATTTGGGAATTGCTGGGGTTTTATCGTCTAACTTGCCTGTCGTGAAGGGTCCAATAGTGTCGCATTGCCAGGCATGCAGGTGCAGAAATTAAAAAAATGATCTGTTCCTGGGAAAGCTGGATGATGACCAGTATAGCCATCATTACGGCTCCAACAGTCGTACTTCCAGAGCTTCCTTGTTGAACAGTGATACATCTCTTGTTATGGTCAATTATCAGATGATTCATTTGGGGGTGCAGCATCCATGAGGCGAGTTGGGCTCAAGTGCCTCATTCCTCGCAGACATGCTGCCCCTTCTGGAGACTAAGGCCTCCTTCCCACGAGCGTGACGGGCTGCGCCGCGTAATATTCCGCAGTGAAGCCCGTCACGGCGCCCCCCAGAGACCCCATACTTACCAGCGGAAGATCGCGTGAAGACGCTTCCCCGCCCACCGCCGTCGCGTCATGTGACACGCCCACCGCGTCACGTGACGCGGCCGGCCGTGTCACGTGACGCGCCGGCCGCGTCATATGACACGCGGCGGTAGGCGGGGAAGCGTTTTTTCACGCTATCTTCCGCTGGTTGCAGCGGGAGATAGCGTGAACGGACGGCTTGCATTGACTGCAATGGAAGCCGTCAGCGCGTACACCCGCGGCAAATAGAACATGCTGCGGGTGAGAACGGGAGATTTCACGGTGCGTAATTCCGCGGTGGAATTACGCATCGTGTGCATTGTGCTATTAGGTTCAATAGAACCTAATAGCAGGGGGCAACGCAGCGGATTTTTGCCGCGGATTTACGCGGCGTAAATCCGTTCGTGGGAAGGAGGCCTAAGCCTTACAACACTTCCACCAACAGTGACCAGCAGTGTGTAACAATAGGGGTCGCAGAGGTTTCAAGGCTGATGGGGCTGGTACTATAGATCCTACCATGAGACTACTATTAAGGACTCTACACTCTTCACTGGGGTCCTGCAATGTGTCTGATACTGTAGAGACTACTATGAGAATGGCATCGGAATGAATGTGGGAGGATGGGTGACAATCACTGCCGTAGTGGTTACAACTAACTTTTTCTTCACTATAGATTATGCAGCAACAAGTACGGCAGTGAAACCTGCACAGCAATGCATATTATATATACTGGATGCTGGTGGAATTTCACAATATCTGTATATTGACAGTGTTGCAATATGTCAAGTGAGCATGGCTAATTACCAATAGTCTCAGTATCAGTCACTTCTTACACCAGGTGCCCTTACTCTGTTAGATTCATAATGTCTTTTATCACTGATAAGACTTACAGTAAAAGACCCGCCTTTCTCTTGGGTTGGAGCTCTAGTTTATATCAGTCTCTACCGCTGTGTCACTACTCCTGTAAGTGGATGGCTTCCTCTTCTTCACACAATGCCAGTGCTACTGCTGGAGTACTACAGGTGACGGTTGGTGCTGGATTACTCCACCAAACAGTGCGAACTCCGGCTCCATCTGTAGCTGCACGTCTTACTAGAGAACACGTTGTCACGACTCTATACTCCAGATGGAACCTTCACGGGATTCTGGCACTCTCTCCTGCTGGATATAGGTACGCCTGATTAGATGTTGCAGGACTTTGGCCCTACAATGAGCGTGGTACTTTGGTGGCTAATATGATGCTGGCAGTACTGGCCCTATAATAAGTGACAAGTATAATTGGTTTGACCAGTTCCTCTGTTCCCAGGGGCTGACTGGCCATATGGCCCACAGGGAAAATTCCCAGTGGACCAGTCGGGTCCTGGAGCCAGCGGAGGGAAGGAATTTTTTTTAAGGATTTTCATGAAATGTTTTTTTTAAAAAAAAAGCTAGACTCCATGTCTCCTTTCACTGTCTCTGCAGTTGGCGCCAATACAGCTTACTCCCTGAATTTTGGGTAAAGCAATCATGAGACATATCATCACATGATCACCCTGAACTCAGTGGGTATCGACTGCAGAAGCCGGCAATTGGAGGGCGACACGGGTGAGTATAACTTTTGCTTTTCTAAGTAAGTATAACTGACAGCGAGGGCAGCTATGAGGCTCACTGCTACTGAAAAGGGGCCAGGGCCTATATGAGCCATTACCACTGAGGGGGAACCTGGGAGGGGAAATATTACTGCGTGGGAGCCTGTCATGGGCATTACTATTGGATTGTGGAGGTAATTATAACTGAGTGGGGGCCTTTTAGAGGCATTATTATTGAGTAGG
Organism: Eleutherodactylus coqui; assembly: GCF_035609145.1. Classification (NCBI taxonomy): domain Eukaryota; kingdom Metazoa; phylum Chordata; class Amphibia; order Anura; family Eleutherodactylidae; genus Eleutherodactylus; species Eleutherodactylus coqui. The sequence goes on from NC_089839.1 coordinate 6,334,228, forward strand.
GGCCTGTGAGGGATGATTACTAACTGATTGGGTTACTACATGGGGCCTAATCACTGAGTGGGGTCCTATATCAGGTATTCTCACTGACTGGGTGCCTATATGGGACATTATCACTGAGTGAGGACGTATATGGGACATTATCACTGAGTGAGGGCCTATATGGGGCATTATTACCGAGTGGGGGCCTATATGGGGCATTATTACTGAGTGGGAGCCTATATGGGGCATTATTACTGAGTGGGGGCCTATATGGGGCATTATTACCGAGTGGGGGCCTATATGGGGCATTATTACCGAGTGGGGGCCTATATAGGGCATTATTACTGAGTGGGAGCCTATATGGGGCATTATTACTGAGTGGGGGCCTATATAGGGCATTATTACTGAGTGGGAGCCTATATGGGGCATTATTACTGAGTGGGGGCCTATATAGGGCATTATTACTGAGTGAGAGCCTATATGGGGCATTATTACTGAATGGGGATCTGTATGGGGCATTATTACTGAGTGGAGGCCTATATGGGGTATCATTACTGAATGGGGAACTGTGTCAGGCATTATTATTGGTGATGGCCTATATGGGATATTTTTACTGAATGGAGGCCTATATGGGGCATTATTATTGAGTAGGGGCATGTGATGTGGATTATTACTAAATGGGAGACTGTGTGGGGCATTACTATTGAGCAAGGTCCTATATGGGGCATTATTACTGAGTGGAGCCTGTGAGGGACTTATTACTGAATGAGGGCCTATACAGAACATTATTACTGAGTTAAAGCCTATATGGGGCATTATTACTGAACTGGGGGTATTATTGAGTGAAAGTGTAAGGTGGGCATTATTATTGAGTGGGAGCACAAAAAGGCAGATAAAATTAACATGTGGGTCACCTCCGATAGCATTACCACTATCTGGGACACTATGGATGGGGAGATTATGTGGAAGTTCAGAAAATGAAGCCAGATTCCTGAATTGAGGTATCAAAGATGTCTGTGTCTAATTCTACAGGCACAAGCTATGACCGGGAGAAGTCATCATAGCAGTCTGGGCTAGATGAAGAAAAAGGTAAAGTGAACAACTCCAGTCAGAGAAGATGTCACCTGTGATCAATGGACATAGTAGTACTGGAATTACTTACATGGTCTTCAAAGTGCCTGTGTAGATCTAGTATATACCGCTATATGGCCACTGTATGGGGGTGTAATATTAGTTTTTGTACAGTGTATTTTTCCGCAACACTGGTGGTATTATGTGGTCCTCGTATAGTGTTATAATCGGTAATACTGGTCTTTATTCAGTGACAGTATGTTGGTATAAATCACTGTGTGGTGTTAATATGTGGTCATGATGAGGCGGGATTATTTGGTGATGTTGGTCTCGGTATAGCGGGTTTTGTTCAGTGACAGTATGGAGGCAGTTATATGGGGCATGACGATTATAGTGATACTCTGGGGGGTTATTTTTCTTCACTACTACAAAATATATATTTTCTTGTTTTAACCTGTGTACATTTTAATACACTTTATTAACATTTATGCTGTTATCTATGTGGACCCACTGGAGACGTCACAGAATGATTCCCTGTGCGTCTAAAACTACAAAGCAATCTATTAGTCGGTGCTGAAGGATCACATTAATAGTCATACAGCTGTGGGATGTCTGGGGTCTCTCCTCGACCTCTGGCTGCCATGATTACCCATCGGCATCCCCTGATTGCGTTTGTGGGGGGCCGATGGGAACAGTGGGATCCCTCTCTCCCTCCTTCCGTCTAACCCCCTAGATACTGTGGTCGCTATTGACCTTGGCATCTAGGTAGTTAAATGATGAGGATCAGTCTTTCTGATCCTGGCCCTTACAGCAAGAGCCCAGCTGTCAGTCAGCGCAGGGATCATGGGGGGTGCAGGTCATATGACAAGCTGGTCACTGATGTCCATTGATGTCATGGAGGCTTAACGAGTCAGAAATAGGCGGCACCTTAATATGACCTCCAGCCCAACATGTTCTGTGCTTCATGGGAAATGTACTCTGGTGAGCCGCGAATACCGCACCGGCTTCTCCCCACCTACCACCTTCTTGGCTGCGGCTGGTGATTTGCTGACCCCTACCTACTTGCACTCACCCGCTGGTTTGGACCCCCCTTCCACATGGGGCCACTTTGTAATTTTTTTCAATGGGTCATTTTGATTTCCCAATCCGCCCCTGTGTGCTCCCGTCTATCACTGTTATATTACATGCATGTGGCCGTCTATCACTGTTATATTACATGCATGTGGGCGTAGAGATAGAGGCTGTATTTTTGTTCCTGTTGAGAATAAGGCCAGTTTATCATTTCGATGGCTTCTGGTTTCATGACTTACCCCAGGCCCACCGGTGTTCACCAAGAAGCCAGGTTTACTTCAGCACATGGCCACCTATGGAAGCGGTACGGCCGGAAAGCGGTCAGGAACTGCTCACAGCAGGGGTGCCCCAAGCCTTTATGCTGCCCGAGGTAAAGTGTGAAATGGCGCCCCCCACATACAAAAACCCTACTCATTTTACAAGCATTGAAAGTGCCAATGCACAAGATACCCAAAACATATAGAAAAGTGACAAACCTATAGTGTCCCCAGTAGTAATAGTGACCCCCTTAGTGGTCCCATTAGTTATAGTGTCCCCTATAGTAATAATTTCCTCCCTGTTAGTAGCCCCAGTAGTAATAGTGACCTCCGGCCCGGTAGCAACCCGACAAGCATTTAACTCCTGCCCTCTGTAGTTCTGGTCTGGCGGTGACTTCTGTGATCAGAGTGTCATCCCTGACATCTCCACCTGGCAGTTGCACTGCGTAGAGGACGGCGTCTGTGTGCAGGAATGCAGATGCTGGGGGTAAGGTCAGGGGTCACACTCTGATCACCGCAGCAGCGGCTCCTGCCAGACTGGAACTATAGAGCCAGTGAGATAAATGCTTCTCGGGTTGCTGCCCAACCAGCCCAGAGGTGGCAATTTTTTTTTACTGGCCAGTAAAAAATAAATACTGGATGGGCCTGAGGCAGCAGTCTCAGGTCACCTAATGGTGGGAGTGCCCCTTCTCCCTTTGTCTGTAAAAGAGGGGAAACAGCCCCCCATGAGTGACGGTAAAAAGGGGAGTGAAACTGTGGACCCGTCCTGGCCCTGGGAGTTTGAGATTTCAGTCTCCACTTTTCCCCATCCGTTAGATACTATGAGGTTAGCACTATGGGCTCCATAATGAGAACGATACTGTGAAGGCTGTTATAACGCTGGGACGCTGGGCTCTACACTCTGGCTTACACTGTTATGTTGGTATTATGGGCACTACTATGAGAATAGACAGCATAGTCCTGAATCACAAGGACCAGTTTAGGAGGTCCCAAAACCCACTTTTTCCTGCTTGTACCTGTAGCGTTTTACCTGCCCATATTCTGCAGGGGGCATTTAGTCAGTGAGAATTCTGCATGCACACAGTGTTATTTTAGTGTCAACCAAAAGGGTCTTCATAAAGGTGAGGATCAGACTGCATTGGTGTTTTATAGGTGAGATGATACACACCTCGAAGGCGAAGAGTGGGAGAACCGTAGCAGTGTGTGGTGAAGTTATATGCCTGGCGATGCCCCTTTTCCGCAAAGCCATGCCTCATAATAATGCTCTTCAGTGACCCCCTCACAGTAGCAGCGACCCTGTTAATGACTCCAGCAGTAATAGTGACCCCTGTAGTGGTCCCAGTAGTAACAATGACCCCCATAGGTGGGACATGCCTCCTGCTGCTTGGGACTGCGGGCCAGCATCTGTATTATGGGACTCAGTTGGGAGGCATATAGGATGGACTTTCCAAGAAGTTAGGCGCCAATACATTCATACTGCACTTTGCCATATTGGCCGCCCTCAGTCATAGAAGCTTTAAAACACGATATGCATCTTACCAACATCACCGCGTCCAAAAATAATTGCAAAAACAAACAAAACTTGATTTGAAGATGGACGATGCCCTTGGCATAAGGTCAGGAGTTGGCGTCTATTAGAGAAGCCTCCAGGCCCGGTCTCATAGAATTCAGCGAGGCCGAGACCGTTTAACGTGACAATTTTTGCAAAAATAGCCCTAAATTTTCGGTTGGTTTCCAGTGAGCTCAGTCTCATGCATCCTATTTATGAATGCTAAAGATCTCTCATTTACGGCTAAGTGGAAGCAGAAAAAAAGTAAAATTGGCTTTGCAGATGTTGAGAAGAAATTCATCGCAAGCAATCATCATTTAATATCTCCCGGTGACTTTTTGAACAAGTGCTTTCTGTAAATGATAAATCAAATGAGTTGGCACTAACAATAATCTCTCCGACTTTGAATGAGGAAAGCGGGGATATTAAAATAATAGAAACATTAACATAGAATATGGACTTACCTTGAATGTGTGATTAGCTGCGCCCCGACCAAATAAGAAGAGGCGATAAATCACAATGGAAAATGGATATTTATCTACTCTGTGTAATTAATAGCAAACCTTAACCTTTCGGCTTAAAGTGAACCTGACACAAAAATGTCCGCGTCGGTGTAATGTTCTGCGCCGCTCATGAGGTTGGTTAGGGTGTAACGGCTTCTAAATAAACACGGCCGGGGGATGTGTTGTTCTGGTAGGTGAAATACACAACGTCATCCTCCACTTGCCACTGTGGCGGAAATAACGTCTTATGTGGCGGCCATAGTTCTATCCGTAACACATGGATAGTGTGGGCCGCTCTGCTAAAGCACCTCCCTGTTCTGGCCCATAAGGAGGGTCTCGGTACGATGTCCATATGTTGTAATAACGCATATAGACAGGAGTTGTACTCATGATACAACCCTTTTAACACAAGAAACCGTTACCAACAGTGGAGTCGGGCTTCGGAGGATGGACTGTCACATAAAGAGCAATTCCACCATCATGGTAGTAGTATTTACTCACTGTAGACCCATAGTCCCAGCCTCATAATAGTCCATGGTGTAAGTCTAATTGTAGACGCATAGTGCCAACCTCATAGAATTCTTCACAGTATCAGACTCATGTAGGCCAATATCATAGTACTTTTCATGGTATCACACTATAGGCCCATAGTGCCAACCTCATAGGACTCTTCAAGGTATCAGACTCATTGTAGGTCCACAGTGCCAGCCTCATAGTAGTCTACACTCTAGCAGACTGATTGTAGGCCCATAGTGCCAGCCTCATAGTAATAGACACTCTAGCAGACTGATTGTAGGCCAAACTCATGGTAGTCGTCATGGTATCTGTCTCATTGTATGCTCACAGTGCCAACTTCATAGTATCAGACTTATCATAGACCCATAGGGCCAACCTCATAGTCATCTTCATGGTATCAGACTCACTGTAGGCCTCCACTCTTGCATTGCATACTCTTTGTAGGTCCATAGTGCGAACCACAAAGTAGTCTTCACGATATCAATGTCATTATAGGCTCATAGTGCCAACATCATAGTAATCTTCACAATATCACACTCATAGGCTCATAGTAAGAGTCTCCTAGTAATCTTCATGTTATCAGACTCATATAGTTGGCCTATAGTACCAGTCATAGACGTCATTGTAGGCCTGTAATACCAGCCTCATAATAGCCGTCACAGTAGCAGACTCATTGTAGAGACCAAAGTACAAGTGAACTGAAATAATCCCCTTTTCCCGTTTGATAGACCATGAGGATATTGCAGATGGCCTTATTAGATTACAGCACATACGGATTTGGTAATAGCAGACACACATCCTCCATACTGTCTCATAAACAAGTATTTGGCCCCTTCTTCATTTCTTCTATTCTGTATATTTGTCACACTTAAAGAAACGGTCAACAAAGAGATAAATGAGCCTGCGGTGGTTGTTGTAGGCCCAGATCAGTCGGTCCCCGGGCACTTACACATACTGTATGGTTAAATGTATCCCATGGATCCTTCTTGAGTTTATACAATATTGGAAGGTGCAGTCCTGTAGAAACGTGGGTCTTTGGCTATTAAGGAGTCTTACTTCAATCAGATAATATAGTAGGGGGGTAGCCATATGAGGGGCAGAGGTCACAGTTGTATCCGGGGCCTGGAGCCTGAGGAGGCTCAAAGTTCTCTCCAGAGACCAAAACTCTAAGTACTGCATGATGGCTGTGGCACTTGTTACAGGTTTGGCATTGGCGCCCAAGTAGGGTTGCCACCCATCCCACCAAAAATACCAGCTAAGTTTTAAAAAAAAAGGTGTGTTTTGGGGTGTGGCTTAAAATGTGTGATTTGACTCTAGATCAGCATGAAGTCCTCCTGTGTAGCAGGCTTTGCTAGCCCCGGTCTGTACATCGAGTGAATATGGTTACTGATGTTAAATTGTTTTTTGCTACTGTAACTTTAAGGTTTCTGGTTGCCGGGCGGACGAAAGGAGTGCAGGCTCTCATTTCTGGCAAGAACAGGAAGTGAGGAGAGAATTTAAAAAGTCCACGCGGAGTTGGCACGGTCATGTGACACAGTTGTTTTATAGGCAGCGGGGCAGAATGGAGACTGAGTTCCTGAGGGCTGTTAATTGACTCTGAGCCGTTGGAAGCTGATCCCGTAAAGTGATTGGCGCTGTACAGGACTGCTACGAAAGAGCAGGCAGAGGTTTTTGGCTAAGTCTTACGGCAGCGCAGAGCACCGTGTACGGCATAAAGGAGACAGATCAAGAGCTTGCTCTATCAAGATGGAAGGTCGATATCGGATCGCTATACTATCGGTGGTAACAACGCCAAAGTCTCTTACACATTGATTACCAGATCTTTATTCAAAAGTTTCTATGTTCACAAACTGCAAAAGATGTGGCCTCGTCTTGTATCTGCACCTCAACAACTACTGACAGACAAGAACCTGCTCCCGGGACCTTTACTAACTGTATTCAGTGACCAATGACCAGCCAAAGGGAAGCCCCACCGTTCATGCCACCCAGAAGCGACAGAAGCCTTTATGCTGCCTGAGATGAAGTGTGAAATGGCGCCCCCCGGTGGAAACCCCCACTCATTTTTCAGGCATTGAAAGTACCAATTCATAAAAAAACAACACATATTTCAACCATTAAGACTTGTTTGAAATGACAAATGAGTAAGAGTGTCCCATTAGTGGCCCTAATAGTAAATGATCCCCTTAATGACCACAGTAGTAATAATAACTCCATTAGACCCCCCAGTAGAAATAGTGACCCCATTATGGGCCCTAGTAGTAATAGTGGCCCCCGTAGTGGTCCTGGTATTAATAGTGACTCCAGTTAGTGGCCCCAGTAGTGTTAGTGACCCCATTAGACTCCCCAGTAGTAATAGTGACGACAAAAGTGGTCCTGGTATTAATAGTGGCTCCAGTTAGTGACCCCATTAGAATCCCCAGTAGTAATAGTGACCCCGTTATGGGCTCCAGTGGTAATAGTGATGCCCAAAGTGGTCCTGGTTTTAATAGTAACTCCTATTAGTGGCCCCAGTAGTGATAGTGCTTGCAATAGTAATAGTGACCCGGATAGTGGTCCGAATAGTAAAAGTGGCCCTGTTAGCAGGTGCAATAGTAATAGACCCTGATAGGGGCTCCAGTAGTAATAATGACCTCCATAGTAACCCAAATAGTAGTAGTGACCCCATTATTAATAGTTAACCCGACAAGCATTGCACTCACTCAATCCGTGGCTCTGGTCGGACAGCCACCGCTGCTGTACTCAGTCAGTGACCCATGAACTAGCCAATAATATGGCTGGTAAAACATTAATACTAGCCGGATAGCAACCCACAGCTCCTCTGATGTCCTCATGGTAGGGGCGCCCTTGAGGCCACGGCATACCAGATGCCTCCCAAACCAGGCCTATTCCAGGACCGGCACAGCTATCCTAAGTAGATGTGTAGCCTATAGCTCAGCAGATAAGTTATACAGTTTATACACAGCAGAGTTTTGATTAGCACCAGCCAGGCCGCCTCGCAGGCCCGGAGCTCCAAGTTCCGACTCTGTAATACGGAGATTTACTGTTCTATCATTGAGAATAGCTGTTTTGAGTTCTTTTATTTGGCGGCTGCTGTTTACAGTCATTAATTATGCCATAAATAAGTTCAGAAGAAAGAGGGCGATCGTCATTACTACACTGTAACCATAGCCCGAGGCTCGCCGCCGCTGGGAGCTCTGCGTGCAGTCCAAATGTAATAGAATCATTGCCACATCAAATCATGAAAAGCTTCTTTCTGATTCCAGTGTTTATTGTCAAACTTCCCCGATAAGAGATTTGCATTCCAAAAACCATTGTTTTAAAAGTGGCATTTTGCAGAATACAAGGATTGTTTATGTAAATCCCGTTCCGAGCAGCAAGAAACAACTTTGTTTTTTCATGTCCTCTATGGGGAAGCTGCCTCCAAAATGATGCCTTATATATGAATAGAACATTGTATCAGCACAGAGTCGGGACGTCTTTCCTGCTGTATCTTCCCAGTATACGCCGTTTTTATGCAGGTTCCTTGATCAAAAAAGATGACTAAACTGAAAATTCGAAGTTTGTGGCATTAAAGGGGTTGTACCCAGATTACGATTTATCCCCCGACCACAGGAAAGGGGATAGCTTGCTGATAGGTGCGGGGAATCACCACTGAAACTCCCGCCAGTCTCAAGAATGAGGTTCCATGTCTTCTGTACCCCCCACAGTGAGGAGGAGACTGAATGAAGAGCAAGTCACGCAAGCGTGTTGACGTACCATTCACATTCAATGTGATTGTGGAGACAACCGATCGGCAAGCACTCGTGTTTTCTGTCAGCCCCATTGAAATGAATAGAACGCCGACCGCACATGCTCGGACGCCACTCCATTAAGTTTGGCATCACTGTGGAGTAAGAAGTGACCTCCACAGTGACAGGTAAAGGGGGACCTCTAGTTCTCGAGATCGACTGTGGGTAGGAGATAACTTGTAATCTGGGTATGACCCCTTTGAAGCCTCATGCACACAGCAAAGCCTATGGAGGCTACACATGGAGTCCCTAAAATTGTATACAACATATAACAGTATTGTATATGAGAAACCTGTGGACACACCATATGTTGCTGTAATCATAGCAGGCAGATCCTCGGCCAAAGAACGGGTAATTACATCCGGCAAGTATGACCACTTAAGACTCCATGCTGGAAACGGTCTTCTGTTTTCAAGCAACTGTGCCAAAACTCAACAAACAGCACATTTCATAGGATCATAGAATGGTAGAGTTAGAAGGGACCTCCAGGGTCATCGGGTCCTCCAGGGTGCAACACACGGACATTTCTGGTGGTCAAACCCACCTAGAACATGCTCTGTACTACCCTACATACTCATTCTCAGTGGATCAGCCCAGTAAGCCATGCCCAATCTACTCAAGGGTCAGAAACGCTCTTTTCTCCTTAGGGAGAGCAACTATATACTATAAACTAAGTGAGGAGACTCAAATGGCCACGCACGCTCCTCTGGGTAATATGCAAATAAGGGAGATGGAATAAATCCTCCACAGTGCCACCTATTGAAAGGCAGCATTCATTCGAGTCAAAGTGGGACTTTTTATACAAGTCTTGTTACAATGACTGGGAAATCAAAAGCAAAGCCAGACTCCATGTACATACAGCTGTTTCCGGGTTATTGCCCATCATCAGTGTACAGTGTACAGTGTACAGTAGGAGTCTGGCTCCTACTCCTACTGTACACTTTCCCAGTCATTGTAACAAGACTTGTATAAAAAGTCCCACTTTGACTCGAAGGAATGCTGCATTTCAATAGGTGGCACTGTGGAGGATTTATTCCATCTCCCTTATTTGCAATCTACTCAACACACTAATACAACTGGCAGTTCAATCCACATAAGCAATGCCCAATACTGCATTTTGAAGGACTAACTTAAGCAAGCCATGTTTAATCTGCTCAAAACAACAATATTTCTGGTGACTCTACCCATTTCCCGTTTGGCCAACACACCGATATTTCTGAAGCACCAGCCCACCAAGCCATGTCTAATCTGCTCAACACACTAAAATTTCTAATGGTCCAATCTACCGAAAGCATGCTCTGAACTACCACATACTCATTCTTGGTGGATTAGCCCAACAAAGCTATGACCTAACCCACCAATATTTCTGAAGTACCAGCTCAACCAAGCCAACACAACAATATTTCTGTTGATCTAATCCACCTGCCCAATACAAAAGTATTCCTGTTGGTAAAACCCACCTAAACCCTGCTCTGAACTACCCAACATACTCATTTCTGATGGATCAGCCCAACCAAGCCATGCCCAATATTTCTAGTGATCCAACCCACCTAAGCCATGCCCCATTTGCCCAACATACTAATATGTCTGAATCACCAGTCCAATCAAGCCATGCCCAATCTGCCCAACACACTAATATTTCTGATTGTCCAGCCCACCTAAGCCACGTCTTGTCTGTCCAAACTATAGAAAGGATATTTCTGAAGGACCAGCTCATACAAGTCATGCTCAGTCTGCCTAGAACACCAATATTTCTGGTGGACACTCATACTCAGACCATACTACAAGCTGCCTGAGTACCCAGAATTGAGTGTTACATTATGTCTAGTACTCCAGATAGTTCAGAAATTCTGCTGGCTTGGGAGAACTGGAGCATCTAGGATCAGCCCTATAAAAGATCCTGTATCCGGAATCCTATAGTCTGCATCATGCTGGTTCTGTAAATGCCGGATTACAGGAATTCCACATATAGAGGAATTAGAATTAGCATTTTGACTTGGCATTGACGAAAAAAAACCAGCGTGAGGAACATCCGGACGCGGCCTCACCTGACAGCATCCTTACGGGTTAAGCTGCTAATGGAGTTTCAGACGGTCCTGTATTAATGTCACGCTTATTCCCAGAAAGTATCCGGCAGACTGAGAGCTGACGGATTTCATTTCCACAATGTATCGAGAAGATGTCAGCCAGCCGTTTGCAGGCAGATTCAGTTGAGGAATGGTTATTTAGATTACTGTCACATTTGGGACGGGATGGTTTTTCCTATAAATATAAGGTTTGATGCTGATAGTGATGATAAATTACAGCGCGCCGTCGAATATTTCTACAAATGTCACTTATATATAGGGGAAGGAGAAAGCACTCAAAATGTGTCAGCGCCGAATATACAGATAAGGCATGGACGGGAATCCTAAACAGGGCAGCGGGATCAGGAGATTACCCAAATGTCCTTATCTCCCTATATATATGAGGATTATTGGAGACTAGTATTAACCTGGCAGAACTAAAGGCCTATGGGACTCTTGCTATGGTAGGACTGTGCTAGTAGGGGGGCTCGTATAACAAAGCTCCGGACCACTTGCTTCAATGTGGTGCAAGACTTCGGCATAATCCCAATTTTTTCATGCAGAGCTCCAAATAACCCGTTTAGACATGGAGAAGGGGGGGGGGTTAATCAACAACTTAAAAACCAGGGTGCTTTCACATCTGCAGTGGGGATTCCGTTTTCCTGCTCCATTCGGGGAGAGGGGAATCCCCTGGTCGAACAGATCCGTCTAATGACAGACGCGTACAGCATCCCATGGACCCCCTTGACTACAATGGGGTCTGTTCAGCTGCCCGGCATTATACTGGAAGAAGAAGCTCTGCGTGCAGCACTTTTTTACGTTATTTTGCGCCGGGACTGCGACGGAACCGCTACGCAGATTCAACGTTCCAATGCAGATGTGAAGGCAGTCTTATTCTTTTTTGCAGCTTGTTCACCAGATTGCATCGACTTGCTACTTTAAAAACACAGCCAGCGCTTAACCCCTTAGTGCCGCAGCCGATGTTGGACCTAAGCACATGATGATTTTGGGGGGGATTTTCATCTTGTTCTGTCAGTTTTTTTTGCGCTGGGAGCTGTAGTTTTTATTGATACAACTTTTCATGTATCTAAACAATGTCTTCCATAACTTATATTAATTGGGGGGGGGGGGGGGGGGGCAGGGAGAAAAAAAAAACACATTAATTGCTATTGCTTTTGTGTATTATCTTTGCAGTATAAACAACAGGCTGATTTTTGCAGGTCGGTACGATTACCACAATACCAAAATGATAGATTTCTTTAGGTTTTTCCTTTTTTAACGGTTTTCGCAGCAATTAGAGCATGCCGCGGTTTCTTTCACGCTGCGGAATTCAGTGGTGGGATTCTGCAGCGTGAACATTGAGCTATTAGGTTCAATAGAGCCTAATAGCTGCGGGATAACGCCGCGGATTTCTGTCGCGTAAAACGCGTCAGGGATCCGTCCGTGGGCATTAGCCAATTAACAATTAAAACCTTTTTCTTGTAAAAAAAAAATATATTTTTTTTTTTGCATAGCTGCATTCAAAGTCCCATGATTGTTTTAGATTTCCGTGGCCGAAGCTCTGGAGGCTTGTTTTTTGCTGTTGTTTTTATTAGCACTATTTTATGGTCCATGGGGCTTTTTTGATCACTTTTATTGTGAGGCGAAATGAACAAAAAAAGTATTTTGGCTCCGTTTCATTTGACGTCTTTTGCTGTGCAAGATAAAGTGTTTTCAATTTATTGTACGAGTCGTTATGGATGCGATGATACCAAGAATGCAGGTTTTTACATTTATTTTATTTATTTTTTTATACAAAATGGTGAAAGTGCGCAAAAAAGTTTTTTTAAACCTACTGTTTTATGTGTGTTTTTTGCCATTCTTATTTATATTTTTTGTCACTGTTATGGGACTTGAACCTATGATGCTATGATCTCACTGATAATACACTGCAGTACTTCCGTACTGCAATGCATTATCACTATTGATAATGATCACAGGCCATGGCAACCCTTCAGCCATCGGCGATTACATGACATCACAGGAGGAGTGCTTTCCCTCTGTGAACCCTTTACCTGCTGAGCCATTGCCATCCCTATAGCGTAAGTGTATGCCTATTCGTAGGATCTCCTTCCCAGACACAGATGGCAAAGGGGTTAAAGGGTTCTCCCAAGATCACATTGTTTGCTCTGTGTGTGATATGTAAAGTCATTAGACCTCCTTCACATGGGCGATGCAATATCACCACAAGAAAATCGCAGCGATATCGTATCAGTGGTCCATGCGATATCGCTGTGTTTTCTCGCGGCAATACCGCGACTTTGTAGCACCACCTGCGCGGATTTTCAGGGGGTTGTAAGGAAAAAAGATGATACATCACCTAAGAGGCTCTGTTACCTCTGGCGGCGGTCTCTTCTTCACATCCGGCACTTGTCTTCAGTCTTCTCCCAGCTCTTCCTCCCCACCTCCAGGAAGGGCTGGCTGTGATCGGTTTATGAGTGCTCTGGCTCAGCCAATCATTGCCGGTGTCGATGAACCAATCACAACCAACCGAAAGTAACAAAGTGTGAATTTAAAGTCAATGGAAGTTACACAAACAGCATATTAGACAGAGTTATGCTGTTTCCACGGCTCCTGAGCGACGGAATCAGTAGAACTTGTTCTATTCAAGCATAGCCAAGCTCCCTCAGCTGTTTCTGTAAGTCCTGACTACCGCTGTTCACCTTCTACAGCAGCAGCGGGGGCGACCATACAAGATCTCAGAGGTGGATAGACCATAAAAGTCAAGATGGGAATACTCTGTTAATGACCAAATCCTGCCTGATGGGAGTCACCACTAGGTGGAGCTCTGTAGATGATGATATACTGATTTAGTACTGACTTCAGTGTATAAACAGTATGCAGTAAGCCCCCGTGCTCCACCTTGTAGTGTCTGCAGATATCCAGAATACAAGATAGACTGCGACATAAACCCACTAAAACTGCTGGACATTCATTCTCAAGAAATCCTCCCAAAAGACTTTACAGCTTCCTTTCCAAACCACGTTGAATGAAGTACGGCAAGACTGTACATAGGAGCGTTCATTGGCTGATCGTGGGGTCATGTAAAGCACCTGATCACATTGGCTGATCACATCGTCGGCAGCACCCCCCCTCCCCCCATATGAACAGGGGGTGTGCTGCCAAGGATGATGAAACTAAGCGGACCAAGAACCATATGAACAATTATTACATTCATTTTGAATCGGCCGGCGTGAAGGTCTGGTAGACGAATGACAATCTAGCTGATTGGTGCTCCTCATCGGGGTCAAATCTTCAAATCTTGCATTAAGGAAAAGAAAACTAGAAAACTCCTTTAATGTTGAGGCTTAGCATACGTAAGGCTCTGTGCCCAACCATAGATAGAGCTATGTAGCTGCTTACAGCCTCCTTACAGATATCCCCCTCCGCTTCCCATTGGGGACAGGACACATTATTAAAGCCTGGGGAGAAGGGTAAACTACTGGACCACCTAGTATTAACCCCCTCTTCTACTTTAAAACAAATGGCATATTATCCTAGCCCACCAGGGAATCAAATATAACATTCCTTCTTCTATCGTAGACCACCAAGGAAGGGGCACTACTCTAGAACACCAGGGAATCAAATACTAATTCCCTCCTCTACCAAAAGGAAGAGGGTCTGGACCCAGCCCACCTGGAAACCCAACATTAAAGGGATTGTCCAACAAATGTGCTTAACGTCTATCCACATGAGAGCGAATAAGTATTTAATCTGTGAGGGGAACAACTGCTGGTGCCCACCGTACTCAAAGGAACAGAGGTCCCGAATATCCCCAACTGCATGGAGCAGAGGTTATACATGTGCACTACCGCTCTATTTATCAGGGGGACTGATATCCGAGTGTTTGGACTCCCCGCAGTCCCAATGAAATGAATAGAGCAACAGAGCGCATACGTTCCCACTGCTCTATTCACTCAGGGATGCTTGGAACCCCTATTCTTATGATCAGTGGGGGTCTCAGTAATCGGACCCCACAATCACATACTTAGATCCTATCCTATGGATACAGGAAACATTTTTCTCCATGGGACAACCCCTTCAATCCTCTCTACTGTAGACCAAGGAAAGAGGCGTTGCTCTAGACCACCAGGGCAGGCCATCAAATATTAACCCCTACACCACCTCAGACCACCATAGCTCTAGACCAGTGATTCCCAACTGGGGAGCCGTGGCACCCCGGTGTGCCATAGGAAGGAGAGAGAGAAAAGAGAAGAAAAAGGAGTGAGATATTTTAGTTTTTCGCAAGCGAGCGGAAAGATAAAATATTGTTGATGGGCTGTGCGCGAGCCAAGGGAGGTTGAGAAACAAGGCTCTAGACCACCAGGGAATCAAGTATTAACCCCTTTATTACCAGGGAAGTCTTGGTAATTGGTGGTGGAGCAGCAGGACTGCAGACAGCCGTCTCGCCGGACATTGTTGACGTTTGCTGTTACGCTCACCCAAGTGAAATCCAGTTAGTATTATATCCTATTAAAGAAACTCCGCAGATCCATCCGCCGCGGAAAATACTATTTTAGTTCACGGTAATCGGATTGTGCAGGATTTAATCCTATCTATGACTGTGCCACCTATTCAAAATTAAAATGCGCTTTCCGTCCACGCAGATCCTCAACGTGCGTTTATCAGGATTATGCGCCATTCCTCTCCTCTTGCAATCTAGCTGAATATGTAACCAGACTTTGTTTCTCTGGTCTGTCTCCCCGTGTAATTACCATGCAACAATAGCAAAAGTGACATGTTTAGAGAACAGATAAAATGCTGTAAATTGGCCGGTAATGGTAATATTTCCTCATCTTTTGAAAAACCCATTTATTCTCTCTCTCAGCAAATCAAGCCAATGTCAGCGCCTTCTCATCTTGTGGCTACGGGGCCTCCCAATTTCTGCATGTAAGTGAAAACTGGAATGCAGATGAGGTCTACTAACTAAGGCTTTGAAGTCATACAGATGATCTTAGCTTGCTTCAATTTCTAAATCATCTATAATGGGGCCAAGACCTCCAAAGCGCTGAAAAGGAGCGGATGACACGCCGGACAAACTCTTCATTTTTTCCTGAAGAATCGGCTGTATTACAGATCTGTCACCGCGCTTCCACCATCACAGACAGAAAAGAGCGCTATTTCCATAAGGAAAGACTAGCAGGCAGAACGATCTGTCCGCACGACACTCTGGCAGTGAGAGGGGGCATGAAAAATTACCTTTATTTCAGAAATGTATTGGTTTGTGTACAGTGAACAGCCCTTTATCAGACCCCCACCCCCACCCCAATCTAGTGGCGTTGGGCTCCTTCGGTCTTCGGATCTGCAGCGATTCATCGTGGTGTAGATCCCACTCGGTGATGAAATGGTTCTGCAGGAATCTCGGCCCCTGCGGACAGGAAGCTTCTTGTAGTCGCTGCAGATTAGATGGCGGTGCTGACATGTTCTGACCAGCTGACAGGAAGGGGTCAGCGATTCATGCTGCTTGTGCCAAATTCTGATCTCTCATCACCACATAAATCTGGATCCATCTGACCAGGAGATGTTTTTCCGCTGCTCAGTGATACAAGTTTTGCGCTCTTTTGCCCGCTGGAGTCTTTCTGTTTTGCTTAGACACAATGGCGCTGGAACTGGTCGCCTGCTGTTATACCATCCGTGTGGAGGAACGGCGAGTTGTGCGTTCGGACACGTTAGTTGGAGCTCCAGCGTTGTATTCAGTTACTCTTAACTCCAAAAGGACCGGACACTTTAGGGATTTTACCCATGTGGTGGTTTTACAGCCCTATTTTTTTTTCTTATGAAATACAGGGCTAATTTTTTTCACCGACTTTGTTTCTCGTTTTTTTTAGTTTTATATTTTTTTACATTTATAGTTGTTTTTAAAACAAATGAATATTTATGCTAAAATAAGGTATGAGAACGGGTTCCTCATTTTATTTCGGATGTTTTAATATACAATATGTATAGTTTTGGATTACAGGGCGCCTACGGCAACTGTTTTGGTCGGTGTCGGCTTTGGGTCACTTTCTTTTTTATGTACAGATTTTTATTTTATTTTATTCTGTAATTTATTTTAATTTCTTTTTGTAACGATTTTTTTTTACCATCTCTGTCCCGCATGACGGCATATAAGACCTCTGGGGGTTATTCACATTGTATTTCTTCTTTTCCATTGTAACCGGTAGCAACCAAAGTAGCCGCATCCATAGGAACCCCAGTTGCAGGGAAAACATCCCCTGTAGTAACAGTAGTCACTGGCAGAGTTGGGTCGCGTAGTGGAAGAAACTCTTTCTCTGTCACTTCTTAAGGCCTATTTAGACACAACGATTATCGCTCAAAAGCCGTCTTTTGAGCGATAATCTTTGTGTGTAGCTGCGCTGACATCCTGCAGTTTTCGTTAAGCCTTCGCTCATCGTTGTTTTTCAGCATGCTGACGATGAGCCTCATCAGGGATTCACAGCGGGATACAGCTGATACTATTGTTTCAGCTGTATCCTGCTCCCCGATGACAGGTGGGTTATGAAGAACAGAGCGGTCCAGCTGTGTTCTCCATACCTGGCACGGAGCGCTCGGCTGTATACCAAGCTGGCGCTCCGTGCAGAAAACATCTGGATGCAGAAGACAAGTGGGGACACCCTGCTTGTCTTCTGCATCCTATGAACGGGGCGCTCATCTGTGTAACAGCCGGGTGCTCCGTGCAGAAAACAGCTGGATGCAGGGAAACCCCGCTTGTGGACACGCTAAAAACACTTATTGTTACCCTCATCCACTCTCGGCTCGATTATTACAACTCGCTGCTGAGCGGCCTCCCTGCACCAGACTCTACCCCCTCCAATCCATCGTGAATGCGGCAGCCAGGCTCATCTTCCTGTCCAGCCGCTACTCGGACGCCTCTGCCCTGTGCCGGTCACTGCACTGGCTGCCCGTTACATACAGAATTCAATTTAAACTCGCTACCTTTATCCACAAAGCCCTCCACAGCGCAGCGCCCCCCTATATCGCCTCCCTCATCCACAGTGCAGCGCCCCCCCCCCTATATTGTATCCCTCATCCACAGTGCAGCACCACCCTACATCGCCTCCCTCATCCACAGCGCAGTGCCCCCCTACATCGCCTCCCTCATCCACAGCGCAGTGCCCCCCTATATTGTATCCCTCATCCACAGCGCAGCGCCCCCCTATATTGCCTCCCTCATCTCAATCCATCACCCAGGCCGGGCTCTCCGCTCTGCTAACAAAACCAGACTGAGTGCCCCTTTTATTCGAACTTCTCATTCCCGCCTCCAAGACTTCTCCAGAGCAGCACCGGTCCTCTGGAACGCACTACCAAAGGATACCCGGGCAATCCAGGACTCGCAGAACTTCAGGCGTGCTCTAAAAACGCACCTCTTCAGGGAGGCATACCGCATTCTCTAAACAAACCCCTCTGTACCCCCCTGATAACATGCTCCCTGACCTACTGACTGCAATCCCTGCCAGCCATCATAAACCGCTCCTGCAGTCATACCGATCCTGCCGTCACATGGCTAAATGTCTGACCTTTGTCTATGTGTATAGCATCCATCACTCTCCACCTCCCCATACCGTGCACATCTCCACCCCGCCATACTGTGCACATCTCCAGCCCTTTACCTTCTGTATCACCCCATTACTTGTAGTATGTAAGCTCGTTGGAGCAGGACCCTCACCCCTATTGTTTGGTTGGAGCAGGACCCTCACCCCTATTGTCTCCATCAGCTGATTACTATGTAACCGTGGTTCTGTAATGTCTGTACTTTGTCTTTCTGTATTCCCCGTCTATGTAAGCGCTGCGGAATATGTTGGCGCTATACAAATAAAGATTGTTATTATTATTGTCTTTTGCATCCTCCGCTCGCAGCGTAAGGTCTTTGCTCATCTTGAGCGATCGTCTTGCGCTGCAAATGACACAACGATTGTTGCTCAAAAGACATCTTTTGAGCGATAATTGTTGTGTGTAGATGGGCCTTTAGTACATGGTGCCCATTGACTGCTATGTACCCGGAAAAGGAGAAGGCAGAAGCTGTTAAAAAACGCTCCTCTCTTCTCCTCCAGGTTCTCAGCAGCAGAGGCTTTAATCCTGCACCATATTTTTGCTATCAGTGGGGATTAAAGCCCAAGACCAAGTGCCGTAAATGTATCTGTGCTTGGTGCTTAAGGGGTTAAAAAGGTTGTCCAGTTGTAAGACTATTGATGGCCTATCTGCAGGAAAGGCCATCAATAGTACATCAACAGGCTTCTGCTGCCTAGAAACCCTACAGATCAGCTGCTTGCAGGGCCAGGTTGCTTTTGCACTGAGCCGAATTATGCAGGAAACAGACAGCTCCGTTCCTACTGTAATGGCCAGGCCTGGTATTACAGGCAAAGTTTCCAATGAGGTGAATGACTGGTAATACCACATTTGGCAACTACAGATTCCAGTCCGGCAATGGATTTAGTGGCCTGAACTACTAGCATCACAGCGCCATGAGGTTGGTGCATTAGGCTAACAGTTGGGCAGAGACTTGCAACCAAATTAAGGCTGGTCACAGAGCCGTATGAGTGAATCCCTGCAGGAGTATCTCACGCACGCTGTCAGGCCAGGCTTCCTGGGTTTTCTTTTTTTTAATTTCCCGCATGGTCGTTTCAAAATGGCACATATATACGCTGCCCATACGCAGTGTAATGCATATGGGCGGTGGGGATTACGTGCGCATAGAGAACAATGGGCCCTCACATAATATGCGGCATTATTTTGAGCGCTAGTGTTTCTCGCACGTAATACGTGATAATCTTACGCTCGTGTAGTGAGTCTGGCCTAAGGATATCAGGAGGAGACCACACTGCTTGCCTGCTGTCACACGGCTCCTGCTTCCTACTATCTATGGCAACACACAGGAGAGAGAGAAGAGCGCAGACTGCGTCCGCAGCACCGAGGAATGCAGGAAACACTGTAGTCCTAGAAGAAAGGTCCTGGCAGGGCCATAGGGAAGTAATCCTCCTGCATAGACTGTCCACAGCTGGGAAGAAAAAGATTGTGTTGCTTTCCTCTAATTCCTGTAAGTTCACTTTAAATGGAATGTTTAATAAGAAAATGACCTTTTGTATAAATCAAGATTTTAATGTTAATTTTTAAAATTTTCGATCTATATTTAAAAAAAAAAACAAACAAAAAAAAACAACTGCAGTTCTTCCACTGACCACTAGGCCTAATAATAGTCTGACACTTCCTGTTCTGTAGAGAAAACGTCTCAGCCGTCATCTCATCATCATCATCATCACAGACACTCTTCCATCCCCTCTCTGCACAGGTCAGAGAGCATGCCCACAACACTCTCCCCATGAAAGTCTATAGGTTATGGTTGCAGCTCACCTTTCCCCTCCTTGCACAGGTCACGGAGCATGCCCACAACACTCTCCTGT
This sequence comes from Eleutherodactylus coqui, assembly GCF_035609145.1. Lineage (NCBI taxonomy): Eukaryota > Metazoa > Chordata > Amphibia > Anura > Eleutherodactylidae > Eleutherodactylus > Eleutherodactylus coqui. Next base: position 6,354,465 of record NC_089839.1, read on the forward strand.
AGAAGTCTATAGGTGATGATCCCAGCTCACCTTTAGCCCCTCCCTGCACAGGTCACGGAGCATGCCCACAACACTCTCCCCATGAAAGTCTATAGGTTATGGTTGCAGCTCACCTTTCCCCTCCTTGCACAGGTCACGGAGCATGCCCACAACACTCTCCCACTGAAGTCTATAGGTGATGGTCCCAGCTCACCTTTAGCCCCTCCCTGCACAGGTCACGGAGCATGCCCACAACACTCTCCCGCAGAAGTCTATAGATGATGGTCCCAGCTCGCCTCCAGTCCCTCCCTGCACAGGTCACAGCCCACAATACTCTCCCGCAGAAGTCTATAGGTGATGGTCCCAGCTCGCCTCCAGTCCCTCCCTGCACAGGTCACAGAGCATGCCCACAACACTCTCCCCATGAAAGTCTATAGGTTATGGTTGCAGCTCACCTTTCCCCTCCTTGCACAGGTCACGGAGCATGCCCACAACACTCTCCTGTAGAAGTCTATAGGTGATGATCCCAGCTCACCTTTAGCCCCTCCCTGCACAGGTCACGGAGCATGCCCACAACACTCTCCCCATGAAAGTCTATAGGTTATGGTTGCAGCTCACCTTTCTCCTCCTTGCACAGGTCACGGAGCATGCCCACAACACTCTCCCACTGAAGTCTATAGGTGATGGTCCCAGCTCACCTTTAGCCCCTCCCTGCACAGGTCACGGAGCATGCCCACAACACTCTCCCGCAGAAGTCTATAGATGATGGTCCCAGCTCGCCTCCAGTCCCTCCCTGCACAGGTCACAGCCCACAATACTCTCCCGCAGAAGTCTATAGGTGATGGTCCCAGCTCGCCTCCAGTCCCTTCCTGCACAGGTCACAGAGCATGCCCACAACATTATCCTAGTGATGGGCCCCCTCTTGTCCACTGTGTGAATGGCCCATAAGTTCTGCTGTGAAGTATATGTTTATATGCAGTTACGTGCGGCTCGGCAAGAGGTTTCATTATCTGCTTTTAATTAGTAAAAAAAAACAAAACAGGCGATTCCCCTTTAAGAGGATAAATCCAGACACAAACCATGGGCGGCGGTGGATTTTGGTATACGTAGGATCGCATACGACAAATATCAGCAAGTGACCATGTGACTCCCAAGCAAGAGATGGGAAGAGGTTAGACAGGGCAAGCCGACACAAAGCACATATCAGATAAAGTATTTTATTACGCTCTTATACAGATTTTACAGGCAGGACTAAATCTTAAGAATAACAGTTTGATGAACAAGAAGTAACGATGAGCGCCGGCAGAAGAGGAAAATAATTTAAAAAAGCAGTAAAACCTCCAATCCCCCCGACGGTCGCTGCACAACGGAGTCGGCACACTCCCAGCATCATTGTGCCGGTTTGGCAACTGACGGGTAATGGGGGCTCGATATAAAACAAGGACTTGTCCATGCATCGTAATGTAGAGGCTCGATGGCCGACTCCCCAGGTGATCTGACAGTTGTGGGGGTCACTTCAGATTCAGTTTGTAGGGAAACAATACCTGTGCGTACCGTGTGTGATCCCGCTTTGTAGGGGTATTATACTGGGTTAGCACCACGTCTGGCACACGGTTCACATCTAGTGATGGCCCACACAACGCCAAGTCTTCTTCACATATTTTGTACTGTTCACGAGGTACATAATGATTAAAGGCCCCCAAACACATTAGGTGAAGGTCCTCCAAAGCCATTGATTTAGCTGGGGCCGGCCGGTTGTCGTACGTGTATAGGGGCCTCCCAATTCTTCCCCAACAGATGTCAGGAGAAGAAAGGACTCGGCCTGTTGAACGTCAGCGCCGACCCCGGGCATAATGGGCATTGGAGGTGTCTGGCATCGGTCTTCTCCACACTACCTATTGAGCACACAAGAACGGCTGACTGAGCCGAGCGCCCACGTACATGGAGGAGCGCGGAAACACATCACTCAGCTATTGAAGGTGGTGCGGCAACTTAAAGGGGTCATCCGGGGTGGCTAAATGCATACAGGGACCAGAGGTGCTAGAACCAGGCGGTGTGGGGAGGTTCCTCTTTGTGCTCCTCACATCATCAAGGGGTCTGGCTGGCTTCACTGGCTCAATTATTAAATTCTGTCCTGGACTGGAGGGGTTATTGATATTCACCCCTAAATTAAGAGAAAGAACACGCCTGATACAGTAGAAGCCCGGAGATAAATTAGGGAGGACTCACCTGCTGTAGGCGGTCTGACCTTCCAAGCGGGCCGTCACACTTGTGCCCCTCCCCCTTTTTTGGCGATCTATTTTCTACCGATGCTATTTTAATATTATAAAATGTACTGAAATGAAATGTAAAGACATGCAGTTCTGCCAGTTTTTTTTGGGGGGGGGGGGGGGGGGAGGGGCGTGTCTTGTTTTTATGGCGTACGTGCTGCGGGAACAATGACATGGCAGCATTATTCTGCGGGCGCTACGATTACAATGATGCCACAGTTATAGTTTTTTCTGCTGTACTACTTCTAAGAAATGAATCTTTGGAAAGAACGATGTAACTATTTCCTGCCGCCATGACGCTTTCTGTAATCCGCTGACAGAGCTGTGAGGCCTCTTTTTTGCCGGACGCCCCGTATTTTCTGCTGATACCATTTCGGAGTACATGGGACCTTCTGATCACTTTCTTATTATTTCTTCTAAGACGTTCCCCCTGCGGGATCAGTAACGCGTCACTTTGATAGATTCGTATTTCTGCGGACGCGGTGACAATAAATTATTTTTTCTTTTATATTTTGTGTTAGAAATATGGAAAAAGGTTTTTTTTTTAAAACTCATTTTAACTTTACCTTTCGATGTTTGATCACTTAGAGTATAATGCAGGATTGACCCCCGATCCTGCGCTCTACAAACCTGGCACCCCCATAACATAAATATACATCCTGGGGAGTGAAAGGGTTAATTGCACTAGTTCCTCTCTGCTGTCTGTCTAATCCACCGGTCCCGGTTTTCGAACGGCCAAAACGGCTGCTGAAATTTTGTAACTAGGTAAGGCACACTGTGCACTGCGCTCTGATTGGCCAGTGCTGAGTATGTTAGCAGTACTAGCCAATCAGAGCGCAGGCATAGTATATTGGTAGTCTAAGCCTACGTCTGAAAACTGCTTTGTCCATCTCAGAGGGCCAAATGGACCAAAAACCAGTAGATGGAACAGATGTCAGAGAAGAACAAGAGCAGGTAATATCCCGGGTCCCCCTCTATTCATGGGGCAGACGTTTGTCCCAAAACTGGAGGAAAGCTTTAAGATGGGATGAATAGCCAGCCCCTTCGAGGATGTGGTGGGCACAGAGAGTGGGGCCATACCCTGTAATAGCCAGCACCTTCAGTGATGTGGTGGGCACAGAGAGTGGGGCCATACCATGTAATAGCCAGCGCCTTCAGTGATGTGGTGGGCACAGAGAGTGGGGCCATACCCTGTAAAAATCAGCCCCTTCGAGGATGTGGTGGGCACAGAGAGTGGGGCCATACCATGTGGTGGGCACATACCATGTAACTAGGTGTTCGAATCAAGCACCAAGAGTCAGTGTATTTAGCCTCCCCCGTTAATACTTGCAGCTCTGAGTCCCCATCTTCTACAAACGCCCGCTGCTGATTGGCTGCGGCACATCTCTGTCCTCACAGAGCCAACGGCTTCCAAGTACCAACCAACAGCATTATGAATGCAGCTCCCGCAGAAAAGCGCAGTATAAGTCCCTCTTTTCTATTTCCCTTTCCTTTAGAATCCAATTCTAGTTTTGGCTCAAAAATCTGTCAAAAACTTGTGCGATTCTGTCCTTATGTACCCTAAATTATAACTGGAAGTGAACATTCAATGGGTCGTCCCATTTCCAGCCACTTCCCTGCAGGACGCAGACAGCTCTGTACACTGCGCAGTGGTCCAGATTGGTACTGCAGACTCACTTCAATATGATCGCCCCGTCCGTGGGAAGCCGTCCTTACTCAGCGCAATGGTCTCACAAGATCTCAGCCGGTACAGGTGACAGGTTTGCCTTAAAGGGAACTTCTGTTTGTAGTCGGTATAAATATTCTTGCAGATAAAAGCATTGTGTTCTCCTTATGTAATGGCGGCCTTACAGAATACAGGCTGCCATAAGCGGTGCCCCTCTGGTGCCGCCTGCAGGAACTTTCTTTCCTTGTAGGCTTATTATTAGGATTAATCCAGCCTGAAAAAGGGAGTATAGGCGCCCCATATGCCCGATGGCTGTCAGACGAATGACCGCCATCTCCCCCAACTCCTCCTCGTACATGGAGGCTCAAGTCAGCCAAGAGTTCATGTGTTTGCGGCAGTGGGAAAGCCACAGCTGGACCCCTCTGGTGGTGGCTCATCTCCAGGGGGAACAAAATGATCAGGCGTTGAAATTCAATCTGCCCGATCCATCTTTCCAGCAGTAAACAGTTGGCGGGCCCCAATGCACAAGTGTCCGGTCCGGCTGAGATCGGCAGATTGGTAATACTAGTCTCAAGTGCTTGGGGGCGTTACAGGGGTTGTCCAGGCAGGCAACATGCTTACCCAGGCTTGTGTTGTCGGCCCGGTTCTGACAACAGACCATGAGTTGATGACAAGAGGTCCCTTCAGCATCAATGATGGAGAGAAGGCTTCCTCATTGAATTGAGTCAAACAGCCATTTAATCCCTGTGATGGCGGGCACAGAGAAGGTCTATACCATGTGACCACAAGGCTAGGTAAGAATTCTGCCACCCTAGACAACACCTTTAAGGCACCTTTAATCGCAATTGTATTTTTGGGGAAATTGAGTGCAATTCAATTCCCTGATATTCCATTTTAAGTGACTCTACTGAGTATAAAGATGCACATTAAACGCACATATCTGTGTATAAAGAACACAAGGCTAGTATTCACGGGGCCAGTGTTCTTATGTTTCCGGACTTTACCCTCCTTTCATTTAACAGAATTAGGCTGCATTCACACCGGCATTAGTGCGATCCGCCACGATTGTATGCTTTCGTAGCAGCGGGGTTGGTAGTGCAGGCTGAGTCTCATTTACTTCAATAGGACTCAACTTGCAGTACCACCCCCGGCCACTACACAATGCACAGAGCCACCTGCTTCCTGTAGTAAAATGGCTAGAAGTGGGAAAACCCTTGGAAACTTCTCAAATCACATAATGAAGAGCTCCATCTACGAAGAGTAAAAAGGACTTGGGTCGGCTCTAATTCTGCAACGCCGAGGGTACTATTACTGAAAGTGTCTCAAGTCAGCTTAATGGAAATTTTGATCTGCAATGTGCAGTTTTTAAGGCCTTCTTGACAGAATGCTCCATATAAAAACGGGTCCACTTCAAGGAGGTGGCTGTCAATTAAAGGGATTGTACCATGTTTAAAAGTTACCAGATCAGTAGGGGTCTGACTGCTGGGTCCCTGAGCGATTGCAAGACCCCCGGAGACAGCCAAGTACAAGCACAAGCGGGGTAACCGCACGTGTGACCGCACTTCAGGACGCACCGGAGCCCCGTTCTCAGTAGGGGCCCCACCAGCCTGGTACAACCTCTAGAGGTGACCATCAAATAATATATATACAGGGTTGGCGAAATTAATTTTCTCCAAGTCAGAGGCTCTGCTGCTCCAAATGAGATGAAAACTGGACAACGGCCACTTTAGACGAGGCGCTCGCTGTTTAAGGAAAAAAAATCATACTAAAGTTGCCGATAGGTGGCGCTGTGCAAACCGCGCTAAAAATGTTCAATATGGTTTTCAACAATTAATTCGCAAAACTATGTTTTCCACTGCTGAATGCAGCGAGTCGGCTTTAGTCGCTACAGCATGCCGACGGAGGTTGTCCTTCACAGCTGACACGGGTGCAGGTCCGTCACGGTGGACCGGCTCCACTACAGCGCCATCTATCGACAACTGCTTTACTACAATGGTGAGCGCATCGCCTGAAGTGGCTGTTCGCATTCTGCCTCGTTTGGAGCAGCAGAGCGCCCTCCAGAGGCCGTAGAGTTGGGGGACGTTTCATTTAGCAAGCCCTGTATATTCCCCCATGTTATATTCTGCCTCGTCGGTCACGGCGGCTTCACCCTGGAAGACATTTTGCAGTTGAAGCAATTATTTAAAATGTCATCTTCATGAGAAGCTCTCATTACTGGTCTGAAGGTCTTTGTTTACACAATTAATTCTCTATTATATTGTCGCTGGGGGTCTGTGATACAGAGATGGCGCTAAACACACTTCTACCAGCAGGAGATGCCCTTTTTCACCGATGACTTATCCTCTGGCATCAGGTAGGTCCTCCGGATGGGTCATCGGTGGTTGATGGACAGGGGTCCGCCGCTCGGGGTCCCTGTCCATCAGCTAATCGTTCGGCTCGCTGCGCTGGATGTTGTCATAAGCGGACGTGGAGTAAATGCGTGCGCCGGCTTCACTCCCATCGAGATCATTGGGATAGCCGTGCTGCTGCGGCCCTTTCATCTCCTCTCCTGGTCGGGTCCGGATGTGACATCCTGACCAGCAGAGAAGCAGGAAGTGGTGGAGCAGCGCGGCTATCCCAATGACTTCAACGGGAGTGAAGCCAGCGCACGCACTTCCTGTGCTGATGGCCAATGACAACATCCGGCAGGACGATCAGTTGATGGCTCAGCCAAAACCAGGCTTCAACGGCCAGGGAAGAACCACCGCTAAAGCCAGCGGTTGGCTGAGCGGGCACATACACAATGAACGGCACGTGATCACCCGCAAGCTCTCTGTGGTTCAGGCAGTGGTGACGGTTGTTCCAGCGCTGGGCCGCGCGCCGCTGGGGTAGGACAGAATTCATCTTTTTCTTTAGTTTACATCTTTTTAGGCCCGTAAACTTTTTCTTTTAAAGTCCTGGAAAACCCCTTTAATTGGACATTCCTCCCACCCCCCTACACATGGACATTCAGCTTGGCACAGCATGCATGTGTTCTCTAGAGGAGAGGGGAATGTGCTGCTGCCAGACACCTCTGGCAGAGGATTATCTTCCTTGAGAACCAAAAAGTTGGACATGTTTTCATCCAAGACCCCATTGTCGTCTTTACTCCTACGAGAGAAAGGCACCGCTATGCGGACTGGATAGTCGGCCGCTTCCACCAAAACCGTCAGGGTCTGGCAGATGTCCATCTAACGTGTAGGGCCGCCATAACATAGATATGCCCAAGTGGAGGTCCGCCTGTACCCACTTAGGGAAACCAAGGAAACAAAAATGTTCACCTGGACAAATCTAAGACAGATGGGGTCATTAATCTTTGGCCTGCGAGTAGAAGCCTCCGAAGGTGGAGAACAGCTATACAGACGGACTTTCACATCCTTTGATGAGCGGGCTGCCTAGCTTCACATCCACCTGTTGACTCCAACACTCCAGCGCCGTTAGTAAAATGTCATCCATTCTCACCGACCGGTGGATACCATCCACAATACCAGTACTGGGCTTCGTATCGAACCACCACCAGTATGGGCGAGTGGAAGCGTGGGAAGGGTAACAGCGTTTAGGTCAGAAGGGTTGTAATGCTGTACAGCTCGCCCGCCAATCAGACGACGCAACAGGTCCTATTTAATAGTTTTGTTGGGAAACCCTGATATTGCTGATTTTTGTGGTGATCCTACTGCTCAAAGACTAGATTTGTGGGATTTGGTTGCCATGTCGGAATGGCTTCCTCCGCTACGAGCATATCCGCTGTCTGGGAATATCAGCGCATCGCTCTAATCTCAGATATATACATTATTCAAAACTCCTCGGGTTGTCAGATACAAGAAAAGGCAGTATATATATACGTTGGCATCGAAGAACGCGAGATCCGTAATGCACAGGGCGGCTGTCACTGCCGGCACATCCAGAGCCGCTGGTGAACATTTCTGGTCTTGAAGTTCTTCCCTTTTGCAGAAAGCATACATTATAAAATACACACAACTCCTTTCCGAACCCAAGACCTTGGAGACGTCTCCGCGACCGCATCAGCTGAAGCCCAGTCCCAGTCCTTTGGGTCTCTGGAGGGCCCTTATGGGCTCAGCAATTCCCTTTCCGTCGGGCCCCAGCCCCGTGCCGGGGGTCCAGCCCATACTCTGCAGCATGCGGTTCCCGATATTCGTATCTGGGATCGGTTGGGCGCTTTCACCTATAAAGCCTGAAAAGAGAAAGCGTAAAACATTAAAAACAGAGCGATCACTGAGATCGAAGACGACAAGAAACCCGCCAGCCACGCCAATCAGGTGAGGACTGAGAACTTTATTTTAGGGGGGCACAGAAAGCTTTGGGCTCGCACTACATCACAACTTTTGGTGAGACGTGTTTCGTGATGAAAGGCGCTGTGTAGCCCTGCAGCCTCGCACTCTCTAAGGTCAATGGAGTCACGATGTGACTCACAGGAGGCCACGACCAACGTAGGGCGGAGCCATATGTGACCGACATATCAAAAAAAGTACATTTTTGGGGGGTCTGCCAGCCCCCAAATTATATACTGACCCACAATATAGTCCACCCCACTGTGTACATTCCCGCCACAACATATACTTCCCCTGAGAACATACAATCTTCACATCCCCAAACACCATATATACGTCCCCCCACTGCTTTTCATCACGTTAACACTATATATCCACCCTAGCCTCATGGACCGAAACTGCATATGTCTGTGTGAATGAGCCCCAGCTGAGAAGTGACTGCGGCCCCCCAATCACTAGTGATGTCAATGCTAACCAATCGTTTCCGATAGACCAAGGTCTGGCGCGCCATTTGGTACATTTACGCTATTCTCCGTATACTTTCCACAATGTTACACCAGAAAACCCCACACGGTTGGCAGTGACCGTCTGGCGCCGGATAGGCAAACACCGATGATCGGGCCCCGTCAGAAGTCGCTCCATGGAAGTCTGGCCAAGTGATTTTATGCTGCACTCCGGGGTTACGGTGGTAATTTCCATACAGTGAAGCGCCAATCGTGAGAGGGGGCTCCAGTAAAAGGACTGGGGTCTCTAGTATAGGGATTGAAGGCTCTAATAAAGGGATCTGGGGGCTCCAGTATAGGGACTGGGGGGCTCTAATAAAGGGATCGGGGGGGGGGCTCTAGTATAGGGACTGGGGCTCCAGTATGGGCACTGGGGGCTCTAGTATAGGCGCTGGGGGCTCTAATAAACGGATCTGGGGGCTCCAGTATAGGGACTGGGGGCTCTAGTATAGGGGGCTTGGGCTCCAGTATAGGCGCTGGGGGCTCTAGTATAGGGACTTGGGCTCCAGTATAGGCGCTGGGGGCTCTAGTATAGGGACTTGGGCTCCAGTATAGGGGTCTGGGGGCTCCAGTATAGGGACTGGGGCTCCAGTATAAGCACTGGGGGCTCTAGTATAGGGGCTTGGGCTCCAGTATAGGCACTGGGGGCTCTAATAAAGGGATCTGGGGGCTCCAGTACAGGGACTGGGGCTCCAGTATAGGGGTCTGGGGGCTCCAGTATAGGGACTAGGGCTCCAGTATAAGCACTGGGGGCTCTAGTATAGGGACTTGGGCTCCAGTATAGGGACTGGGGGCTCTAGTATAGGGACTGGGGCTCCAGTATAAGCACTGGGGGCTCTAGTATAGGGACTTGGGCTCCAGTATAGGGACTGGGGGCTCTAGTATAGGGGTCTGGGGGCTTCAGTATAGGGACTGGGGGCTCTAGTATAGGGGCTTGGGCTCCAGTACAGGGACTGGGGCTCCAGTATAGGGGTCTGGGGCTCCAGTATAAGCACTGGGGGCTCTAGTATAGGCACTGGGGACTCTAGTAGAGGGGTCTTTCATTGCAGTAGACAAGTACGGTGAAGCGATGGGCTGTTTGGTGTAACATCTCTGTCTCCCGGCACGTCGGGGACGTCTTGTTGCACCGCTGTCTGCTGGAGGAATAAAGCTTAGTTAAAGAATGATGAATGTCTTGTAGCCCCTGCTTAAGATGGTGTTTATGACAGCATTAAAGGCTAGTTTACATGAAAATGAGAGATCATTCATTCCGGCTCAACAGCTGTCAGGACAGGTAGGCTCTACGGCAGCGGCGCTCCGCATTCTGCGCCATACCCTCGACTTTACCGGGATTGCTATGAATTAATTCAATTCCATCTGTAATCTAAAATCAGATCAGAGGTCTAACGCTGCTGGAGGGGAACATCTGCTTCATCATTTTAGAAGACAGCAGCTTGCAAATATGCTGATTTCAAATGTTGCTTAATGCTCAAGGAGCGCCGGCTGTATAGATGTCCCCTATATGTAGTGAGGGGAACGTAGGAGGGATGAGGGGTACAAGAGGAAACCTGGTGGGCGGAGCCGTGTCTACCCGCTGCCGGATGTGGGTCTTTAGTCGTTCCATATTGAATATGGTGCTAATATTACACTACTGACACAGATACACGGATGGCCCCTTTATTAGATCCCCCGGACCTCTGACGATTGGCGCCCCCTGTACGGTAATTCTACCCGTGACCCCGGAGTGCAGCATAAAATCACGTGACAAGTTTTCCGTGATCAGTTTCAGTGTGAATCCACATTAGATGGAAGATCCAGCGATCGGAGCGACTTCCAGTGAGGCCGGTCATCGGTGCTAGACTAGCCGGGGGCTCACCGGCAACTGGGGGGGTTTCTCATGTAACTATGTGGAGAGTATACAGAAAATGGTGCGATCAAGGAAAACATCCAGCGAAAGGGGATCCTGTGGACGGGAACAACTCCTCACTGAAAGGGGTCGGAGGAGGATGTCAGGAATCGTTCTGACCAACAGGCTGCACAGTCAGCTGAATACAACGCTGGAGCTCCAACTAACGTGTCCGAACGTCCAGGAATGGATAAGGACCATGAAGATTAAGGTGATGACTTGACCTCCCAAATCCCCCAAATCTCAATCTGACCGAACATTTGTGAGACGTCCAGGAGGATGCACCGAGCCCCTTACAGGACCTGCTGCTAACGTCTTGTGCCGGAGACCTTCTGAGGTTTGCGGAGTCCATGACATGACGGGTCAGAGAGGAGGGGTCATATACCAAATTAGGCCGGTGGTTGTAAGGTTATAACTAAAGGAGACAAGCCCTCCCTAAAACACTTCTTTAATTACAAAATTTCCATACAATTCTACCTGCTGGGTGCGGCGTGCCGGCATGGCATTGCACACAGGGCATCACACACCGGGCATCAAGCGGGAACCGTCATTTAGAATCGGATAGATTTTTGGTAATTAAAGAAGAATAAAATTAGTGTTTTTAAGGAGCGGCTTTTCCCCTTTGGTTGTTGCTATTCAAACCGTTTGACTCCCGGTCAGCCGGAGCGCCTGAGAACCTTCAAACCAAACCGGAGTAAATCAAAGTGCTAACGACCACTTGTCTGTGAGAGAGTGTGTGTGAGTGCTTCACATGCTCCGCCCCCTGATCACAGGATGGTGACGTCATTGCAGGTCCTAAAGCATATAAAAAATACAGAGCCTGACAGCAGCCGTGTGCTGATAGGACCTGTGATGTCACCATCATGTGATCAGATAAAAAAAAAAAAAAAGTCGAAACGTTGTATGTGGATGGTGGAGGAATAAAGACTGTTTTGTACTACACTTCTTATGCTGTCACCGCTGCCTTGATCTTGCCATCATGTGATCAGTCACATGGTCTCTGAGCTCCACCCCGATCACATGACGGTGACATCATCGGAGGGCCTTCACATTATTAAAAACCTGCAGAGCCGGACAGCAGCCGTGTGCTGACAGGAAACCCCTGTAGCCTCAGTTGCTAAGGATACAGTAGCACTCAGTCTGGCAGTTTGTAGCTGGTTGTCAGACTGCTGCACACCTGTGCGGAGACTCCAATAAATGAGACCTCACAGATGTCCACATACATAGCTGGCGGGGCATACTGACCAACAACATTGCAGCACAGTCCTTCACCGCCATCTTCACATCTCCTGAATGTGATATGTCATCTCCAGTGCTAATGCCGCCAACATCAGTCCAAGCTTCATCTAATCGTCAACTGTTTTCCAGTGTTGGAACAAACCGTCGCTGTCGCGCAAACATGTCACCACTGAGGGTCCAACGCCGCCGGGAAGCTAATACAGCTTACATGACAGCGACAAGTCCCGATGTCACCGCAGCCACCAGCTGAAGTTTGTACATCTCATGCAGCAGATATGCGAAAGCTACGAGCGAACATGTCTCCTTAGTGAGCTGCTGAAGTTCCTAAATCACTGTATATTAGCATGGCACCACCAGAAACACTGGTTGTATCCCTTCGGAATGTTCACAGTATCAGGATTGCTATTTTGTACATTTGCTGACATTTTCTTACATTGTTTGTATTGTTCAGCAAAATTGCAAATAATGACAATAGTTTACTATTTGCAAGGAAATATATTGACCAACTCCAATCCCTTTTACTATATATTACATTAGTAAGTGGAAACCAGAAACACCGGTTCTATAAGTAATACTACCGTGTTTCCTCGAAAATAAGACACTGTCTTATATTAATGTCAGGTCCATCACTCTGGTCTCCGTCACTGCTGCAGGCTTCCATTTCCTCCGGCATGCTGACAGAAAATTTCTTCTTGGTAACGGGGCTTGAATACCCCGCCTCCAGCAAGCTCATGCTCTGGCTAATCGAGCGCCACGTCAGCCAATCAGAGCTGTGAAGGGCTGTGATTGATTAATTGAGCGCCATCTTTCATTGGCTGACGCGGCGCTCAATTAACCAACCAGAGCATTAGCTTGCTGGAGCGGGGGATTCAAGCCCCACTACCAGGAAGAACTGCTCAGTCGGCATGCCGGAGGACACAGAAACCTGCAGCCCAGCGCGAGTGACGCAAACGCCGGCTGCTAGGGTTTTTTGTTTTTTTTTACATGTAGTGTAGCTAGGGCTAATTTTTGGGGGATGGCTTATATTTCAAGCCAACCCCCACCCCCCCACCCCAAAAAAAAATCTGGGTAGGGCTTATTATCGCAGAAACACGATAATAGCTAGTCAAACTACTAACGACCACATGTTTGCAAGCATGCGAGTGATTCTCATGCTCCTACTCCATGACGTCATAGCCACACCCCTTGCGATGTCATAGCCCCGTCCTCTGGTGCCGTCATAGCCCCGTCCCCTGGTGCCGTTATGGCAGGTCCTAACACACTGAGAATATAACTAAGCCGTTATTATGTCCGATACAACTCAGCGGTCATGGCAGGAGCCACCGACCTACCGCCATCACAGAGATCCGGCCAGCTGAAGGACCTGTGGTGACATCACTGCTGTGGGAGGAGCCATTCTGGAGTTTGGGAGTTTGATAGTACTGTATAAGCCAACAGAAAGTACAGAACCTGTGATGATGTCACCGTCATGTGATTACCTGTGTGGGCGGAGTCAGGGATCACATGAGCCCCTGCTCATCACTGTATCCAGGAGCTGTGTGTGTCATGTCTGCAGTCAGCATAAATGTAGTAGAGCTGCGAGTGGCAGTTTGTCTAATGTGCTGTGCGTGTAATGTGTATAGTCAGCATGGATGGATCTCATGTAGCAGAGCTGTGTTTGTGATGTGCATGTCCTGTAGTAGAGCTGAGTTTGCAACGTGTGCATGTAGTTTGGCACAGCTGTGTCTGTCATGCGCATATACTGTAGCAGACCTGTGTTTGTACCATGCACGTCATGTCTGTCAGGCACAAGTCATGTACCACAGCTGTGTCTGTGATGCCTATGTCATGTGGTAGAGTTGAGTTTGTAACATGCGCATGTACTGTGGCACAGCTGTGTCTGTCACGCGCATATAATGTAGCAGAGCTGTGTTTTAACCATGCGCATGTCATATCTATCAGGTGCATGTCATGTAGCAGAGCTGTGTCTGTCAGGCGCATGGCATGTAGCAGAGCTGTGTCTGTCAGGCGCATGGCATGTAGCAGAGCTGTGTCTGTCAGGCGCATGGCATGTAGCAGAGTTGTGTGTGTCTGTCACACGTCCATGTACCGCAGCTGTGTATGTGATGTGCCTGTAGCAGAGCTGTGTGGTGCATTGGGCCACCAGAAACACTGGTACTATAATTTCCTAATATTTACAAGTATTACCTTCTAACCAGATGAAGGTAACGCCGTGTTACGTGGCTTGTAAGGTTATGGCTGATCGCTGCATATAAGACTCACTTGTAGGGGAGTAAAGAATCTCCAAGATGGCGGCGCAGAATAACATGCTAAAACTACAGTAGTCGACTGCGTGCTTTTTTTCGGAATGAGAGTCGCCTCCTTATTGCTTCTGCTCAGTCTTGCTACATATTGCAGATCTGTACTGGAAATAAGCGCCAGATAATCAGATCCTGCGACTGCCAGATTAAGGGAACTTCACTTCAAACACCAATACGGTTAGCGGAATGTAATTTTTTTTCGTGCGCCCCGTACTATCGGCGCAGAGACCGCGGCGTGCCGGTCAGTAATGTCAATAACCATTAATACGGGGAGAACATGACCGGACTTCACATGCCAATATGCCTTAAAAAATAACAGATGGAGCGAAGATTTGTAATCCGGGGTTTGGCACCTAAAATGAGAGGCGACATGTGGGAGATTATGACAATCATTTAGGCTGTGAGAGAACCCATGGGCAGAGGGGACTAATGTGACATTGGCATGGGCGCTCTGCGGTGTGCTGGACCAGATGAGAGCCGCTCTCCTACGGCGGCCGATGCGATGTGCTGCTCGCCACACCCCAACACTAGGGATGAACTACTACAACCCCAGTGCCAAAGGAATTGTAAAATGTAAAGGAAATAGAATCAATGATTTGGAGATCTCATCTAAACATATTGTATCCACAGAAGAACATAAAACACATCGGAGGGGGGGAGAAGGAGGGGGGGGGGGAGAAGGAGGGGGGGGGGGGGAAGGAGGGGGGGGGGGGAAGGAGGGGGGGGGGGAGAAGGAGGGGGGGGCATTGTTCCGTTTCATTAAAGAAATTAATTCATTTAGAAATTGCTGGCAGCGACACATCTCTCAAAAGTCGGGAAAGAGGTAACAAAAAGGTGAAAAAGTACTAATGAACACTAATGAACTAATGGAGGGTCAATTCTCAACTAGGTCACATGACTGTATAAAAGAGCTGTTAGAGAGGCCGAGTCTCTCAGAAGCGGAGATGGTCAGAGGTCACCGATCTGTGAAAAACTGGGTCTAAAAATTGTGGAATAATTTCAAAAAAATGTTCTGCAACAAAAAAACTGTGAAGACTTTGACTATCCCACCATCTATAGCATATAATATCATCAAAGGGTTCAGAGAATCTACAGAAATTCATGTGCACAAGGGAGAAGGCTGAGGGTCAATACTGGATGCTGGAGATCTACGGGCTCTCGGGCGGCGCTGCATTATAAACAGGTATGATTCTGTAATGTTGATCCCGCAGGGCGCAGGAATACTGCCAGAAATCATCGTCTGTGAACACGGTTCGCCATACAATCCACAGATACAAGTTACAGCTGTATCAGCGTAGAAGAAGCCATATCAACACAATCCAGAAACACCGGCGTCTTCTCTGGGCCAAAGATCATTCACAATGGACTGATGCAAAATGGGAAACTGTTCTGTGGGCGGATGAATCAGAATTTGAAATGCTTTTTACAAACCACAGACACCATGTGCCGCGGACCCAAGAGGAGAGGAGGAGTCCGGGGTGAACCGGCCGCCTGCAGTCCAGACCTTCCACTAATAGAAAACATTTGGCTTACAGAGAAGCAAAGACGACTGCGGGGCAGCGAGAACCCTCCATCAGACAAGAAGGGGACAACACTCCTCTCCCAAAAGTCCAGCAATTGGTCCCAACTTTTATGAGAGGTGTTGCTGCCATGAATTTCTAAAAAATTTTTTTTTAATGAAATGGAACAACGCCCCCTCCCCCCTCCTCATGTGTTCTATTGTAAAGAAAATCTGCTTCGATGACATTTACAAGTCCATGCACTCTTTCTTCTTTACATTTTACACAGCACCCCAAATTAGTTTTTTAAATTGGGGTTGTATAAATCCAGGGTGCACAATAAGAACTGTCATAGGCATCAATCCGAACCCCAAAAACTTGGGTGTCAACAGCCAATGTCTGTGTGTTGGTACCCTGGGCTTCACCAGCCTTGTCCGAGTCTATCACTCCATAGAGCCTGGGATGAGGTCCCCGTCTACCATGATGCCTACAGCAGCCATGACAGATCACTTGGGTCTCCGTTCTTTATGCATTTTCTCCCGTGATGAACATTTCATTCTACTGATTCACAGATTTTGCACCTCCCCTCTGGGCGCAGTCGGACCCCTTGACTACTGGGCCACGTAGCATTATTTCTATTTGTCACACAGGTAGTTAGGCCCGTGTTTGCCATCAGTAGGAGATGTTGGAGCTAAATGCACTGGTAAAACCCACAAGTCTGACGTCACAACACGACGACTGGGTCAGATGGTTCTGATGTCACGGTCAGCCCCAATCCTACCAATCAGCACTTGCCTGTACACATTTATTCCGGCTCCTCCTCATTGAGGACGCTGGTTATACTTCTAGTCTAAAGGGGTTTCTGGCCACGTCGGCGGCTCCTGCTCGATTTCACTGTCAGATACGTCTGCTTGGTGTTGGGACATCTATCTCCTGACTAACTGCTATTGCTGCACTGCTATTTCATCTGTTCGTTGTATGCTTGTTAAACATCTATACATTTATATTATTTAGTGTAGTAAGCATTATCCTTGTTTTCCAACTGGGGAGCGTCAGGGTCGCCATAGCTTCCTGACATGGGCTCATACTCCGTGCAAGTGCTCCGCTTTTATGTAGGGTCTCACCACATTAGTGGATTAGGGTCAGATTTCCCGTTATTCCACTTTGGTTTTGTTACAAGCACTTTGTGCTCTCCACTTCAGTTATATTGTGTCACATATGTCCTTTTAGGACAACACATTATGTCCGATGTGGATGAGGTGTATGGGGTCCGGCTCGTACACAACATCTGAGTTTATGAAGGAGAACAACTACTCCCCCCCCCCCCTCCTACACTTTAGATACAAGCATGGTCAAAAGATGATTGGTTGGAAATATGTATCACAACATATCAACATAGTCATTGGTTGTATTACTTGTTCATGAATGGCCGCCTTAAAGGGGAAATCCAGACACTATTTGAGGCTCCTCCAGGCATGGAGGCAAATCCATCCACACATCTATGGGGATCTGGCGGACAGCAGCCGGAGGGTGACTGCAATCACGAAGGCCAAAGGCGGCCAACACTTTAATTTATTCTCTTTGTATGTTTGTTCAATACTTTTGTCACACAGTGTACATTATGGCACTTAGAGAACGATCAGAATCCAGTAACCACGGGCTTCCTGCTCGTTATTGGATTGCGAATCCACGGAGAATACGCACGGGCTGTTAGTTATTACCAGGTCATACTCCACTAAACGCTCGGAGTGTGATTGTGGCGCTCCAGAAATTTGCTTGGTTGAACAAGATTAGAAATGCTGAAGTTATCATGGCCGGACGACATTGAAATGGATCTGGTAACGGCTTGTCACCCGTCTGCTGGACCATGAGGGACGTCACTCACCTAACATCACGCGGTACTTGGGAAGAAACCCAATAGTGCAATGATGGACACTCCTACTGTGATCATCTCTGGGAGTTGTGTGCTCATAGAAAACACACCTGGGGGGCCACAGGGCTCAGTATTGGGCCCCATTGTGTTCAATATATTTATCAACGACCTGATAGAGGGGCTGCACAGCAAAATATCAATATTTGCAGATGACACAAAATTATACAATATAATCAATACAACGGAGGACAATGTACGGTTACAAATGGACTGAGATAAGCCGGGGGATGGGGGGGGGGGGGGGAATGGTGAATGAAGGTCAATGTGGATAAATGTAAGGTTCTGCACATGGGCAGGAGAAACAGATGTCACCAATATACACTAAATGGGGTACAGCTAGGGAAAAGACCTGGGGGTACTAGTGGATTATAGACTAAACTGGAGTAACCAATGCCAGTCAGCTGCTGCAAAAGCTAATAAAGTCTTGGGGTGCATTAAAAGAGGTATAGGGGCGAGGGACGGGAACATTATCCCCCCACTATATAAGGCACTTGTCAGGCCCCACATGGAATACTGCGCACAGATCTGGTCACCGGTGATCAGGAAAGATGTTACAGTGCTGGAGGGGGTTCAGAGAAGGACAACTAAACTAATACATGGAATGAGAGGACTGGAATACCCAGAGAGGCACCAAAACTGGGATTATTCACCCCGGAAAAAAGACGGCTAAGGGGCGACCAAATCCATGAGAGGACGATACAAGCATCTCCCCCATGATCTGTTTATACCCAGGACTGCGACGGTAACGAGAGGGCATCCGCTACGTCTAGAAGAAAGCAGGTTTCATCACCAACACAGAAGAGGGTTCTTTACTGTAAGAGCAGTGAGACTGTGGAACTCTCTGCCTGAGGACGTGGTGATGGCAAAATCCATAGAGGAGTTTAAGAGGGACTAGATGTCTTTCTAGAGCGCTATGATACCCTGTTTCCCCGATAATAAGCCCCAGCTTGATTTTTCAGGATTTTCAGCGAGGCTTGAAATATAAGCCCCACCTGAAAATAAGCCCTAGTTATACTACATAAAAAAATAGTATATATATTACCTAGCAGGCTCGGTCCAGGTCCTTACCTGCTGCTCTCTAGAGCTCCGGCACAGTTCCCGCAGTCCTCGGTCGCTCACACAGGATCACTTCCTGGTTACAGGATTCATAAATCCCGCCTCCAAGAAGTGATGGCTGTGATTGATTCTTTGAGCATTGCATTGATTGGCTGAGCCATGGCGCTCGAGGATCATAGCCATCACGCCGTGGAGGTGGGATTTATGAATTGGCTGAGGGACCTGGGCCGAGCCTGCTAGGTAAGTCAAATAAGACATCCCTGAAAAGACTCTGTGACAGGGCCGATACGTGGCCCGTCCACCTTTTACTATGTGGTTTCAATGAAGAAGCATCGATTGTGATGCATAGATTTTTAGCCACGTGTTGCTGCTCTCATTAGATCTATTTTAATCCCTGAAAATAAGACGCTGTGCCTCTTTTGGGGTAAAAATAATATAAGACATTGTCTTATTTTCGGGGAAACATGGTATTACAGGATATTGACATTAAATAGTCAGAAGGGTTGCTGATCAGGGGATCTTTCAACTGCCGGACTTGGGTCTGGAAGGAACCGTCTCTGAAGAGTGTTGAGTCAGGGATTATTCTGACGGCCATTATGGAGTCAGGGACTAATTTTACCCCCAGGGTGGGGCAAACTGACTTCTGCCTCATCTAAAAAGAAGTAGCTGCATTCTGCAGGGGAGAACCTACAAAGCGTCAATGGGGAATCTTTTATCCCGACTTCCTTCCTCTATTCTCAGCCATGTATAAATGGATCTACTGCTCATAATGCACTTCCCTAATGACCCCCAAACAGGACAACATTAGCCTCATATGGCCTGTAGGGGGCGGCACTGTTTGGGTTATGATGGGAAATGCTTAGAACTTTGTAGCTAGAATGAATATTTCCTGTATGACTTCTCGCGTTCAGATGCCGCAACTGTATCAGACATATGAAAAGCCACATCGTTTTCTCGCTTCCAGCATTGCAAGGAGCTCTGAGGATGGTGATTTGTTTGCGTAATTGGCTCAAGAGATGAAAATCTTGTATCAGTCTCTCTTAGCCGCTAATCTATCCAGCTGACTGCGAGCCTAATTGGCAGCTTGTTTAGTAATTTGGCTCCTAAAGTGGTTCTATTGATGTTGGATAAACAGCCAATGGAAGGGGAGGTAATACACGCTGATTTGCTTTTTACACATGCGACTGAAGCCGGTATGTGTGTTATCTATGCGGATATACAGTATAGCAAATTCAGCTATAGGGTCCCTATGTATTTAGGGGATCCAAGTAACTTTAGGGGCTGATCCCTGAAAGTGCTATATGGACAAGACTCCTATTACATAGGGACATCTGTACAAGTAGTGGGTGCAAATGCATCTGCTAAATGGCCCTGCCATGCCGATCGGCGAGAAGAAGTGATGAGCGATGTCCCACAGCAAGGGATTTTCCAGTTACTTAGATGTTAAAGGCTATGGAAACCTTTGTTCTTGCCATAAAATCTCCCTCGTCTCGTTCATTGTAGGACACAGCTTTGACAGCTATAGCCACTGCCACTAGGAGGCGCCACTAAGCAACAGAAAGCGTTAGCTCCTTCCACTAGTCATATCCCCCCAGCAGGCACCAAGCTAATCAGTTTCCATGCAAGCAGAAGGAGCAGCCAATTAGGTATAACATAACACTGTTTCTCGTGCATAACTTTTTGAGGGACACAGCTTTGACCATGGGACGTTCAAGAGCAGTTCCTTGGGGTGGGAGGATATGTGATGCATGGAAACAGCCCACAGCGAACTGACAAGCTCTCCAACCAAGGGATGCAAATGTATGCACTTGGTAGAACCTTGCAATGGTGTGTAGGGAAGACCATGTAGCGGGCTTACACACCTGCCAAGCTGAGGCCCTGTGACGAACCACCCATGAAGCTCCCACTGCCTGAGTGGAATGCGCCTTAACCCGAAATGGAGGCATATTGCCTCTGGCGCAATAGACCTCGCCCATCACGAAGCGTATCCAATGAGAGATGGCAACTTGGGAGGTCGCAAGTACCCATCTTGGGCTGTCCGGAATTAAGAACAGGGAGTCAATGCATCTGAAAGAGGCCGTTTGAGAAAGACAGATTCTCAAGCCTCATACCCGATGTCATTTGTGGAGCCCACACTTTCTTGGATAAAATGTGTTAGGACAGAAGGAGGGCAAGATGATATACTGATTGAGATGAAATGCTGTTATCAGTTAGGCAAGAAGGGGGAAACGGGACGCAGAATTACTTTATCCTGGTTAAGAAAGTGAACGGGCGTTTGGCTGATAAAGCCAACTCGGAAACCCTGCGGACTGAGGTGACTGCTACCAGAAAGGTCACCTTGCAGATTAGAAGGCGTAGTGGTACCTCACACTTAACGGTTCAAAAGGAAGGGACTGAAGCATGTCCAGCACCAGATTCAAGCCCAAAGATGGTGTCGGAGAGCGGTATAGAAGGATGGTGTGAATGACCCCTTGCAGAAAGGTACATATGGCCGACTTCGGGGCCAGTAGGTGCTGGAACACAGCAGATAATGTGGATACCTTACCTTTCAGGGAACCTGGACTTAAGCCCATTTCCAGACCTTCTTGTAGAAAGCACAGAAGGTGGGAGAGGAAAAACTGCCAAGGGTGAAAATTGCGATATTCGCACCAAAGAGAAAAACTCTTTCAAACTTGATGATGAACAGAAGAAGAGGAACGTTTTCTCGCCTTTAACATGGTTTGAATGACTGGTTCTTCAATCCCGTGTGCTCTCTAGATCTTGTCTTCAACCGCAACTCCGTTAAATGAAGCATGGACAAATGCGGGTGGAAGAGGGGTCCCTGTAAGAGAAGATCTTCTCGAAGAGGGGTATGTCACGGAGTGTCAACCGACAGGTCAACGAGATCTGCGTACCACGTTCACTCAGGACAATTTAGGGCTACGAGAACCACCGATAGACCTTCAGCTTGATCTTCTTGAGAAGACGTGGGATTAATGGGAATGGAGAAAGATGTACAGGTACCAAAACCCCATCTACTGGATTACAAGAGCATCTACCGCTTGAGCTAGAGGATCTCAAGACCTGGCTATGAAGGACGGTAGCTTGCGGTTGATTCTGGATGCAATCAGATCGGTGTCCGGACAACCCCACTGCAGGCATATCATCCGAAAGAATTCAGGATATAGCTCAACATTCTCTCGGATCAACTGCCTGACTGAGAAAGTCGGACATCCAATTGCCCAGCCCTGGTATGAACACCACCGAGAGAACCGGCAGGTGCTTCTCCGCCCGGTCTAGTATTATGGGCGTTTCTTCCATCAACATTGAGCTGCGGTTCCTGCCTTGGGTATTTATATATGAGATAGCTGTCCCATTGTCGGTTTGAACCCGAGCTGGGCAGCCTGCCAGCAGGGGCGCAAAATGCTGCAGTGACTGGAGAATGGCTCTCAGTTCCAACACAATTATTGATAGAACTGATTCTTGTTTGGCCCAAGTGCCCTGCATTAAGAGATTATGCAATGTGCCTCCCCCACCGGCCAGAGGAGCTGACATTCATGTTGAGTACCTGCCACTGAAGGGGCAGTAATTAATACCCTAGCCAGATCTGTGAGGGAGACCAGCTACCAACAAAGTACGTACTACATTTGCCGAGAAACATGGACCATTTGATCCAAGGAGCCAACGGATCTGTTCTGGAGAGATAAAGTGTGAAATTGGCCGAATGGAGCTGCCTTGATGGAAAAGACCATCAATCCCAGCACTCTTATGCAGTGGCGAACGGACATTGGATTCTATGTTATTAGAGTGAACCTCATTTTGAAGTTGACGACGCTTCCCTGGTGGTAGCAGTACCCGGGCCCGAATTGTGACGAAGGAAAGTCCCAGAAAATCTAGATGCTGTCAGGTAGAGAGACCATTTGGGAAGGTAATTATCCAACCAAACCTGAACAGGGTAACTTGGAGACTCTCCGGGTTGGCTGCCCAGGTCAGAATTTCGTTGAGATATGGAATGGCTACTATTCCCCTGGCATGGAGGTGAGCTACCACCAATACTAGAACCGTCATAAATACTCAGGGCAAGGTGGTCTGCCAAAACGAAAGTGCCAAAAACTTATAGTAATCAGACTAAATGGCAAACTGGAGAAAACGCTTGTGGGCTTGGCGGTGGGGAATATGAAGATAAGCATCTTTGATGTCGATGGATGAAAGAAACTCCCCCCTACTGCATGGATGCAATGACCGATTTCAGTGGCTCCATGCGGAAATCCAGTATTTTAACACACTGATTCAATAATCTTCAGGTCCAGGACTAGTCTGACAGACCCATGTTTTTTTGGTACCACAAACAGGTTGAAATAAAAAACCTGCAAAGTGTTGGAGATGACGAACAGGCACAAAGATGTCTTGAGCCATGAGATTGTGTACCGCCTCTACTAAGGCTTGGACCCTTTTGAGGAGACCTCAGAATCTTTGGGCTGAAAAAACTCTCTGGAGGATGGACAAAAAAAACTCTATAGTGTAAATTGAATACAAGATTTCTAAAACCCAGGCATCTGAGAAGGAGAAGTCATTACTCCAACCTGGAGAAATCAGGTGGACTTAATAGAGGACAATTTAGGAAGTTGAGGGTGAGGACACAAGGAGGATCGTGGCCCAAAAAAGGGTTTATTCTTTTGGTCTTGCAACACTTTTTTACCATCCGTGAACAGGTTTGGCGAAAATAACGAAACTGCAACCTTTCTCTCTGTAAGGTTCATGTCTGTCTCGGTCTAGTCTGTGTACGGTGAGAACTCTTGCCACCAGTCGCATCAGCGATAATTTCATCTAGTTTGGAACCAAAAAGCCTGGCACCAACAAAAGGGAGGTTTGTTAAGATCTTCTTAGTAAAAGAATCTGCGCCCCAGGACTTTAGTCACAATGTACGTTAAGCAATTACTGAGGCCGCCAACACACGAGCCAAGAGCTTGGACGTGTCCAGGGAAGCCCCACAGATAAACTTCCCTTTTTGGCCAATTTGAAAAGCAATATCCACCAAATCTTCCACTGAGGAACCAGAACGAATACCACTGCGAAATTGCTTAGCCTACTCAGCCGTAGCCTTGCCGACCCAGGTAGAGGTGAAGACTGGTCTAAGAGCCGAAGCCATTGCCTCAAAGGAGGTTTTAGCGAAGGCTTCAATTTTCCGGTCACGTACTTCCAGAAATGATAAAGCATCCGCCATGGTAAGAGTGGTATGCCTTGTCAAACAGGACACAGGTGGATCCACTGCCGGAGGAACCAACCATTGACTCACCAGATCCTCTGGAAAGGGATATTGGTCCAGTCTAGCGTTTGAGGACTTTAGAATGATTAAACCCTAAAGCGGTTGTAGCAAGTTATAAAGTCATTCTCTAGCCACATCAGTGTACAGTAGGTTTCTGGCTTGGCTGGTGAACGGCCAGGATGATGACACCCCTCTTGCCCCATGTTGCTGCTCTATTCACTACAATGGGGGCGGGGGCAGACATTGCTGAGCAATTGTACTCATCAATTTCTGAATCACCCATTGAAATGAATGGAATGGTGGTTGGCATCCACATATTTGGCTTCATTCATGCTGGGACCTTTGGGACCACCAGTGTCAGGAACTACCCCTCCGGCTAGTTGTGTAACCATTTGAGCACTGGACATATATGAACATGACCTTACAAGTGGTTCAGGTTTTGTATATTATTTTGTTCATTAGCGTCCCAAAGGTTAAAAATATTTTAGTGCATGTCAGACTGAAAGCCAATTGATATCTATATGGCCAACCTTACGGTCAGCATGCAGGGACCTGAAGCTGGAATCTTCTGCTGTTCTACGGAGCAATGTGGCGCCTCTGTTTTGGGAACCCATGTTGGAATGAGCCCACATGGTCTTCTGCCATCAGATTTGAACCTAGAACCCCAGGGCTGCAAGACAACAGCACTACAAATGGAGGATTTCGACCTCAGGTGAGTCACTCTCAATGCTAGGACAAATATAAAAATGGAATGATGCATAGAAGGTGGAAATACCTCTATGTATGAGTACAGTCCCAGGTAACGGCTGTCACATAGCGGGGTTGTGGCCAGTGATGCACGTCCGTGTGACTTGCTAGTGACTTAAAGCAACCCTATAATTTTTGGGACAAAGTTCTTTCCAGGGACCAGAGGCTGAGGAATACTTTCTGCAATTGTTCTCTGCTGTCCCTCCGATCCACTACTTCCCAACCCCGTTATTGGTCTTCCAAGATGGCCAATGCAACCTTTGGACTAGCCAATACCCTAGTATGCATTTATAAAGTTAGATTACCAATGCCCCATACCTGCTCTCTAATCAGCCAATGTTACTGAGGTGATCAACGCTGGCCAATCAGAAAGCAATGCACAGTGTGAATTAGGCAGTTAAATTGCAACCGCTGTCTTAGACGGCCAATAACACTGCGGACGTCTCGTAATATACTCCCTGGCCCACCGGTCTCATGACCAAAACTGGAGGATCATTTTAAGTTTCCACTTCGTGTTCTTTGTTAATATTCATGTGGTTTTCGGTAAACTGCGTTCCTGTTAACAACCAGTACAGCTAGTAAACGCTTCATTTCTCAGCAAGTTGCCCGGACCGGCGGGGCTCCTGGCTGCGGCTACGAGGGGCTGCACATTAAACATGGTCTGTCTTCCATGAGATGTATTATTCTCTCTTGGTACCCAGAGAGTAGAGATGAAGTCCTCCAGAATCCTCTGCTCTTCACCCTCACAGTCCTCGACCGCCCGAGCGATGGAACCGGGCCGCTGGGGAATGTGACTTTGACTCAAGACAAACTATAAATTCAGAAATCAATAAGCGGCTCTATCAATATTCATTTTACTTTTTCAATACAAAATACAAGAGGTGAAAGAGCAGTAAATAAGCGCGAGAGGCGGGATGCGTCGGGCGTTCTTGTCACAATTAATAAATGTTTATCCAATAACACACGCGGCTCTAACACCGCCGGCCGCGCGCCGCGCAGTAATTGGGTCTGTAAATATTTATTAAAAATAGAACACAACGGCTACAAGTGAGGGGCGTGGGCCGGCGGAGCGCGGCGTTGTACAATACGTCCTACAGTTAACCCCATCAGTACCAACTGGATACAAGCCGAAGACTTTTTTTTTTTTCCGGAAAAACAATATTCTGAAGTTTTTGACTGCAGGGTTGTTACAGATTAAAGGGGCAGAACGGACCGCACTGGGTGGTCTTTACAACTTGATCAGGGCTGCATTCACCTTCCTCTCACTGCAGGGGGCGCAGCAAGAGGATGTGGGAAAAGGAAACCCTGGTTTCAAGATTGGTGGGGGTCTGAACAGTGAGACCCCCACCGTTCAGCCAGTTATCCTCTACCCTGTGCCATTCTGGTACAAGCCACGACTGGCAGCAGTATAAGGACTCATTCTTATGGGCGTGTGTTCGGTCCGTATTACATGTGTAATATGCACAGCATCAACGCCATTGACTTGCATTGGCTTTACTCAAACATGAGTGAAAAAAACCAGCAGCATGTTTTATTTTTGTGCAAGACACGTGTGCAAACGCCCATACAAGTCTATGGGTGCGCAAAATACTGTGAATACATATGCTGAATGGGCATTTGCTGTGTATTTTACGCATGCTGCTTGCATGAATTTGAACTTCGTGCAAGCATAAAACATGCAGTGAATAGAGAGGCAACACCCCTGCAATCCCAAAATGACACGCGTGTCAAATACGCCCCAGTAAAAACGCTGCGTGTCATGCGGACAGAACACGCCTGTGCGAATGAGCCCCCGAGGCTGCCTATCTCAAGGGACCAGACTAGGTGGTGAGGGGCCCCGTGTCGTGTCACGACGCCCCCTTCCCCTCCGTGTAAACCTCTGTGAACCGCAGATAATATAACTTACTAATTAGTAAATTAAGTATTTGATGTGAACTTACTTTTACATTTCGCTTTCATCTTGACGGGCATCAAAGGCTTTTTTGCAATCCAGTAAAACTGTACGAGGCGGCACGCAGCGGCGCAGGAATCTTCAGTTACACAGGGTATTAAAAAGTCAATTTAGTAAGTGTTGCAGAGAAGCTCCTAACTCTTGGGAGAATACCCTGATTAACTTATGCACAATGTCTCCCAAACATTAGCTGATTGCTTTGCCTTCTCTTAATAGACCGACTTTATAGCCCGCGCCGAGTGCAGAGAAGCGGCGTCTCGCGCAGGATGTCCTGTAGAGCCGGATGAAGGTTTATGGGATAGGCGGCTTCACGTAACAACCCTTCTCTAGCATCAAATTAAAACGCATCCGTCGCCATGACGACGCAGAGCGCGAATTTATCAGTTCGCAAGGCGTATACATTATGGAGAACGACGAAAGTGTTCTTAGCCTAAAAAGGGTTTGTACCGAGATTGCAAGTTATTCCCTCTCCAAAGGATATCCAGAGGATGGGGGACTATTAGGCTGCAACGTGATCCCGATGGACGCCTGGTCCATGCAGTAGAGGTTAGATTGGATCCAGGACTACCACCGGCCATATATTTAATTCTCATAGTCAATGATGCAAGGGAACATTTCAGATTTAAAGGGGTTATCCAGGGATTGAAATACTTACCCGGCCTAGTCCCGTCAGCACCTCCACTTCCCAGCACCGATACCGTTCTCTCTGGCTGTTGGCTCATTCCAATAAGTACGCTAATTTACAGAAGTTCGGGAAGGTGGAAGGCGATCCATACCATGTGATCCGGCGTCGGAGGTGCCGCATCGCTGGATCAGGTAAGGATTTCTCTCTCTGGATACCCCTTTAAGGGTCTGCTCACATGGCAGAATTCAAGGCTGAACTTTCTGTGCAGATATTGCCTGACGAACCGATTAGAAATCCAAAGCTTTCCTGCCCCGTTCAGCCGGGGATCTGCCTGTGGATGCAGTCGTGCCAATGTGCAGAATTTCCAACCGCTTTCAGCGCCGATCCATGCAAAAACGTGCTGGGAATTCTGAAGTGGATTTTGCCCACGGACGCGACTAAATGCACAGAAGGACGACTGCAGGCTTCTGTTGTGGTTTTACAGGCAGAATCTGAGTGGAAAATGTTGGATTTTGTGGTGTGAACACACCCTGATGTGTCCTCTTACCCACACCCCTTCGTAGATGCACCGCAAAATTCTGCAGGACGGAGTAAAAAGGGTCTAAAACACAAGAGGCCACTGCAAGGAACATGTATAAAAAAGAGAACATCCGACAAATCGCCAGGCCCAGATGGAATACACCCAAGGGTTGTAAGGAGACTAAGTGACGTGATAGTTGTTGTAGTTAGAGACTCTATGGAGACCGCGGTTGTACCATTGGATTAGCGCATTGCCAGTGTGGTTCCAATATGCAAAAAGGGGCCAAGAAGTGAGCCTGGTAACTACAGGCCGGTAAGTCTCACTTCAATAACAGGAAAAAATTTTGAGGGGTTTCTGAGAGACGCCATCATAGAATACCTCAAGGAGAACAATGGAATAACTCCTCACCAGCATGGATTCATGAGGGGGCGATCATGTCAGACCAATCTGATCAGCTTCTACAATGAAGTAAGCTCTAGGCTGGACCCGGGAGAGTCTATTGATCTCGTATATCTGGACTTCTCTAAAGCCTTTGACACCGTGCCACAAAATAGGCTGATACATAAAATGAGTACTGACATGTAGTAAAAATAATAAACTATTAGAATTAGTACAAGCAGGGCTCAGGGTTAGGTCGCATGCATCTTGCTCGTGTCTATAGGGAAGAGCAAGTGCAGGCAGCCTAGATGGACGCACAAAATATTGGACTCAGACACAAACATTGAGAACACCTACATTCAGGTCTTCTACTAGGGGTCAGTGTCTAAACGTTAGACTAGGGGTACTGCTAGGGAAAAGTGAGATGGAAAAAGACCTGGGGTTAGACTTAGGCTGGATTCACACTGGACGGATTCCGGGCGGAAATCTCGAGGTTTGGCTGCAGCGAAAAACCGTGAGATTTCCACCAGGAATCCGCTGCTTCAAAACCCGCGGCACTTAGCCACGGGTTTTGAAGCGGCCTGGCCGCACGCTCTTCTGCTGTGACCGGCGCTCCCATAGAGGAGAGCGCGGCCGCGGTGGAAAAGGAAAAAAAAATAAACATGCTGCGGCCGGCAAATCCGCGCCGGCTTTGCCGAGGCGGTTAATCACATGGCTGGTTAATTCCAAGATTAGTGGCCTCAGGCGGACTTGCCGCAGCAAAATTCAGGAGGAATTTCCGCGGAAAATCCGCCCAGTGTGAACCCAGCCTAATAGGGGTTTTCCTATTGGTGATCTATCCTCCGGATAGGTCATGAATAGTTGATCAACTGGGGTCCGCCACTCGGGACCTGGTCCGATCAGCTGTGTGGGCGCATGCTGTTAGCGCCACAACAACAGAGGTCAGAGCAGGAGCCTCTAGTGGCTGGCGCTTGTAACTGCAGGCATGGCTCTCACCGGTGCTCAGGAAAGATGTTACAGTGCTGGAGGGGGTTCAAAGTAGAGCAACTAAACTAATACATGGAACGAAGGGACTGGAATACCCAGAGAGGCACCAAAACTGGGATTATTCACCCTGGAAAAAAGACGGCTAAGGGGCGACCAAATAACTCTGTATGAATCCATGAGGGAACAATACAAGGATCTCTCCCAGGATCTGTTTATACCCAGGACCGCGACGGTAACGAGAGGGCATCCGCTACATCTAGAAGAAAGCAGGTTTCATCACCAACACAGAAGGGGGGTTCTTTACTGTAAGAGCAGTGAGACTGTGGAACTCTCTGCCTGAGGACGTGGTGATGGCAGAATCCATAGAGGAGTTTATGAGGGACTAGATGTCTTTCTAGAGTGGAAGGATATTACAGGTTATAGACATTAGGTGACCAGCAGGGTTGGTGATCCGGGTCTTGGAGTCGGGTAGGAACTCAAACGTTGATCCAGGAATTATTCTGACTGCCATTATGGAGTCGGGAAGGAATTTTTTCCCCCAAAATTGAGTAAATTTGGGGTTTTTTCTTTTGCCTTCCTCTGGATCAACAAGGGGAGGTGCAAACAGGCTGAACTGGACGGACATTGTCTCCTTTCAGTCTAACACACTTTGTATCTTCACACGGCAAAATTCGCAATGGAATGTTCGGCGTGGATTCCACCTCTAAATACTGTGTCACAAGTCAGGGCTTTCTGTTGCAGTTTTTGGCACGGATCCGGGTGCAGATTTAGATCTGTTTGCGGAATTCTGCTCATTTCCGCACGTGGATTTTGCTAGTGACAGAACTAAATCTGCGTGTGATCCATGACAAAAACAGTGTCAAAAAGCCACGGAGTTACGCAGTTTTTAGAGGTGTGATTCATGCAGAAAATTCTGCAGCTCGTTGCACCATCTGAACGTATCCTTACATTCAGGTGAACGGTCGGCCGTCCATGTAACGGGAGGGTGGCTTGAGTTTGCCAGATTGGGAGTTCCTGGTACATAGGGGCCCCTTGGTTCATAGAGGGGGTCCCGTGGTTCATAGAGGGGGTCCCCGTGGTTCATAGAGGGGGTCCCCGTGGTTCATAGAGGGGGTCCCTGTGGTTCAGGGTCCCCGTGGTTCATAGAGGGGGTCCCCGTGGTTCATAGAGGGGGTCCCCGTGGAATTGTCCTCATGCCCCTTAAATATATGCTTCACAGATCACTGACGACGTAATTAGTTTATTTTAAGGGGACCTTTCCAGGGCCGTGTACCAAGTGAGGAGCCCCTTCGGTGACATGAAGTGCTGCAGTACGTTACCCCGCGGCGTCTGATAGTAAACGCCGCAGACCGCGACCTTGCTGAACATCCTTACCACTCACATTGGGGACGATGTTACTTCATATATGCGTCGCAAAACTGCACTGTAAACAAAACATGCAAAGGACAAGTTGGCAAATGATTTAGTCGGAGGCCGGCGGGCGCGTGTTTACAGAGAGCCTCGAACAGGGAATTAAAGACCTTAAACCTCTATTACCAACCTGTGACAGCCAGAATTTAATATCAAGGTAAGGGGAGTATTAAATCCGCCTCCTGTGCCGGACCGCGGCGTCCTAATAAGACGCTGTTATTTAGGAGTGAAATTAAGTGCTTTGTACATCCGGTGGCCATCGGGGCTCCGCGCAGTTTACCTCCTCTTCATCCTCCACACAAGCAGATGTCAGAAGAAGCTAATCACTATCATTAATACTTACATGGAGACTACTCAAATCCCAAAAATGATTTCTATGGTGAAATGTAGCACAAAGATCCTAAATATGCTTAACCTTCCCCATCTTCCCCCGCTACAGGGGCGTTCAGGAAAATTGTGCTTTTACCTACATCTGAATTAGACATATGGGTCATGATAGCATTAAGTTTACCCTTGCTTATCCTGTACTGCTCCTCAGTTACATCCTGTATTATACCCCAGAGCTGCACTCACTATTCTGCTGGTGGAGTCACTGTGTACATACATTACTTATCCTGTACTGCTCCTCAGTTACATCCTGTATTATACTCCAGAGCTGTACTCACTATTCTGCTGGTGGAGTCACTGTGTACATACATTACTTATCCTGTACTGCTCCTGAGTTACATCCTGAATTATACTCCAGAGCTGCACTCACTATTCTGCTGGTGGAGTCACTGTGTACATTACTTATCCTGTACTGATCCTGAGTTACATCCTGTATTATACCCCAGAGCTGTACTCACTATTCTGCTGGTGGAGTCACTGTGTACATACATTACTTATCCTGTACTGCTCCTGAGTTACATCCTGTATTATACTCCAGAGCTGCACTCACTATTCTGCTGGTGGAGTCACTGTGTATATACATTACTTATCCTGTACTGCTCCTCAGTTACATCCTGTATTATACCCCAGAGCTGCACTCACTATTCTGCTGGTGGAGTCACCGTGTGCATATATTACTTATCCTGTGCTGATCCTGAGTTACATCCTATATTATACCCCAGAGCTGCACTCACTATTCTGCTGATGGAGTCACTGTGTACATACATTACTTATCCTGTACTGATGCTGAGTTACATCCTGTATTATACCCCAGAGCTGCACTTACTATTCTGCTGGTGGAGTCACTGTGTATATACATTACTTATCCTGTACTGATCCTGAGTTACATCCTGTATTATACCCCAGAGCTGCACTTACTATTCTGCTGGTGGAGTCACTGTGTACATACATTACTTATCCTGTACTGATCCTGAGTTACATCCTGTATTATACTCCAGAGCTGCACTCACTATTCTGCTGGTGGAGTCACTGTGTGCATAATTACTTATCCTGTACTGACCCTGAGTTACATCCTGTATTATACTCCAGAGCTGCACTCACTATTCTGCTGGTGGAGTCACTGTGTACATACATTACTTATCCTGTACTGACCCTGAGTTACATCCTATATTATACTCCAGAGCTGCACTCACTATTCTGCTGGTGGAGTCACTGTGTACATACATTACTTATCCTGTACTGACCCTGAGTTACATCCTATATTATACTCCAGAGCTGCACTGACTATTCTGCTGGTGGAGTCACTGTGTACATACATTACTTATCCTGTACTGACCCTGAGTTACATCCTATATTATACTCCAGAGCTGTACTCACTATTCTGCTGGTGGAGTCACTGTGTACATACATTACTTATCCTGTACTGCTCCTGAGTTACATCCTGAATTATACTCCAGAGCTGCACTCACTATTCTGCTGGTGGAGTCACTGTGTACATTACTTATCCTGTACTGATCCTGAGTTACATCCTGTATTATACCCCAGAGCTGTACTCACTATTCTGCTGGTGGAGTCACTGTGTACATACATTACTTATCCTGTACTGCTCCTGAGTTACATCCTGTATTATACTCCAGAGCTGCACTCACTATTCTGCTGGTGGAGTCACTGTGTATATACATTACTTATCCTGTACTGCTCCTCAGTTACATCCTGTATTATACCCCAGAGCTGCACTCACTATTCTGCTGGTGGAGTCACCGTGTGCATATATTACTTATCCTGTGCTGATCCTGAGTTACATCCTATATTATACCCCAGAGCTGCACTCACTATTCTGCTGATGGAGTCACTGTGTACATACATTACTTATCCTGTACTGATGCTGAGTTACATCCTGTATTATACCCCAGAGCTGCACTTACTATTCTGCTGGTGGAGTCACTGTGTACATACATTACTTATCCTGTACTGATCCTGAGTTACATCCTGTATTATACTCCAGAGCTGCACTCACTATTCTGCTGGTGGAGTCACTGTGTGCATAATTACTTATCCTGTACTGACCCTGAGTTACATCCTGTATTATACTCCAGAGCTGCACTCACTATTCTGCTGGTGGAGTCACTGTGTACATACATTACTTATCCTGTACTGACCCTGAGTTACATCCTATATTATACTCCAGAGCTGCACTCACTATTCTGCTGGTGGAGTCACTGTGTACATACATTACTTATCCTGTACTGACCCTGAGTTACATCCTATATTATACTCCAGAGCTGCACTGACTATTCTGCTGGTGGAGTCACTGTGTACATACATTACTTATCCTGTACTGACCCTGAGTTACATCTTGTATTATACTCCAGAGCTGCACTCACTATTCTGCTGATGGAGTCACTGTGTACATATATTACTTATCCTGTACTGCTCCTGAGTTACATCCTGTATTATACTCCAGAGCTGCACTCACTATTCTGCTGGTGGAGTCACTGTGTACATACATTACTTATCCTGTACTGATCCTGAGTTACATCCTGTATTATACTCCAGAGCTGCACTCACTATTCTGCTGGTGGAGTCACTGTGTACATATATTACTTATCCTGTACTGCTCCTGAGTTACATCCTGTATTATACTCCAGAGCTGCACTCACTATTCTGCTGGTGGTGGAGTAACTGTGTACATACATTACTTATCCTGTATTATACTCCAGAGCTGCACTCACAATGCTGCAGGCTTCAGGACTTGCAGATTCCTTGCTGGCTCAGTGTGCTTGTTTGCTCATTCATGCAGACACTTGTCCACGGGTTTGCAGCGGTTTCCACCCAGCCCGCAGCCATGAGGCCAAAAACTACAGTTACTCACCTGTCCGGACGCTGTAGGGCTCTCCTCCATCACGACTGGAACTTCTTTCTTCTGCCCGGCGGATGTGCTCGGCATGCCGGCGGCGTACCACGCACATGTGCCGTGCTCCCTTTTTAAAAATCTCCTGCGGATCGGCGGCACGGCCATAATGACAGCTGCGGTTGTGCCGCGGATATGACGGCTTCCATTGACTTCAATGAAAGCCGTCACTGTGGGATTTGCACAATATTGGCGCATGCTGCGATCTCTTCCTGTGCGAGCGATTCGCACGCTGGGAAAGAAATCATCTCCGCATGCATTAAACTGCCCTGCGATGCTAATGCACCCCTATGGGCTCCTCGATCTGCGGATCTCCCATGCAGGAGGCGAGCGCAGGCTTTATGATTAAACCCCATCCGTGAACATCGGACCTTAGAAGGGTTATAGAATAACAGACGGGACAAGACAACAAACAGCGCCACTCTTGGCCTTTGGCTGGTATTACAGCTCAGCACCGTTCAAGTAAATTATGCGATACCAGACTCAAGCCAAAACTTTCCATATGCCCCATCATCCCATAAACGGGGCTGATCCCCTCGACGCTCCCTGCAGGGGTCCTTGACTTGTCATCTTGTCAGAACTCTTCATTATCCTAATACCCCAAAGCAGACACAATGGAGCTTCGCCCCAGCGAATGGCATTAACACCTTCCCAGGGGGCCCGAAGCCTCTAGGCTGCCTGAGGCTAAGTGTGAAATGGCGCCCCCATCCACGCATAATAAAACTCTCGCTTTACAGGCATTGAAAGCGCCAATACACAAGATGCCCAACACATATGTGAACCACTGAGGCATGTCTGAAGGGACAGAGCAATAGTGACCCCAGTAGTCAGAGTGACCCTTATAATGGCCCAAGAAGTTATAGTGACCCGAGTAGTTATAGTGTCTCCATAGTGGTCCCAGTAGTAATAGCGCTCCCATTACCGGCCCCAGTAGTAACAGTGTCCCCATTACCGGCCCCAGTAGTAACAGTGTCCCCATTACCGGCCCCAGTAGTAACAGTGTCCCCATGACTGGCCCCAGTAGTAATAGTGTCCCCATTACTGGCCCCATTAGTGACAGTGTCCCTATTACTGGCCCCAGTAGTAACAGTGTCCCCATTACTGGCCCCAGTAGTAACAGTGTCCCCATTAATGGCCCCAGTAGTAACAGTGTCCCCATTAATGGCCCCAGTAGTGACAGTGTCCCCATTACTGGCCCTAGTAGTGACAGTGTCCCCATTACTGGCCCCAGTAGTAACAGTGTCCCCATTACCGGCCCCAGTAGTAACAGTGTCCCCATTACCGGCCCCAGTAGTAACAGTGTCCCCATTACCGGCCCCAGTAGTAACAGTGTCCCCATGACTGGCCCCAGTAGTAACAGTGTCCCCATTACCGGCCCCAGTAGTAACAGTGTCCCCATTACCGGCCCAAGTAGTAACAGTGTCCCCATTACCGGCCCAAGTAGTAACAGTGTCCCCATTATAAGCCCCAGTAGTAAGTGTCCCCATGACTGGCCCCAGTAGTAACAGTGTCCCCATGACTGGCCCCAGTAGTAACAGTGTCCCCATGACTGGCCCCAGTAGTAACAGTGTCCCCATTACTGGCCCCAGTAGTAACAGTGTCCCCATTACTGGCCCCAGTAGTAACAGTGTCCCCATTACTGGCCCCATTAGTGACAGTGTCCCCATTACTGGCCCCAGTAGTAACAGTGTCCCCATGACTGGCCCCAGTAGTAACAGTGTCCCCATGACTGGCCCCAGTAGTAACAGTGTCCCCATTACTGGCCCGAGTAGTAACAGTGTCCCCATGACTGGCCCCAGTAGTAACAGTGTCCCCATTACTGGCCCCAGTAGTAACAGTGTCCCCATTACTGGCCCCAGTAGTAACAGTGTCCCCATTACTGGCCCCATTAGTGACAGTGTCCCCATTACTGGCCCCAGTAGTAACAGTGTCCCCATTACTGGCCCCAGTAGTAACAGTGTCCCCATGATTGGCCCCAGTAGTAACAGTGTCCCCATGACTGGCCCCAGTAGTAACAGTGTCCCCATTACTGGCCCCAGTAGTAACAGTGTCCCCATTACTGGCCGAGTAGTAACAGTGTCCCCATGACTGGCCCGAGTAGTAACAGTGTCCCCATGACTGGCCAAAGTAGTAACAGTGTCCCCATGACTGGCCCCAGTAGTAACAGCGTCCACCTCAGTGGCCCCTAGTAGTAACAGCGTCCACCTCAGTGGCCCCTAGTAGTAACAGCGTCCACCTTAGTGGCCCCAGTAGTAATAGCGTCCACTTTAGTGGCCCCAGTAGTAACAGCGTCCACCTTAGTGGCCCCAGTAGTAATAGCATCCACTTTAGTGGCCCCAGTAGTAATAGCGTCCATTTTAGTGTCCCCAGTAGAAATAGCGTCCACCTTAGTGGTCCAAGAGGTAACGTCCACCTTAGTGGCCCCAGAGGTAACGTCCACCTAAGTGGCCCCAGTAGTAAAAGCATCCACCTTGGTGGCCCCAGTAGTAATAGTGTCCACCTTAATGGCACCAGTAGTAATAGCGTCCACCTTAATGGTCCCAATAGTAATAGCATCCACTTTAGTGGCCCTAGTAGTAATAGCGTTCACCTTAGTGGCCCCAGTAATAATAGTACCTCCAGTAGTAATAGCGTCCACTTTACTGGCCCCAGTATAAATAGCGTCCACCTTACTGGGCCCAGTAGTAAAAGAATCCACCTTAGTGGCCCCAATAGTAACAGCATCCACCTTAGTGGCCTCAGTTGTAACAGTATCCACCTTAGTGGCCCCAGTAGTAACAGCATCCACCTTAGTGGCCCCAGTAGTAACAGCATCCACCTTAGTGGCCCCAGTAGTAACAGCATCTACCTTAGTGGCCCCAGTAGTAACAGCATCCACCTTAGTGGCCCCAGTAGTAACAGCATCTACCTTAGTGGCCCCAGAAGTAACAGCATCTACCTTAGTGGCCCCAGTAGTAACAGCCTCCACCTTAGTGGCTCCAGTAGTAATAGCATCCACCTTAGTAGACCCAGTAGTAATAGCGTCCACCTTAGTGGCCCCAGGAGTAATAGCGTCCACCTTAGTGGCCCCAGGAGTAATAGCGTCCACCTTAGTGGTCTCAGTAGTAATAGTGTCCACCTTAGTGGCCCCAGTAATTATAGTGCCCCCAGCAGTAACAGTGTCCACCTTAGTGGCCCCAGTATTAATAGTGTCCACCTTAGTGGCCCCAGTAGTAAGTGTCCACCTTAGTGGCCCCAGTATTAATAGTGTCCACCTTAGTGGCCCCAGTAGTAATAGTGTCCACTTTAGTGGCCCCAGTAGTAATAGCGTCCACTTTAGTGGCCCCAGTAGTAATAGCGTCCACTTTAGTGGCCCCAGTAGTAATAGCATCCACTTTAGTGGCCCCGGTAGTAATAGCGTCCACTTTAGTGGCCCCGGTACTAATAGCGTCCACTTTAGTGGCCCCGGTACTAATAGCGTCCACTTTAGTGGCCCCGGTAGTAATAGCGTCCACTTTAGTGGCCCCGGTAGTAATAGCGTCCACTTTAGTGGCCCCGGTAGTAATAGCGTCCACTTTAGTGGCCCCGGTAGTAATAGCGTCCACTTTAGTGGCCCCGGTAGTAATAGCGTCCACTTTAGTGGCCCCGGTAGTAATAGCGTCCACTTTAGTGGCCCCGGTAGTAATAGCGTCCACTTTAGTGACCCCAGTAGTAATAGCGTCCACTTCAGTGGCCCCAGTAGTAATAGCATCCACTTTAGTGGCCCCAGTAGTAATAGCGTCCATTTTAGTGTCCCCAGTAGAAATAGCGTCCACCTTAGTGGTCCAAGAGGTAACGTCCACCTTAGTGGCCCCAGAGGTAACGTCCACCTAAGTGGCCCCAGTAGTAAAAGCATCCACCTTGGTGGCCCCAGTAGTAATAGTGTCCACCTTAATGGCACCAGTAGTAATAGCGTCCACCTTAATGGTCCCAATAGTAATAGCATCCACTTTAGTGGCCCTAGTAGTAATAGCGTTCACCTTAGTGGCCCCAGTAATAATAGTACCTCCAGTAGTAATAGCGTCCACTTTACTGGCCCCAGTATAAATAGCGTCCACCTTACTGGGCCCAGTAGTAAAAGAATCCACCTTAGTGGCCCCAATAGTAACAGCATCCACCTTAGTGGCCTCAGTTGTAACAGTATCCACCTTAGTGGCCCCAGTAGTAACAGCATCCACCTTAGTGGCCCCAGTAGTAACAGCATCCACCTTAGTGGCCCCAGTAGTAACAGCATCTACCTTAGTGGCCCCAGTAGTAACAGCATCCACCTTAGTGGCCCCAGTAGTAACAGCATCTACCTTAGTGGCCCCAGAAGTAACAGCATCTACCTTAGTGGCCCCAGTAGTAACAGCCTCCACCTTAGTGGCTCCAGTAGTAATAGCATCCACCTTAGTAGACCCAGTAGTAATAGCGTCCACCTTAGTGGCCCCAGGAGTAATAGCGTCCACCTTAGTGGCCCCAGGAGTAATAGCGTCCACCTTAGTGGTCTCAGTAGTAATAGTGTCCACCTTAGTGGCCCCAGTAATTATAGTGCCCCCAGCAGTAACAGTGTCCACCTTAGTGGCCCCAGTATTAATAGTGTCCACCTTAGTGGCCCCAGTAGTAAGTGTCCACCTTAGTGGCCCCAGTATTAATAGTGTCCACCTTAGTGGCCCCAGTAGTAATAGTGTCCACTTTAGTGGCCCCAGTAGTAATAGCGTCCACTTTAGTGGCCCCAGTAGTAATAGCGTCCACTTTAGTGGCCCCAGTAGTAATAGCATCCACTTTAGTGGCCCCGGTAGTAATAGCGTCCACTTTAGTGGCCCCCGGTACTAATAGCGTCCACTTTAGTGGCCCCGGTAGTAATAGCGTCCACTTTAGTGGCCCCGGTAGTAATAGCGTCCACTTTAGTGGCCCCGGTAGTAATAGCGTCCACTTTAGTGGCCCCGGTAGTAATAGCGTCCACTTTAGTGGCCCCGGTAGTAATAGCGTCCACTTTAGTGGCCCCGGTAGTAATAGCGTCCACTTTAGTGGCCCCGGTAGTAATAGCGTCCACTTTAGTGGCCCTGGTAGTAATAGCGTCCACTTTAGTGACCCCAGTAGTAATAGCGTCCACTTCAGTGGCCCCGGTAGTAATAGCGTCCACTTCAGTGGCCCCGGTAGTAATAGCGTCCATTTTAGTGTCCCCAGTAGAAATAGCATCCACCTTAGTGACCCCAGTAGAAATAGCATCCACCTTAGTGACCCCAGAGGTAACGTCCACCTAAATGGCCCCAGTAGTAAAAGCATCCACCTTGGTGGCCCCAGTAGTATTAGTGTCCACCTTAATGGCACCAGTAGTAATAGCCTCCACCTTAATGGTCCCAATAGTAATAGCATCCACTTTAGTGGCGCCAGTAGTAATAGTGTTCACCTTAGTGGCCCCAGTAATAATAGTACCCCCAGTAGTAATAGCGTCCACATTACTGGCCCCAGTATTAATAGCGTCCACCTTACTAGCCCCAGTAGTAATAGCATCCACCTTAGTGGCCCCAGTAGTAATAGCATCCACCTTAGTGGCCCCAGTAGTAACAGCATCCACCTTAGTGGCCCCAGTAGTAACAGCATCCACCTTAGTGGCCCCAGTAGTAACAGCATCCACCTTAGTGGCCCAAGTAGTAATAGCGTCCATCTTAGTGGCCCCAGTAGAAATAGCGTCCACCTTAGTGGCCCCAGTAGTAATAGTGTCCACCTTAGTGGCCCCAGTAGTAATAGTGTCCACCTTAGTGGCCCCAGTAGTAATAGCATCCACCTAAATGGCTACAGTAGTAATCCTGTGCACCTTAGTGGTCCCAGTAGTAATAGTGTCCACCTTAGTAACCCCAGTAATAATAGTGCCCCCAGTAGTAACAGCGTCCACCTTAGTGGCCCCAGGAGTAATAGCGTCCACCTTAGTGGTCCCAGTAGTAAAAGCATCCACCATGGTGGCCCCAGTAGTAATAGTGTCCACCTTAATGGCACCAGTAGTAATAGCATCCACCTAACTGGCCCTAGTAGTAACAGCGTCCACCTAAGTGGCCCTAATAGTAACAGCATCCACCTCAGTGGCCCCAGTAGTAACAGCGTCCACCTCAGTGGCCCTAATAGTAACAGCGTCCACCTCGGTGGCCCCTAGTAGTAACAGTGTCAGCCTCAGTGGCCCCAGTAGTAACAGCGTCCACCTCAGTGGCCCTAATAGTAACAGCGTCAGCCTCGGTGGCCCCAGTAGTAACAGCGTCCACCTCAGTGGCCCCAGTAGTAACAGCGTCCACCTCAGTGGCCCCAGTAGTAACAGCGTCCACCTCAGTGGCCCCAGTAGTAACAGCGTCCACCTCAGTGGCCCCACTAGTAACAGCGTCCACCTCAGTGGCCCCACTAGTAACAGCGTCCACCTCAGTGGCCCCACTAGTAACAGCGTCCACCTCAGTGGCCCCACTAGTAACAGCGTCCACCTCAGTGGCCCCAGTAGTAACAGCGTCCACCTCAGTGGCCCCAGTAGTAACAGCGTCCACCTCAGTGGCCCCAGTAGTAACAGCGTCCACCTCAGTGGCCCCAGTAGTAACAGCGTCCACCTCAGTGGCCCCAGTAGTAACAGCATCCACCTCAGTGGCCCCAGAGTAACAGCGTCCACCTCAGTGGCCCCAGAGTAACAGCGTCCACCTCAGTGGCCCCAGAGTAACAGCGTCCACCTCAGTGGCCCCAGTAGTAACAGCGTCCACCTCAGCGGCCCAAGTAGTAACAGCGTCCACCTCAGCGGCCCAAGTAGTAACAGCGTCCACCTCAGCGGCCCAAGTAGTAACAGCGTCCACCTCAGCGGCCCAAGTAGTAACAGCGTCCACCTCAGCGGCCCAAGTAGTAACAGCGTCCACCTCAGCGGCCCAAGTAGTAACAGCGTCCACCTCAGTGGCCCCAGAGTAACAGCGTCCACCTCAGTGGCCCCAGTAGTAACAGCGTCCACCTCAGTGGCCCCACTAGTAACAGCGTCCACCTCAGTGGCCCCACTAGTAACAGCGTCCACCTCAGTGGCCCCAGTAGTAACAGCGTCCACCTCAGTGGCCCCAGTAGTAACAGCGTCCACCTCAGTGGCCCCAGTAGTAACAGCGTCCACCTCAGTGGCCCCAGAGTAACAGCGTCCACCTCAGTGGCCCAGAGTAACAGCATCCACCTCAGTGGCCCCAGAGTAACAGCGTCCATCTCAGTGGCCCCAGAGTAACAGCGTCCACCTCAGTGGCCCCAGAGTAACAGCGTCCACCTCAGCGGCCCCAGTAGTAACAGCGTCCACCTCAGCGGCCCAAGTAGTAACAGCGTCCACCTCAGTGGCCCAAGTAGTAACAGCGTCCACCTCAGTGGCCCAAGTAGTAACAGCGTCCACCTCAGTGGCCCCAGTAGTAACAGCGACCACCTCAGTGGCCCCAGTAGTAACAGCGTCCACCTCAGTGGCCCCAGTAGTAACAGCGTCCACCTCAGTGGCCCCAGTAGTAACAGCGTCCAACTCAGTGGCCCCAATAGTAACAGCGTCCACCTCAGTGGCCCCAGTAGTAACAGCCTCCACCTTAGTGGCCCCAGTAGTAACAGCCTCCACCTTATTGGGCCCAGTAGTAACAGCCTCCACCTTAGTGGCCCCAGTAGTAACAGCCTCCACCTTAGTGGCCCCAGTAGTACCAGCCTCCACTTTAGTGGCCCCAGTAGTAATAGCATCCACCTTAGTGGCCCCAGTAGTAATAGCGTCCACCTTAGTGGCTACAGTAGTAATCCTGTTCACCTTAGTGGCCCCCAGGAGTAATAGCGTCCACCTTAGTGTTCCCAGCAGTAATAGTGTCCACCTTAGTGGCCCCAGTAGTAATAGTGTTCACCTTCGTGGTCCCAGCAGTAATAGTGCCGCCCTTAGTGGCCCCAGCAGTAGTAGCGCCCCCCACAGTGGCCCCAGCAGTAATAGTGCCCTCCTTAGTAATAGTGCCCCCCTTAGTGGCCCCAGTAGTAATAATGCGCCCCTTAGTGGACCCAGCAGTAATAGTGTCCACCTTAGTGGCCCCAGCTGCAACAGTGTCCCCTTTAGTAGCCTCAGTAGTAATGGTGTCCCCCTTAGTGGCCCCCAGTAGTAATGGTGTTCCCCTTAGTGGCCCCAGCAGTAATATTATCCCCATAGTGGCCCAAGTAAAAAAAGTGACCCACTCATAGTGGGCCCAGTAATAACAGTATCACTCTTAGTGGCCCCAATAGCAATAGTAACCCCTATAGTGGCCCCAGCTGTAATGGAGTCTCCCATAGTGACCGTGGCAGTAAATAGTGACCCCCACAGTGGTCCAGTAGTGGACCTCCAGCCAGGCAGTATCCCAACAAGCAGTTAACTAACTCCGTCTACAGCCCTGGTCCAGCGAC
The DNA here is from genome assembly GCF_035609145.1 of Eleutherodactylus coqui. Taxonomy (NCBI): domain Eukaryota; kingdom Metazoa; phylum Chordata; class Amphibia; order Anura; family Eleutherodactylidae; genus Eleutherodactylus; species Eleutherodactylus coqui. The sequence continues at coordinate 6,396,657 of NC_089839.1, forward strand.
TGCTACCGCTGCTGTGATCAATCTGTGACCCCTCTGCCTGGCGCCTGCGCTGGGTACAGGAACAAAGCCGCCATGCAGAGCGGTCACGAGCCACAGACTGATCACCGCAGGGCGGCTAAGTGAGTGCTCCTTGGGTTGCTGCCCGGTTGGCTCACAGCTGGCAATTTTTTACCAGCCATTAATTAGGGAAGGTTAAAATTAAATAGTGTCCGGATGGCAACCTGCTGCCCCTCTGTGGTCCTGCAGGCTGCTGTCGGAGGTGGCAAGCTCAGGTTGCCCCATGGTAGAGGTGACCCTACATCTATATTCTTCTTCAGTTGTATCCCACTGCGCCCTTAATCCACCTGCATTTTCTGTGTCAGTCGTCACTGCAAGTCTTGAATTGTATTCACAAAAAAAAACACACATAAAAAACCAGGATGAAGAGTGTTATAGGTTCCATCTAGATAAGGTTGTGTCTCAGATCTGTAGTCATTCTGTCACGCCTTCTGTGACTGAGCTGCAGTACTGCATTATAGCCTATGGACAAGGTTGGCGCTGTTCCACGAAGGAAGAAGTCCTGTGTATTTTCTTATAGCAGAATGTACAAGCTTTAACACTAAAGAACCAGAAAGAAAAGTTCAGAACAGAAAACCTGATTTCTACGTTATCTTCCCTGCAAATGGAATTAAGAGAACGGCACGAGGGACGCGTCAGGGAGACGCGGGAGGAGGCAGCGAGACGCGGGCCGTTCGGGTCTGGGTGAATTGAGAAGCTACACGAGGCTGCAGCTGGAAACTTTCTGCAATTAATGTCTTTCCTGCCTCGTTTTTCAATCCCATTTAATGGCAGCGGCACTTAAAAGCGTCTCGCGCGGCTCCCATAGGGGAGGCTTTTCATTATCCGTCCCCTGTCCTGGTTTGGAGATGAAGGCGTGGGGTGTGCGGGGTAGATAGGGCCAGCATGAAGAAGAAACTGGGCCAGCCACTTCTGCTTTCTAATTAAGTCATATATTTAATTATCATAAGTATCACCGTGGCATGCCAGCGAATTATGTGTCAGAAGGGACAGCGCTTGGAAGCAGAACGCGCTGCGGCAGCCTCTGGGGCGGCACATGGGTGGAAAGCACCGGCGCCGGGTGCAGAGGAGGAATTAAGGCAGAAGTCAAACGGCAGATACTGCAAGTACAAGGGAAGTCACGGACCCCGCCGAGAAGGTGGGACCGCACCTCCTGTAGCCCAGCGGTATTCTGCCGTGACACGGTGGGGCGCTTTGTTAGTGGTGGGCATGTGACATTGTCAGGCATGAAGACGCTAACGCAGGATCGGGCAATATCCAATTCACTCGACCCAAAGTCCTCACCAATGTATAGAAAATTCTTTAAAGTAGTTGTCCCACTGCTGGCTGATTAGTTGCAGCTCCATACATTGCACAGTGGCTCGAGTTGGTACTGCAGGCTGAGCAAGGTGATTAGGTGCGCTAGGCAGAATAGGAAATAGCAAGTTACCCCCTAGCCACAGAATAAGGGATAACTTCCTATGAGGGAAAAACCCTTTAAGACACATAATAGCAGGTCCATCAACAACAGCTTGCTGACTGTTTCCAAGCAGCAAATGTAATTAGTGTTTGATAGTTTGTTGTTACTTTTGTTGCTGTTGACAGATCTGTTACTGTTGTCGGTGGCCCGCGCTCCAGGGTGTGCAGCAGTGGGACCCCCACCAATTAGAAAGCTATCTTCCATCCTGTGGATAGGGGATAAGTTGCTGATATGGGGGTAACCCTTTAAGTACAGCAGCAGATCTGTCAACAGCAGCTTGTTGACTGTTTCCAAAAGTAACGCCAAAACTGTTAGGAAGTCTTCCAAGCAGTTGGGTTGTTACATTGGGGACAGTCAGGTGAAGCTTTACGTTAAGCAGCACATCAATAAGCAGACAATTCCTCACCAGACGCCGTGGGTCCCGGGAGCGGAGCCGCCTTTCTTCTACGTTTGATGTCTCCCATAAACAAGGATCCTAAATGGACACTCGTTTGTCTGAAAGTAATTAACAAACAAAACTGTTAACAAAGAAGAGACAAAGCGTCAAGCAGATATATGTTGGATATAATCTGGGCTCCAATCAGAGGCTCCTCGCAGGACGGCCCGTAATACGGCCACCAATCTTGTTTATATCGAAGCGTAATTATGTTTGTTGACAAGTGCTCAGCGAATAAACCCCCCGCCGTAAATCCTACCACAATGAATAATAGAAAAGGAATGCTTTTTAATTTTAAGATCTGGCAATCTTCCTACCGCCACGAAGGGAAAAAAAGACGGAAACCAAAGCCCGCGGCCGCTGACAGGTGAATGGCCCAGATTAATCGCAGCGCGGGATCACAATCCTGCTTCTAGGTTATCAATCGGTTCCTAATGCCGTCCTGTCAGCCATGTTTATTACAGGAAACGCTGCTGCCCATTTATTGTAAAGGTAATATGCAAAAAGAAAATCATTTTCTATGGTAAGCAATATAAAATACAATTATAGCTAATTGCTGTAAGCACCGCACTCCATCACCGCAGCCTTAACGGAGGGGCGAGCGAGTCGCAGAGATCCCCATCAGCATTGGGAGTACTGCAAGCAAAGCCTGACATGGGCTGCAGGCAAGGGGTTAAACGGGGGTTGTGGTCGCCCGCAGCTCCAGTTACTATGTCTCCATAGAAGTCCATGAGCTCTTTACCGGAACGCCTCTGAAACTATGCTGTAGGCTGACAGATAAAAGGAAGCGCTGCGTCCGGTGGACGGGTCTACGTACAGCGGGGCTGGGAAGTCTGCAGACCCTTTCACTACTTTTACATGCAGTTATGTTGTGTCCCCCTCGTTCTGCACTCAGTACCCCATAATGACACAGTGACAACAGAATGTCGAAAATCTATGAAAATTTTTAAAAAATGCAGACCATTTTGCATTGACATAAGTATTCACACCCCTTGCTATGACACCTGACATTCAGCTCGGGGTCTCTTATTTCTCTTGATCATCTTTGAGATGTTTCTACACCTTGATTGGAGTCACTTGTGGTAAATTCAGCTGATTGGACATAAGGCCTCCCTGTCTCTATAAAGTCTCACCGCTCACAATGCAAATCAGAGCCAAAACCAAAAGGAGGACAGAGCTGCCTGCAGAGCTCAGAGACGGGATTGTGTGGAGGCTCAGATCTGGAGAAGCTACAAAAAAATTTCTACTGCTCTGCAGTCCCCATCCAGCCTGGCAGAGGACAGAAAATCCCTAAATCTATGGGTGCAAACCTTGTGGCATCATCCCCAAGACCACCGGAGGCTGGAATCACTGCCAGAGGGCTTCAACTAATACGGAGTACGGGGTGTGAAGAGGTCAATGCAGGATGGGAGTTTTTTATATTTTAAAAAACAAAACAAAAAACACAAATATTTTCAGGGTTCTGTTGTCACTTTGTCATTATGGGGCATTTAGTGCAGAATGAGGGGGGGGGGGGGGATACAAAGACGCAACATCACAAAAAGGTTAAAAAAAAATTAAAAATGCAAGGGTCTGAAGACTTCCGGGACCTTCTGTACACAAGGAGTTCAATGGAGGCTGAATGGCAGCCCACAAAGACAGTATGGCTCCGATGACAGGAACAGATAGGACTCTGCCCAGTGCTCATTGGCCCTTTGCTAAACCAAACGGGGTTGTGCCAATATATGCGAGAGCCGGGGCGAGCAGCCGATCACCAGGTGGAGGGCGGCCAGTCAGCGGGCACTGTAGTATTACTGGACGGCCATTCCTACCAACCTGTAATAGGGGGACTGGACAAAGTCCGCTGGAATGGGAACCACTCTACAGGGGGTCTCTGCTCAGATTCGCAGACAGGGGGTCCGGAGTGGAAGAACCCGCTTATATGAACACAAGTTGCTTTCTGTTACAACACCTTTAGAGCTCAGAAGAGGGTTTTCTCCATCCGAGGGCTCGTTAGATTCCATTCGCCTATTCTGTCGTGGGACCAGGCAAACTGAATCCCTGGCCACAACAGACCTTTCCCATAACAGAACGAACCGACCGCACTTTAATGGGATCTGCCCGCCTTCCATTATACCCTCTGGCATGGTCACATGTAGCGCTATTTTCTCCTGGATTCCACAAGGAATCTCAGACACAGATGTGAAGGAGCCTTACACTACATTCACACTTCAGCTCAGCTCTTCAGTCTATTCTTCCTGGCAAAATACCCTAAACAATTAATAGAACCCAGATGGACCTCAATAAACCGTAACATGGGCAGCGTTGGTCAATAAACTGTAACATGGGCAGCGTTGGTCAATAAACTGCGAATCTATGGGCAGCGTTGGTCAATAAACCGTAACATGGGCAGCGTTGGCCAATAAACCGTAACATGGGCAGCGTTGGCCAATAAACCGTAACATGGGCAGCGTTGGTCAATAAACCGTAACATGGGCAGCGTTGGTCAATAAACCGTAACATGGGCAGCGTTGGCCAATAAACTGTAACATGGGCAGCGTTGGCCAATAAACCGTAACATGGGCAGCGTTGGTCAATAAACCGTAACATGGGCAGCGTTGGTCAATAAACCGTAACATGGGCAGCGTTGGTCAATAAAACGTAACATGGGCAGCGTTGGCCAATAAACCGTAACATGGGCAGCGTTGGCCAATAAACTGTAACATGGGCAGCGTTGGTCAATAAACTGCAAATCTATGGGCAGCGTTGGTCAATAAACCGTAACATGGGCAGCGTTGGCCAATAATCCGCAAGTCCATGGGCAGCGTCAGTCAATAAATTGTAACATGGGCAGCATTGGTCAATAAACCGCAAATCTATGGGCAGTGTTGGTCAATAAACAGTAACATGGGCAGCGTTGGTCAAACCACAAATCCATGGCCAGCGTTGGTCAAACCGCAAATCTATGGGCAGTGTTGGTCAATAGACCTCAAGTCCATGGGCAGCGTTGGTCAATAAACCGCAGGTCCATGGGCAGTGTTGGTCAATAAACCGCAGGTCCATGAGCAGTGTGGGTCAATAAACCGCAAGTCCATGGGCAGCGTTGGTCAATAAACCGCAAGTCCATGGGCAGTGTTGGTCAATAAACCGCAGGTCCATGAGCAGTGTTGGTCAATAAACCACAAGTCCCTGGGCAGCGTTGGTCAATAAACCGCAGGTCCATGAGCAGCGTTGGGTGTCATATGACGGATCCAACAGATTTGAATAGAATCTTAGATATATTCAAAGGTTGCACCACCACTTACAGGACTCCTGTATAGGCTCAACATGAGTCCTGAATCCCAACTTCTTGGCAAGGAAGCAAGCTGGCTCAGCTTCTGTAACTTCTATAGACTGAAGCTGGGGGTCTGCCAGAAAGGTGTTCAGAATACCCCTTTAGTCATTGTAGAATGGAAAGTTCTACAACTTTCTAGAACACTTTCCTCTGGTCTTTATCAATGAAGAAAATTGCACCAGATTTATTGGAACAGCGTTATAAAGTTGGTGCCCCGCTCTGGGCACGTTAGACACATTCCTCTTCTTACGACAACCACGATATTCACAAGTTTTTAATATATTTTGGGTCTTGTACAGCTCGTTAGCTGCACGCCTTTGTCTTTTCAAAAACATGGATGTAGGCGTAAAAACATCCAGAAAATATAATAAATGTGGCATCATATATTTGTCAGGTACATTTTCCCCTTTAAATGCATGCATTTTGGGCTGACAGTCATGTTTGCAGGGTTTATCTTCTGCAGCTGAACAGATCAGGGTGTATAGTAAACTGTAGACGGAGTATCACAAGGAGATCCGCTGGTGAGGCTGGACTGATGGCTCTGTTTCCTTCTGCTCTCCTGTTCTGCACCTTCTCATTGTGTAATTTACGACCACAACAAAGTCTGTTTTTGTTGTAGTCGAGAATTAGCTGATAAAAAGAGAAAATAAAAGGAGAAGAGAGGAGGAGAAGAGAGGAGGAGGAGAAGAGAGGAGGAGGAGAAGAGAGGAGGAGAAGAAGAGAGGAGGAGAAGAAGAGAGGAGGAGAAGAAGAGAGGAGGAGAAGAAGAGAGGAGAAGAAGAAGAGAGGAGAAGAAGAAGAGAGGAGAAGAAGAAGAGAGGAGAAGAAGAAGAGAGGAGAAGAAGAAGAGAGGAGAAGAAGAGAGGAGGAGAAGAGAGGAGATGAAAAGAGGAGGTGAAGAGAGGAGGTGAAGAGAGGAGGTGAAGAGAGGAGAAGACGACTAAAAAGTAAGGTCAGTCCAGCCTCAATAATGAGTCTCCTATGAAGCCTGGTTTACTATATACTGCAATATTTAGAAGCTGCAGAGGACAAATGGTGTAAAATTTCTAATGAAGCCCTATTACAAAAATGACTGTGAGCCCAAAATATATCATTTAAGTGGAAAAACATGTACCTACCCCCAAAAGTATCATAGCTATAAAAAGTATAAAAAGCGGACCTTGACCCGTCTGTACAGGAGGCCAAAAAACTTCCCAAGCTACGATGTGCCTGCTTCTTTCCCCGCTAACAATTGGTGGACCCCCCATGATCGGCTCACCTTTGGGGGCCGATGAAACAGAAGCAAACAAAGAGTCCACATCTTAAATTCATGTAACTATTTTGTATCAGAGGGTCGAGCAACTTTACAAAAGAAAAGAAGAGTGACTTTTGCAGTTGAAAACATTGGGTTTTCACTAAAAACGTCCACTTTTCCCCGGATACTCATTGACGACATTATACATTCTGTGAGCTCAGTGTCTGATCTCTTTCTTAATGATGTTCTGTTAGTCTGGAAAAAGCTGGCACACAGGAGCTACGTATCACTTGCCCTTCACCCGGGGGCTCGCACTGAAATGGTAATTATTTTAAGGACACCAAATTATTTTAATAACCATTCTTTTCCTAATTTCCTATTTAATTGTCTTTAGATAGAATAACCCGACCTGATGAAAGTGCTTACAGTAATGCTGCCCTATCGGAGGTTAGAGCATTGCATCTGGACGCCTCTATACGAGATGTGCGAGAGATAGTGCAGGCGCCAGGAGAAAAGTTCATCAATATCAAAAACAAAAAACTTTATTACATTGAGTAGAAGTGGGCGAGTCATACACTTCCTGAAGGTGTAGCTCAAAGATCGGAAGAGTCCTTTAACGTGCCCTGGTTTCCCTTTACATCCTAAATACACTATGCCGACAAAAATATTGGACCCCCCCAATCCTGTGCTGTCAGGTGAAGGGAATATGGAAATCAGATGTGTGAGCATCAGGTATAAAGGAGAGGATCCCACAGGAGACCCCAGTACAGAAACCATTAGATGCCCCCAGGTATAGAACTAACAGGACCTGGTGGGGGGATGTCACAAGGTGTAGAGCTGACAACGGGGTCTGAGGGTGTCATCAAGTGTAGAGCTGACAACAGGGTCTGGTGGTGGGATGCCCCCAAGTGTAGAGCTGACAATGGGGTCTGGGGGATGTCATCAAGTGTAGAGCTGACAACGGGGTCTGGTGGAGGGATGTCACCAGGTGTAGAGCTGACAACGGGGTCTGGTGGTGGGATGCCCCCAGGTGTAGAGCTGACAACGAGGTCTAGGGATGTCATCAAGTGTAGAGCTGACAACAGGGTCTGGTGGTGAGATGCCACCAGGTGTAGAGCCGACAACGGGGTCTGGTGAGGGACGTCACCAGGTGTAGAGCTGACAATGGGGTCTGGTGGTGGGATGTCACCAGGTGTACAGCTGACAATGGGGTCTGGTGGGGGGATGTCTCCAGGTGTAGAGCTGACAACGGAGTCTGGTGGTGGGATGTCACCAGGTGTACAGCTGACAATGGGGTCTGGTGGGGGGATGTCTCCAGGTGTAGAGCTGACAACGTGGTCTGGGGATGTCACCAGGTGTAGAGCTGACAATGGGGTCTGGTGGGGGATGTCACCAGGTGTAGAGTTTACAACAGGATCTGGTGGTGGGATGTCACTAGCTATCGAGCTGACAACGGGGTCTGGTGGTGGAATGTCACCAGGTGTAGAGCTGACAACAGGGTCTGGTGCAGGGATGTCACCAGGTGTAGAGCTGACAACAGGGTCTGGTGGTGGGATGCCCCCAAGTGTAGAGCTGACAATGGGGTCTGGGGGATGTCATCAAGTGTAGAGCTGACAACGGGGTCTGGTGGAGGGATGTCACCAGGTGTAGAGCTGACAACGGGGTCTGGTGGTGGGATGCCCCCAGGTGTAGAGCTGACAACGAGGTCTAGGGATGTCATCAAGTGTAGAGCTGACAACAGGGTCTGGTGGTGAGATGCCACCAGGTGTAGAGCCGACAACGGGGTCTGGTGAGGGACGTCACCAGGTGTAGAGCTGACAATGGGGTCTGGTGGTGGGATGTCACCAGGTGTACAGCTGACAATGGGGTCTGGTGGGGGGATGTCTCCAGGTGTAGAGCTGACAACGGAGTCTGGTGGTGGGATGTCACCAGGTGTACAGCTGACAATGGGGTCTGGTGGGGGGATGTCTCCAGGTGTAGAGCTGACAACGTGGTCTGGGGATGTCACCAGGTGTAGAGCTGACAATGGGGTCTGGTGGGGGATGTCACCAGGTGTAGAGTTTACAACAGGATCTGGTGGTGGGATGTCACTAGCTATCGAGCTGACAACGGGGTCTGGTGGTGGAATGTCACCAGGTGTAGAGCTGACAACAGGGTCTGGTGGTGGGATGTCACCAGGTGTAGAGCTGACAACGGGGTCTGGTCATGGGATGTCACCAACCAATCAGTACAAGACATCACAGCTTCTGGACCTTCCAGAGTCCACTGTTGGCCATGTTATTGGGAGATGTAAGCTATCCAGTGTGCGTGGTGCTGCCATGTTCAGAGAGACCTAATAAACTGGCAGAACGTGGACAGCGAAGCCTTGTAGGAGCTGTGAAGACATCACACACATCGTCTGTCCTTGCTCAGGAGGTCTCACAGGCCATTGTGACATCCATTAGCACCAGAACCATCCGTAGGGAGTGGCATGTGATGGGTTACCATGTACCACGTGACACTGAATGCACAGTGGCGCCTACGATGGTGCTTGGAGCGATGGATTGTAAGAGTTGTGGACAGCTTAGTCACAGTACACCAGATTCCCATCGGATGGCGGCACATGAGTGTGATTTCATTGTGACTACATCGTCCCAACAGTGAAGTTTGGGGGAGGTTCTGTTATGGTATGGGGGAGAGTGGGGGGGGGGGGGGTTTCTGCTGGGAAGGACTTGGGCCATTGGTTATATTGAAGTCCACCATCAACACCAATGAGTTCAGAGACATTCTGGACAATGTGGCATCACCTCCCCTGTGGTAATACTCCGCTACAGCTCCGTGTCTCTACCAACATGACAGAACGCCATGTCATATGGCACACATGTTGAGGCTTCGTTTAGCAAACACAACATCTGCAAACTTCACTGATCAACCCGAAGTCTGGATCTCAATCCCATTCAGCATCTTTGGGACGGACTAGAACGCTGTATCGATGCATGCCCACCATACCCAGCATCACTAGCTAAAGCACCCCTAAAAAAATAGAGGCCGAAGGCGGCCAACATCGGATTGAAAAACGAGAATAAAATACTTTTAATAACGTAGTTTATATGTTCAGTTGCACTAACTACTTCAGGAAGGAGTTGTGGTTGTTATGCAGTGTATTCCCTAGCAACCAGACTGTCAGACATAACTGAATTTTTGAGCTCAAAGCTGGAATGGGACTACAGTGACAACAAAGCAGGGAAACCACGCTTTGACCCCTTTGTGTGACCTTTAGTGGATGATTTTGGTGTCATTAGATTTGTGACATCCTCACCACCGCCGTAAAATCATAACATTTGAGTTTGATAGATTGAGTGACTGTTGGGCGAGGTCAAAGTTCCTGTGTTAAGTCTTGCGGCGCTGTTGTGCTTCAGCCAACCGCACAGCTAGGGAGAGTCAAGCGTTGCTACGCGGCGTTCATATCAAGTGCTGCCATGTCCCCAAAGCGTGGAAGACCGAGCCGTGGACTGCGAACAGGTCAAGCTAAATCCTCGTCTCGACAGTTCTTAAAATATTTATAACTATTTTTCCGAGCATTTTATGTTCACGTAGCGATGGGTCACTCTAGTGACATTAATTCTGTTGCTGCGGCAACCACTAACATTTTTGTAATATAAAAGATTTCTTCCACCAAACTGTGGATCATGTGTCCAAGTTGCCAAAAATCCTGAACCTTCACCGATATCATGTAGACGATGCACGAGCCTTTACACTTCATTTTCTACGTCAGCAGCTGCTTCCCTGGCAATAAAGTGTCTGTGCAGCAATGCTCTTACCAGCCACCTGTGCAGTTTACTGCCAGGGATGCAGCAGGTGATATATGCGCATACATGGCTGTCCTTACCTACAGGCAATCTATGAGGTCGCACAAGTTGCCAGCCACCAGCTTGTAGGCTACCAGGCAGATGTATGCTTGGGAGAATCACTCTCTAAGGTCTGCTGGGCCAGATGATGATCTTCCTCTGTGTGGCAGCGTCTTATGGACCTGCATAAGTCAAACACATCCTGGCTTTGTCTCCTGCCCTTTGTAAGTCCAGTGATGCCCCCGCAACACAAATGCGTAGTTCTGCTGCTTATCTTAGGAACCTGGTTCTGGTATTGTATCTATGTACTGAACTTGATCTGGGGCCCGATTTATGTACTGAACTTGGCTTTGATGCTGCATTTATGTCCTTTGCTTAGTTCTAGAGCTGTACCTATGATATGAGCTTGATTCTGGTACAGTATTTATTCACTGGGCTGTTCTGGTGTTCTGGTGTATGCTATTTTACTAATTTCTGCTCAAGCATAATCCAGTCAAACTGCTTATCAGTGCAATATGTGCAGACCCAATTCCCCAAAATATGTCCCACTGGGTAAAATGTAAATAAATGTAAAATAGAATGCAAGGATTTAGAAATCTCATATGGCCATGTTATTCACAGCAGAACATATATCTCTCAGAAGTGAAGCTGGTCGGAGGCCTCACCAACCTGCAAGTCTGAAAAATGTGGAGATATTTTAGAAAAATATTTAACATAAAATTGTCAATACTTTGAATTAAAAAATTAAATTAAAAAGGCACAAGGCCAACAGTCAATACTGGATGCTGGAGATCTCCGGCCCTCGGGCGACACTGCATTATAAACAGGTATGATTCTGTAATACAATCACTGCAGGGCGCAGGATCATCACCTGTGAACACGGTTCGCCATACAATCCACAGATACAAGTTACAGCTGTATCAGCGTAGAAGAAGCCATATACCAACACAATCCAGAAACACCGGCGTCTTCTCTGGGCCAAATATCATTTACAATGGACTGAGCAAAATGGGAAAGTGTTCTGTGGTCGGATGAACCAAAATGTGAAATTCTTTTTGTAACCCACGGACGCCGTGTCCAGCAGACTCAAGAGGGGAGGAACCATCCAGCTTGTCATCAGCGCACAGTCCTGCATCTCTGATGGTATGGGGTGGCATTAGCGCCTATGGCACGGGCAGCGCACACATCCTGGCGGGCACCATCAGTGCTGAGGGGTATGTAGAGGTTTTAGAACAACATATGTTCCATCCAGACAACGTCTCTTCCAGGGAAGGCCTTGCATATTTCAGCCAGACAATGCTAACCACACACTGCATCCATGACAAGAGCACAGAAGAAGAGTCCAGGGGCCGATCCCACCGCCTGCAGTCCGGACCTTTCACCAACAGAAAAGATTTGGCGCTTTAGGAAACAAAACATCTTGCAAAGACGACCGAGGACCGCGGAGCGGCTAGAATCCTCCGTCAGACAAGAATGGGACAACACTCCTCTCCCAGAACTCCAGCAATCGGTCTCCTCACTTCCCAGAAGAGGGGATGCTACACAACGGTAGACACGGCCCCGCACAACCTTTATGAGATGTGTTGCTGCCATCGATTTCTAAACTAGTTTTTTTTTTAATGAAATGGAACAATGTCTCCCCTCCCCCTTCTGATTTTGTCTTCTATGTTCTACTGTGATACAATAGGGTTAGATGAGATTTCCAAACCCTTGCATTCTTTATTTCTTTACATTTTACAGAGGATCCCAACTTTTTTGGAATTGGGGTTGCATAATTTTTCTAGGGGTGGAAAGGGGATGTGCAGAAATACAAAAAACCTGCCTACAGCTGTCACTGCCCGCATACCCTGCGCTGCGGCGGCTCCTGGGTTGTGTATGTAATGTCGGTGGCAGCTTGGCGTTTTTGACAGCTCGGACCTGTGACCATCCGGCGGATCGGCAGAACGCGACATCTTTTTAATGGTAAGTGGATTACAAGAACACTAGTGGTGGCTGTAATGGAATGGATATCGCACGCGGGTCTTGGGCGACCCCTTTAAATATCCGAGCGGTTTGTCTCTTCCTGACTCGGTTTTGCTGTTTTTCCCCCTCCGTCGGCGCAGCATCATCATTCATCATGAAACACAACCACAAGAGAAGCATAAAAATTAGAAATTAATAAACCCGGCCAATTGAAGTGGAGGACCTGCCTCACCGGAGGAGCCGCCGGCCTCGCCTGAGTGATTCTAGCAAGAATTGATTATCTGCTAGGCTGCATTGAGATATCTAGATTATTGATCAGTTAGATTATAGCACTCAGACCCCTCGTGAAACACAAGACTCCTGGAGGCCCGGCGATGGAGCTGTTTGTAATAACATTAAGTGAGGACCACTCCGTTACTCCTGTCACCCCTCATGTAGAACATCGCAGTTACTTTTTAATCTAAAATCAATGTACTGTATGTCTGAGAGGCCGCCGGGCCTCCATAAACAGATGACTCATTTGTCTCCGCATGGCACCACACTTTGATCAAGAGCCAAGGTGAGCGCAGGCGGGTTTCTCTTCTTTGTGTTTTCCTGCGCAGCTTATACTGTATACAATCAAAGAGAGTTATGGTGGAACGAAGGCAGCGATGTTATTCCATAGAGATGTAATACTCGGACAGTGGCTACTTGTTAGAAGAGTCCCTGGACAGTGAGATAATCACAAAGTGTTCTTCTGCTGGTACCTCAGAGATAGCTGTGATCTGTGCAGTGCCTCCACAGGACAAATGAAGTATTACACATGCCGAGTCTTCCAGACCAACTAATGCTCCTTATAAGAGCTCTTGACTCTGGCCAAGGCATGAGGATCCTGAAGAGAGGACCTCCTATCAAAGGGTTTTTCCAAGACTAAGCTACTGATGACCTATCCTTAGGATAGATCATCAATATTAGACCGGTGGAGATTTTTTGCTCAAAACTCCAGCCGATCAGCTCTTCAAAGAGGACATGGCGCTCAAGTGAGCTCTGCAGCCACTTCTGAGGCTACTAACATCACATTCATGTGGCCTGAGTGCAGCTCCGTCACATTCAAGAGAATGAAATTGAGCGGCTATACAAGCATCGCTATAATGAAATATACAATGCTTTGGCTGGGATGCAGCGAGGAGGCCGTGGTACTCACTCATGCGGAGCAGACTCTTTAAACAACTGATTGGCTGGAGGCCCCCTACCAATCAGATATTGAAGACCTATTCTGAGTCCCAAGTGGAGGATCCCACCGATCAGATATTGAAGACTATTTTGAGTCCCGAATGAAGGACCCCCACCGTTTAGATATTGAAGACCTAGTTTGAGTCCCGAGTGGAGAACCCTTACCAATCAGATATTGAAGACCTATTCTGAGTCCCAAGTGGATGACACCCAATGATCAGATATTGATGACCTATTCTGAGTGTAGGTCATCAATATCAAACTCCCAGAAAAACCCCTATAACTCTAAATTGCCTAACAGCATATATAAAACATGACTCCTAGCCTGGCCAAACCCTTTAACCCCGTCCTGACATGTACCAACCCCCACCCCTCTCCCCAGCCATAACATAGCAGCCATTGATCCCCGACACAGATTCATTGTTTCAGGAGGCCACCGAGGAACGGCTTGCCCCATTTAATTGCTATCAAAAACTGCAAGTTTGTTTCTGCAGACACTGTGATTATAGGTAATCTGAGGTCAAAGCGCTTCGTCTACTCCTGTCTGCGGCGGCTGATGCTGCTGCCCGGGTGCACAGGAGGAAGCAGCGCCGCTTCAGCCTCCAGCAGAGACAGCAAAGTAGGCAAACTGGATGCAACCTGTGTGTCATTACCCAACGGCAACCTGAACTGTGATGTCCGGGAATATAACGGCGGCAGACAATAGTCAGCGGGGTCCCGGCGTCCATCAGAGGTCCTACTGTCTGCTTATTATCTGCACTACTCCTATTGTAAAACATATCAAAACAGGGACATAAGCAGTGAATTACATCACATACTGCATGCTGGGAAACCTGTAATGTAAAGTATATTGCAGACACTACACTGCAGCCTGTACGTTGCAGGATAATACATTGAATGGCCACTTTATTAGAGACACCCATCTAATAAAATGACCCTTGACCCCTTTCAGTGATGAGTTGCTGGTCCTCCCGGGGCGGCGGGATGCGGGGTCCCGCGGTCGGGGCGCGTTCCACCGACTTGTGGTCCGGCTGCCGGGGGCGCGGGTGTCTGGCCGGCGTGGTGCTGGTGGTGTGCGCACCTGTGAGTGCAGCTGCCGTGCACAAGCTCCCTTTTATTATGTTCTGTTGGGAGTTGGCTTCTCCCTCTCTCCGCCCCTGGGCGGAGGTTTTTGTTTAAAGGTCAGACAGAGACTTGCAATCACTGCCAGTTATTGGTTTCCCTCAGTGTGCTAGCTAGTCTGCCTCTGTTGGTCTCCTGCCTCTGTCATCTTGTCCGCTATACTTTGCTCTTATCCACCAAGTTTTTCCATCTGCCTCTGTTCGGCTTAGTATTTTCGTGTTGGTTATTTACATCTGCCTTTTCTGTCGGTATTCTACCCCTTCTTTCCAGGTACGCCAGTGTCCCTTTTTCGGTCCCTAGTGAGAGTAGGGACCGCCGCCCAGTTGCCCGCCTGCGGTTAGTCAGGAGTGGAGGCAAGTAGGCAGGGACAGGGGTTGTGGGTGAGATCTAGGGCCCCCGGGCTGGCGTATCAAGGGTAATATACAGTAACAGATCCCCCATCTTATGTGGATTTATGCTGAAACTGATCCACGGAAAACTTGTCACATGATTTTATGCTCCGGGGTGACGGGAAGAATTACCACCCAGGGCGCCAATCATGAGAGGGACGGGGCTCTAATAAAGGGGATGTCAGTGTATATGAAATATCCTGCAGCTGAAGGAAGAGCTTCCAAAAGTGATACTATTGGCAGAAGCAGCTTCTCAAACTCCAACAAGCCCCATCACATCCATTTGTAATTGCTGACATCTCTTTCCAAAACCATGAACAGCGAGGGATCAGCAGAACAAAAGTGCATTGGGGCGCCAGTGAGGTCTTTGTCCTGTTCAATGGTTATCTAGATAGATGCTCATCTGTACTGCAGCTTAGTTCAGTTCAAGCAAATGGGAATTGAGTTCCAATAGCGGCACTGCCATATGTCTGGTGGTATAGAGCAGTGGAGGGGCTAATGCCAGTGTACCTCGTGGTTCAGAGTTATAGAGGGGTTAATAACATTGTCCCTAGTGGTCTAGAGTAGTGGAGGGGCAAATGCCAGTATCCCTAGTGGTCTAGAGTAGTGGAGGGGGCTAATGCCAGTGTGCCTAGTGGTCTGGAGTAGTGAAGGAGCTAATGCCAGCGTGCCTAGTGGTCTAGAGTAGTAAAGGAGCTAATGCCAGCGTGCCTAGTGGTCTAGAGTAATGGAGGGGCTAATGCCAGTGTCCCTAGCGGTCTATAGTGTAGTGGAGAGGGCCATGCTACTGTCTTTTGGAGAGGTTGATGCCAGTGTCCACAGCCTGCACACAGACTGATTTAGAATGTATGGAGGATGAACAATCGTACATACAACCGATCGTCCCCCATAGTCTCTTCATTGGCTAGAGCAGGGGTCCCCAACTCCAGTCCTCAGGGACCACCAACAGGTCATGTTTTCAGGATATCCTATGGTAAGAACACCTGTGGCAATGTCTGAGACACCGACAATAATTACATCACCTGTGCAACACTGAGGAAATCCTGAAAACATGACCTGTTGGGGTCCCTGAGGACGGGAGTTGGGGAACACTGGGCTAGAGCACATCTCCTGTTCACATACGGGGGTGTAATGCAAACTACGATGGATTTGTTGGCTGCACAAAAGATGCCACCAGTCAACAAATAAGTGTTTACTAATCGGATGCACGTTCACCTGGCCAATGATTAGGCAAAAGAACATCTCTACACATGTACTTGCACGATCATCAGGCCGGGTAAAAGGTCGCCAAGGTATCTTTTTGGTTTTTGTACGGGGATCTATAGCAAGCTAAATCCCAACTACATACAATGGCATGCCAAAAGTCATGGGAAAGGAAGACAGGAACTAGTATTGTGTAGTACTTCTTCTAACCTGGGGTAATGTAGTAACTTCACGTGATAACCAATTCATAGGTGGATGGAAGATGCCTGGAGGGATGTTGAGCCATCTAGATAGCCACCCACAGCTCCGTGGTATTTGTAGGTGCCGGATCTTGGGTGTGAATGGAACTCTCCACCACATCCCAAAAATGCTTGATTGGGCTCATGTCATGTGAACCTGCAGGCCGCACCGTTCGTAGGAACTCTCATAAATACTCTTTGAACTAATTCTGGACAACTTGAGCCCAATGGCACCCTGCATTATCCTGCTGGAAAAGTATCATCATTGCGTGGGAACATGAAGTCCACGAGGAGCTGCAAATGGTCACCAAGCAGTGAACTGTAGTGGGCAGCGGTCAATGACGTGTGTAGGTGGACCACTGGACCCAACCCATACCATGAGAACGCACCCAACACAATTATGGGGCCACCAGCCTGCATCGTACCTTGCTGACAACTGAGGTCCATGGCTTCATGGGGTCTGCACAATACACAAAGCCTACCCTCAGCCCCAAATAATTGGTCCTGTGACTCACTGGACCACGCCGTGTCGCCAGTCCTTTAGTAACCTCCCGAGCCGCGGTGAGGCGCTGTGTCCGGTGTTGTGGTGTTAACAGAGGCGCTCCGGTGGGTATTCTGCGGGTTATGTGTGGCACATCTGGTATTGAAAGTGGATGTGTGTTTGCACGGACATCTCTGGTCAGACGCTGCTGGTCGCAATCATTAAACACCCATGGGCGACCACTGCGCTGGGGATGGTGATGGCTTCTATGACGTATACCCAGTACACACTTGACACTGCGGATTGAATGTTAAATGCCTGCACAGCATTGGAAATGGAAAGTCCCACTCGTCTGGCACCCACTATCAGGCCACGTTCCAATAATGCCACGAGCACGCTGGCCGGTATTCAACCTCATACCTTATACCCCTGGGGTAACGCCCTTCATAATCCATTACATTCCGCTATCCCAGGACTTTTGGCACGTCAGTGTAAAAGACATGCTATAGTAGCCCCCCTCAGCTGGTGCCTGGCTGCTTTTAAGATTTTGGAGGGTCTTAGTAATAGGTGCAGCTGAAAGGGCCCCTAATTAGCAGGGTGACCACGTTCTTGTGTCCACATAATGAAGATTCCGCTCTATGGGGGATAGGAAGCGTTTTAATCCATTAGCTTTTGATCTGCCCGGTTGCTCCTGCGGCACGAGAGCTTCGCCCGTATCAGCGCCGGTAAGGGCCAAGGCGGCCAATAATACAGTAACATCTTCGGACTCTGGACAGCCACCTTGCCTGGAAACTTGGCTGAAGACGAGATGGTGACGCGGACGCGAGTAAACAGTGTCAAATGGAATGATTTTCTTCCGCAGAGAGACAAGAGGAATCTGTCGCCCCACTTTACTCATTTGGATGGAGAGGATTGTGAGAGGATTAAGCCTAGTTAAAGCTGCCCTCTGTACAAGACGTGTTTCCTAGCAGACCCAGACAAGCTCGGGAAACAAACAGATGTGACTATGGTCCCTGGCGTTTGGCAAGAACGCTCATTGTCAATAAGAAAAATATAAGCACGGACAGGGGATCAGCTGCGCAACAGTGGAGCAGGCCTGCAAGTGTCAAAATAGCAGCAGCGGACTGGCAGCGGGAGGTAGAAGGGTTACTGGAGCCAGTGTGATGTGATGTGCCACGCCGGAGCCAAGAAGCTGCCCGCTAATTACTGACGCCAGGATGGGCGCAAAGAGACACATATCTATGTCCGTACGGTACATGGAAGAGCGACATATCTATATCCATACAGTACATGGAAGAGCGACATATATCCATACAGTACAGACGGGAAGAGCGACATATCTATATCCATACAGTACATGGAAGAGGGGCATATATCCATACATTACATGGAAGAGCAACATATATCCATATAGTACAGATGGGGGGGAGTGATGTATATCCATATGGTACATGGAAGAGCGACATATATCCATACAGTACAGACAGGAAGAGCGACATATCTATATCCGTACGGTACATGGAAGAGGGGCATATATCCATACAGTACAGACGGGGGGAGTGATGTATATCCATACAGTACATAGAAGAGCGACATATATCCATATAGTACAGATGGGGGGGAGTGATCTATATCCATATGGTACATGGAAGAGCCACATATCTATATCCATACAGTACATGGAAGAGCCACATATCTATATCCATACAGTACATGGAAGAGCGACATATCCATATAGTACAGACGGGGGGAGTGATGTATATCCATACGGTACATAGAAGAGCAACATATATCCATACAGTACATGGAAGAGCGACATATCTATATCCATAGGTACATGGAAGAGCGACATATCTATATCCGTATAGTACATGGAAGAGCGACATATATCCATACGGTACATGGAAGAGCGACATATCTATATCCATACAGTACATGGAAGAGCGACATATCTATATCCATACAGTACATGGAAGAGCGACATATCTATATCCATACGGTACATGGAAGAGCGACATATCTATATCCGTATAGTACATGGAAGAGCGACATATCTATATCCGTGTAGTACATGGAAGAGCGACATATATCCATACAGTACATGGAAGAGCGACATATCTATATCCATACAGTACATGGAAGAGCGACATATCTATATCCATACAGTACATGGAAGAGCGACATATCTATATCCATACGGTACATGGAAGAGCGACATATCTATATCCATACAGTACATGGAAGAGCCACATATCTATATCCGTACGGTACATGGAAGAGCCGCATATATCCATACAGTACATAGAAAAGCCACATATCTATATCCATACAGTACATGGAAGAGCCACATATCTATATCCGTACGGTACATGGAAGAGCGACATATATCCATACAGTACAGGCGGGAAGAGCCACATATCTATATCCATACAGTACATGGAAGAGCCACATATCTATATCCGTATAGTACATGGAAGAGCGACATATATCCATACAGTACATGGAAGAGCGACATATCTATATCCATACGGTACATGGAAGAGCGACATATATCCATACAGTACATGGAAGAGCGATGTATATCCATACAGTACAGGCGGGAAGAGCGACATATCTATATCCATACAGTACATGGAAGAGCCACATATCTATATCCGTACGGTACATGGAAGAGCCGCATATATCCATACAGTACATGGAAGAGCGACATATCTATATCCATACAGTACATGGAAGAGCGACATATCTATATCCGTATAGTACATGGAAGAGCGACATATCTATATCCGTGTAGTACATGGAAGAGCGACATATATCCATACAGTACATGGAAGAGCGACATATCTATATCCATACAGTACATGGAAGAGCGACATATCTATATCCATACAGTACATGGAAGAGCGACATATCTATATCCGTACGGTACATGGAAGAGCGACATATCTATATCCGTACGGTACATGGAAGAGCCGCATATATCCATACAGTACATGGAAGAGTGACATATCTATATCCATACAGTACATGGAAGAGCGACATATATCCATACAGTACAGGCGGGAAGAGCGACATATCTATATCCATACAGTACATGGAAGAGCCACATATCTATATCCGTACGGTACATGGAAGAGCGACATATATCCATACAGTACAGGCGGGAAGAGCCACATATCTATATCCATACAGTACATGGAGGAGCGACATATATCCATACAGTACATGGAAGAGCGACATATATCCATACAGTACATGGAAGAGCCACATATCTATATCCGTACGGTACATGGAAGAGCCGCATATATCCATACAGTACATGGAAAAGCCACATATCTATATCCATACAGTACATGGAAGAGCCACATATCTATATCCGTACGGTACATGGAAGAGCGACATATATCCATACAGTACAGGCGGGAAGAGCCACATATCTATATCCATACAGTACATGGAAGAGCGACATATATCCATACAGTACATGGAAGAGCGACATATCTATATCCATACAGTACATGGAAGAGCGACATATCTATATCCATACAGTACATGGAAGAGCGACATATATCCATACAGTACATGGAAGAGCGACATATCTATATCCATACAGTACATGGAAGAGCGACATATATCCATACAGTACATGGAAGAGCGACATATCTATATCCATACAGTACATGGAAGAGCGACATATCTATATCCATACAGTACATGGAAGAGCGACATATCTATATCCATACAGTACATGGAAGAGCGACATATATCCATACAGTACATGGAAGAGCGACATATATCCATACAGTACATGGAAGAGCGATGTATATCCATACGGTACATGGAAGAGCCGTATTCTATAATACCTGCATGATAAATATGGCTTACTGGAGAAATCTAAATATCATGTACCTCCAAGTGATTGTGGGAGGACATCGCTGCTGTAGGCCACACAAACACCGCAGACCGCTCATTATGGGATTCACAAGTAAACAGAGGAAATGGAGCTCATTTGTACAAAAAATGTAGATTTTAAAGCTGCTAAAATAAAATACATTAAATATGTTTTTCTTTTGACTAGAAGATACATTTTAGTAAATCTTGCTAATGTGCGAGCATCTTATAAGTCGATGTCAAAGAAGCCTGGAGGGATAAGACCACCGTGCACAGAACACTCCATGTAGTTCCATCACAGCTGTACAGCTCCCCTCCAGTCCCTGCTCAGTGAGCATTTATGTGGACTCCAGATATTAACCCAATCACTACTCTAGACCACCAGGGACACTGGCATCAGCATATCCCTCCACTGCTCTAGACCACGTGGGACACTGGGATCAGCACATCCCGCCACTGCTCTAGACCACCGGGGACACTGGGATCCGCACATCCCTCCACTGCTCTAGACCACCGGGGACACTGGGATCAGCACATCCCTCCACTGCTCTACACCACCGGGGATACTGGGATCAGCACATCCCTCCACTGCTCTAGACCACCGGGGACACTGGGATCAGCACATCCCTCCACTGCTCTAGACCACCGAGGACGCTGGGATCAGCACATCCCTCCACTGCTCTAGACCACCAGGGACACTGAGATCAGCACATCCCTCCATTGCTCTGGACCAAGGACACTGGCATCAGCACATCCCTCCACTGCTCTGGACCACCAGAGACATTGGAATAAGCACATCCCTTCATTGCTCTAGACCACCGGGGACACTGGGATCAGCACATCCCTCCATTGCTCTGGACCAAGGACACTGGCATCAGCACATCCCTCCGCTGCTCTAGACCACCAGGGACCCTGGCATCAGCACATCCCTCCACTGCTCTATACCACCAGAGACATTGGCATTCGCACATCCCTCCACTGCTCTAGACCACCGGGGACACTGGCATCCTCACATCCCTCCACTGCTCTAGACCAAGGACACTAGCATCAGCACATCCCTCCACTTCTCTAGACAACCAAGGACACTGGCATCAGCACATCCCTCCACTGCTCTGGACCACCAGAGACATTGGCATAAGCACATCCCTTCATTGCTCTAGACCCCCGGGGACACGGACATCCTCACATCCCTCCAGTGCTCTGGACCGAGAATGCTGGCATCAGCACATTCCTCCACTGCTCTAGACCACCAAGGACACTGGCATCAGCACATTACTCCACTGCTGTAGACTAAGGACACTAGCATCAGCACATCCCTCCACTGCTCTAGACCACCAGAGACATTGGCATCCGCACATCCCTCCACTGCTCTAGACCACCAGGGACACTGGTATCAGCACAACCCTCCACTGCCTAGACCACTATGGACACTGGCATCAGCACATCACTCCACTGCTCTAGACCACCAGAGACATTGGCATCCGCACATCCCTCCACTGCTCTAGACCACTAGAGACATTGGCATCCGCACATCCCTCCACTGCTCTAGACCACCAGGGACACCGGCATCAGCACAACCCTCCACTGCCTAGACCACTAAGGACACTGGCATCAGCACATCACTCCACTGCTCTAGACCACCAGAGACATTGGCATCCGCACATCCCTCCACTGCTCTAGACCACCAGAGACATTGGCATCCGCACATCCCTCCACTGCTCTAGACCACCGGGGACACTGGCATCCTCACATCCCTCCACTGCTCTGGATTGAGGACACTGGCATCAGCACATCCCTCCACTGCTCTACACAACCAAGGACACTGGCATTAGCACATCCCTCCACTGCTCTAGACCACCAGAGACATTGGCATAAGCACATCCCTCCATTGCTCTAGACCACCGGGGACACTGGCATCCTCACATCCCTCCACTGCTCTGGACCGAGGACACTGGCATCCTCACATCCCTCCACTGCTCTGGACTGAGGACACTGGCATCAGCACATTCCTCCACTGCTCTAGACCACCAAGGACACTGGCATCAGCACATTCCTCCACTGCTCTAGACCACCAAGGACACTGGCATCAGCACATTCCTCCACTGCTCTAGACCAAGGACACTAGCATCAGCACATCCCCCACTGCTCTAGACCACTAGAGACATTTAGATCTGCACATCCCTCCAGCGCTCTAGACCACCGGGGACACTGGCATCAGCATATCCCTCCACTGCTCTAGACCACCAAGGACACTGGAATCAGCACATAACTCCACTGCTCTAGACTACCAGAGACATTGGCATCTGCACATCCCTCCACTGCTCTAGACTACTAGAGACATTGGCATCCGCACATCCCTCCACTGCTCTAGACCACCAGAGACATTGGCATTTGCACATCCCTACACTGCTCTAGTCCACCGGGGACACTGGCATCAGCACATCCCTCTACTGCTCTAGACAACCAAGGACATTGGCATCATCACATCCCCCCTCTGCTCTAGACCACCGGAGATATTGGCATGCGCACATCCCTTTACTGCTCTACACCACCAAGGACACTAGCACCAGCACATCCCTCCACTGCTCTGGACCACCAGAGATATTGGTATCAGCACATCTCTCCACTGCTCTAGACTACTAGAGACATTGGCATCCGCACATCCCTCCACTGCTCTAGACCACCAGAGACATTGGCATTTGCACATCCCTACACTGCTCTAGTCCACCAAGGAAACTGGAATCAGCACATAACTCCACTGCTCTAGACTACCAGAGACATTGGCATCTGCACATCCCTCCACTGCTCTAGACTACTAGAGACATTGGCATCCGCACATCCCTCCACTGCTCTAGACCACCAGAGACATTGGCATTTGCACATCCCTACACTGCTCTAGTCCACCGGGGACACTGGCATCAGCACATCCCTCTACTGCTCTAGACAACCAAGGACATTGGCATCATCACATCCCCCCTCTGCTCTAGACCACCAGAGATATTGGCATGCGCACATCCCTTTACTGCTCTACACCACGAAGGACACTGGCATAAGCACATCCCTCCACTGCTCTACACCACCAGGGACACGATCAGCACATCTCTCCACTGCTCTGGACCGAGGACACTGGCATCAGCACATCCCCCCCACTGCTCTAGACCACCAGAGACATTGGCATCCGCACATCCCTCCACTGCTGTAGACCACCTGGGTCACTGGCATCAGCACATCCCTCCACTGCTCTAGACCACCAGAGACATTGGCACATCCTTCCACTGCTCTAGACCACCGGGGACACTAGCATCTGCATATCCCTCCACTGCTCTAGACCACCGGGGAACCCTTGGATGCTTGGAAGGCCTGCCCTAACACATGACTGGAATTACTTTAGAATGTGTGTCATTAACATCACCAGAGCCCTAGTACAACACATCAAGGAGCTGCACGTACATTAAATATCTCAGTTTGGACGAACACTCGTATTATACACACGTAATAAATATAAATATATATATGCACATCCATGCAGAGGCCCGACGCACTGCAATCCATGCAAGTTCTCAATAGACTGCAGCACCTAAATGTATGAAGTCCTAGATGACAGATTGAGCTCTGCTACATCTCTAGGTGTTCCTCCTGTAAGGGTGCCTTCCCCTCACCGAAGCCTTCTCTGTGCATCGCTCGGCGCCTCCTGCTCCATCTCTGGAGACTCACGGACTGCTAATGTTCACCACAACATGGCGCTCTCTTGGCACCGCCGGCGCGCCGTCCTTACAAAGGATAATGCATTGTTTTCTTCTCCCCTCTAATTAGTTATTTAAACATATGTTCAGCATTTAACTCTAAATGTTTGCTTTTTCCCAGAGCTCGCCGACAGCTGTCCAAGATCCCAATGCCAGAAACATTAAAATATCAACATCTGCTGAATTATGTAAATTTACTGGAATATAATTGAGCGCGAGTTGGGATTGATCAAATCCAAATTTTGAATTGAAACATCAGGCCAACACCCGACCGCATGCAGGTCACGGCGAAGGATAGGAGGCGCTCCGTGGATGAGAAGCCCAACTACCGGACAACCGGGCCGGGACATTTACCTTTCAAGTTTTTGGGATTGCAACTTCTGCAAACTCATCGCCGCCGCCCTGCAAATCCACCAGCAACACATTTATAAGAGGGCGAATGGAAGGAAGTCTGTCAGCTGACTACCTATAAAGACCAGGACTTCGCTCATGCTGCTGATCAGGATGTGAGACCCCCTGTAAGCCTATTGTAAACTAGAGGAGTGGGAGAGAATTAAAGGGGCCTTATCCTCTGAATAGGTGTCATCCGTAGTCGATCGACGGGGACCCACCACTCGGGAACCCTGTCCATTGGCTGATCGCCCGGCTGTCATTGGGAGCACTGCGCTGCTCTTCCACTTCCTGCTCGGTTACTGACATGCTTTCCCGGGCAGGAAGTGAAGAGCAGAGCGGCGCTCCCACTGATTATAATGGTAGTGAAGCTGTGCTCCCATTCCCCCCCACCGTCCGCTGAGGACGTCCAGCCTGCTGCATCAGATAGCGG
Organism: Eleutherodactylus coqui; assembly: GCF_035609145.1. NCBI lineage: Eukaryota > Metazoa > Chordata > Amphibia > Anura > Eleutherodactylidae > Eleutherodactylus > Eleutherodactylus coqui. The sequence goes on from NC_089839.1 coordinate 6,422,048, forward strand.
ACTGGATGATCAATTGACGGATGGAGATCCCAAGCGGCAGACCCCCGTCCATTAACTACTGATGGCTTATCCTCTGGATTCCCAAAAAAGGGCAGAAAACACCTTTAAAGGGGTTTTCTGGGGCTTAAAAGAAAAAGTTAATCGAACTCAAGAGTAATAAGAATTGAATACGGCGTCTCCCCGTCCATCACTGCAGCCTCAGCGCCCGCTACATGGAAGCTAGAGGAAGCGGTGGGCGCCACAAGGAACCTAAAGAAAGCGGTGGGCGCCACATGGAACCTAGAGGAAGCGGTGCCCGCTACATGGAATCTAGAGTAAGCGGTGCCCGCTACATGGAACCTAGAGAAAGTGGTGGGTGCCACAAGGAACCTAAAGAAAGCGGTGGGCACCACATGGAACCTAAAGAAAGCGGTGGGCACCACATGGAATCTAGAGGAAGCGGTGGGCACCACATGGAATCTAGAGGAAGCGGTGGGCACCACATGGAATCTAGAGGAAGCGGTGGGCACCACATGGAACCTAAAGAAAGTGGTGGGCACCACATGGAATCTAGAGAAAGCGGTGGGCACCACATAGAACTTAGAAGAAGCGGTGGGCGCCACATGAACCTAAAGAAAGCAGTGAGCACCACATGGAACCTAGAGGAAGCGGTGGGCGCCACATGGAACCTAGAGGAAGCGGTGGGCGCCACATGAAACCTAGAGTAAGCAATGCCTGCCACATGGAACCTAGAGGAAGCGGTGGGCACCACATGGAACTTAGAGGAAGCGGCGGACGTCAGATGGAAACTAGAGGAAGCGGTGAGTGCCACAAGAAACCCAGAGGAAGCAATGCCCGCCACATGGAACCTAGAGGAAGTGGTGGGTGCCACATGGAACCCAGAGGAAGCGGTGGGCACCACATGGAACCTAGAGGAAGTGATGCTCACCACATGGAAGCTAGAGGAAGCGGTGAGTATCACGTGGATACTAGAGGAAGCGGTTCCCGCTACATGCCATTCATCCTGTATGCCACACTCAGCCACTCACAGGCCTCAGCGGTGATTCTTCTACGGCCACACAATGTACAGCATATGACTGTCCGCTGCTTCTGCTGGGTTCTGTGCGGAGGGTATTGCGGCTGCAGTGCTGGACGGGTCGACGCCGGGAGCTGGGAGCACACAATTTTTGTGAACTTTTTTTTAATGTCCCGGAAATCCCAGAGAAAGTGCTGCGCCCTCCAAAGGTGTCCATAGACTTTAGTTTCCAGGAGCGGCGTATTCTACAATTACAGGTTGCAGAAACGCTTCGCCGCCCAAATACAAGAGGATTAACAACAATAAAGATAAACGTGAAGCAGAACGCGGCGCTCCCTTAATTGGCCGACGGACTCTCCGTATCCCTAATAGTACATCCATTTAACCAACAATCTAATGTCCCAATATATTAACAGCTGCTCAAAAATGTCGTAATTAATGGTTTAATTTATTTTTGGCAAAGTGGAAGCGGTGACAAATAGTTGTGTGCGGAGAGCAAATTAGGACTCCTTCCCAAACAGCAGATGACAGGAGGGAAAGTGAAATCATCTCTGTAGGAATGAGAACTGCGGCAAGAGCAAATCGCGAGCGCCGAAAAGTCACCGAGAAGACCGCGCTGGAAGGACGCAAAGCGCTCTCTTCAGGGTGCGGCTCGCTTTCCACCAGCAGGTGTCCTGTCTGAATGATGAGGTACAAGCGGCAGATTTTTCCGGAGAGTTTGCCGCAGAACCCGCACCGATTCAGCGTCCGTATCCCATCTACATGGCACGCATTTTACCTGCATGCAGATTTCAAATGTGTGCGCAGAAACAAAACAGGGACGTCACTTCTTGAAGACGATTCAGAGGCAGAATCCACCCCGGATAATGCTCTCAGAACTCACCACGACATAGCCAGCCCCCGACGCCGTACGAGGAGGGCTCAGCCCGCGGCGCCGTACGAGGAGGCCTCAGCCCGCGGCGCCGTACGAGGAGGCCTCAGCCCGCGGCGCCGTACGAGGAGGCCTCAGCCCGCGGCGCCGTACGAGGAGGCCTCAGCCCCCGGCGCCGTACGAGGAGGCCTCAGCCCCCGGCGCCGTACGAGGAGGCCTCAGCCCCCGGCGCCGTACGAGGAGGCCTCAGCCCCCGGCGCCGTACGAGGAGGCCTCAGCCCCCGGCGCCGTACGTGGAGGCCTCAGCCCCCGGCGCCGTACGTGGAGGGCTCAGCCCCCCGGCGCCGTACGTGGAGGGCTCAGCCCCCCGGCGCCGTACGTTGAGGGCTCAGCCCCCCGGCGCCGTACGTTGAGGGCTCAGCCCCCGGCGCCGTACGTTGAGGGCTCAGCCCCCGGCGCCGTACGTTGAGGGCTCAGCCCCCGGCGCCGTACGTTGAGGGCTCAGCCCCCGGCGCCGTACGTTGAGGGCTCAGCCCCCGGCGCCGTACCAGGGGGGCTCAGCCCCCGGCGCCGTACGTTGAGGGCTCAGCCCCCGGCGCCGTACGTTGAGGGCTCAGCCCCCGGCGCCGTACCAGGGGGGCTCAGCCCCCGGCGCCGTACCAGGGGGGCTCAGCCCCCGGCGCCGTACCAGGGGGGCTCAGCCCCCGGCGCCGTACCAGGGGGGCTCAGCCCCCGGCGCCGTACCAGGGGGGCTCAGCCCCCGGCGCCGTACGTTGAGGGCTCAGCCCCCGGCGCCGTACGTTGAGGGCTCAGCCCCCGGCGCCGTACCAGGGGGGCTCAGCCCCCGGCGCCGTACCAGGGGGGCTCAGCCCCCGGCGCCGTACCAGGGGGGCTCAGCCCCCGGCGCCGTACCAGGGGGGCTCAGCCCCCGGCGCCGTACCAGGGGGGCTCAGCCCCCGGCGCCGTACCAGGGGGGCTCAGCCCCCGGCGCCGTACGTTGAGGGCTCAGCCCCCGGCGCCGTACGTTGAGGGCTCAGCCCCCGGCGCCGTACCAGGGGGGCTCAGCCCCCGGCGCCGTACCAGGGGGGCTCAGCCCCTGGCGCCGTACCAGGGGGGCTCAGCCCCCGGCGCCGTACCAGGGGGGCTCAGCCCCCGGCGCCGTACCAGGGGGGCTCAGCCCCCGGCGCCGTACCAGGGGGGCTCAGCCCCCGGCGCCGTACCAGGAGGGCTCAGCCCCCGGCGCCGTACCAGGAGGGCTCAGCCCCCGGCGCCGTACCAGGAGGGCTCAGCCCCCGGCGCCGTACCAGGAGGGCTCAGCCCCCGGCGCCGTACCAGGAGGGCTCAGCCCCCGGCGCCGTACCAGGAGGGCTCAGCCCCCGGCGCCGTACCAGGAGGGCTCAGCCCCCGGCGCCGTACCAGGAGGGCTCAGCCCCCGGCGCCGTACCAGGAGGGCTCAGCCCCCGGCGCCGTACCAGGAGGGCTCAGCCCCCGGCGCCGTACCAGGAGGGCTCAGCCCCCGGCGCCGTACCAGGAGGGCTCAGCCCCCGGCGCCGTACGAAGAGGGCTCAGCCCCCGGCGCCGTACGAAGAGGGCTCAGTCCCCGGCGCTGTACAGGGGAGGACTCAGCCCCCCGTGCCGTACTTACGATGAGATCCTGAGGTGCTGTTTGGTTGCTATGGTATTCTGGGATTATCTAAAGGCCCCCAAGGCTCCCATGGCCGACTGCCTGTCAGGGCACGATATAACGCAATACTATGGTACTGCATTATACCCAATGAGCGATCTATGAGGACTACAAAAAAAATAAAATTTAAATAAATTTAAAAAGTATTAGAAAAAAAATAAAGGCAATAAAAGCCTTAAAAAATCCCTTTCCCCAATATTTATAATAAAAAAAAAAATCAAAACAGAAGAGCGTATAACCATATTTGATATCGCTGCATCCATAAATCTGATCTACCGAAGCAATGTATTATTATCCTGTTCAATGTCCTCAGAAATAAAAGTACACGACAGAATTGCGCTTTTTTAGTCCCCCGAGTCCTAGAAAAATGTAATTAAAAGGTTGCATGTACTTTAAAATGGTACCTATAGAAACCGCAGGACGTCCCGCAAGAAACAAGCCGATACAAAACTGCTGACGGCAAAATAAAAATGTCATCGCGGCCAGAGGACGGCGGCACGAACGGATTCTATTCCCAAAAATATGTTACTTTTTAAAATTAGTGCAGCAAAAAATAAACCCACAAAATAAAGTCATTCTTGCTGCAGCGTTTACGCTGTAAATACAAGGCCGCGCTCCGAGACGGCGCAATTGCGGTTTTTTTTCCCATTTTACTCCATTTAGAAACTTTTAAATGTTTTCACTCTATTATTTAATTTCAATAGCAGCTCATCCGGCAGATAACAGCGAGCCGATGGAAACAGAACAGTTAGGAATTTTTGAAAATGGGGAGTAAAAACAAAAAAAGTTTTAAAAAACGAAGGCGCGGCATCATTAAGGGGTTAAACCGGTCATCCGCGATACGGAAGCATCTGCTATTATCTCGGTCTCTGCTGGATTAGTAGATTATTGCTTCTGTTGGTGTGAAAACCCACAAGATATAACGCAGTTCTTCCGCCGGCCTGCGGGATGGCGCCGCACGGCGAGGATTCTTCAGCAATCGATGGATTTTCAATGGCTGGGATTCAATCGCTGAGCCTCAGCCGCTCGCAGATAAGACGTCTTGATGAATGTCACATTTTCCTCAATGTATTTTCTAATATGATTATGAAGGACAACCTGGTCGATCCGGCGCTCCCCTTGGCAAAGGTCAGCAAAGCGGCTTCGGCTTAACCCTTTCTACTCTTATGGACGAAGCGTAATAACTAGTCGGCATTGAGATGGTTAAAGGGGTATTCCCACTTTTATTAAAGGGGTTGTAAACTATTGAAGGCCTCTTCTCAGCATAGGTCATCCGTTGCCCGGGACCTCTGACCATCAGCTGGTGCTCCTCAGTATTAGTATTGCAGGCACTGAAGTGAGTGGGAACTTGGCCTGTAATACCAAGCCTGGCCACTCCAGTGGGAATGGAGCTGTCTGCTTCCTGCAGCAATCAGCTCAGTGCAGCAGAAAACCAGTAACGAACTACTGATCTGCGGAGGTCTCGGGCAACGGACCCCCACCAATCTATCATTGATGACTTCCCGGAGGATAGGCCATCAATAGTTTACAACCGGTAAACCCCTTTAAGTGTTATTTGTGTAATGGAAGGTTATACGATTGTCTAATGAACTTTGCTTCAATTCCCAATGGTTCTCAAGATCAATAGAAACATCGTTTACTCCAAAGGTTTACAAATCAGTCATGTGACGACCCCATATGGGCACGGACTGCGAGGAACCCCTTTAATACCGCAGCTAAACATTAAGCCATAAGGGAGTTTGAAGGATTTTCACTGAGATTGATTGGTTGGGGTCCAGCTGCTGGGACCCCCACGGATCCCGAGAACAGGGCTGCCATTTCCTCTGATCTTCAACTTCCTGGTTGCTTCTCTCACATCACTGAATGTACGGTAAGTTGTGCTTTCGCAGGGCGGCTCCATTGATTTTCATTGGGTCTGTGAGATCTCGCTAGTAGAAAGCGCTACCTGCCCTCCATTCAATGACTGGGAGAAGCAACAGGAATGGAGGCCAACGGGGGACCTTGTTTTTGGGATCCGCGAGGGTACCAATATTTGGGCCCCAACCGATCTATTAATTTCCATCCAGTGAAGGGTGAAAACTAGTTCTGTAACAGAATACTCCTCTAATGCTTCCCCAGGACGCTCGATCTGCCCCGTTCCTCACCTGCTGGCTGTTTTGACCGAACAGTTTTTCTTGTGACCTCGATCTGAACGAGCGTCTCGTAAAAGCTGGAAAGAGAAAAGGAAAAACCGGTCATGGGAATATCCAAAAATTACCAGAATGCAGAAGGTGCCAATCTCTTATACACGGGGCAAAACCGCTTTGTGTTCGCTATGGGCACAGCTGAAAACAGCAGCTGGATGGTCTCGGAGTTAGGCCTGTCCATACTGACTTTTGCATCATCTGATTCACATATGGCATTGCAGCTGTGCCCCGGCCTGACCAGGGGTCTCAGGACCCAAACTTCGAGCATCATACATGCATCTGGTGTTTGGAGTTCAGGTCTGCAGATCGATGGTTAGGCCAGGAAACGGGTACGATGTCTGTACGTGCAACGGATGGTGCAAAGTCCATGTGTATGGGCCCTTACCTAAACGTAAATAAAGACACGTAATCTAAGACTTTACCAAGAGACGACCAACGGTGGAGCCCTTGAGGTGGTCAGTAGACCGCCACAAACAAAGGTGAGCTAGCGGGTGCTGCTGAGAGCCGAGGGATATTGGAAGGTGCTGCCTATAAGTCAATATCTGACCTTCCCAATAGGTGGCACCGCAGAGGCATAGTACAATTTCTCAGAAGCGCAGTGCATGGTCTGCAAGTTTCCTAAAGCCCACTTGGTGCTCTCCACAGGGTAAACTGTACCCCTCCTGACCCACATCACAGGCCTCTCACCCAGCCAGCTAGAAAGCTACTGCACATTGACATGGGGCAAAGACTCGAAAACATCTGTCTGTACTTGGCTAGCTTTTCCTCCTTGAGAAGACTCTAGTTTGGTTTACACCCTTTGTCTTGTTACAAGGTTGGATATTGACTTATAGGGAAGCTAGCTTCCAATAGGTGGCGCTGCAGGGGCATTAAAACACCTCCCATATTTTCTAATCCTGGACAAGCTCTTTTTTAATGCCCCCCATAGTAAAAGCCAGACTTTCTGCTGAGTGGGAGGTCTTCCCAAATGTCTACATTATTAGGTTGTAATAATTTGTATCTGATGCGCCAACTTTCCAAACTGCCACATATTATCCAATCAGCATCTCATCCTGTATGAAGCACAGGCCCCACCCCCAGAAGAACCAACAAACCGCCACGGTGCTCTGCAAGGTGCTTCACAGGCCCCACCCTCAAAGAACCAACAAACCGCCAAGGCGCTCTACGAGGTGCAGCACAGGCCCCAACAAACCGCCAAGGCGCTCTACGAGGTGCAGCACAGGCCCCAACAAACCGCCAAGGTGCTCTACGAGGCGCAGCACAGGCCCCACCCCCGAAGAACTAACAAACCGCCACGGTGCCTTATGAGGTGCAGCACAGGCCCCACGCCCAAAGAACCAACAAACCTCCAAGGTGTTCTACGAGGTGCATTCAAGTTCTAAAGCTCTCATATTTATTTCTCTACAAAACTACTTATTCCAGAAAGCTGAAAGTGTTGTCACTTTTCTAAATAATCTCCCTCTTGACGTACACATTTTTCACAAGGTTGACACAATGATTGCTTGGTGACTGCGAACACTTCTTTAGGAAAATGGCTGATGCAAAGGCGGCACAACTGGAAAACGTGCGACCATGGACATCATTGTTCTGAATGACGGCACCCACATGACAACTGAAGTAATGGAGGCACCAATAATCTCTTGATACACTGCCCCACACCAACCTTCTCATCATTGGTCAATATTCGCAGCAACCACTTGGAGGAAACTCTCCGCATCTTCAGGTCTTCACTCAGGATGGTGTACACGGATCCTACGGAAATGGCAATCCCTTCCACAGCCAATTGGTGGTCCTTCATAAACACTCGCTCCTCTGGCACATTCATAGTGCTGGACCAGCTGGTGCGTAGCCAAGGCTCCTTTGGCTTGTTCTCACACAACCTTCAGCCTTTTTTGAACTGTCGCACCCACAAACACAGATTTTTCACGTCCACGACACCTTCATGCAGGTCTCAGTCAGCTGGAATGTAATTGTCGCCACTTGAAGTATTAAACCGCTTCTATCTCCAGCCGCCGTCACGCGGGTCCGGTCTGCTGGGCGATGCTGCCATCTGTTGCACTCATCAGCATCTTCTAATGTCTGTCCCATCAGCTTCTATTCCCGATAAGAAAATTAGGAGACCTCCGACCTTGAATGCACCTCGTACAACGGATCAGAGCTTGGAGGTATGTGAGCGCACACAAGACATGGGCACCTTCCCTAGACAGATCTAAGGAAAGTCCATCCCGGGCACAAGGAACACCGGACAGATATCAGCCCTAAGAAGGCGCATTTGCTGACATTATGCAAATATCTGCACGCTCCATCCATTTATGCCATAACAGTAAACAAATCGACTCTTTAATCTCGGTTGGTCAAAACTTTTCGTCTCGGTTTATTCAAATGTGTTATAGAGGACATCTAGTTTTACATTCGGTAAAATTTACAACGTGTCGCCTTGTAGACATGTTGACATATAACATCACAAAGAGACGCCACCGGTCTGGACACGAGACATGCAGATGGAGCGCTCCTCCACACGAAGGGGAGAGGCGTATCACACGCCGATATCTGGAGGAGATGGAGCTCCTGATTGCAGGATCCGGTGTCACATTGGACGGTGTCATAGTCAATCTTCCCAAAGTTACAATCAAGGACACTTCAATGTGTCGGGGAATTAATATCTTTCCAAATTTACAGGGACTTTATAGGTTAAAAACTATTTTTCACAATTTTTGCAATTCCAATAAGAAACTTTAGGTGACAACCTTTCAACTACCTAACAATTGCCTCCTACAAAACCAGCACGTTCCTCTCCCGAAATCATCCATGCTGATTAGGGCTGGCACCTTTTGCTATTGGCTGGTGGCCTCTCGCTCCGTTGACTCTCTACATTACGGCACTGTCACATGCAGGTCTGTCGTGACATCATTACATGAAGGCACTGTCACTTGCAGGTCTATCGTGACATCATTACATGAAGGCACTGTCACATGCAGGTCTGTCGTGACATCATTACATGAAGGCACAGGTCAATGGCTTCTACAAGATCAACACACTCCTCTCCTACTGCTGCCGTTCTCAGGATCTGACTGGCTCCCAACTGTCTTCTCCTTCCCACTTTGTTGGTGGCCTCTCTCTTGACTCCATCAGTCATTTACATGAAGACACTGTCTCTGTCTCCATAATCTCATTACACGAGTGGACAGGTCCCTACCTCCTGGGAGGTCAGCACACTCCTCTCCCGCTGTCATCACTCCCAACATCTCATTGCTTTGGTCTCTTTCACACCTGGACTTTCCTATGTCGCTGTTTGAATTGTCAAAAGGAGCCCAACAATGACAATAGTGGAACGGCTCCATATGCATATGCCAGGCCCGATCAGCCGAAGGACTATAATAGGGTTTGTTGGGCTTCCTGCATGCTGACTGGTAGTGTCCTAGATGAAATGTGCAGCAGGTTCTCTCTCCACCAGCCTATGTTGTGCCTGATCGGTGCTGAAGGCTCCAAATGCAAACGATGTAGATTATTAGGGACAACCGCCCTGTCACTATTGGAGGTTCATTTTGAGTGTTCTGAGTGACTTCCAACGAGGCCGGTCATCAGTGCTAGACTAGCCGGGTCTCACCGCCAACCGTGGAGGGGGGTTTCTCATGTAAAGGCGTGGAGAGTATACCGAGAATGGCGCAATCGAGGAAAACATCCAGTGAAAGGGGATCCTGCGGACGGAAACAACTCATCAGTGAAAGGGGTCGGAGGAGGATGTCAGGAATCGTTCTGACCAACAGGCTGCACAGTCAGCTGAATACAACGTTGGAGCTCCAACTAACGTGTCCGAACGCACAACTCGCCGTTCCTCCGCACGGATGGTATAACAGCAGACGACCGGTTCCAGCGCCATTGTGTCTAAGAGAAACAGAAAGACTCCAGCGGGCAAAAGAGCGCAAAACCTGTATCACTGAGCAGCGGAGAAACATCTCCTGGTCAGATGGGTCCAGATTTCTGTTGCTGATGGGAGGTCAGAATTTGGTGCAAGCAGCATGAATCGCTGACCCCTTCCTGTCAGCTGATCAGAACATGTCAGCACCGCCATCTAATCTGCAGCAACTACAAGAGGCTTCCTGTCCGCAGGGGCCGGTATTCCTGAACGACCGTTTCATCACCTGGTAGGATCTACACCGCGACGAATTACTGTGGATATGAAGGCCACGATTTCATCACTGAGTGGGATCTATGCCATGAGGAACTGCTGCGGATCTGAAGGCCAAAAGGAAGACGATCCTTGGCGCTACTAGATGGGGAATAACAGAGGGGCCGCTCAGTGTGTATATTATATGCACACTATAAATCTGTACATTTGGGAGGAGTCAAAAATGAGCATTGAATGTTTGTAGCAAGCAAAAATGGGACCTTACAGATCGGAAACAATGCGACTGAGGGCTAATTTACGTGTTCGCATGCAGGTTTAGTCCGTAAATACGCAGTGCAGTCGTGGAACGATCCTCGCCGTCGTCATCCTGTATTTCACGGGTTTTGACTCGCTTTTTGCGCTCATAAACACTGCATATTTATCTGCGCAAAAGAAACACAATTCCCCCGTTTTCCCGCGTAAACATGCAGGTTTCCTCCGTATTCACGGAGTATTTATGCAGGTCCATAAAGGTCATTGGTCGAGTTCACAACACACACCCAAATAACGAGCTGCGACCAAAAGTTACGTGAAAAACACGCTTGTCTGAATATCCCAAAGTAGATCAATGGGGATTCAGTATCCGACGTGTGTGATACGCTGCGCAAATACGCGACCGAGTCCTAAGTGAGAAAGCTGGTAGGTGCCGGCAGCCGCACGCCGGATGTCATGTACGGCAATGACTATTCATAGAGGATCGGCGCCTTCCTTGCGGCTCCTTGCAGCGACACGGTTAACGCAGGAAGAGATGGTGCAGTTAAGATGGAAGGTGATAGCCGACAGACGGAGAACGCTCCACTCTGCCCCGGTGAGGTTCTGCTCGGCGCACATTATACGAGAGAGCCGTCAAATGAGACGCCGGACACCTTTATCTCAGATGCGGTGAAGGATCGCCCTTCCGCTCTCGGAATATAAAACGCCATGAAATGTCATGTAGAAATATACAAACAATAATGGGCTGATTTATGAGAATACAGTGCACTCCGCTGGCCAGGAAGGTAACGGACACGCAGGACGCCAGCGGTCGGCCAGGCATCCACCAGCCTGCTGCAAGGGTGGAAGAAACATTGCCCAGAACCTTTAACACAATTTATGTTACAATGTTTCTTTATTGTGAAAAACAAAACAAAAAAAAATAATAATTTTTGGAATTTTAGGATTTTCTTTTGCTTTGAAAAGAG